>NC_072484.1:81901610-82553752 GCF_027574615.1 Eptesicus fuscus
GCAAAGTCACTTCTCTCTGAAGGCCTTGAGAGTGTTTTCTATGCACACGTGAGTGAATACCGAACGCTGAGCCATTTGAACTTAACTTTGGTCTTTAGGGGTCCCAGGTAGCATGCTCCTGTGGGTGGAGATTGGTTTGGGAGAAGCTGGTCTTACTGAAGAGTTTGTCTTTTGTTTTACTGGACACAGTATCTAATAGATGTGTCCATTCTGGTTACAGAGCTTGGGGGTTCCAACCTTGATTGAAAGCGTTCCAATAAAATTGAATTTAACTTTCAAAGTCAATGTATTTTCACATATATATATATATTTTGGAGTCATGGTGGGATAGAGCAGAAAGGAGACAGGATTATTCAGACTGCTCCAGTTTTGTGGTTCCCCTGTTTTGGGGGGAACAATTGTGATCAACTTGTGGTGGGGGGGTGGACAAAGGAGAGTGGTGGGTTAGAGGGAGGACCTGGTCTTTTCCAACTTCTTCAAGCAGCTAACTTAACTCTAGGAGGGCAGGGAGGCCTCAGAGCCTGGGGAAGACTTTGTGAGAAAGAGACCAGAAACCGCATTTTTATGGAGGACCACTGGCAGGAAAGAAGCCCTCCCAAACCCATTGAATATTTCATTTCTGTGGGGAAATCTGGTGATTCATCTTTCCTGCGCATTTGTAACCAATTCAGCCTAAAGGTGCATTTAAATAATAATAATTAGCTTGAAGGAGCCTAAAGGGGATATTTACATCTTTGTAGGAGGGCTGCTCCTCCAATGATGGATGGTGGACCGGGCTGCCCGGGCTGCTGCTGCTGTCGCCGCCGCCGCTCGCTTTCTGGGAAGCCAGGGGTGGGGGCGGGGGCGGGGGCAAGTCCGAGCCGCTGGGGTCACCCAGTTTCCCGTCCTCGGGCAGCAGCCTGGAGGAGTTCAGGGCCAGTGGGAAAGCGCCCGCGGCGGCCGGTGCGCGGTCCCGGCTGCTCCCCTTCTCCGTTAGCCCTCGGCTCTGAAGGAACCGGCCGCCCCCGACCAAGGGGTCCCCTAGCAGGACCCCCGTCTCCTCGTCTTCCTCCTCGTCGTCGTCTGGGTCTCGACCTTCCTCCTCCTCCTCTTCGCCTTCGGGGGGTTTGTGGCTCTCCACGTCCACCTCCTGCTCCTCCTCCTCGTCCTCCTCGTCCTCGGAGCTGTCCTCGCTGGGGTAGCTGCAGCTGGTGCCGCCGGGGGACAGAAGGCCTCGGTGGTGCGGCTGCGGGGCCAGCGGGGGCGGCGGGGGCGGCGGCGGCGGCGGGGCGGGGTGGTGGCGCTCAGAACCCGGCTCGTCGGGCTGCGGGGGCAGCAGCAGCAGCGGCGACGGCGGCTGCGGGGTGTGGTGGTGGTGGTGGTGCGGGTGGTGATGGTGGTGGTGGTGATGCGCTGGGGCCGAGTGCGGCGCGCCCGCGGACGCCCCGTGCAGCTTGGCCAGGCTCTCCGCGTCGTCCTTGCCGCCCACCGGCCGGAAGGCGCTCGAATGATGGTAGCTGCCTCCGCCCGCCTTGCGCCCCTCCAGGAGGTGTGGGTGGTGGGGCGCGGGCACTCGGGCGCCCGCCGGGCCCACGCCAGCCGTCGTGGCCCCTGCGCCTGACACACCGCCGGGGTCCGCGGGCGGCGTGGAGCCCGCGCTGCAGTCCCCGCCACTGCCGCCCGGGGGCGACTCGAAGAGCGCATCGCGAGCTCCCGCAGCCCCGGCTGGAGGCGGAGGGCCTGAGCCCGGGCCGTTGGCCACGACCGGAGGGGGCTGGCCCGGCGGTGGCGCAGCATCGGCGCTCCCACCCGCGCCGCCGGGCTCGGCCAGGTCCAGAAAGGCCTGGCGCAGCAGGGCCGGGCTTTCTCCAAGCGCGCAGCCGAGCGCAGAAGGCGGCTGCGGCGGGGGCTGTAGGTAGGTGGGCACGGGAAGCCCGCCTGGGGTCCGCGGAGGCCAGAACATGCAGAAGGGCGGGTAGAAGGCGTCCTTGCGGCCCGCGGGCCAGAAGAGGCCCGACAGGCCGGCCTTGGGCCCCGTGCCCGCGCCGCCCGCGCCCCCTAGGGCCTCGGCTGCGGTAGCCGCGTCCTCCTTCTTGTGGCACAAGCCAAAGGCCGCGGCCGCGGCCGGGAAGGTGTAAGGGTGCGGAAAGAGCCCCCCGCAGCCCGGGAACTTCTGCAGCACGCCCCCGAAGGAGCCCTTGCTGGGCACCGGAATGACGGGGTAACTGCGTGGGCCTTTGGCGCCGGCCACGGCGCCCGCGCCGGCGCCAACACCGGTTACGCAGCCGCCGCCCGCGCCGCCCCCTCCTGCTCCGGCGCCGCTGGAGGCTGCGGCCACCGAGAGGCTGGCGGCGGCGGCAGAAAGGCTGGCGGCAGCCACGACGGCCGCTTCCTGCAGCGAGTCGTCATCGTCGTCGAACCGCGGCCGTTTGTGATGACTGTGGGGTGCACCCGCCAGCTCCGCCAGGGGTGGCGGCGGCGGCGGCGGCGGCGGCGCCCCCAGGAGGTGCGGGCCCAGCAGTCCCCCACCTCCAGCCACCGCAGCGGCCGCTGCCACGGCGGCCGCCTTGACGGAGCTGAGCGGGTGGCAGGCGGGGTGCGCGCCTGGCTGAGGCAGCGCGCGTTTGCGGCTGCCGCCGTTGAACATGGCCTTGACGTCCTCCCAGGCGAAGACCAGCTCGTCCTGGGGGCTCTTGTCGGTGAGCTTCAGGTGGCGACGCCACGAGTTGAAGTTGGCGGCATCCGGCTGCGTGTACTTGGCGTCGGGCGTGCGGTGGGAGTGGAAGATGAACTTGTTGGGAGAGAAGTACATGTTGCAGTAGCTGCATTTGATGCACTTGGCGCGGGAGCTGTTGTAGCGAGCGGGAATGAAGCTGCCGCGGCAGCCCCAGGCGCACTCGTGAGACACGTCGAAGGCGAAGTTGTCGGGCAGCTTGGGCGGCCTGTTCTCGCCCAGGAAGGACTTGCACAGGCGCTCGGCCTCGCGTTTGGTAATCATGCCGCAGCGGCGCGAGGAGATTGGCATGGCCCCGGCGCGCCGCAGGATCTCCAGCTGCACCGGCGTGCACTGCACGCACGTGATGCCCAGCGCCACGCGGCGGTTGTGGATCTCGTTGTAGCTGAAGTTCTTGAGGAGAGTGTTGGAGATCTGCGCCAGGCACAGGCGCTCCTGCCCGTCGATCACCAACGACACGATGGGAATGCCGTAGAGAATCACCTGCCCCACCTGGTTGGGTTTGAGGTTGGCGTGGCCCGGGCGCGGCTGGCTCAGCGCGTCGGGCTGGAAGGCGCTGGAGGGGGATGCCAGCAGGATGTCGCTGGGCCCCGGCAGCGGGCTGGAAGCCATCTCCTCCTCGGCGGGAGCCCTGGCCCAGCCCTCCGGGTCTGCCTGGGACACTGGAAGGGAAAGGAGAAAGCGCTGATAAGAGTCCTTTCGGTCTAAAACAGAGGGGTGGGTGGAGTCCCTACCTGAAGAATTATAAAAACGTCCTTGCTTAGACTAAGACATGATTATCCAGGGGCCGAGGGACCAAGTTTCAGACATAAGGAAGTAATCTCTCAATTTTCTTCAAGGTCGCCCTTCTGAAATGGTGGATTGGAAGGATTTCTTTTTTATTATTTCTGTTCCAATCATCCAAAGGAAATTAGCTATGTGTTTTCTTTTAAAAGCAGTCAATTCCTAAGAAACCAAAGACATTACCTCTTATCCCCTTATTTATAGAAGCTGTTAGAATAAGTGGCAAGCCTGCTAGAAATAAGGACGACAGTTATAACTAGTACAGATTACAAAAGTTATGGACAACTGGAGCTTGACCATGGAAACCCAAATTTAAAAAGAGAACATTTGCCTGGAAATCGACTTTGGTTAAAAAAAAAAAAATAAACCCAAACCTTTTAAAAAGTGATCTTGTGGTATCTGTGGTTTCCTTGGGAGAAATTCAGTCGTGGTTGAGACAGAGCTCATTAAGGCAAAATGAAACCCCTCCCCCCTCATCTTTGCCATTATGTATTTTCGTACTGTAATTAGACTTCTTTTCTTGAAAGATGGGGAAAATGTACAAAGCCATGTGCATGGTTGCAACCAAAATAGGGCGTTGCGCTTTCAATTTTTCAAAAAGCCACTTTCTGAACTGAGCGGTTCTGGTTCGATAGGTAGCTTAAAAAGATGAAGTTGTCGACTAGTAAACATTTAAAAACCGTTTTCCTGTCATTTCTGTTACAACGAACAAATAAGCACGGGTGAGTGTGTTAAGTCCAGAAACAGTGCAAAGAAGCTAACAATTTTGGGTGATCATTATGGACGGGCTTCAACGGCAAATTTAGGTGTAAGGTGAACCATTTTCTGTGACAGTTTTTTTCTGATCTGTATAGATCTCCCCATGCCTTTCAGGCCGATGTGTCCCACAGTATAGATCATCTGTGGGCCAGGTAATCTGTGGCAGCATTGAAGCGGAAGCCCTGGGTTGGGCCTGCGGTAAAATTCCCATTCTCCCTGGGATACCATAATGAGGGAAAATAACCCGATAATTGAAGGTAAGAGAAAAAGCAAGGGAAAGAAACCTTGGTGACCAGGCAGATAAGTCTAAACCAGAAAAGTGGCTCATTCCCTAGGAAAGAGGACAGTGACTTACCTACAGCCACACCTTATGTGGGGCACAGCGGCCACGACTACCTTTTGCCCTGGAAAGTCACTTGAGGCAGCAGCACGGCCACATGCGGACAAGTACACAGCGACTTCAGAGGATGCACCATCTTACTCCTTCACCCAAACCGTCATATTCCTGCCCTCTCTCCGCCCCGAGACACCTATCCCATTGCCTTTGCCCTTCTGCCCTCTGGGTCCTCAGCTCTCATTACCTTTTGTGGCCTCCAGGAAGATTGAACAAACCTCGACCCGATCAAACCAGATGAGAGAGAGCCTGGCTTGTCACTGAGAAGAGACCAGAGACGGTATTTCTAGGGGACAGGGCGTTACATGGCCATTCAAGGCGTGGTGATCCCTGGGCCTGTCACCGCCAGCTCTAGCTTCCGCAATGGTCCTTCAAGGCTCGTTTCCTCCCCCCACCCCCCAAACAAGATTCTTATTATCTTAATAAGGCCCTGGGATAACGGGGAACGCTCGCTTTGGGGCAATGGAGCGCTGCGGGCCTGGCCCCCGCGAAGAGCTGGTTTTGCGTTACAAACCCGCACGCAGCCTTAGCAGCTGTAGCCGGAGCAGAAGTGTCTCCTCTTTTACCCCCAGCCCTCCCAGAAACTCCCGTCATAGCGGAGACACAAATAAGAGGGCTTGGGATGGGGTTTCTAAAAAAAAGAGAGCGAGCGGGAGAAGAGACCATTAAAAGTTAGTGGAACTGACAACGGAAGCTGGAGAACTTCCTTATCCCACTCAGGAGCCAACGACCCCAACTGAACTCCGCCGGATCCCAAACCGACCTCGCCGCCGAAAACCCACCGCTGCCCCTTTCCTAACCGGGAGAACCCCCCGCTGGGGATCTCCAATAGCGAATCGCGTGTGTGCCAAGCTCGGGCCGGCGGGTTCCCGCAGTACCTGGTGACCCCTTGGTGTCTTTACGCGCGTGGCTGACGGTCCATCTCCCGAGGGCGCTCGGAAGGGAAGCATCCAAGCGGGTCCTGGAATCCAGAGGGCGGGACTCGGGAGGGCTCCGCGCGAAGGTCCTGGAGCTCGTTGGCGCTCAATGGCGCTCGAACCCGAACTCCGGTCAGGGGAGAATGACAGCCCGAATTGCGGCAGGGCGTCCCCCTTGGCCGCAGAAAGTGTGGGCGCGCAGAAACCGCGGCCGGCGAGCCCAGGTGGAGCGCAGTCTGACAGTGCCTTTCTCTGTCTTGGAACTCGAGTCGGACGGAGGGGACGCCACCCAGCGGGCAAGGTGACGTCACCGTCTCCCTGACACTCGACTGAGAACGGCTGGCGTGTTACAGGGAGGGAGGGAGGGGGGAAAGCGAAGGCGAGAGCGAGTCACTTCTAGATCCTTTCGGAGCAGGCACGAAAGCTAACACCTAACCAACCCTCCATGGACAACCACCTCCCAGCCCCGCAGCAAAACGCAGCCACAGTGCGGGGGGCCACGTATCTGATCTAGGAAGGGAAAGCCGAGAAGTCTGCGTGCATCGGGGGAGTGGATCCTGGAGACCCCAGATTCTAAAGGGCTCCTCTAAAGTGACTGCATCCCTGCCTGTTATTGTTCCCTCCCCTCAAGTCTCGGAGTCACTCTCCTTCAGGAATGATCCTTCTGGTACAAAGCAGCAGCTTCACTTTGTCTCCGGAGAAATAGACACTACAGTCAGGCGGGGAATAGAATACCTTCAGCCCCTCGTTTGAAACGCTGTGAAATGAGAGAGAGAGAAAAGGAGGTTTCAAACAGGGTGCCCAGTCTAAAAACTGGGGAGGAAGCATGCAGAGTGACCTTACTGTCGAATGGAGAGTTGCTTTTTAGGACAAGATACAGAGAATCAGCAAGGCATTCTCTGCCTTAGAAAGCGTATGATCAAGTGAGGCCCCAGTGAGCGCCCGTGTGCTCACATCTATCAGCCTGATTCAGGGTGGTTCTCTAACCCTCGTTATAAGACCCCTGCAGGCCACCTCAGCACAGGGAAGTGGTGAGACAGGAAAGGCCGGAGGCCTTCAGTCCTGACCAGTCCTTAAGCAAGTTGCTAGGTCTCCAGGGAAAAGTAAATTTCTCAGGGAACTAGCTATGTGGGAGCATGCACCAAAAAAACCCCACACCAAAATGAAGACAAGTAGGATGAGAAAGAACCATTTTCCATAGCTTTCCCAAAGGGAGGCACACCCTAGGATATGATGAAGCGTCAGTATCCTGCCTGCTAACTGATCAGCTGTGAGGAGTCAAAATGCAGGGCAGTGGGATTGGGGGATCCTTTAAGTTTCCCCTTCACAATTATAGCTGAGTTTTCTATTGCCGCCTGTTGACACACACAGGCTTAGAGTTTGGCCGGCACATCTTCGAAACGATCTACAATCTCCACCAACCTGGAAACCCAACCAGACTCCATCATAGCATCCACAACAAGCCATCGCTACATCAATGGAAAGTGAAGATGTGAAACCTTAACGCTTCATCCAAGGTCAATGAAACCAAGGCGAGCCAAGCAAACAGAAAAGCAAGGGCTACAGGATTTGCGGCTGTTTTAAACCAATATGCCGAAGACTGTTTCAGAGTCATGAGAATTAGAGTGTTTGTTTGGACATAAGTTTCAAATGGCAGTGAGATGGTTTTCCATCCATCTCCTAGTTTCTAAAGGCATTCGTGGCACAAAATAGGCTCTGTGTTAAGGGGCTGAAGTCAACCAGTGCTCCCTCCCCAGTGCCCTCTGAGCCTCCCACGCACCCCCCCCCCCAAAAAAAAAGAGAAAAGAAAAAGAAGGAAAACTTAAGCGTTATGCCCACCCAGCCCATTTTCCAGAGGAATGTCATTGCCATTCACAAATCCCTTTCCTCAGAGGGCCAGGCCTAGTTCTCCCCAACTCCTCTTTGGGTTGGGGCTCCCACAAAGCGAGGTCCCAGCCTACTCACTGTTCCTGGAGCCCAGGCTGCTAGAAGGAAAGCCAGAGCCTCACGGCAAGACAGCCTGGAAATGGGGTTGATTTGAACACTGAAAATGGGGTGAAATGAAAAGTGCTATCAGTTCAGGTACCACAGGGAAGTGCCTGGTCACTGCTGAGGAGGAAGCAGCATGGGGTCTTCACTTTTTTTTTTCTCCATGTTCTCATCTTTGCCCCCCAAAAGCCCCGCTTCCCCTTAAAGATCCTTTCTTTTTAAGTGTCTTAAAAATATCTTTCCTTGAAAAGAGAAACAGAACCAATCTTTGCCTTCCCTCTCATCTCAGGTTACTCCTAGGAGTGAATCCACACCTAGGAGTGAATCCATCTACTTATCTGATCTTTAAACACCAACATTTACACACTACTTTGGGGGTCTTACTGCCATACAAACCTGCGACTTTATTTTAATGCAAAAAGTTTTACTGGAAAGAGAAATGTGTGATGCCAGATCAAGTACTTTGGCACAAATAATTCTAAGAATAGCACGGTAGTGTATTTCCCCCAGGAGTCTGGGGTGCCTGTTTGAGCTGTCAGACCAATTATATTTTTGGAAGAGGGGGGTGGAGAACAGCTTTTCAAACCCAGACTCCGTGCTCCAGAGAAGCCTTCCCTTGGCCTCTGGAGCTGGACTGCAGAATTACAGCCTTTTTATATGTTTGAGTCCCTGAGCAATTTTCGTCACCCACTATCTCTTTGACCCTTTGCTTTCTCCTCAGTTTGCACAAGTCTCCTGATGGTTCTCCACCGCCCTTCCATGTTCCTCTCCGGGGCCGGGGCTCCTGATCCGTGTCAGTCCCTGTCCGGCCCGGAGACCCTAGCAGGCTCAGCAGGAGCTGGCGGTGGTGGTGGCGGAGGCGGCGGGGCCAGGCCGAGTTAATCAATGCTTTCCTATTCGAGCTGACATGCATTTTACACGTCGGGACTCTCCTCAGCCGGCTAATTGATTCAAATTGTTTTATTGGTTAAACTGGTGTCACCCGTTTGCATGATCTATCACCACACGGAGGAGAGCATTTCCACTCTCATCTCCGTTCCGGCGGCTGCGGTTCACCCAGGCCAGGGACAGGTAAAGGAGCCCAGACACCGGACCCAAAGGAAAACCACAAACCGAGCTGGCCCCCTCGGAACTGGAGAGGCGACGCCTCGATGCAGGCGCACGCAGCCGGCGTGACAGCGAGGATGGAGGTTTCCGGCTGCAGCTTTTAACAACTGGTTGAAGCGAACCGACATCTGACCCGGGGCGTCCTCCGCGTTGGAAGCAGTCCGTTTCTGGGCTGAGGCTGCGAACCCGGTGGGTTCCCGCCCCAAGGCCACAGCAGAGGCAGGAGCTGTCCTTCGTTCTGAAGCGAATCCTTCACTCCGACTGCGTTCAGGCTCTCCCGGAAGAGCTTGGACCATCACAGCCCTAGATTGGGCTCCTGGCTCCACCAGGGCCTTGTAGACTTAAGAGGCAGGCAAGGGGCGACACAGAAACATCCCTCACTTCTGCCCCATCTGCCCTATCTCCAAGTACTGAGCCACTCCCACCCCCACTCCTGTTTCTCATTGACCCTAAAGGAAGATAAAGGCCTTCATATAAATCCCTTCTAAACAGAAACACCAGATATTCTCTCTCCTCCTGCTCCCAACCTGGGTATTGGAGAATCCATGACAACTACAGATTAAAAAAAAAAATAACCAGGCTCTATCCCTCTCACTCATCCTCTCTTATCCTAGTCTCAGCCTTAGGCAGAAATATTAATTACTGCTTCTGTGTCTCTGCCAGAGGTGTCCCTGACATTGATATCTTTGCATCAGGAGGGCAATAAATTGTTTCCCTGTTATTTCCTAGTCTGCCAGAGGAGACCTGCATGGCCCAGAAAGAAACTGGAAGATGGGCAGAACTGGCAGCGATGGAAGAATTTTGGTATGTCAGAAAGTACAGGAGATTCAGTCCCATGGAACTGGGTACACATTTCTCCTAAGTCACTTAGTAAATGTAGAATATTGCTTTGATAACAAGTTTCCCAAGCCCCATTTCTTCATCTGCAAACTGAGGAGACTGATACATACTCAACAGGGGTCTGGTGAGAATTAAATGAGATAGTATATGTCAAGTGCTCGGCACACACTAGTCATTTAATACATGGTATCTTTTTTGTTGTTGTTGTTAAAATCCTCACCCAAGGATATGTTTATTGATTTTAGAGAGAAGAAGGAAGAGAGAGTATGTGCGCTGACTGGGAATAGAACCCATGACTATGGGATGATGCCCCAACCAACTGAGCCACACCAGCCAGGCCAATACCTGGTAGCTTTAAAAGCATCTTCCTCAGAGAATGGGGGGAAATGAGGACTGTACTCTTACAAGATACTTTAGAAATAGCCACTAGCTCCAGAATAAATGGCATCAAAGGCATTTTAGCTTAGTGGTGAACAGAGAGGGAACCAAGTTCCTGGGAGGAACCTTAGCCCTTTTCATTGCAACTTTATCCTTCCCTTAATTAGTCTAGTGTTTATTTTGTATACAGGTGGCTGGAGCCTCGGCTAGTGTTTGCTTAATCCATTTAAAATAGATTAATAATAAAAATGCAAAATAATGGTCATGATAGTAATGATTGCTGATAGGCCTCAGTTCTCCCTTTCAACCTCCCAGAGCTTTCTGCAGCCTGGCAAGCCCAGCTCAGGCTCCCTAGTTTTTCCTCCAGTGCTCTAGCTGGAGTTACATGAAGCAAACCAAGTCTCATTTATGAGGGAAGTTGTAGAAGAAATGAGAAAGGTCTCTGAGTATTCTGAAGGTGGCTCTTAATCTTTGAGCCTTCTCTAAAATAGTGCTTATAAGCAAGGACCCATTTTCCCTGGGCCAGAAAAGTACAATGAGAGCACAAACCTAAAAATCTAAACCAGAATTGGAGAAGGTAAAGGAAAATGAACACGTGTTGCAGGATCTGTATCCCTGCCCCAGTGATCCCTTGAGTTCAGCACCCTTCTTACTCTTCAAATATCTTTGTAAAAAAAAAAAAAAAAAGATGATGGGAGAAACAACCAGGACTTAATTACCCTCAATCAGAGAAACTTGCCTTTGGGTAAGTGGCAGAGAAGACTGCTACCCCACCAGTTCACAGAGGCCAGGGACTAATAGAAATATTTATTATTAAACTTTTTTAAAAAAATAACAAAGGATTCACATTTCTTCACAAGTCCTCACAAACTTGTAAACACAGCAAGATACACACATATGCACATAGATTAATAAAATCCAGAATGGAACATGAATTTGATGTGCTTGGTGGTCACTTAGAAAATATTAGTTAATCAAGATAAAATTCAAAGGCACACAGAATACCTGAGGATGCACATAAAGCCATGGATGCAGGCTCCCTGAACACACCAGCGAATGTGCACGAAGAGGGGCATGGCACAAGGAATAGCCCATGAGGCTCTCTTCCTTCCCTCTCTTCTTTCTCTCTGTGATTGCGTACACATGTGTACCCGCCTCCTCCACTCCCCTCCTCCCCACATTGGGAAGGAGGGGGTCCTTTGAAATGGAGGTGGTCCCAGCTGGAAAACCCCAGAGCTCATTTAGATCACATCACTTCAGGCTTTTGTCTCTGCTCCTGAATAACCTAGGCCGCCACAACAAAAGGATAGGCATCTACATGGAGTTTTCATTGGCAAAGATACCTCTTAAAGATGCTGCTATAATAATGAATAAAGAGACAAGATGCTTGCCTTTTGATTGCCACTCCTAAAGAAGGGAGAGGAGAAAAGGAGAGAAAAGGAGAGGGAGAAAGTAAAGCAAGAAATAGAGATTGTGGGAGAGAAAGCCAAGGCAAGTATTTGGGTGGATTTATACAAAAGAGTCTTTAATTGTATGAAGACTCCAACTACCACCAAGATAAGAAATATGGTTTGGGGCTTTAAAAAAAAACCCTGGGCCTTTTGTTTCAGGGAACCAATTTAAGAAGCAACTGAGGCTAAGAATTCAGGAAGGGTGTGGAACAGGGCCTTTCAAAGCGTGGGGAGGGGAGGCAGAGGAGTGAGAGCAGGGGCAGGGGCTGTAGATTTTCTGTTGACATGTCACAAGAGAGAAAATGACATAGATATACATGTAACATCTCCCCCGCTGATGCTGGAGGAAGGAACATTGGATTTTATTTCCTGGGGAAATTAAGGCACTTTTTTCCTACTGTTCTCTTCCCTCCCACACTTTCCCCATTTTGAATTCTACTTTGCCATCAAGCTTGATCCTATTAGCTAATACAATGTTGAACTATCATGTGCTCTCTGGCTGCCCAATAAACATCATGCTTTTAGCTGTAGCAAAAGGTGAAATTAGATATTAGCAAAATAAATCTCAGGGAAGAAGAGGATAGAAATCTCAGTCATAGATTTGTTTTTCCTGAAAAAAAAAAAAAAGAAAAGAAAAGAAAGCAACTAGTGACTATTCAGAGGAATTTTCTATTTTTGTGTGTGCATTAAAAGTGTTTTTTTTTTTTTTTAACTAGAAAAGGCTTTCTTCCATGGGATTAGGGGTTCAAAGTGAAAACACAATCAGACCAAATGCAATCTCAACCCAAAACTTTTTCAAGATGCTTTATGATATCATCGGCAAACTCTTAATGTTGGCAAATAATTAAATTTTCCATCTTTTAGAACTGTGTAACCTTGGGTGTCTTAGAAACAAATTGTACAAACAAACCACAGAGATGAGCACTGAGGGTTTCAGAGGAGATATAACGAACCAACTTTAATTACTAACTTGAAATTAAAAATGTAATATACAGATTTAAATTTATTTTCACCTAAATTGTGTATAAAATTATATGGCTTCTGCAGGCTAAGAAATGCTTTGTAACCAGCCATGCTACTAAAAACTCTGAAGTAGTTTCCAAAACCGAGTTCCCAGACTCACACAGTAATAATGATACATTTATCATTACTGATGACCACCTACTGGGTAATTATTGCTTTGTTACCACTATTACAATCAAGAGATTTCTTTATTTACTGTTAACATTCACTTAAAACTGAATGTTAATGACTGTTCTGAATTCACCAAAGAGAGTTTTCTGTTATATTTCAGAAGTACTTACGTTCTAGTTCAGAAATGGGGAACCATATTATAACAGAGTGGAAGGCTGGGTGAGCGCTTGGCTCTCACCTTCTCTCGAGAATGAAAATGGCATTCTGAGGGAATCTGGAGAAAAATTTTCCAGTCCAGAGTTGCAAAAGGTTAACATAATGCAACCACTTGACTTGTGCTAATTATGTAAGTATTTTATTACAGGAGATTCATTCATTATTGATACTTATTTGCAGTAACTTCCTGCTTGGGGGGTTATATTTTATATGAGAAGTAAACAACCCATGGCTCCAGGGCTGGCCCCCACCCTCAGATCTGATTTCCTCCCTCCCCTTTGTCTAGTTTCACAATCCTCCTCGGTTGTTATGCCCCTATTGAGGCCGAAAGACAATTCCCCAAAACCTTATTCTCTCTCCATTTCTTTTCCCCATTCATAACTTCCCAGTTCTTAAAAAGGCAAGAACTCAGGGTTTGGAGAGTGTTGGGATGGGGATGAGGTGGGTAACAAAATAAAACTGGTTTCAGTGTTTCCTTTTATAGCACATGAAGAGGAGAGAATTAAAAAAAAAAAATCCAGGCTCCTCCTTCAGGCTTGGTCACTAACTTTCCTCTTTGGGAGCTGGGAGCTACTCTCAGCCCAGAAAAATCAGGCTAGCCTTTGGTATATCCAGAGGTCAGGAGCTGGTCATTAGGGAGGTGGGTGTGGTGGAAACTGTTAACCAATGGAAAAGCTCAGGAAGAGGCTCCTGTCTAAGTCAGAAACCAACCTCACTGCCAGTGGTGGTTAGTGAGGTTTCCAATAGCTTTTTCCCCGGGGCCTATGCCAACTTGCACTAGGAAAAGACATGGGTTTGCTTGTGGTGTGGCTTCAATGAGCCCCTGTGAAGGATTGTGCTGGCTGCTTGGCTGAGGGGCCCTCAGAAGTTTCACTAAAAAAAATATGCATTGGCCATCTGAGGCTAGCTGTCTCAGATAGGCCTCCATAGAGGAAGGGTTTTTTCCTCTTAGGCTTTATTCCAGGTTCTGAGACCCCCTGCTTATGAGACTCTGTTCAGAGCTGGGATGGACACAAGATACCAGGGGTCAGCATGCTGGAGACTCTTAGAGGAAGTCAGGAATTGGAGATGGTGGATGGGGCTGTGGAAGAGCATGGAGCAGTGTGTAGGTAAATTCCCTGTTCTTTTAAGGTTTTGGGGTGTGCAGATGGACTAAGAAAGACTTAGCTGGAAGCTGGAGTCTCAAAACTTTGAACTAGTTTGAAAGGAATGAAATGGCACAGTCTGGGATGGGTGTGTGTGGCTTTGGGGAGGTGTCTGTAAATTAGTTGGGATTTTCACAGGCCTGAACAGAACTGACAGCTCAAAATGAAGGTCCATCCCGGGCCTCTACTATGTCAGCCTAGAACTTCTGCACTTGGAGCGTGGTTGGGGGATGATGGATGACCAGAGGGTCACTAGAAGTTGGGAGGCCTCTGGGAAGGTGAATCCTGGGTGGAGTGGTGGGGAGGGGAAAAGCACTGAGACTGGGTCCTGACTGGGTGCTGGGTCTAGGCCATGCCACGGGCGCCTCGCTTCCCTGCTTGTACCCCTCACCTGGGTGGAACAGCTGGCTCTTCATGATCTATGGAGGAATGCCGTTCCCAGCAAGGCTTTCTTAATGGTCCTTTAACAAACTCTTCGATCTCTCTTTGGCCGCCCTGGCTCTTGCCCGCCTCCTCCCTCTTCCTTTCTCCACTGACTGCATCAGTTATTTATGACCAGCATTAATTATTCACGAAAAGAGAAAACTCCAGCTTTGGGAACTTTTCTAGGAGCGTTTGGGGGCTTCTTCCTTTCTCTCCTCCAGGTGGGTTTGAGTATTGGCGATTTTCTGGGACTCTATTTTTGGCTGGATCCTGATTTGAAGTGGCGAAAGGGAACAGAGAGGGGTAAGGGGTCCTCTGTATGCGTGTGTGTGCGTGTGTGTGTGTGTGTGTGTGTGTGTGTGTGTGTGTGTGTGTGTGTGTGTGTATGCGCGCGCGCGCGCCCTTCCTCCTAATCAGATCTCGCCCCGGCCAGCGAGGTGTAAACTTCTGGGACCTAGAAGTTACTAGGCTTGCTGGCGGGAGCCGCTGTCCGGGCTCGGAGGTGCTGAAACCGCGGCATGGGTTCTCGGCAGCTGGCTGCTGGGATGTGGGCGCGAAGCTGTGACCGCCGTCCCAGCCAGGGTAGCCTCCTTCCGCAGCTTCTCCAAAAAGTCTCATTTGCTTCTCTCTCTACCTCTCTTTATACCGCCCCCCTCCTACACCCCACACAAGTGACACTAGGACGCTGTAACCAAAGATTAATTGCCTTAATCAAATCGACCCACCCTCTGCAATTAATCTTCTAGCAACAAATTAGACAATTTACCGCAACCTTCTGGGTCAGGGGAACAGAGGAGGCGGGATGGGGTGGAGGATGGACAGGGTGGGAGACTCTGACAAAACCCACCAATGAGGCGGGTGGGGAGTTGAGAATGGGTGTGGGTTGAAAGCGTTAGTGGAGGGGAGGAGGGAAGGGTCAGCTGTGGGGCTGGGTCGGGAGCCGGAAGTTCCTGGAGTCCCTTTCAACCCAGTTTTCTCCGAAGAAGGGGATGCCGAGGGCGGAGGACGAAGCCACTTACCTGTCTGCGCCGCCCTTTCGGTCTACGACCTCCGCGCTCGGTCCTCCCGGCCCGCCTCACGCTCCGCGGCTCCACCGCCGCTCTCCGCCTCCCGCGGCGCCCGCCGCTGCCGCCCGCGGTCCTCTACACTCCTGCTCGCGGTCGGGTCTTCCGCCGCGACTCTGTCCAGTCCCGCCTCTCCCCTCCTCGGCGGCCCCCCGCAGCCACCCGGCTCTTCCCACTCCCCTCCTGGGCAAGTTCGTAAGTTTGGGGTGAGGGTCGCTCTTCTCGCCACCAGCCTCTCGGCTTAGCTCGCTCGGATTCGCACCCCGCCCCCACCCCCCTAACCCAGACCTCGGTCTCTGACGCCGCCTGTTGGCCAGGCAGGGCAGGGCATGGCGAGGAGCGCTGCGCAGGCTCCAGCCCCATCACCACGCACCCTTCCACACCGAGTGTTCCAAAAGCGAGGGAAAGGAGGCGAGGGTGGCAGGCCTGCTAATTGGAGTGGGGCCAGGGCAAGAAGGAGCAGTTTGCTTTGGGGGCGTGCAGCCCTGCCTGGCAGCGTGGGCTCCCTGCCAGGAGAAGCGTTATCCCAGGGCGCGCAGGTGCGCCTCTCGGGTGCAGCCCTCTAGCCCCACACTAAGAGCCCGCACCCCTCCCCCAGTGCCCAAGGAAAAGACCACCTGAGGTGCGGTGGAGCCCGGAGGGCGGAGTCCTAGGGGGAGCTGGGTCTAGAGCACCCGCTGTGCATCTCCAGAATGGGGTGTGTGTGTGTGTGTGAGGGGGAGTCTGCTCTCAACACCATCAAGGAGAGAAGCTTTATGGCTAAACTCATACGCTGCTTAAAAGAAAAGTTAGCCTGCCCGGCCAGTGTGGCTCAGTGGTTGAGCGTCGACCTAGAAACCAGGAGGTCACGGTTCTATTCCCTGCCAGGGCACATGCCCGGGTTGCAGGCTCGATCCCCGGTAGGGGGCGTGCAGGAGGCAGGCGATCATGATTCTTACCATTGATGTTTCTCTCTCTCTCTCTTCCTCTCTGAAATCAATAAAAATATATATTTAAAAAAGAGAGAAAAGTTAGCCTAATCCGTCTCATTATGAAGCCTCAGACACCTGGAGGGGCAAGCGTTCACCAGGGGTTGCGTCGGAGTGCAGCGCTCTGGGCGCGGATGGGCGGTCTGCGTGGTGTCACAGAGGAAGCCTCTCTGGCTCTGGCCTGGTCCCTCCCTTAGCAACTTCCCAAGCTCGGCAGCGCGCCCTCGGGTCCTTCCACCCTTGGGCCTGCTTAGGAAGCCTCAGTCTAGCCCCTGCGCCACCAAGACGTCCGCGGGATGGAGGTTCCTCCCCCTCCCCCGCCCCCCCCCCCCCCAACTCCAATCCTCACCCCGTCTTTTTCATGGAAAGAGTTGATGGACCGTTTCTCCCCCAGCCCCTCCTTCTCTAATAAACGCTTCTCATAGATTATTCGACGCAGAGAAGGGAGGCGGCTGCTTAAAAAACAAAAAGCCATAGCCCTAATGAGTTCAATTACAATGTGGTAAACACATTGCCTCTACGCTTTAATTAAGCCTGCTGCCCAATTTTAACTCATTAGTAATTCATTAAGAGAACAGCCCCGCGCTGGCGGGTGGAAGGCTCCGCAGACCGAGTGTGCGCCGCGGAGTCCACGCACTCGCCAGCCGCCGCCGCCGGCCCTGAGCTTCGCGGGAGAGCGAGGCGGGTTTGCCGCCCAGTAACTCTAGGACCGACGGATACTACGGTCCCTGCTCCCACGGTGCGCGGGGTTTTGCCACTCCGGCCCCGGGCGGCGACTTTTCCTGGTTGGAGTTCCTCGGGCTTGAAGCAGCGTTTGCAAACCTGTTGTGTGTGGGTGGTGGTGGCGTGGGGCTGGGCCAATGTTGGGGAGAAAAATCCCCGGATTAAACTCGATTTTCACCCTCAACGTCAAATCTAGCTTCCCCGGTTGCCGCATCCGCCCTCTCTCCTCTTTCACTTTGCACTAGTTTCTGGAGAAAAATCTAGGTCCAAACTTAGCGCCCAGCTCCGGCTCCCCACCGCAAGCTTCGGGACACTATCCCGTGGAGACGCTTCGATATAAATCAGACCGTGATTTTTTCGGGGTGGGGAGTTGAGAGGTGGGGAGTGGGGTGGTGGAGGTGGGGGGGGGCGGGTAGAAGAAGATGGTTGGCTAGAGAAATGGAGATTTGGACGGGGACCTCAGACCTCTGTTTTCTCTCTTTCTTTCTCTCCTCCACTGCGCGAACACATTGGTGACTATGTCAGTTGAGACCAGCCCTCTTTGTGGAAAAGAAACGGAGACAGCATGGTAGATGGAGTCACGCACAGGCAATGAGAACGGTTATGGTCTTTCTGTTTTAATGATTGAGGAAAAGAGTCCTCTCCTTCCCTCCAGTCCCTATTCAGCGGGTCCGAGAAGAAAGTCCTTGATGGTGTTCTGAGCGCCCCACGGTTTAGATGGGAGGGAACTCGGGGGTCTTGGGGCTCCAGCACCGAGTTTCCAAAGAGAAGGAAAGGACCAGTGTTGAGGGGTGAGGCTGTGATTCAGCAAAGGACCTTTCGCCCCCTTAGTGCCCCAGCTCTGGGCTCATTCCTTTGCCAGGGGGAAGAATGGGCACCGCCCCGCGGCCCGCCGCACCCCTCAAGTAGAAAACTTCTTGCTCTGGGCTGGGGCTGGCCGGCCCCGCCTTCGGAAGGCAGGTGTGGGTGCCTAAGGCCGACAGGATGGACCCTTGGCCCTACCAGGGCCTCGAAGAAGTGCCCAAGGCCGTTTGCCCGCACTTCCGACGCTCCTTCTCAGGGTTGCCAGTTGCCTCTGCAGACCAGAGTCGCCCCCTTCCCTCTCGCAGGCGGCCACTCCTCCCGGGAGCCAGGGAATGGATGAGGTTTCCTTTCTCCGAGCCTCTCGGATCCCGTAGCCCAGCCGGGTCGCCCCAAGGAGCGCAGGGCGCGCCTCGCCTGGGGCGTCCCTGACTTGTCTCGGTGCACTTCGGGAATGTAGGAGGGGGGAGGGGATGTCTTTAACTTCCAGTCTCCCCACCCCGCCCTCTCCCAGCCTGGAGGCGGGGAATGCTGCGGGGTCAGACTGGGAACACTGAGGATGCGGGTCCTGCCTGGGCCTTGCCCTCCTGGGGTTCCCCAAATTCGGTTGGGAGACACGGTGGCCCAGCAGGGTCCCCTCACTCACTCCTTCAGTGTTTCGCTTTGGATCTGTCGGGGATTGGGGGGGTAGCGGGGGGGGTGGGGGTGGGAGGGATGGGATGGGGAGAGGAAGGCGGGGCGGGAGCTTCCCTACAAGAGCGGCGCAGAGGGCCGCTGACTCCAGACCTGAGTCCAAGGGTCCTCCGAGGGTTTTGTGGGTGTCGCTTGTGGTTGATTGTCACGGCATCCACGCGGGGCTCACTCTCCTCCCCAGCTGGGCTCTGCGGCAACAGCGGGGCTCGCCGCGCGGAATTTGCCTGGAGAAGGGCCTCTTTCTGCTCAGGAAAAGTATAAGCCCGGTCAAAAATACAAAAATCGGGTCGCTACCCCAGGCGATCCGGGCGCCTACAATGGAGGGCAGCGATGGGGATCAGAAATGTATGCCAGTTGACAGACTCTCCGGAAACCCTCTCTTCTGGGGATTTCTGGGAGGACATAAACATTCAGACCAGAGCACTGGCCTAACTGATACATCATATATTAGCATTATCCGTGAAATAATTTTGACACATATAGTTTTAACAGCACGTTATTAACTCTAAATGGAGTACTTATCTGCCCTGCCTTGTGGATGACAAACATTCTGTATTTATCTGGCTAGCTCAGCCACAGAAATGTATTTAAGATGATAAAAAGGCCAGATTTACCAGAAGTTTCCCATTATTATATCATAGAGGGTGAACTTACTTGAGAGTTGAGCTATTCCACTGCAATAAGCACTTGAAGGAGGGCTGATATAGTTTCCATCTTTTATTTCTTGCCCAGGAAGACAATGGATATCCCACAGATTTTTTTTTTTTTTTAAAGCTGGCTATAAGCGGGAAGTAGGAAGTAGTAAGAATTCATAGGATTTTATATAGGCCTAAAGTGTTGGATGCAGGACCCATTGGAAATTCTGAAACCAGAAGCTCCAGCAATTTCCCTGCCACCCCCACTGATACTTGAAATTCTACTAATGGTGATTTGTTTCTTTGGACTTTTCTTTAAACTCAAGAACCATTTATAAATGAGGATGGCCCTAGAAGAAGAACCCAGGGTTAGTACAAGCAGAGTGTCTAGCAATCATTGCACCTGCCATCAAGAACCAATGGAGGCACCAGGCCTGCGTGGCTCAGTGGTTGAGTGTTGACCTAGGAACCTGGAGGTCACGGTTCATTGATGTTTCTGTCTCTCCCTCTCCCTTCCTTTCTGAAATCAATAAAAAATAATTATTAAAAAAAAAAGAACCAATGGAGGCAGTGACTCGACAGTGCCTTCTTGCTGCCAGCCCTGCCTGACTCTCATCTTTTAGTGGAAACCTCTTATGATGGTGGTTGCACTCAGCGATGTATGGCCCCCTACTTAGTCAGTTATCCTTACACTCCTTCCTTCTCCTTAAGGAAGAGGAATGCTACTCTCATTGGTCAGACTTTAAGAAGCTGGGAGAGCTGCATAGGCTAGAAGAAGAGCTTGTGCCATGAAAGGTCGGTGCAGGGTGGGCGGACATTGCTCTCTCTTATATAACTATATTATACTAGAGGCCCGTTGCTTGAAGATTCGTGCAATAGGCCTTCCTTCCCCTGGCTGCTGGCACTGGTTTTCCTCCGGCACCTGGGACCCAGGCCGCAGCAGAGCCAAGCCTTCAGCCTCCAGCGGAGCCAAGCCTTCAGCCTTCAGGCATGGCTCCGGCTGCAGCGGAGCCTTCAGTTTTCAGTCTTCAGTCTTCAGTCTTCAGTCTTTGCTCTGTTCCTGCGTATGCAAATTAACCCACAATTTTGTTGGGTTAATTTGCATACTCACTCCTGATTGGCTGGTGGGCATCACGGAGGTACAGTCAATTTGCATCTTTCTCTTTTATTAGTGTAGATAAGATTTGGCAGTTGCATATAGGCATTGGCAAATGTGGAACTGAAACTATTTAAGGCTTGACCAACTTAAGAAAAAGAGTGGGCCACCTGGCCTGACCTCTTTTTTTGTGTGTTGGGGTTTGGGGCCTAAACTGAGGTAGTGATGACATGCTACTTTGTGGGACATATTTTTCGGTTCCTCTCTGTATCACGTTCTGTGGGAACCTCATGAGGAGAGCAGCTTTGTTCATGTTTCTACCTTCTGTAAAAATTTAAAAAATCTATTTTCTGAGGATAATCTTGGGTTATCATTCACTGTTCAGCTCTATTTCCCCTTCCTTTAATATGACTGTTTCAGTCCTTTGTACCTTTTCCTTCCTCTGATCTTTTCCAGCACCAGGACTCTCTACCACCTGCTTTATCATTTACATTCTGCCTTGGTTGCTATAATTTCTTAGGTTTTAGGTGCATCTTAAACTTTCAACTGAAGTACAAGTATTCTAGTGGCCCATGACTGCCTCCTGGAGAGTGGGGAACAGACCACAGCTATCTGCTATGTGTAAGCTTTTGTGTTAATTGTTGATTATTTAACATGTTTAGATCTTGTCTTCCTGACCTTTGAGATTGTCTTATACTTTGGAATTCACTACAACACATAGGGAAGAGATGGGTACATAAAGTATGGTCAGTAAATGCTTGCTTCCAGTTTGACTTATCCAAGATACATATCCTAACATTTTCCTGTGCCTATGACTCTCAATGGAGTAGGCTGGGCCTGATGAAAATATTTGGGATTCTAGCACTGCAATTTTATAATCAGAGGAGAAAGCTTTAAATGGCAGTAAGGGACTTAATGTATGTGTTGAACATAGTAGTGACCTAAGCCCCATGAGACTCATCATAATAGCTTGGTGTTTGGGCATGGGCTCCATAATATTTCATAAGTGTCAATGTTGGTTAACCCTGTTAGCATAACATATAACATTCTCTGAAATGTTCTTAGAAGCTGATTTCTAGCATTGTATGTTATCCAAGCATTTTGTGCTTTCCTCTTCTCTCCCCACCCAACTAGTTCACACTTCAGGAGCATTTTTAATAATGATCTCTTTTAAGGTACCCTTACAATGCCAGGGAACTCTAACACAGGCCATGGCCATGTGATTTGCTTTGACCAATTACATATTTGGAAATATGAGTGAAGATCACTTCTGTTTGGAAGCTTTAGGCTCTGCCATGATCTCCTTTTTCCTTTGCCATGACACTGAAAATATTTTGGAACTCCTTCATCAGCCTGGGTTGAAAACCAAAGTTGCCCTATAATGGATGTTTCATGATTGAGAAATAAACTTCCATTAGTTACCCAGATGCTGTGAACCCAGAATCATTTTTTCTTATTTATTAATTTGAGAGAGAGAGAAAGAGGGGGAGAGAGAGAGAGAGAGAGAGAGAGAGAGAGAGAGAGAGAGAGAGAGAGAGAGAGAGAACAATTGGTTTTTCTACTTATTTATGCTTCATTGGTTGATTCTTATATGTGCCCTGACTGAGATTGAACTTGCAACATTGGGGTATCAGGATGATGCTCTAACCAACTGATCTACCCAGCCAGGACCCCAGGATCATTTTTAAAAACAACTTTGTTGAGGTGTCATGCACATCCCATAAAATTCATCCATTTTAAGCATAAAATTCAATGAGTTTTGGAATGTTTACAGTATTGTACAACCACCACCATGACCCTATTTTAAAACTTTTCCACAATCCCCCAAAGATCCCTTGCTCATTTATAGTTATTCAGCATTCCCAGCCCCAGGCAATCACTAGTCTACTTTCTTCTGCTATAGGTTTGCCTTTTCTGGACATTTTATATAAATGGAATCATAGTCTTTTGTAGCTGGCTTTTTTTCACTTAGCATGATGCTTTTGAAGTTCATCCATGTTCCCAGGATAATTTAAAATAAGAGCCTAATCTTGGTGTTTATTGGCCATCATAAGTAGCATGAATTCAGACCAAAACACTGTGTGAGGGCCAGCTTGTAGATATAGATTCTGAAAAAAAATTTGCCCACTCAATGCTAAGGCTGAAATAGACAAGTTTCCTTGTTGATTGTTTTTGAGCAGCAGATTTATTTATCCTTTGTCTCTTCACTGAATGTGATCCCACCTTTATGTCAGGGTTCCCCATTTAGGCTCCCTCCTTATATTCAATGCAGCCGTCAGACTGGAAACTCGGGGTCTTCAGGTTTCAGAAGACACACTCAGGCCAAGGCCAGCCGTGTCACTCAGTCAGCCCCCAGGATTTTTGCTTTCATTTTGTCTTCCATATCTTTGTGTTTCTTACAATTGTGCCACTTCAGCACTGCATTTAAAAATTTAATTTTTACATGGTATCTAGTATTTTAGATGTTTCCATAGTCAGGGACCTTTAGGACATTCTGTCTGCTACCCTGCCAGAAATAGGAGGCTGGCAAGTGATGCTTAGCAGAATCATTTGCTCACCTGTTCAGATCCTAGATAGGTGGATAGTGAGGGGCAAGAATTTACATTCTGAGTAGAAGGCCAGCCCAGTCTCTGCCTGCTATTTCCTCTCTGTCCTTACTTACCTACATAGTCTAACTGCGAATCTCATTTATGGCCCGTTTCTTTTAGCAGCAGTCTGCAGTCACACCTTTATACAACTTCCCTGTAAACACCTTGGCTACTCCTTTGCATTTCTGGTGGGTCAGTAAAAAGTCTTTTCTTAGAATGCATTGGAATTTCTAAGGTCTCTGACCTTCTTAATATAACTTAATAGATATCAACTAATTGAGGTGGGGTGGTCAGGGATTAGAGATGAGGAAACTGAGTCACAGAGAGGGGAGGTGATTTGCCCAGTTCCACCGAGAATTGGAACTTGAGTCCGGACCCACAGACACTCTAGGACAAGCCTGTCAAACTCAAAGGCTAACATGGGCCAAATAAACAAGGTTTAAGTTTATGTGGGCCGCAAAAAAACAAAAGCTTCAATTTTCAAAGAAACTTAGGTTTATTTCGAAAGCATAGTGTAAAAAAAAAAAAAAAAAAAAGAACAAGAGCAATGATAAAATTAATGTTTTCTTCCTGACACTTGGCATCTCTTCTCTGCTACTATCTTTCCTACTTCAGGGGAAATCTTCTTCACAGTGATTACTTTCAAAACTGACCAAGGTGAATGTCAGTAATTCTGGATCCGACAGGAGACCTATTTCCTTTCATAATTATAAATAACTGCTCCACTGTTATATTGGCTGGGTCGCAGAAATATTCGTTGTGGGCTGTACGTGGCCCGCGGGCCGTGAATTTGACATGCTTGCTCTAGGACAATACTCTTTCCACCATCTACTCTGCCACTTGCTGGTGACTAAGGAAAATGAAGTGGGAGGTGTAGCATTGATGCGTTCAAGTTTTCGGAGAGAAGGTGAATTTTCTTTATCTTTGATTTCTCGGTCTCCATCGCCCCTTCTGATGTGAGAGTAGCAGTTGAGAAAAACAAACAAACAAATGAAAAGCTGCTACTCAGTGCTTCTGTTTTTAAACACTATGAATCATTTTGAAGGGAAATTTCTGGCTTCTCAGCATGTTAGAGCTGCTGGCTGGTTCGACCTTTTAACTGGAGGAGAGGGAAGGAAGAGCCCAGAGTTTCAATCCCAGTCTACCAGCCCCTCTTCAATGAGTTTCTTTCCCAATTTTTGGGGAAGGATAATGTTATTAATATCCTTTCCAGCAATTTGAAACAACCCCACACCAGACAAGCATAGCTTAGAGGGAAATCCTCGGTGATTGAAAATGTCATTAGAAGCAAGCTCCTGGTGTTCACTCTGTCATTTCCAAGTGTTCTGATGAGTTCATTTGAGCGCCGCACTGTATGGAGTTGGCTGAAACACACGACAGTGTGTGTGTGTGTGTGTGTGTGTGTGTGCGTGTGTGTGTGTGTGTGTGTGCGTGTGTGTGTGTGTGTGTGTGTGTGTGTGTGTGTTGGCGATGGAGAAGGGAGAGGCAGGCAGGTGTCATTTAGTCACCTGCATTTGAAACTGAGACAAGCCCCAGACAGAATCTGCAGATCTGCTGCTGGTGCAGTTACCAGTCACTGCCTCCAAATGGCCTCAAGCTGTGTCTGCATAGCGCCAAATGATGCACTGAAGAGTAACAAAACCCAGCCAGGATGGTCATCTGAGTCATGGAGTAGCAATCACACCACAGGAAAAACACGCCCCCAAATCCAGCTGTTGGACCGAATTCAATAGTAAAAAAAAAGGAGAAAAATAAAGAGATGTAGTAAAAATTTAATTTTATTTCTGATGATTTTATTTAGGACTACTTTTAGGGAGAATCAGATTCTTTTAAAAAAAGGATGCTTGCATAGGTTTAAAAAATCTAAGGTGATATCCCAATCCCTTTCTTTATCTTAAAGAATCTTCTCCTTAGGGTCTCATTTGCATGCAGGTAGAAAGAAGCTGAAGGTATGCACATCTAATTGGATGGAATTCGAGTCCTTCCCTGAAGCTGTAAAAGAAAAAGCAGGGCCCAGAAACATGATGAAGTGTTCTTCAGGTGACAAAAATGTGAAACTGCTGCTCTGACACTCTCAGGAAATTCCAGCAGCAGCCTCCAAGGCCAGGCCACCCAGGCAGTGCCGAATCAGCACCTTTTCCTGCCTTATCAAAATAAGAAATGCACAAATGAACATAGGTTCAGCAATAAAAATCACAATGAATGATTTCAGCTGATGTCAAGTCTCAAGACTTGATTTTGTTTCTACTGGACTCCCTTGGAAATAGTAAGACAAAAAGCAAGAGGTAGAAATGTACCCAGTTAAATCCCCAGGTGGTCACTAATGCTGTCAATGCCTTTGGCACTAACCTTTCTAGCATGTGCCCACAGCTTCCAACTGCAGGCATTGGTGACTCCCCTTGCAGGCTGGAAGTGTTGGGAACTTCATGTCCTTGGGAATGGGCCCTTTACCCCAGAGAAAGACTGATGGAAGTAGGTGTATATTCCGCTTACCTACCCCGCATAGGTAGCACATTCTACACTGTCTGCCAGCATAACTGAGCTTGCCCACAGTAGTCACTTGGTTGATGACTCACCCTCTGCTTCCTTCCTTCTCTTCCCTGTCTCACTTTACTATTTCCCTCTGGTGCTTCCTTGGGATCATCTCCCAAATAAAGTATTTGCATTCAGCCTGGCCGGCGTGGCTCAGTGGCTGAGCATTGACCTAGGAACCAGGAGTTCAAGGCTCAATTCCCTGTCAGGACACATGCCTGGGTTGCGAGCTTGATCCCCAATGTGGGGCATGCAGGAAGTAGCCAATCAATGATTCTCTCTCATTATTGATGTTTCTATGTCTCCCTTCCTCTCTGAAGTCAATAAAAATATATATATTTAAAAGTATTTGCATTCAAATCCTTATCTTAGAGTCTATTTCTGGGGAAATCTAACCAAGACACAGGGGAAATGTTTCTGTCAACAGGAAATTCTTTGTGACATCTGATTGTTTGTCCTACTGATTTGGCCATAGATTCAAAGCATGTTAAAGCCAACAGTGCAATATTATATTTCATGGAAGAGGAAATGGAGGCTCAGGTCACACAGTCAAGTGGTTACAGAAATGAGACTAGATGCCAGTGGTCCTGGCTTCTAAACTGGTACTCCCCCAGGCCCCACAGCTCACCATCCTGGGCATCCTTCACTCCCATGTTTGATAAAGTATTCTTTGTGTCAGGGTTGCTGCTTGAGAAATCACCAATTTCTTCCTTTCTCTACTAGGCAGGACTGTTAACTAAGTCAACATTCCTATTTTCTAGTTTTGTTTTTTTCAAATTCGTGTGAGTCACATTTCTTAGATTGGCAGATTATCATATGATTCCATTTTTCTTCTATTTGTTTGCAAATATTTACTGAGTACTGAGCACCAGGCATTGTGCTAGGAATAGTAGATATCTCAGGGTACACAGTTCCTGCCCTCTCAGAGTGTACAGTCTGTGGAGAAAAGGAAACAGAGGAGCAAAAAATTACAATACAGACCAAAAAGGGCAATGCTGAGTACTCTGAAAACACAGACAAGGGGCATGTAACCTAGCCCAGGGGTTCCCAGGAAGTCTTCCAGGAAGAAGTGACATGTAAGCAGAGACCAGGAAATGTTAGGAGAAGTGAGCAGGGGAAGTGTTCCAGGCAAGAGGAAAGGCTTATTGGAAGGCTTGTAGGAGAGAGAGCATGGCCCGTTGAAAGGGACTGGAAGAAGTTCAGTCTGGTTGAAGCTTAGAATGAGGTTGAACAGATGAGGCCTGAGAGGGAGTCAGGGCTCACATCACCAGGGGCTCTGAAAGGCATGAAGGAAACCAGATACTATCTAGAGGACAATAGTCATCCAGGTACTTTAGGCAGAGGAATGACCTGGCTCTAATTACGTCTTAGAAAGACTGCCTTGTGCTCTGTGCAGAATAAAGGGAAAGGGTGCAAGTCAGGAGGCAGGTAGACTAGTTAAACACTGACTAGGGTCTGAGTTCGGGTAGTGGCAGTGGAGTGGAGAGACAATGGGAGAAATAACTAGGGATGAGGCTCAAGAAGACTTGGGAAGGGATTGGGGAGGTTGGAGTTGGGGGTCAAGCCCATCTCTAGCTTGAGCAGTTCATTCTCCCATTCACCTACTGAAGGGCATAGGATGCTTTCAAGTTTTATAATTATAAACAGAGCTGCTATAAACATGATGTGCAAGTTTTTGTGTGGACATTAAGTTTTCAACCCCTTTGGGTAAATACTAAGGAGTGTGATTGCTGGATATCCTTTGCTGTTAATCTACAAATTCCCCTTCCAGGCCTTATATTTGACATTTGTTTGTTGAAGAAACCAGGTTGTTGGTCCTACAGAACTTTTCAGTTTGGGTTTTTCTAACTGCAACCCTGTGGTATTATTTAATGTGTTTCCTCTATCTGATATATTTCCTATAATTTGGTCATTAAATCTAGAGTTGTGGTCAGATAAAATTGGATTTTTTTTTTTTGTAAGAAGATTTCATGGGGGTGATTTGTTCCTCCGGAATCCTTTTTTATCAAGGAGCCCTGAAGATGGAGCATTGTAAGGTTAGTGAGGGAAATCCTTTTGAGTGATTTGGGGAGGGATGCTCTTAAGGTCTTCAACTTATGCTAGATAGGTGGCTATGCATAAAACCAGCGACCAGTGGATGTATGTGTCTGTGTTATGTGAGTTTGCTCTCCAGGATGAGAAAATGATGTGGAGTTTAGATTGTAGTTTAACCAGAGAATTCTAAATTTTCTGGCTTTTCAAGGAAATGGAACCTACTGATGAGAAATAAAACATTCTCATATTGACAGTAGAGATTGTATAATAATAAGTAATTGTGTCCACAAAGAACCAGGAAAACAGTTTCAGCTTCTGAGCTGACATTATGGTGGCAAGAACTTACACTTTCTAACCATCTCCCTCTTTAGTTTTCCATCTCTATGTGGCAATTACGTTAGTTGTATTAAATACATAGGATATTTGTTCTTAGACTTTTATGACTACTGCTAATTAACTGTACACTTTTTTTTATTAGTGTTTGATGTTCTAATTACTGCAGTACCAGGAAGTGTTACTACTGTTTAGATCACACTGTTTCTTTATTGATTCCCAGGTTTTCCAACTCAAGTTATGAATCTTGCTTGGTGAGTTAGTATTCATTAAAAGAGGACACCCCAGTTTAACCCCCTACTTCCTTGTTAGTGAACAATGGGGTAGAGAAATGGTTCCTTGAAATTGGGGTTACTATTGAATAGCTGGATGCACATTCTATGCCAAAGGCTGGTTTTCAAGGAGTTGAGGGAATTTCTGTGGTTGGCAGAACAATGTAATACCAACCCACCTGCTCCTAAGAGGCTGGTCTTCCTCCTCTCCTGCCTACGCTCACTCCCACACTCACTGCCCTCTGTTGGCTCCACGTGTTCTCTCAATGGGAATGTCTTCTCTTTCTGGCCACATTTGACCACCTTTCAGGTCTTGCTCAGATGTCACTTTCTCCACGAAGCCTTCTCCAGTCCCCAGCTCTCCGGAGCTCTCTAGCTCAAAGCTCAGTTTAGCATGTAAATTTATTTTGTGTCGTTCATCACAGGCCTCTTATGTGATACCATCATGCCTCCAACTGGCATGGAAACTCCAGGAGGGTGAGCATCCCTCATGGTGATGAAAAGGGGGGGAAATTGTTATCCAATCCTAGGAGTAAGACGAGGGTTCAATGTGTCAATGTGATGACTCAGGAGTTGAGTCTGGTGCATCATGAACGCTCAGGAAATGCTGGCTGTTATAATATGGCTAGAAAATGCTCCTTCTAACTTTACTCCCCTTCTTCCCATCTCCCTACAACTTAAGACCCTTTCTTCAGCTATCATTCATGCCGTTCAGCCCCAGAGAAATATCTCATTGGACTCTAGGTCTTTTATTCCAGTACTAGGAGCACCACTCAGATAGAAGACAGTGAGAGACAGGAACTTGGAGGTCCCTGGTTCTGAAGCTACTTTCCATCACGTCCGCTGCCTTTGCCGGGCTTACTCTTTACCAAGTGCAGAGCCACGGGGTGAGGATTTCTGTCTGTCCCGTTGGGACATAGGGGGTGAATGAGTTAACATTTACAAAGTGCTTTGAGCTCCTTGGAGAAAAGGCACAATCTAAGTATTCTCATTAGTGCATGAATAATATATGAGCATAAAGCACTTTGCAAATATGAAGTTCTTTAGCAATGCTAAATAATACTTCCACCAACCTACCTGTGACTGGAGGGCCACTTCTGGAAACTCTGATGGTTCTAGTCTTGGCTGTCACTAATTCAAAGCAGAATCATAGGCAAAATCATTTTCCCACTCTGGGTTTCAAGAACAGAGGGGTCAGAATGGATAATGTCAAAAGCAACTCATTTAATTTAGCGATGTCTACCTTTTTATCTATATGTGTACATTTAAAATATATATTTGCTTAAAGTGCATGCAGTTTTCATCTACATAAGTGGCAATATTCTGTAGATTTAATTCTGGTTTGTACTTTTTCCACTTCACACTATCTTTTCAAGAGTGATCTATGTTGCTCTATGTATCTACTCCCTTGCCTCTAAATGCTGTATAATATTCCATTGAGTGGGTCCATCATGTTTTACTCATCTATGCCCTCTAGTGGGGACCTTGATGGCCTCCAACTGCACACACATCCTCGCCACTGCTGATGGGCCTGGGTGGGAATTTCTCTAGAATACAAACTCAAGAGAAAGGTTGCTATGTCATAAGATAGACACGTTGGATAGGTACCACCAAAAAGTCTCCCAGGGAAGGCTGTGCTACCAGGAATTGTTCACATTGAACTGGAAATCGTGTCTTGAGGATGTTTAACTTGTTAAAGCTTGCACAAGCGGTAAAAAGGAGTTGGCATTTCAAAACCCCAAATCTAAGTCTTCTGACTCCAGATCCTTTTCATTTTTCAGGCATCACTCTGTATGTCTCTGGATTGTAATAATGAGGCTTTTATTATTTAGGGAAGCCTTGAGTTTCAGAAATGGCTTTGATGGTGTTAATGACAAGTTGCAGGCAGAAGAGAGAGGGGAAGTAAATGGGTGCCTGAATCAATCTGGCCTGGGTCCTTTTGGCTGCTTTACCACATGCTGTTACCTTCTTTTGGGCAGCTTTTAAGAAACAAGAGGAAGTGCTGTATATCTAAGTCCTTCCCTCTCACCTACCTACCAAGGCCCGAACAGTGTACCTCCTAGCTTGTCTGACTTAAAAATAAACAAGGAATCATAGATAGTATCAATGATTATCTAGTGTAATCCAGTCATTTTATAGATGGGGAAAGGGAGGCCCAGAGAGAGGAAACCTCTGGCTTGAGGTCACACAGCTAGAGGTCACCTGAAAACCAGTCCACCACCCTTTTCACTTCCCTGCACACGCAACTTTCCCCTTCCTATTCAGGAATCCACACTTTAAGTTTCAACAACCTGTGGTGTGTGTGCTATGAACAGTGGTTTAACAATTACTTTTCTGGGGGGGGAGGGGGGGAACAAACAAACTCTATTTGTTGCACTTGCCAATTTCTATAGTGTAAATACTCCCACCATGGCCATTTCAAGCTGCCAAGTGATGGCACTGAATGTGGAGTAGGGAGATGTTGGCTGCAGCACACCACAGTGAGGCATTTTCACCATACAGACACAATAGACATAATTAACGACAAGAGCAGAGATAATAGTAAAATCTAGTAAAATGAGTAAGAAGTGATGAATTTGGAGGGTTTATTATCTTCATTTTTGGTATAACTTATTTGATTTTAAGTGTATGTAATTTAATGGTTGTATTGAACCCTAGCTCACAAAATTCCTGAAAATGGAGCACTCAGCCCTCCTGAGCCCATGTGACCCAGCCCCAGCGGACCATTGGCTGTGAACTAACGAAACCAGCTTCTCGCTGTGGCAGCCTATCTTCCTAGTTTATACATTTGTCTTGACTCTTGAATACTCTTTGGTGGAAACATGAAATATGAATATAGTGAAAGAAAAAAAGGCAGAGGATAAATGAGTTATTCTGGAGATAAATTTTCTGGATAGCTGAAGGCTTAGCTTTTTAAGCTCCCTAACTATAAAAGTTTTAACTCTGATAGATGGACTTTTAATAGAATTGTGTCACACCCTTTCCTACTTCATTACACATGAGCGTTATAGCTTAGTACTTGCTTTATTGGCATGTGGAGGTGTGGAAAGCTATTTGCCCTTGACTGCTGTGGTGTTGGGGCTCTTGACTTTTTTTCTGAAGATTTTTATTCTCAGTCAATGTGTCCTGAGCTATGACTTCTTCCTATTTGTCAGTGTGTATCTCCAGCTTCTCCCTCCTCTTTCTAATCGACTAAGGATACAGAGAGCCAAACTTATTAGCGTCATATTAAAAATGTCATTAACCAGTTGGAATACAGGCCTGATGTGTAAAACACTTAAATTTTAGTGCATGTATCTTGCAATATTTATTTTGACTGCTCAGAAGCCTTTGGGCTTAACTTTTGGTTCTTGTAGAATCTCTGGAGAGGTGGTATTCCCAGAGTACTCTGTTCCAGACCAGTGAGTATTGCTACAATTACATTATTACTCTACATAGCTATATACTGCATCACCATGCATGCGTTCCATTACAGGAGAATGGAAAATTCATCTCTGGGCCAGGCCATATGCCAGATACAAAGCAGAGCAGTCCTGGCCTGCATTGTGAGGGGCCCCACAATGCTGTTGGAACAGGAGGTGTTCCACATGGCGAACTTTGCTAAGAGTAAGAATTCAGATGGTGAAGTTTGGGGCATGCTCCTTGCTCCAAAGAGGATTCTTGGGCTCTTTCAGCACAGGCTCAGGCAATGATGCGGAGGCAGATCTAGTGTTTGAGAGTTTCCTCTGCCTGGAGTAGGGGCGTCCCAGCACGAGCCTGCCCTTCCCTGGAAGTGCTGCGTGCTGGAGCTGGGAAAGGAAGTAGACTGTACCCAGGAGCTGGCACTGCCCTTCAGCAAAGGCCCCTACCTCTGTTTACCCGGTACCCATTCATTTGCAGATAACTGAGGAGGAGGCAACTTTAGGTAACTGTCCCCCTGCTTTCAAAGACAAAGTGGCTTTCCACACTTTTAACTTCTTCTCTAACTACCTGAAAGGCAGCCTCCGGTGCTGATAGGGAAACCAGCCACCCACCCCATTCCCAATATTTCCCTCACAGAGTCACCTCTCATCATTTTGGAACCTTAAAGCTTTTGGGAATTCTCCCCCCCCCCCCACCTGCTTCCTGTCCTTAAGCCCTTATTGCCTTCTTGCAGGACAGTCATTTGATGGACCTGTGGAACAGAAGCAGGGCCCAGGCATGGGTGGCCTATGGAGGGCGAGGGTGGGTGGGGAGGGACGAGCTTGTCCAAACACAAACTTCTTTTCCTGTGCTGGCCCCGGGTAGGCTGCTGGTGACATCACTTGGGCAGCTTCTCTGAAGTCCCTGGAGCTGGGGTCACCCAATAGGGCAGGGGGGAGCCCACTAGCCAGGGCTTGCTCCCCCACACCCGCCGGCCTAATTAACAAGTTGGGTCCCTTCCAGCTCCTTTGCGTGGCCCTCGCGGGGCTGGGCCCCGCTGGGGGCGGGCAGACAGTCTTACTTTAAGCAGCGTATTGATCCTCCCAGGTCACGTGCCCCTCTTGGGGGAGCACTCTCATGTTTTAAGTGCATGCAGTTACTCTCTTGACTGGCTTGTAAACAGGTTTTAATGGGGCTATTAGTGTAAAAGGACAGGAAACTTTCAAAAACAGCCTCTTAAATATTCATGAGGATGTTAAATCTGGCGCTTAATCACCAGTGTTTGCACACAGCTAACGGGGAGAGAGGACAGCTGACAGGCTGCCTTCACCCTCAGCCATTGACAGGGCATTAATAAACGCTCCTAGAGGCATGATGAATGGCCGAGGGAAGGGGGCTTTTTTAAACAAACGGAGCCCCTCTTCTTCAGGGACTCCTGTTCTAAGGGGCGTCCATGTGGGGGTGGGAGTGGGACTCGGGGGTGGAGATGGAGGCTGGAGGGGTGTGTGAACAGGACAAATTATTTCCTTTTAGACATAGTAGTTAAGTGCCACCCCCCCCCCCAACACACACACACACACACACACACACACACACACACACACGCAGCTCTGGCTGTCTAGTTCCCAGAGCTAGGTTTTCCCAGGGGAAACTTTCTAAAAACTTAAGACAGGTCATCTCCAAAGAATTCCCTACCTGGAGAATTCTTAACTCAATCTTGGCCGGGCCATGAGGTAGCACGGGGCCCTCAGCGCGGAGCTCCCTGGAGGGTCCTTACCGATCGCCTCTTCAAACCTGAGCCCACTGCTTGCAGACCGGAGTGAAATGCAGACGGCGGTGGTGGACTGTGGCTCAGGGGCTCCTGGGAGCTGCCCGCCCCTCCCCGCCCCACCTTTCCACACGTGCATTTTAATTCCTGGAGCAGCATCTTCCGCTTACGTCTCTCGGTAAGGTTGGATGTGGAACCCCCATTGAAAATGTATGGGAAGAGTGCTTTTTAACTGTGAATGATCTGCACCGTTAAACTTCTGAAATGGACCTTGGAGACTGACTAAGCCTGTTCCCTGCTCCTGCGGATGAAAGGACCTGAGAGAGAGGTGAACCGGCTTGGCCAAGGCCAGTGCTGAGCGAGTGGCAGCCTAAGGCTGGACCCCAGATACCCGGCTCCTAGCCCACCCCCACATCGGCGTGATGAGCCCCCTCCCGGTTCCTTCAGGAGTGCTGCGGGCTCCAGTGCCAGTTGGTCTCAAGTTTGGCAAGACCTGTGCTACTAGAACAGGTTAAGCACAGAAACTTCCGGAAAACATCCCATAGTGTCTGGTGGGGAACCCCAGTCTCATGATCTGAGTCCAACTAAGAAATTAAGAACTGTTTGCTCCCCGTAAGTGCCATTTGAGATTTTTGATTGACAAGTTCCATTTAGAAATGTATCCAGCCCTAGCCGGTTTGGCTCAGTGGATAGAGCGCCGGCCTGCGGATTGAAGGGTCCCAGGTTCGATTGGGGCCAAAGGCACATGCCCAGATTGTCTGCTTGATCCCCAATACGGGGCGTGCAGGAGGCAGCCAATCAATGATTCTCTCTTATCATTATGTTTCTATCTCTCTCTCCCTCTCCCTTCCTCTCTAAAAAGAAAAAAAAAAAAAAAAAAGGAAAAAAGAAATGAATCCAAGGCTACCTACCTCCTATACATAACATCAGAAATACACAAAAATCATTTGTTTTTTATGAGCTAGAACCACCCCCCCCCCCACACACACACACACTATGCTTTATAATGGTAGGTCAGGGCAAAGAAATCAGCATCTACACTAATAAAAGAGTAAGATACAAATTGACCGTACCTTTGTGATGCCTACCAGCCAATCAGGAGTGAGTATGCAAACCAACCCAACAAAGATGGTGGGTTAATTTGCATACATAGGAGCTGAGTGGCTGGGGCAGGATGGGATGCTTGTGTCATCACCATGGCAATGACGCAGGCCTTCTGCACTGCCCCAGCCTCTCTGGGCCTCTGGGCAGCGTGGGAAGGTGGAAAGGCGGCTCCAAGCTGGAGCAAAGGTGGTGCTGGCAGCCAGGGGAAGGAAGGTCCATTCTTGCACGAATCTTAGTGCATCAGGCCTCTAGTCTTTCATAAAACCCTTCCCAGCCCTCAGCCCTTGTCACCTACATTCCACATGCTTCCGTGAAGCCCTTTCTGTGCATAAGCTACAAAATTGGGGGTTAGGGTGAGTAACAAGTATCCTCATCCCCAAGGTATTCTTCCTCTAGTTAGCAATTTAGCTTTGGGGTCATGGCAGAAGACTGAAGGCAGTTACCAGGCTGAGGAAATATCACCTTTATCATCCTATGGCCTTGCTCAATAATCTGAGGTGGCTTCCACTATATACGGGTCTGGCCCAGATTGTCCTCCTCTGTGTAGCCAGTTTTAGCTTCCCCTCAGAGCCAAGCACATCCTTTCCTTTCCAATCAGTGGACCAGGGGACATTCTACAGGCAACAAGGATATGATTCTTAATCATAGATTTGTCAAAGAATCAGTGGAACATTTTTTTTATGGAATGCCAACCAGGAATGGAAAATCAGTCTTTCTTGCTCAATAGTTTGCATTAATGACTTCCATAGAACTAACCTATTAATTAAAAATCAAAACAGAACTCCACTTGTCTCTTTCATCTGGTTATATAGCTGGTAGATGCTGGTGGTAATGCAACTGATTTGAGAAATAGTTTCCTTTTCACAATTAGAATGAATGCATTTTGACAGTTTTTACCAATCATGATGCCGCGTTTGGTACAAAGGCAAAGCACAGATGATACTTGAAACCCCAGCAGAGTTGGTCGCTGTTTTCTCAATGGAAGGGTGGTTGTCAGCTGTGTGAAGTACAAGGAAGGATTCTTCTTGTTATCAAACTGACACCAAATGTTGGACATTACAAAACTGATTTCATAGAACACAACTTTGGATTGACATTATGCCTCTTATAAAAAAATCTCTTATTCTGTAACATTTTTCTATTGTTTGTTTAATCAGTCAAATGTAGTCAGATTCAGTAGGGCTCACGGAAAACACTTGGATTAGGACTTAGGTTCTATTTCCAATAGTATTGTGTCTATTAGGCAAACCTTGCTTTCCTCACCTATAAAATGGGTACAGTAAAATCTGTCATATCAGTCTGTTGTTTCAAGTGATGCAGTGCATTATCTTTTGTAGCATTTAACAAAATTGAACTTTAAGCATTTATTCGTTTGATTGTTAGGACTATGAGCTCCATGAGCACTGCTTTGTTCACTCCTGTGTCCTTAGTCCTTGACGAAGTGCTTGTCCCATAGTAGACCCAGAAAAATAACATGATAAATGCATGCAAGGACACCAAACTTGGATAGGCATCCAAGTCATTATCATCCTTGTGTCCATGGGAGACCAGATTTAGTGGAGAGATGAGATGTATCTCATGAGTCAGGATTTTTTTGATGGTAACTTAGAAACTCACCTTGAACTAGTTTAAATATTAAACAAGTTTATTTGCCCTTTGTATAATCTGATTATACAAAGGGCAAGACTGGAGTTGGCCTCAGGCACTTAATCTCTCTCTGTCCTTTCCCTTCTGTCTCTGTCTCTCATTCCTGTTTGACTTCACTCTTTAATGCAGACAGATTTCTCCATGGGAAGAGGACATGGCCGTGGGGAGCTTTAGACTCACTTTTTAGTGTTTTCTTATAGGAAAACGCCAGGGTGGGATTTGATGGACACTTCCTTAGGTCACAAACCCATCTCCTAGTGACTGCTACTGCTGACCTTACTGTGGCCAAGCGGATAGAGCCACTACTAGTTCATCTTAGAGCTGCTGAGGATTGGATTTGTTGCCAGAAAAGGGGCCGGGGGGGGGGGGCAGGTATCTTGGCTTGGGGAGAGGTCCTGGGCCTGGCAGTTGGAGACAATATCCACCATACAGTGTGAATTTTTCTAATGTTCAGGAATTGAGTCTTGATTTTTCTGGCTCCTGGCATAGCTCAGGTCCATCAGCAGCCCCAGAGCAGAGGTGGCTTTGCCTGTGCTTAGAGTGAGCAGCTAGCCTCTTGAAATTCATTGAAAGAGGTCATTCTTTGAGTTAGGACAAGAGTCCTCAATGGTTATTTACAATTCAGGCACTCATATAAAGTCAGTCTTATAATTTATGGTGTCAATAGCCATCAGCACTAACCAAGACACTGTTTTTCCTCATTTCTAGGTGAAGACTTCGGGCATGAAAAGGCAGTGAGGATCCTTCCTGGTGGCAGTTGAATTAACAAGTGAGGTATGGAAAATGACATATTTCCGCCAATCTTCCATAGCCCAGTTAAATGTCACCTCTTCTCTGAAGCCTTTCGCTGTCCACCCAGGAGGACTAATTAAGTTCTATTTATAGAATTGTTATGAGAATTTATCGAGATAATACATATGAATCATTTAGAATGGCACTAGCCACATTGTAAACACTCAATAAGTTTTAGCTATTATTACTGCCATAGGACAAGAAGGATAATATAGGCATAGTGTCTCAAAAATAGATGTCATAGCCTCTCTATGTCCTGGGTCTGTATACATTTTTTTTTTTTTTTTACTTGACACATGTACTTTAGCTTTAAGAACATGCCTGGTAACCATGCAATGGGAATTTTGGGTCCAAAATCACTGTTGGGGGGATAGATTATCTAATGCATGGCCCCTCCCCCCCTTTTTAAACCTGGGTTTCTATAACACCTTTACACAATTTAATTAGTGGTTCTAACATTTTGTGCTTAAGGCTTACTCGTAGAGCTTGCTTAAAACGTGGTTTTTCTGAATCTCCTCCTGAGAGATTCTGACTCATAGGTTTGGGGAGAGGCCTAGGGATGTCCATTTAAAACCACATCTTTAGTGATTCTCTTGCAGGTGGTTTTATGGACTATGGTTGGAGAAACACTGACCCAGAGAGGCAGGGATGAGGAAAACGGGCAGCACTTGATCTGTAGTTGGGACTTCCCAAGGTGCCGAAGTGCCCCCAACGGGAAGAGAACTCCGCTGTGTTTCCCTAGTGTGCCAACCAAGGTGTCCCCTAAGTGTGAAGCATCTACTGTACCTACTTGTTCACTCAGCCCGTGACCATCTATCTGGGCCAGTGACAGGATCACAGCTCTGTCAAACTTCAAACGCAGCACCCATTCACTGTTGTGCTGCCCATGTGAAAGAGGGAATAGTAGTGGGTGGAGGCCTGGGATGCTAGAAGGCCTACAGAATGAATGCCTTTGTGGGCCTCATGGTGGGCACTCCCCTCGGGTCCTGGTCCTCCTGCATGAAGAGATTTCCAGGAAGGTTCAGGCATAGATTTTGAATGGTCAGATGCAACCCCGAAGACCCTGCCCTTTGGGCAGGAGTTGCTGTGTATTAAGGCAGCCTATCAGAGGAACATGCATTACCAACTCTTATGCTTTTGTATTAAGCATTATGTCCCATCTTTACAGTCAGATTAATGGAGATTAGTGGTTCCACTTAAGAGTTTAAACATTGTGCTGACCCACATTGTCGGAGTCATCATAATGTGGGGCTATATGTCCAAGGGCTGGACCAGCTGGTAGTCAAGTGGGGGAGGGGGCGGTCTATATTTCACAAAGTGATTTCAGTAATTGCCTTGCATAAGAAAGCTGGGGTGCCTTTTTATGCATAGATGGCACTCCCCTACTTCCCACACACTTAATACCCAACAACAAAGTCTGATGATGCTCCCTTGCTAAGAGGATGCTTAGTACTCAACAGTCACTCATGCTTGCCTCCTCTTGGCTTCTATGGGTGGAGCCCAGTCCCTGAAGTTGCAAATGATTTCATTAATGTCTTTTATCCATGTGATGGATAAAAATAAATCTCTCACAAACTCTTAGAAACTCACCACCCTGTGTATAGGAGGAAGAGGGAGGATGATTGTTAATTAATAAACTTAAACCATCTCCACAGGAGCACACAGCTGTGATCCAGAGGACATCAGGTTACAGTTACTTTTTATTCATGGGACAGATTTAGTAATTGACAACTCTCTGTTTTAGTGAGTTTGGGCTGCTATAACAAAATACAATAGACTCTTTACTTAACACAGTAAACATTTCTTTCACATAGTTATGGAAGCTGAGAAGTCCAAGATCAAGGCATCAGTAGACTCAGTGTTTGGCGAGGACTCTGTTCCTGGTTTGCAGATGACTGTCTTCTTATTCTGTCCTTATATAGGCTTTCTTGTGCATGCACGTGGGGTTGGAGAGAACGAGATCTCCTGTCTCTTCCTCTTTTTATAAGGGCATTAATCTAATAATGAGGGCCCCAACCTCATGACCTCATCTAACCCTAATCACTTCCCAAAGGCCCCACCTCCATCACATCAGGACTAGAGCTTCTACATATCGGGGAGGAGGGTACAATTTAATATATAGCACTCTGTGGCTATTATAGTTAAAGGGGAAGTCACATATGAATTTTACTTTAAAGTGAAGTGTCTACTTCGCTTAGTAAGTGTACTCATGGATGGTAGGATATTCTTTTGCATATCCTCAAAGTGGAGGAACTTGGTTGGAGATAGTTAACATTTATTTGGAATCAAATCCGGTGAGTAAATGAGTGATTAAGCTAGAGAAGGGCATGCTTGGCTAAAGAGAAGATAATGTGACTGATTTTGTTGTGTGGCCAGCTGGAGCCAGAGGTTACCAAGAAAGGAAGCCCCCAAATGCTCAGCATAATGGTAGCATCAACAGATACAAAGATTAGTATAGGGCAGAAGGGATCAGGATTTGGTGGAGGGAGGGGTGTGCTTAAGTTAAAAAGGCTCTGGCCATCCTCTATCCCAAATCCTGATGTAAATCACTGGTCTAAATGGTCACAGGGATGCCAAGATGAAAAGTATGAGTTTTATACTCAGGAATATTTGTTCTAAGAAATTTTCTCTTTACTTTACATATATATATATGTATATATATATATATATATATACACACATATATACATATATATACACACATACACTGTGGCCCAGTGCACAAAATTCATACACATTAAAGGGGATTAATTAGAGGAAATATTTTAATATTGCTATTTGCCCTTTCTCTATAATAGAAGTGTCAGCAATGAAAGAAAATTAGTAAAATGTATATGAAAATCTTCCTCCTGTCAGAGTCTGGGGCGCGCTGCGGGACCCAGAGTCAAGTCCCAGCCCACCTGCGGCACCTCAAAATCATGTGAGACCCAGCCGGCCCCACCCTTGTCAAGCCCCACCAGGTGGGGGGGGGGCGGGGGCGCAGCCTCAGGTCCCCTGGCCCAGCACCAGGCAGGGGCGTGCACCTTGAGGTTCCCCGGCCTGGCACTGGGGCAGGGGGCGTGGCCTGAGGTCGCCTGCCCTCGCCCAGCGCTATGCAATCTCAGGTCCCTGCTGATTGCTTGTTAAGGCTCATTAAGGGAACTTGGCCTCTGCTGTGGGTGCAACCATCTTGTGTTACGGAAACCCTGCCTCTTCTGTGGGCGCCGCCATATTTGTGATGGCATGATGGTCAATTTGCATATTCCCTCTTTATTAGATAGGATGCATATATATATGTATATATATATGTATGTATGTATATGTATGTGTGTGTGTGTGTATATATATATATCCTATATAATAAAAGGCTAATATGCAAATTGTCCCCTCAACCAGGAGTTTGACCAGCAGGCAGGCCGGCCAACTGCCCATGTCCCCTCCCCCTGTCCAGGGTGGCTGGACATGCACTGGGCCTCTATATATTAGAGGCCCAGTGCATGAATATATATACTGAGTGGCCAGATTATTATGTGTTCAGAGATCATAATAATCTGGCTACTCAGTGTGTGTGTGTGTGTGTGTGTGTGTGTGTGTGTGTATATGATGGAAGAATTTTTTTAAAAAGTGGCTTCTCTACTTTATGCTTTTCTAGGAGTATTTACCAATGTCTTCATAGTTTTATCTTTCAAAAACAGCCCCCCAAACTACATGTAAACTATTTTTTTAACTATAACTGTACCAACTAATTCTCCTACAAATGCCAAGAATGCTGATAGCATTGTGGAGTGAGGTAGGTCTTGTTACTATTTTCTCATGTTATACAGGAAGAATCTAAGATTCAGGATGGGGGGAAGCAGCTCGGCAAAGGCCACCCAGCTGGTTAAGGGTCAGAGTCAGAATTTGTCTCTTGATGTCATGGAAAATTTCCCTTTCAGGAGTGGGGGCATTTCCTGCCAAGTGCAAACTTTGTGTTTAAATGCTCCTCATGGTTAGAAATGGATTGATGCTGATGAGTCGTGGGGGTCTTTCAAGATGACCAGTGGGTAAGTTTCTGGGGTGAGTGGACCAAAAGGGAAATATTATGCACAGTTTTGCTCCAAGGCATGGAATTTGAACATTCTTTCTCCTTCTTCCTAGCCCGAGGAGTTCTGAAAATCTAGATTGGCCTTTTGTTAAAAAATTCTGACATTAAAGTGGCCCAAAAATTGGTTTCCCATCCCAATCCTATCAGGGCCTTCTTGGGAGTGTGGGTCATTCTCACCACCCCCTTATGAGCACCCAGGGGTCTAGTCCCAGGAGCATGCTTCCTGACCCCCTGTAGGAGGGGAGTCAGGGTGCTTCCAGCCCTAGGTGACATGGCTGCGTCTAGATGTGCTTAACAAATTGCCTGTTCACTCAATTACATTTTATTTAATCATCTGTAATCATATAAATTATGCCTGATGGTAGTAAATGTTCATGTCAGTTCCTAATTACAGATTGATTAATTGGCCGGGGTGATCTGTATTACTACTTATATAAGGATATATGAAGATGATGATAAATTAGGGCTGATGATACTGAGCCCAGGAACATGGAACATTTCCAATTACATCCCACTTTTTGGGGTGGGAAAGCCATTCCCTCTTCCCCATCTTATTCCTGTCAGATGCCTCCAGGAGGCATATGGTTGGTTGATTTTGGCACTACTTGAGTCAAGAAATATTTATTATTATTTAGTTAGTGTATGTGTGTATCTGTAACATTTTTTGCCATGCCGTGCTTTCCTTTTGGCACTTGGCAGGTATGAATAATGACAAGCTCATTAAGTTCAGTTGGGCTCATTATAGCCTGCTGGGCCCAGAAAGTTCCTAAGGTTGGATTTGGCCTGGAGAGCAGGAATCCAGAGAATGAAGAGGCGAGGGGACTTTATCAGTGTCTATGAAATGATTCCCAATTAGGCGATTTCATCTTTGTGTTTCCTTGAAAGTTAGAGTGTCACAGGGTCCAGACGTACCTTATAGTTTTTTTCTAGTGACATCAGGCCTTTGTGGATGTCTTTAAGGTAACTTGCGCAGGATGTGTAATTATCAGTCCTCAGCTTTTGAGAATATCATTTAATTAGAATGTAGCTGGCTTCCAACACCCTTGCTTCCCCTCCCATTCATACCTGGGGCTAAAGGTAAAGAGGCAACCTGGGGTAAGACAGGTGAAGAGGAGAGAGGGAGAATCTGATAATGCAGAAGAGGAGCCTGGTTTCAGGGAAGGGCCTTGAGACTTCATCTCAGGTTCCTTGCCTCCTGAGATGTGATGGGCAAAAAAGCCTGTGTGTGTCACATGCTTGCTCAGAAGACAGGGCATCCCGGGGTGTTGTTAGTGGAGGAGACCCTCAGTGGACCTCTCTCCTTGACAAATGAGCTACAACAAGGGCTCCTTCCATTTACTTTATTAGCTGAAGTTCCCCAGCGGATTTTTTCTCAGGTCCCATTGGCTCAAATTGGCTCAAATGTCCCCCCTAAATCAGCCATGGCAAAGGGATTGAGACAACTGTGATTGACCTAGACCAGGGGTAGGGAACCTTTTTCTGCCAAGGCCATTTGGATATTTATAACATCATTCGCTTAATATAATTCACTTAATATAAATTTATGTTGCTATGAAAAAAGCTCCCAGGTTTATCGAATTTTGAGTCCTGCCTGTGGTTGCCTTGGCAGGGCCAGGCCAAATGATTTCTTGGGACTTATATGGCCCTCAAGCCAGACGTTCCCCAGCCCTGACCTGGATCAATCATGACTGACTCTTTGGTGGCCTGGGAAGGAGGGTCACCTTTCCTGAATATATTACCTGGTAGAGGGTGACACTTATGAAAAACTGAGGCTCTTTCAGCTACCAAGAAGCAAGTGGTGTGTGTGTGTGTGTGTGTGTGTGTGTGTGTGTGTGTGTGAGTGAGAGAGAGAGAGAGAGAGAGAGAGAGAGAGAGATTAAGAGCAATTGGTTGTCTGTTGAGTGGGCAGCCAGGAGCTCTGCTCTGGGAAAACCACATGAAGATCCTGAAATGCAGGAGCCCTGAATATCCCATATCAGATTGATTGGAATAAAGATTCCAGTGCCTCAGAAGAAAGACAATAAATAAGGCTCCAAATGACTTATTCAGTCTTCTCATTTTGCTCTTCTTACTAATACCTGCCAATTACAGGTGGCTTCACAACTTTATTCTGCAAATCATCTGGAGGTGTCAAATGGTTACTCTATTAAAGAAATTATGCTCCTGCGTTTGTGATCTAGATGGGAATGTGTGGAGGACACTGTGAGTAGTCTACCCAGCATTCATTCTCCCTACTCCTTCTTTCAGACTTGAACCATGATTGACACAAACCCAAGCTTCAGAGGAAAATCTTCATGACCCTGAGCTACTGGAAACTGGCAGCCCTCTGGCACTGGTTATAGGTCTAAGGATGGGCAAGTTTGCCCAATCAGATTGAAGACAAAGACAAGAGTCCCAACTAGGGAAAAAGTGTTTTCCCTCCTGCTGGATGGGAACAAGGAAGCGAAGCCCTGCTTTCCACTGGTAGCCACGTTGTGAACATGAGGGGAATGACATTAAACTGAGTAAGACAGCTGAGAGAAGAAATGAGGGCCTTGATGACATCACTGAGTCAAAACTTTGCTAAGTAAGATGACAACTTTCCTTATGACTTAAGGCAATGTGATTTGAGATTTTTTGGTTACTTGTAGCTGAAAGCATTCTTCTTACTGAAACAGGCATCCATTATTATTTTCTCTTACAAATGAAGAAACTGAACAAGAGAAAGTAAGTGAGCTGCCTCAGGCCCTATAGCCAAGAGAGTGATGGAGGAATAGAATAGATGCCCAGTATTTGGCTTATTCATTCCATCTAATTCCCTTCCATAGTAAGGACAACTTCTCAGTCATCAGAGTTATATTGAATTGATCCGGGGAGGTTGAGGGAAAGAGTAAAATGTTTCCTAGGAGCCCCAATAGGGTCAGGCTCAGAAATCTAATTCCCCCTGGGCTGGCTACTGGCTGCCATCTGGAGAGATAATTATTACTCTGCCCTGTCTTTGTTTAACTGGCTCTGTAGTGGGAACAATGGGTTCCAATGAATTGTGCTGGTAAACAATATCTTCTGCTTCCTGGGGAAAACTTACAAAACAAAGGATGAGGGTGCCCCCCCCCCCCACAAGAGGGAGGGAGCAGGATGGAGAAGGGAATAGACTCAAGAGCCATGGCAACAGGCACCTCTGAGGCTGGCCATGGGGAAAGGTCAGGCTCTCGTAGAACCAGCGTCTAGAGACAGTGCCAGCTCCTGTCCTGGAGGTCACACCACCCCATCCCCATCCAGGACATCCTAGCAGTTCCAGATAGAAACTCGTTGGTAGATTCCCTGTTGCAGAGGTCGATTTGTCATGCAAGCCCGACCACAGCCTGGGGGATTCCTCCGGCGCTCCGCTCGGGAGCTGAGATGGCTCCTTGGAGTTGTCCTGCATTGGGCTAAAATAGCCTGGCCTTGATAGCCTTGCCTTCCTTAGTCACTGGATGTGGGATGCCCCTATAAGGGTGTGACTTTGAGCAAGCCCTTGCCACTGAGGCCATCCTGGAGAGGCTGACAGCCTAGGGCTGCCTGCTGACCTCACTTCTGGGGCCACCAGGTCTTCTTGAGGGATGTGTCCATCACATTCTCCGCCCCTACAACCCCGCCCCGAAAAGGCTATCTACCATCCTTGAATTCTTCTCTGGAGACCAATGACCCTCCTCCCTTTTCCATCCATGAGGATGCCATAGGAGAAGGAGCAGTTTGAACAGGGAGACTCTGTTGCAGCATCTTGGTTTGTGTTCGTGCCAGCTGCGAGCCCAGGTGGTGGGGAGGGGCATGCTCCGTAACTAACAGCCAATCCTTAAGGCTTAAAGACCACCTCTCAGCTTCAGAAGGAGGACCTGTCAAGTGGGAAGCGGTTCTGGCCTTTTAAGGATGGCTCAACAGAATGAGTGCTGACCGGCCCCAGCCTGTGATGTGAGGCAGCTGCAAAGCCTGACTTTGCCTCTTTTTCATCATCTGTAAAACTCAGATTATATCTCCTTTTCTGTTGCTTATATAATACGATGGTGGGAATGAATATAGTAACCAACATGAAAACAAAAGGCATATGCAACACGAAAAGCACTTGGACTCAGGGCAAATGACCTTTTACCTGTGCACTAATTCCCCAGGAAGGAGAACCCTGTGCGTTCTTCCCTAGAAGGCCCAAATCAAATCTCACCTCTCTGTGCTCATTTATTCCTGGGGGATAAACAGCATGTGCAAAGGGCCTGAGGTGGGCCCTTGCGTGCAGGTTTAAGGTATGACAAGGAGACCAGAGATTGGGGCAGGGTGGTGGTGGAGAGGATGGTAGACCAAAGATGATTAGAGAGATAGTGGGGGTGGGGTGAGAGTGGCACACACCACAAAGGGCCTTCTGGGGCTCTGAGCTGACTTAGGTTTAAGAGGATACTCTGACTGGTGAGTGAAGAGACTATAGAAGGCAAAGGGTGGAAGCGGGGAGATCAGTCAGGAGTCTGTTGTAGTAACCCAGGCAAGAAGTGAGGGCGGCTTGGGCCAGGGTGGAGGCAGTGGAGGTGGTGGGAGGTGGCTGGGTTCTGAAAGCACCTGGAGGTAGTATTGGTAAGAGTTCATGACAAAGGAACAAATTGGTCCAGACAGTGATAGGGATAAAAAAGGAATGATCTGCAAAGTGGCAGGTCAAGACCAGACTAGCCTGGAATAAACCTGACTTCTGTGCCTGTCAGTTCATGGGTGTGTGTGCATGTGTACATGTGGTGTGTGTGAACCTGACAGTGTGTGCATGTGTACTTATGTCCGTGTGTGTGTATATGGTGGGTGAGCTGGGATGGAGCAAGTGGAAACAGCAGGAGAGGAGAGCTGCAGTTCACTGGCTGTCTCTCACCCTGAATTAGTGGCCATTTTGTGCCTGTCCCCACGTCCATCCTGCTTACGCCTCCCTCCAAGCCCAGCCCTGCTGGTCCCTTGGTCCAGGTTAATCTGGCTTTCCTAAAGCAGCTCTTGTCCCTTCTGCTCTGACAATGAATGGAGAGGAAAGATTGAACCCTTAGGGCAGTGGTCGGCAAACTCATTAGTCAACAGAGCCAAATATCAACAGTATGATTGAAATTTATTTTGAGAGCCAAATTTTTTAAACTTAAACTTCTTCTAACGCCACGTCTTCAAAATAGACTCGCCCAGGCTGTGGCATTTTGTGGAAGAGCCACACTCAAGGGGCCAAAGACCCACATGTGGCTCGCGAGCCGCAGTTTGCTGATCAAGGCCTTAGGGCAGCATTCTGACTTTTTTTTTACATGTAATTCTTTAAGTCCAAGTACCAGCTGACCAGCTCGGTGACTGGGCATCACTTTGTGACTTGGAGCTAGGGTGGCAGGTGGGGTGGGCCACAGAAGACAGTTGGCAAGAAGAATGGCCTGAAGACATGTCTTTGTCTTGGTAAGAGTTCATGACAAAGGAACAAATTGGTCCAGACAGTGATAGGGATAAAAAAGGAATGATCTATATCCAGAAGGAAAGGACATGCAGTGGTCACTTGGGAGAAATACTCATGACACTAGAAAGGGTAAGGATTCCTGCTAGGGTACTGAAAAGACCACGCTGGGCCACCCGAGGCCAGGATTCCTCCTTACAGTCTTGTGGGTGGGCTCTCCCTGGTTGTGGCACTAGCTAGCTGTGCTGTGAGGGTCAGGAAATGCTTTCCTGGTTAGCTGTCTTAGACATACTATCCAGGAACTTATACAGGCCTTTGGTGAGTGCCCTCATATTGTAGCATGAACTTCATCTTTGAAGAATTGATTGCACAAAGATACAAATGTCAGTTCCCTGTTATCATCCACATATCAGAATGAACACCTTAAAGGACCATCCATTTGTGTGCCCCAAACCAATGCTTTCTAAAAAGGCTCATTACAATAATCTAGAGAACTTTTAAAAATTAATTTTATCTATAACAGTAAAAGCTTAATATGCTAATTAGACCAGACGTCCTTCTGGACGTCCTTCCGGATGGCCTTCCGGATGAAGTGGGGCTGCGAGGGAAGCCCGGGTCCCGGTGCCTGCTGGCAGCCAGAGGGAAGCCTGGGTCCTGGGTGCTGGAGGGAAGCCGGTGCCAGCAGCCAGGGGAAGGAAGGCCTATTGTTGCACGAATTTCGTGAATTGGGCCTCTAGTTTAATATAAAAACATGTAAAAGCTATGTAGTGATAAATCTTCCCCATCCCCCATCAGCGCATTTCTCCCAACTGTGTCACCACTGTTAGTGCTTCTGTGGTACCCTCTCGGACTGCCTCATAATAACACATATTAATATAAACCCTTTTTGTAAAAAAATGTAAGATATATTATATACATTGCTCCACATTTCACTTTGTATATTTTGGATATTTTTGCATCAGTATATAGAGACTTTCACATTCCTTTTCTAGTTGTAGGTAGATGTATGGGAGCCCTTTAAGAAATTCATTTTTAGAAAACTCCCCAGATGATTCAAATGTAGGCACAACTCTAAACTAGTTGTCTAACTTACATAAACCATAAATCAGGATGGTGTCCTCCTTCGGTGCCTTTCCTATACAATGTGGTAGGCTAAAAAATGTTTCTCCTCCACCCCCAAAGACACCCAGGTACCTTCCAAGTCCCTGGAACCTGACTATTATTCTATGGAAAATTATGTGATTGAATTAAGAATCTTGAGATGTGGAGATTATCCTGGATTATCAGGTGGGCCCTCAATGCAATCCTTATATCCTTACTAGTGGCCTGGTGCATGGATTTGTGCACATTGAAAGAAAATTAATTAGAAGAAATATTTTAATATCGCTACTTGCCCTTTCTCTATAATAGACGTGTCAACCAAATTCACGGTCGACAATGACAGATCAAAACACACGTGTGCGATTGGCGCCAGCGAGAGCTTTATATGCATCTTGCATGCTTGAGTCAACATTTATTTTTAAGTTGCCAGGGCATGTCTTATGTACCTGTCAGTTGTTTGGTCATTTAGCCTTTTATATATATAGATAAGAGAGAAGCAGAGAGACTACAGAAAGATGCAGAGGAGAAACTTATAGGCAGTAAGAGGAGAGAAAGACGAGCTCACACAGTGCTGACATGGTGAGGACCCCCTTCCTGGAAGGAAGCCCTTGAGGACTTGCTAGAAGAGCAGAGAGAGGAGGGGTCTATGTGGGAGGCAAAGACACCAGCTGAGGTATGCAGGTCACATGGAGATGGGCCGGACAATAGCAGTGTGATTAGAAGACTGAGATTCTGGGAAGAGACCCTGATGTCCCAACACGGGTCTCTTTAGGGGGTGAAGATGTGGAATAAGAAATAAATAAACAAGAAATAGAATGAGGAATGAACTTTGAGGATGGAGAGATTATGAATCAAAGAAGTGAGATTGGATTCCAGGGACAAAAGGCTGGATTGAACCAGGAAGGAGGTATTAGTTTTGGGGTTGAAGCCAGAGGTGGAAGAATGTGGTAGAACGGGGCTCTCCCCGAGATTTCAGGGAGTTCCATTGGTTGGTGCTCAGTCTTGGGGGGTTAGGAGCAATTATGCCTGAGGCAGAGGGTTGGACCAGATGACCTCTCAAGATTCCTTTTCTCCTGATGATTCTGGGAAGACATTTCTCATTGTCTTGACAGTCCTGAAATGTCTTTTCTTAATGGGGAATTTATCTGCCGGATTCAATTTAACTGTTGCATTGTGTTTTGTACATACACCTGCCCTGGGGCAATGGTTACATTTTAAATAAATCAAATAAATCAATAAATATGATACGCCTCACTTTAATCATTACATAATGCAAAAAATTATGATAATGTCACATTAAGTTGCAAATTAAGACATACAAAAGTAAGGAAATGTGGAAATGAATGTTCTGCCAGCAACATTAACTCCCCTGCCTTGTGATGTGGTATAATAAAGACTATATTTATATCTGCCTACCTAGCAGTCTCTCATTCAGCACGGGCCAATGTGGGGGATGATTGCCATTAAGAACCTTAACTTTTGTGTCTGATGGCTTGTTGTAAATGTGCCATCTTAAATGAAGCATTAGCCCGGCTCCTGCCAGGAATGCGGACGGGTGCAGGGGTGGTAGCACAGGCTTCGAGCAAGAATGCTGAGCAGCTGTGTGACCTGCCCAGTGCCTTCACCTCTCCAGACTGCCTCTCTGGTTTTCTCAGTTGTAATATGCAATTTTGAAATGCAGATGAAAAACCCTGTCTGCAGCATCTAGACCTTTGCCCTCCCCATGCCCCCACCCCCACACCAGCATCAACCAGAGCAGTCCTATTTTTAATCTGTATTGTTGTGGCTCATTTGTAATTTCATTTTAAAGTAAAAGGTTATAGTCCTAACTTTACAGATGAGGAAGATCAGGAAGGTGAAGCAAGGTGCCCAAGATCACACAGCTGGTTACTCTCAAGGAGACCTTCACCCCGGGCCACGACTCCCTCCCAGGCCAGCAACCTCCCATTAACCTTGCTCTTGCCCCCCAGTGAAGGCTGCCTTCTGACTGGTGTCTGGCTCTTGGCTGACAGCTTGATACAGAAGGGCAGGCTGGCTGTGTGCATGCAAGGCATAGCAGCAAGGGGGTGATGGGAAAACGAGAGGTGTTGGAGTGAGGTGGGTGCAAATTCTGGCCTCACCACTTGCTGCTCTGTGACCTTGAACCATTTTGAGTCTGTAAAATAGTGGAAGAGAATCCAAAGGAACAATCTACTAGTATGTAGAATGCCCAGCTCCTTGCAGGCCCTGAAGAAATATTAGCTGAGTTTTCCAAACATGCCTTGATTTGAGGAATGACTATGTTCCCCCGGTTTCCCCTGAGCTGCCTCAAGAATTCACGATTGAAATTCCATCAATAGTGATATATTGTAATGGGTTAAGCATTCTTCTCTCCCCACCAAATAACCTTACCTCTCTTTTTACTTACGGACAACCTGAAAGAGAATCATGCTTGAAGACCCCAATGCCTCCAATGGCTCCCTGCTGCCTATGGGGTTCAGTAAAAACATTCTACTCTTCACAACCTGCCTGCCAACTAGGGCAATCGCTACGCTCTCAACATGCCTTTGGCTTTTCCACCTCTGTTGTTGCCCTGCAACTTCCAACTCCTGGAATACCCCCTCCTCTCTCCCTTCTTTCTTTTTTTAAAAAATATATTTTATTGATTTTTTACAGAGAGGAAGAGAGAGGGATAGAGAGTTAGAAACATCGATCAGCTGCCTCCTGCACACCCCCCACTGGGGATGTGCCCGCAACCAAGGTACATGCCCTTGACCGGAATCGAATCTGGGACCTTTCAGTCCGCAGGCCGACGCTCTATCCACTGAGCCAAACCCGTTTTGGCTCCCTTCTTTCTTGCACTCCCTTCCACACTGCCCTGTCTCTGCTTATAAAAATCCAGCTGTCCTTCAAGGCCTAACCTAAATAGTATGTTCTCTTCTATGAAACTTTCCGAATGCCCCCAGATGACGTACCATCTTCTGGCTTCTGCCTCCAAAGGCCTCTTATGCTTCCTGAATGACTGTCGCTTTATTCTCCCATGTTATGTAGTGCACTCCTGTCCCACGAGGTCCATCGTTTCCTGGAAACATGGAAGACATCCTGCTCATCTTTAATGCCCTTGCAATAACAACACGCAGAGAGCCTTGCCGGCTGGGTAAATATGGACTTGTACTAGAACTAAGTGTAGCCAGCGCTATGGTCATTCTATATTACAGGACAGGCTGGGGCGGAAGGAATGTGCTGGGTGCATGGGGAAGGGGACTCGGCAAGGGGACAAGGAGAGGTTCTTAAAGGTCAGCATGAATCTTAAAGCCCAGGTTTTTGGGGCCACAATTTTGCCAAAGGTGGGATCTGCAGAAATGGAACGAAGAGCCTCCCCCAAATCAGCCAGAGCCTGGAGAGAAGATGCTGCTTGTGTTGTTTGCTGCTTCATTTCCTCTCTGCAATCTTTTGGAAACCCACCAGTGTAATTCTCCCAGCCTCTCACCAGGGTCTGGAGGTTTCGGGTTCCAGGGCTGTCGTTCTTTGGGCTCAAACTGGGGAAAATCCAATTTGTTTTTCCTGTTTGTTTTACTCAAAAACTACTGACTGGGGTTCATAATCACACTTGTGCTACACCCCAAGGAGCCTCATGATTTACAGAGCCCACTTCCTGTGAAGGAGGGTGTAGGTGCAGGGTTGGGGAGGTGACTTCCTGTTTCTTATAAGAATCATGGGGATGGATATGAAGTTCTTAGTGACACGAAGAAATGAGGCTTTTTGGGGCAGAGTCTGAGCAGAAAGTGACACCGAAGAAATATAAGGTACACACAGTCTGGCCTTCAGGAACTTATGCTGATCTGGGTCTTAGCTCCATAGCAGGGAATTAGTGGGTGCCAGTTAGGTGCCCCAAAATATGTTAGGACAAACCAGTTTTGACCAAAGTATGCTGGTGTTTGGTCCCCAGGGCTGCCAGTTGTCCTCTTGGGTTGTCTTTGCCCTTTCGTCTACTTCCAGGTCCCAGGAGGCTCCCTCGCGTGAATCCAGGCTGTAGACCAAACATGTACACGTGAGTGTGAGTGGCTGTTAGCTCCAAACAGATCTCCTATGGGGGTGACCACAAATATTCCGGATCATTCATTATGCAAGGATCTTATTATGCCTCAATTATGAAATATTTCAAAATTTCAGGAAAGTGCAGAGAGTAGAATACACAGGAGTTAGCATTTGGTCCTATTAGTTTCAGATCTTTGTTTTTAAAAAAGAAACCAGAACCTCACATGGATAGTCCTCTGGAGGGCGGGGCCACCCAGGTTGTCACCTGATTCCTCTTCCAGGCCTAGGACTCTCCTGGGTGGCCTCCCCCGAGGCCAGAGCTTTTGGGTGGGTGCCAGGGGATCAGGGCATCCCCTGAACAAGCCCAGCATCAACCCCTCCCCCACCAGTCACTTACTCTGTTCCATTTATTTTATAAAAGATATCTGAGAGGCCAAGCGTGGCTTGTAAGGCATTCAGGGGTCCCTCCAATGTGCTGTTTGTGGGGTGCCCAAGAGGGGAGGCTGAGCTGTCGGGATGAGAGAGGCGGAGAGGGAGCAAGGGAGAGCAGGAGTATCAGAATGAGTGATGTGCAATGTTCAGGGGTCAGCGCGTTACAAAATGATTCTCCTTAATTATTTAGAGCCCGCTATCTCTTGTATGGCAGGTGTGGACAGCCAGGATGGACGCCTGCCTTTCTCTCCGGTTCAGAGAGGAGAGGGCAGGGCAGCCTGGGCCAGTTTTAGATGTCGAGTCCAGATGCAGCCTTATGGTGGGGTCCCTGGAAAGGCAGGGCAGGACCCCCATCTTTGAGAATGCTGGTGTTCCATGCCATGATGGTACCAACTCTTGTGCTCTGTGTAGGTAGAAGCCAAAGGGACCCCCCGTCCCCCGCCATTAATACAATCTGAACAAGGTCAGGTCCAGGCTGCCTGAGCCATGGTGGGGCCGATAAGCAGAGGGGGTGGGGCTGGGGAGAGACAGAGGCTGAGCCTGGGGAAATCTTCTCTCGGCTTGTGGGGAATGACGTTTTTCTTCCTCTGCAGCCCTTCCCCTTTTGTGAAATATCTTCCTGTCTCCCAAGCCACGTCCACTGTTCTTTGTTGGCCCAGCATTGGCTGGCCTCCACTGGTTACCTGCTTGCCCGGGGATGGTCGCCCCCTCCAGCTTCGACGCCTGGCCTGACAGCTTGGCCCTGGGGCTGAATGGTGTCCTCCTGCCTCTCGGGCTCACGAGGGTCCTCTCATCTGCTAATTCAAGGAGGGGGTTTTCCTAATGCCACGCCAGGCACACTGGTTGCAGAAGGGGTGTTTTTTGTTTGTTTGATTTTTCTTGGTTTGAATGAGATTATTGTCAGAGAAGGACCAGAGAAGCAGATATGGAGGAGAACATAGGACTAAGAAGGTCTAAGTAGGAAAAAGCAACCCTGGATCAGAAGCAGCCGAGCTGAGTGGTCAGCTGGGTGGGCCTGGAGGCAAAGCACTGGGGCTGGGCCCGGCCCTGCGGAGGAAGACGGCATCACTTGCGCAAGTTTACTGATCTTGCCCGGCCTCAGTTTTTCCATTTGTAAAGTGGGACTACAAGTAATAGCTACTGTGAGGATGGGCTTCACATCTAACACGCATCTGAAAACAGGGACATGTTGTGAATGAACACTTAGGGTGACTGGGGACTTAAGCGTAATTCTGTGGTCACGGAAAGGCCGGAAGGACTCCTGTGTCTTCCAGCTACTGAAACATCACTTGCTCACGGGGCGGAGACCCCATTTGTTCACAGTTCCATCTGTGTGAATGCTACTCACCTGGCTGTTTCAGCAATGGCAGTGGAGACCATCATGGTTTTATTTCGCTCCTCCTGCCTTATTCTGAGTGGTTCCCCCCACTCCCAACATTTCTGCTTTCTTCCCGGAGGTTTGGCACCTCGGATGGTGGGCACCAAACATGCTTCCTTCAAGCTCTTCCTTCCCCACTCTACGTGCTAATCCTGGGTGAAGCTCCCAGGGGGCTGCAGGGGATGCCCAAGGTGGCTCTGGCACAGACCAGTTTTCTGATTTTCTGGGAGAGAATGAATGAATTGTATGAGAGCATAGAATCAAGTGCCAGGCGGTAGGGCTCCTGTGTGAGAAGGAACTCAGAGAAGAGAAACGAAGGTGACGCCGAGCCAGTGGGAGTTAGAAGATGTGCGATCCAGTCCCAGAGACGGTACCCACACGCTGTGCGACCTTGGGCCACTGACTCCCCCCTCTCTGGGCTTCAGTTACCGGATCAACGAAATAAGGAGGTAGTCTGAACTCTGATGTTAGCTGAGCTCTAAAATGTAATGATCGCGAGACTTCCAGGGATGGAGAGGTACTTTAGATTTGCCCCCACGGGAGGAGGTTTTGAATGGGGGCGTAGAAGAGCTGGTGGGTACATTCTGGATGTCCCTATTCAGCAACGCCCAGGGGCTGCCCCTTGGCCCCGCCTCCTCCTCATGACTGCACCCTCCTCTCGGTTCCAGGCTGCCTCCCCCGGCTGGCCTCAGTGCTTTCCCCCTCCTCCCTGTTCTCTTCCAAGCCTAGACTGTTGGAGCATTTATAACTGGTTCTCTGCCTCCCTCAGACACCACTGCGTCGAGCCCGGCCAACTTCCCACCCTCTTCGTGCATCTCTCATCCTCTGCTGTTGGACCTGCTCCCTACCATCACGCCTTCCTTTCCCGGAACCTTGGCTCCAGCTCATCCATCTTCCCGAGTGCGAGTGCGGCTGGTCCCGGCGCCCCCTTCCAGAGCATCCAGGGGCAGGTGCTGTCGGGAGGCACACACGGAGCGAATGAGATGCGCCCTCCCTGGGCACAGGGAGGATAATGATCTGAGCGCTTCCCTCCCAGGGCACGATGAGAATCAGTGAGTTAATGCCCATAAAGTATTATAATTACTCCATGGAGTCATCTGATGGAGCGACGAGGAACTGGGCATCTGGCTCTAATTTACTTAGAGCCGGAGAATCCAGGCAGAGGCGGCAGCCTCAATGTGTTTTTTTTCTTTTGGTACCAACCGTTCGCCCCGATGCAGAGCAGGGTTTCCAAGCAGAGACTGACACCGCCGAGTGAGATATCAATACACCAACGTCACGACTCGTGGGACTTACGTCCGGAAGGTTCATCATAGACATTCATGCTGTCCCCGGCCCCACCACCTCTGACAGACCAGGAAGCAGGTTCTGAGCCCTTCAGTCACATGATCTCAACCACCCCGTTGGTTGGTAGGGGGTCTGGGAGGAGAAACTTCATCTCCTCATTCCCAACCATGTGCTGTTTTCTCTCTCCCCTCCCTCCCTCCCCTCCTCCTTGCCTCCCTCTGTCCTCCTTACCTTTTTCTATCCGCATGTATTTGTCTATAGTGCAACCCCAGGCTGCACATGACACCAGGTCTCCTCTCTTGGGTGTCCGGCCAGCAAGGAAAGGATAAGAAATTGCCCACCTGGAACTCAGTCCCATGGAGCCAGGAGGTTCCATGAACAGAGTCATGCGGCCCTTGCTCCCACTGCCCCCACCAGCCACCTCTCCATCCAGCTCCTCCCAGCTTCTGGCCCTGCCCATGCTGCTCCTCCTCCTTCCACAAATCTCTTTCTCCTGCTTATCCGCTGAGACACAACCTTGTCGTTTCAAAAACCATCTCAAAGCCTCCCCCAGCCTCCCCCATACTCACCAAGAGGCATTCCGTCCTGAACCCTGTTGTCACGAGTCCACGTCATTCAGCCGTTCGCACTGTCCGTCCCCCAGGCTCCTGCGGCTCACGGACGTCCAGAGCTGCACTGCGGACAGACGTCGCTTTACGCGGTGGCCTCGATGGGGAGGACCACGCCTTTGCTTCACTTGTTTAACTTCTCAAGGCTAGCACCAAACCCCTCTCCCTGGTATCCTGGCTCGGCCCGCGTGCTAGCAAATGGCCATCTCTGTAACGCAAGGACCCTGGACCACGGCTCTGACCCTGCCCGGTGTCTGCCTCACCCAGAACCCAGGCCCTTCCGCAATGAACTTGAGTATTATAAATACTATCTCAGTCCCTGCAGACGTCTCTCCCCCCAGACCTCTCTGAGCACCTCAGATTTGTCCTTTTAAACATATAAGCCTTATTCCTGACGTTGGAGTATAGCACCTTGAACGTAGAGATCATAATTACAACAGAATCTCAATGAACCTCCATCAATATTTGTTGCTCACTTGATTTGCTGACGTTACTAGGTTGTTCATCCCACTTTTGGACTTCGGTGTTGAGCCTATGGCCCGCGTTAGGCAGCTGAAGTCACAGGTTTTTGTCTCGCGCAGACCCAGGGGTGGAAAGGTCCTGGGCTCTGGTTCCAAGGGAGGTGAACCCCAAGAACTGCTAGAAGAAAAGCTTTGGGCACCACCCAGATTGCATGGCCAGACTTGAGTTAAGGCCTGTAAATCATCGACTCTTGTAGCAAACATGGAATTCTCGTCCCACTGTAACTCTGTTATAAGGAACAGCCATTTGTTAATGTGCACGAGCCTTGTGCTTCCTGGGGACTCGCATTCTGCTAAAATATTGAACGTACTTATAAACCTAGGCCCCTTCTCTCTCACTGGCAGGTGTAATGACTGGAAGAGAAAGCAGCTACTTTCAGTTCAAGTGAAGAAATGTTTATCGTTGATCACAGACATAAAAACACGGCCCCGATGAATGAAAAGCATCACCTCCACTTTATGGGATTTGCCCAAATGCCCTCCTCATCTCGCTGCCCTGCCTCCCTTCCCCACTTCTGTATCTTCGGTCTGACCCCGGGAAACACTCCCATGGGATTCTCACGGGCTGCCATGCTCAGGGGCAGGAGGAACCTGCAGATTTATCCAGAAATATCACACACGCAGACCCACCAACGGTGGAAAGTAGAAAGGTCCTCAAAGACATCCGCCTGGGGCCACAAAGGGTTTGAGTGGAAAAGGCCCTTCTGTGAGATGGTCAGATCTCTTCAAGGTAGGGCTTCCCGCCGAATAAACTGCTGTCCGGAGTGAAAAGTCCTCCTGCCACCCGGACAGAGGACACTGGTGGGCAGGCCTCTGCCCAGGAGGACAGCTGCCTCCCGCTGCCTGGCCACTGGCTACCCTTCCTATGAGGTCCCCCACTAATTCCTCCCCTCAACTGGACAGGGAGGGCTCGTGCCCCGTCCCCTGGCCACCTCTACCCCAGCACTGGGGAGAGGCAGCGGTCTGTTCTGGGGGCCCTGAGCCACATCCAGCTTCCTGTCTCCTTTTCTTTTGTTAAAGCCAAATGGAACAATGTAATTAGCTTGTTACAATTAAAGTGACTCGACTGGATAAATTGTAATCACCCAGAATCAAGTCAGGCATCCCTGCAGGTCCCGGACATCGCAGCTGAGCTGCCTCATTTGCATAATTAAAATATACAAATGATAATGGATTTTGTACTCAATTTCCAGCGGCTGTGAATTTGAGAAACTCTGAAATTAGAATAACAGAGATGAAGCCCGCCTTGAGGTAATGGGGATGACAAGTTTTGACAGTAGGGGTGTTTATAACACTAGTTTCTCGCTACAAAATAAATAAGTACAAAAAAGATTAGAGAACGAGATTAGTTAATAGTTCCACGGGCAGTGGGAAGTGGAGATAGACTATGATTACCTCTGTGAATTTACACTGCCTTTTTTTTTCCCTGACAAGCTCTCGCCTAACCTTAGGGGATACCTTCCCTCTGATTATGAGAAATTGAGAATGAATTAAGTGCATAAAAAGGGTTGTCACTGATCGACTCACCAAAGGAAAAGGAGAGAAATGAAATTAGTCTTGCTGTTCTTGCTTCCAGCGAGGGGTAGATTGAAGGCGAAATGTACTGAAGGAGGCAGAGAGGGCGAAAGAGTGGGGAAGGGCTGGGGAAGGAAGAGGAGCAGAGAGCAGAAATCAGGGGTGCAGGTAGAACTGAACACTGGGGGAGGGGGGGCAGTCTACAAAGTTACTGATGGAGTGAGAGTAGAGAGTCTTTGGAATATACTCTGCAGAGGGGACCAGTACACATCTTTAACATAAGCACTGTGTTCTCTGCCTATACACTGAACATCAACATGTGAATAAAGTTATTCCTTTTCATCTTGCAAATTCTACAAGGACAGGAACCGTGTCCATCCTACTCATCTGGTATTCTCAGGACCTAGCACATAGTAGGCCCTTAATTACCATTTATTGAATGACTAAACGAATGGATAGGACAACACAAGAGCATTGGAAAGATAGGGGGATCTTGAGAATTTTTCTGGGCTTGGCTGTGTCCAGGAACCCAGAAGCCATAATCTCAAACAGAGGTACAAACACTTTTGGGGAGCACTTGGACTTCTAGGGGGCAGGCATACCTTAGGAATGGCATGACACATTTTACCATGTTAGCTTTACTTAAAGATTTGATGAAAAATGTTTTTTTTTTTTGTTGTTGTTGTTAAACTATATTTTCATGGAGGAGAATGAACAACGGGCCTATCTAAAGAAATATCTCCTTGCTGTGCCCAACACGCTATTTCTGCTATAGATGAGACTTCCTTCAGTGATGGAGAGAGAACTAGCCTCACGGCAAAAGCTCTGGGTTCAAGTCTTGATTCCAAGTGAAGCTAGCAGAGGTACAACAATATTGGACAAAGAGTACATTATCCAGCTGAAGAGTATACAATTAAGTGCTGAGTTTTGCAGCATGGATTACAGCACAAGGGGGTTTGATAACCTCCGAGGATCCCGCCAGCTCTAAAATGCCATGCCCATGAAGAAGATTTATTGTAGTTATTATGACATGCTGTTAAGACTTGCTGGTATGTGCCACATTTCTAAACGAGTGTGCCCCTCTCCCCTTAGAAAGTTCTCTGGCTTTCCATGATGGGGTCTTCATGCAAAGCCTGTCAGGATGTCCTCTTCCAGGATTATCTTTAGGGCCTGTGAACCTCGAGCAAACATTCACTTCATTGAAAACAGTAGTACCTCTCAATGGGTGCTGGGAGGGGTGGGCCATGGGAGGGCCATGGGAGGGCTAGGGATCCAGAAAGGCCGGTTAGAGGCACCCCTGGGCACAGCTGTGGGTTTGTAGGGGTGTTTCTTTAAGGCCTTCTTTCTCACCTGGCCCCTTTATAAGGTAGAAGTTGCCTTCCCCAGTTCAGGGTTTCTTTGGTATTGCTAAATGAATGAAATTCCTCACCACTCAAGGTTGGGTTCTGAAGTTCCCTCCGACCAGACCCAGAGGAACTTGTGATGAGGTTCAGGCCCAGAGGGCTCAGATATAGGAAAGGGCTGGAGCAACGGTTTGTACTAGATGGGGGGCACGGAGGACCCCACAGGAGGAGGAGGGATTGACTTCCCCCTCTCTCCATGCCACTCCCTATTCCCAGACAGGGTTTGGCTGATGCTGTGAAACCCTGAGGAGTGACTAACCTCAGAGACCTTGCCATTCAAGAGGGGGATCAACTGGGTAGCCAGTAAGATCTCCCGTGTGTTTCAAGTCCTCCTGCTGGTGCCAATTCATTGTCCTCCCATTTGTAGACCCATAGAACGGGGTCCGGAGTTGGAAGCAACTAGAAGAAATTATCTCAGCCAACTGATCTTCTTATGCATAAAGGAACAGGTCCACAGGGGTAAGTCATGCCAAGATATTAAAGCTAGTTAGTGACAGAACCAAGTATTAAATATGAACACCCCGCCTAGCCAGACTGTAAGCCCCTGAGGGCAGGTGCCACGTACTCTTCTGTTTCCTCATAACATGTAGACGACTTGTAGGCACATAGTAAATGCTCAGGAAAGTCCTGGCGACCTGTAGTCGAGGTTCTCGAACTGAAGCAGACATCCGAACAAAGCTTGTGAAAACAGATAGTCGGGCCCCATCCCCCGAGCTGCCGGGTCAGTACATTTGGGGTGAGACTCTGAGAATTCCCATTTCTAACAAGTTCCAAGTGACGCTGAGGCTGCTGGTCCCGGGACCACACTTGGAGAACCGCCGATGTATGTTTGATGGATTTACCCATTTCTATATAATTTGAAACTCTTCATTCCCAGAAAGCCGACTTTATTAGACAGTAAGTGGCTACGTGAGAAATCCCAGACTTAAAAGATACTAGTTTAAAAGTATTTAAAGTGAATAATTACCTTCCGGGTGGTCTAGGTAGAAAGATTAAATAAATTAAGTTGAGTCAATAGGAGTTTAAGCATCATTTGTTAAAGCAAGACTATTAGTATTTCTTTTCCTAGTGGAAATTCTCTTCTTGTCACATAATCCTAATTAATTATTGTATAAAGACCTGAAAACTTAAATGCACGAGGGAGTAATAATCTTATGTTTCATTAAGCAGCAGCTTCAGAAGCCAGAACCGAGTGTGTAGAAAGAGTGTGGGAACCACGCAGTGAGCAGGCACCTTCCTTCCGAGCGGCCTGGGGCTTAAGGCCTGCCCTGAGCTTCCATTTGTCACCCAATGTGTTAACGTGAACTCGCATTTACACTCTTAAATATACTGTCTCTGTTCAATATAATCGTATTGGAGTTAGCCAATCAATATGAACTTCAGGGGTATGTATCATTGATTTTGCAATATGCTTTGTAATTACCGAATCGATATAAAATTCTCAACTCATTAGGCGATTAGCTTTTAAAAATCATTTATATGGTGCTTAACCAAAGGCATCGGGGTTCCTTTGTAAAAAACACACACACTTGTTTAATTAGTTACAAAAAAGCACACATAGCAAATGCTGTGGGCTAAAGCTCACGCTCCTGGATGTGCAGAGGGCATTGCCTTGTGCTTTGCCTTTGAAAGGACCTCAGCAACTGGGTTGCATGGTGGAGGCCAAACCGTTACCCAGGACTGCCCATCCGAGTAATTTGAAAAGGAGAAAACAACCTCTCTCAGCCCACGCTAAGCCTGGTAACTACAGCCCCTGATTCACTGGTTTAATTTGGCAGCTTTGAACTTTGGTGTGCGATGCCGTCTCCTTGGAACAGAGCTTACAGCATTTGGTCAACTAAGAGCAAACAAACATTTGGGTGTTGAATGCATTCTTGGCGGATTAAACGCTGCTGCAGACTTTTGGTCGTGGTTGGGCAGCTGTCTGTCCACTTTGTAAATGAAGACATTGAGTCCTGGAGGAGGAGACAAGCAGCCCCAGGTCACCTGACGCGTGTGCGGCAGGGAGGGATCTAGAGCACACGTTTCCCTGCGGTTGGAAGGAAAGCTGGGCAGAGCAGTCCTCTGAGGGGGTGGAGCTGCTACTCACAGGCACCTCCCTGCTGGAGACTCTGCTTTAGCGTTCATGTGACCTTAGAGCCCCAGGAGCCCCTCTCAGTCCCTCCCACAAGGACCACACAGACCCAGGCTGCTCTGGCTCCAGCCCACAGCTGCCACCTGCAGCTTCCAAGGCTTGAAGCTCAGCTCTGGGGGGTTTTGAAGGTGTTTCTGCTGCCACCAGGACTACATCACCCTGGTTACCATCCCTGGGAGTCATGGTAACAACCATGATCCCTTCGTGGTGTCCTGAACCTAAGAGTTTAAAAAATTTATTGATTGATTAATGAGAGAGAGAGAGAGAGAGAGAGAGAGAGAGAGAGAGAGAGAGAGACCAATTTGTGGAGAGAGAGAGAAACATCGATTTGTTGTCCCACTTATTTATGTATTCATTGGTTGATTCTTGTATAAAAATGGGATGGAACCTGCAAATTTGATGTATCGGGACAAGGCTCTAACCCACTGAGCATAAGGCTTTACACAAGGCCTCCATGTGCACAATCCTACTTGATGCTTGCCACCACCCTATGAGATGAGCTAAGCCATTTTACACAAAGTCTAGTGAAGCTTACAGAGTTAAGTGGATTGCTAGTCACGAGTAAATGATTGGAAACACATTCTCCCCCTCCGCCCCCTCCACTCCACTACGTCACTGTGCCATCTTCCTGGGAGAGGAAAGAGCTCTAAACACAGGGTCATGAGGCCGGGGCTCTGGTACTCACTTAGTTGGCCTTCACTTCTGGTACTCACTTAGTTGGTCTCAATTCCCATTTTGGGGAGGTGGGGAGGGATCTTCTGCGCTTCTCTTCTGGTGCAATTTAATTCCAACACCCAGCAAACGTTTATTGGGCTCTGCATTGACTGTATCAGGGTGCCTTGTTGCAGGCTAGGTCCCATGGAGCAGGCCCATTCTCTGGCTTCAAGGAACTTACTCTGTGTTAAAAACAGCATTTGTCCAAGAATCTTATCTTAGAATCAAGCTTCCTTCTTGAGACTGACACGAGTTTCTGGCTGGTTCACTTGCACACACAGCATGTTCATGCAACTATAGTTTCAGCCTTAAAACTTCCTATCCTCCGTGGCCACAGTCTGAACGTGTAGCCCTCCTATGTACCCACTCCGTCGTCCCTCACGCCTCTGGAAGACAGGCAATGCGGCCAAACAGGGGAGTTTCTAGCGTATGGATGACTCCATGCAACTACTCTCCACTGTTGGGAAAACCAGTGAACATGTCTGGAGAGGGTCCTGCTTTGAGGAAGCATTAGCCTATGGCTTCAGCTTGCTGAGCTGTCATGGCCAGAAGCCCCAGAAGCACTGCCTAGTTAGTGGCCCTTTCTCTTGTGCTTTGGAAGAAGCCCGGAGTGGAAATGACAGCAATGACACGTGTATACATCTGCAGGGTGCTTCATGGTTTATAAAGTCCTTTCCCATCCATGGTCTCAGCTGCTCCACCCAGCAGTCCTATAGGTTGGCTGGACAAGCCACAGTGCTGCCACTTTACAGGTGAGGGCCCTGAAGCTTCCCCAGTCCACATCTGAGTCAGGTGTTCCTTCCATACTGCCTGCCCATCGCTTGTCGAGCACCTGGCAACATGTGACTGTCATTGCCCGTTGACTTGGCTGCTTCCACTAGGACAGTGGTCGGCAAACTCATTAGTCAACAGAGCCAAATATCAACAGTACAACGATTGAAATTTCTTTTGAGAGCCAAATTTTTTAAACGTAAACTTCTTCTAACGCCACTTCTTCAAAATAGACTTGCCCAGGCCGTGGTATTTTGTGGAAGAGCCATACTCAAGGGGCCAAAGAGCCACATGTGGCTCGCGAGCCGCAGTTTGCTGACCACTGCACTAGGATGAGAGCTTTGGAACAGCAGGAACTTTGTGCCACTGGGTCACTGTTGCATCTGCAGTGGTTTGCACCGTGCCTGGTATAGTGTGGGCACTGCATACATACTTGTTGAGTGAAGTAGGGATGGCAGGGAGGATGGGCAGATAAATAAATGAATATGAGCAGGTTCATTCAGCCCGGCTTCCTGTCCATAGGTTGTCCAGCAGTGCAGTGGCCTCTGAGGGCTAGAGGGGGCACTGGTGAGCTGGTGTGTGGAAGGTGCCACTGACCCTGTGGGAGAGGTGGTGGTGGAGAGTGAGGCCCTAGTGCTGCCCTGGACAAAATGGTGATGCTGGTGTTTGTATTTGGGCCCAGCTGTCTCTCCTCTCAGGCTCTCCCACCTCATTCCAATGGCCCATTGTCCCACATGACCCTAGTCCTTTCCAGGAACACCATATTCTGGCTTTGAAATGTCACCCAAACACACTGGCTTCCAGGCCAATGCAGGCCTCAGCTGGTTGAGTAAGGAAAGGAGGGGCCGGGGACAGATTCATCCACCCAGAGGTGGAAATGGAAATGACTGACAAGGCTTGGATGTGTGATGCCACCGGAATTTCAGTCACCCACAGGTGAGCTGGGCCCTGACTGAGGGGGCCCAGAAGCTGACTGCTGGGCCCTGCTGCTCCTCTGGAAAGAAGGGCACTTTGGCTGCCATCCCAGGGACTCTGGCTAATAAATCAGAGTTTCCTGCCACCAGCTGCTTGGCATATTGTTCTTGTACCAGGGGTGCAGTTGCCAAATTGCCAGTATGCTAGGCTGGGGGTGGCACAGAAGCTGGTGTAATTAACACCTCAATGTACCTCACCCTGGAGTTCACCCAGAGAAACTGGGCTCCAAGATGGCCCACGTGGTAGGAGGGGTAGAGGGCTGTTGGCCTGACTGCCCTCACCAGGCAGGATGGATTCATCAGGGAAGGGCAGTCGGCAGACTGGGAGGGAGCAGCTGTTCCCAAGGAAGGGGGTGAGGGATGCTGGGCTGCAGCCGGTGAAGACTGGCTCAGTCTCTGTCTAAATGGCCTCACTCAGAATGGGCGTCCTCGGAATTTAAGCAGTAATGGGTGTCTTTGGCACTTTTAACTCTTTCTTTCATGCTTCTTAACTCATTTTGCCTCAAAACAGCCTTTTAAATTATTATTGAAAAGAAAATGTAGTGAGGAAATTTTAAAAAAATGACCTTTAATCACAAAGAATTTCATATTTGCATATGACTCTAGAGCTCCAGTTCAGATGTGTATTATTTTTTTTTGTAGTTGATAATCATGGTGCTTTCATCATTTTGCATATTTTTGTCATGCTTTTTTTTTTTTTTTTTTTTAGAGAAGGCGAAACGGGTGCAGGGCTGTGAAGCTGTCTGTCCACTTGCAGAGGCTGGTCCAGGGCTGGGCCTCCTAACTCAGCCCTGGATGCTCTTACTGGGGCACTTACAGGCAAGGCCAGTGTTGGGTGTGTTAGAGGCAGAGAGATGGACAAGAAGACCTCTTGGGGACTGCCGGGTCGCCAGCCATAGCTGATTCTGGACTTACATGGGACCCTTATGGCAGCACTGCTCAGGGCTTGGTTGGCATGTTTACTGGACTGTGAGGCCCTTGGGTATGTTGGGGTGACAGCTCCTCACTTTCACATTCTAGAGTGCTGGGAGGAGAGATTCTAGCCCAGCCTTTCCATTGTACAAATGAGGAAACTGAGGCTCTGGGACACGAAGTGACTTCCCTCTTCTAAGAAGGGTATTCCCTTGTAAATTGCATGGGTTGCCAGGGTCAATGCAATACCACAGAGAAAAATCTATTGTTCACATTAAGGAAGCAGGTGCAACATTTAAGTTAAATCACAGCAAATGAACATATACTTTTGACTCATAGAAACAGCAATTTCATATGATTCAACCTGTTATTTGTGGAGGCAAGACATATGTGAAGAGACCTCCCAGAAGATAAACAAAAACATTGAAAAAACAATTCAGAAGGATTATTGAAAAGCTGCCATAAAGCATTTATCATTTAGAAAATTTCAACTTACTTTGAAGGAATAGCAGAGTTGTGTTCAGATTTGCATTCCAATGTATGAAAAGCAGATATCACAATACCTGAGACAAAGTAGGTTCAGTGAATGTTTTTTGAATGCACGAATAGTCACTTTGTTCATTTCTGGCTAGCTGTTAACTCAGGGTTCAATTTGGCTGTCTGTAATGGAATCTGACCATGGTGGCTTAAACAGCTAGGGATTTTAGGTTTTTTACATGAAAAATAGACCAGGAAGAGGTTGTATCGAGCTAATGTTCAAACAAGGCAGAAGAAACCAGACTCCTTCTTTCTACTCCATCATCTTTAGCATGTGGTCTTTGTCCTCATAAACCCAAGATGGCTGCTCTTACTCAAGAAATTAGGACCAAGTTTCTGACAGGAACTTTTTACAAATTGTAAAAGGCACTGTATGCTGGCAAAATCTTTCTCTTTTTATCAGAAAAAAACAATAGATTTTCTAGATGCCTACCCATTAGACTTCTGATTGTAATTCATTGGCCACAAGTGAGTCACATGGTCACCTTAGCTGCAAGGGAGTCTGAAGAGTAACATTGACCAAACTGGGTTCTGTTGGTCAAAAAAGGAGAAATGCATAGCTATATATATAAAAGCCTAATACGCAAAAATACCAAACGGTGGCACAACCGAACAATCAGTTGCTATGACATAAGCTGACCAGCAGGGGGCATGTGTGGAACATGGTGGGTGTTGGCAGTAGGTAGCAGAGCGCAGAACATGGCGGGCATCGGCCGTGTAGGGATGGTGGAGTAGGTGAGCGGGGGCACCAGACCAAGGCAGGGCGCTGGTCACTGTCATCGTGGCGAGTCTCTGGTGGTTACTGAAAATTCTTTGCTCCTGCACATCGCGGTCCCACTGGTCGCTCGCACCTGCAGCTGATGCTGGAGCTGCTGCTCGCACCCACTGCTGGCGTCTGGCACCGGCCCGATCACTCCTCGGGGCTTCTCCATCTCCCCTTGCTCCTGAGGGGCTATTGGGGCAGCAGCCGCCACTCACACTCCCTGATGGTGCCGGCCCTGCTCATACCTACTGCTGGTGCCGGCCCCAATCGCTCCATGCTGTCAGTGGGTGTGGTGGGGCCGACACCATCAGTGCGTGGGAGCGGCAGTGGTGGAAGTGGGGCTACCGGCAGATAGGGTATTGGGGGCTGTGGTGGGAGGGGCTGTGTGGGGGCATGGAGGATGGGCTGAGACCCGCTCCTGTGCCCACTGCAGCCTTGCGGCCCCCAGTTCCTTTCAAGGTGCACGAATTCGTACACTGGGCCCCTAGTTAATAGATAATGTGCATGATCTCTCTGAGCTGTTTTAAAGTGGAAAATGATTATTAAGATAAGCATTAGAGGTTCTAATTTGAAATCTCTGAGTATAGGTCCTCTGTACACTTATGTATTTATTTATCCATCCTGAAAATATTTATAGGACACCCATTATGTGTCAGGTGATGGTTATGAGATAGGAATGCAAAGGGGAGCAAAGACATCTGTCCTCAAGAGGCTCAAGCACACAGATGCAGGCTAATAAGGTCACTGGACAGTGAGGGATGACAGGTCCAGGCAAGCAGTGAGAACAGCATGTGCAAAAGCCCAGAGGAAGCAGAGAGTGTGAGGAAATGAAAAGAAGACCTGCGGGGCAGGAGTGGGCTTATCAAGGGGGAGGAAGGCTGTAAGTGACCTGGGGAGGAGAGCAGCTGGATTAGTAGGTCTAGGTTGGCAAAACCAGGCTTGGGCACACACTGAAGGCATTGTGGGGTATGGGGCACAGAATGGTAGACTAGACCAATGTGGAATATTTAAATCTTGCCTAAAAAGGAGAACCTTAAATGTGGTGCATGTGGACATTGAGTTACCACATACATTCCTCTGCCCATTTAGAGCTGGAAGGGACTTGTGAGATCTGGACCAGAGGTCTCATTTTACAGGTGAGTAAACTGAGGCCTAGAGAGCCCAAATGACTTGTTTATGACTATTTTTCTAGCTAATGCCAACATTTTGACCAAACCTGCAGCCTACTGACTTCTGACCTTTCCTCATAGACATTATATGTTTATAAGGACTTAATTTCCCACTGTCTGATTTGGTCCCACTAGCAGTCTATGACAGAGTCCAGTGGGACTGTTTACCTCCATGTCACACACAGGGAGACTGAGGTTGAGAAGGACAAAAGGCCAGAGTTGGGCATGAACCTCTTAAGACCCTGGCCCAGGCCCTTTCTGCCCCTTGCCGCCCTTCAGTGGAGCAGTGAGCATTCTAACTGAGCAAGGTTGGTATAATTCACATACCATCCCATCCACCCATCTGAAGTGTGAAACTCAATGCTTCTTAGTATAATCACAGCCTTGCCTCCTCAATGTGCAGAACTCACTTTATAAAAATAAACGTTTAATTTTATATAGTTTTAGATTTAAGAGGAGTTGTAAAGGCAGCACAGAGAGTTCCTGTATGCCCCGCACCCAGGGTCCCTTATTGTTAACATTGTACATTAATACAGTTCCCTGTCCAGCAAAGAACTAACACTAGTATAGTACTATTAACCAAATAGCTTAGTTTCACTGGATTTCACAAGTTTTTGCCTACTGTCCTTTTTCTGTCCCAGAATCTCATAAAAAAATTACATTACTTTATTTGTCATGTCTCTTTAGGAACTGTGGTAGTTTCTGAGTTTCCTTAATGCTGATGACATGGTCAATTTTAAGGAATACTGGTCAGAGATTCTGTGGAATGACCCCCAATTTGAACATGTCAGATGTTTGTCTCAAGATTAGACTGGGGTTATGGGTTTCGGGGAGGAAGACCTTCATGGTGAAGTGTTGTTCTCATTACATGGTATCCACAATACATGCTGTTAACATGACTTGTCACTGATGAGAATGACTTTGATCACCTGGCTAAGGCAGTATTTGCCAGCTCTCCTCATGCACAAGTCAAGCTCAGCCAAGAAGCACAAAGGTTTCCTGTCTTGTACTTTCTGGAACCCAGAAAAGTGGGATCTTAGACTGTGTACCTGAAAAGTGGGATCTTAGACTGTGTTGTCACTCATCATGATTCTTTAACAATTTGATTAATCATTTTCCAATTACATTTGCAAAACCTTTCAAAATTCATGGCAGGATAAATCCACACATTTCATGTACAGTTGACCCTTGAGCAACGTGGGGGATAGGGGTGCCAACCCCCATGAAGTCAAAAATCTGTGTATAAATTTTGACTTCCCCCCTACTTAACTACTAATAGCCTACTGCTGACTGAAAGCTTTACTGAAAACACAAATAGTCAATTAGCCCATATTTGTATGTTATATACTTACATGCTGTATTCTTACAATAAAGTGAGCTAGAGAAAAGAAAATGTTGTTAAGAAATTCATAAGGAAGAGAAAACACATTTACTGCATATAATGAAAGAAATTCACATACAAGTGGATCCACCCAGTTCAGACCTGAGTTGTTCAAGGGTCAACTGTGTATTTAGTATTGCTTTTATTCCAAGGTCTCTCCTATGTTCTGGATGAAGAGAAAATGATTGATAAGCCATAACCCTTCTCGTAGGAGGCCACTGTAGTTCAGTGTACTGGTGTGTACCAGGGCAGTGGGGAAGAGTACTGACTCATGAGCTCTGTATGGGGTTTGGGAGTCAAGAAAGGTTTCACAGAGTTGGTGGCGATAGGGTGGTTTGCCCATAACCTTTGTCTAGCTCACTTTGACCTTTAAGTCCTTTCAAATTACTTCCTGTCTGGCTTTGCGGAAAACCTTGGGCTAACTGCACACTAGGTAAATGTCTGGGACCCAAAGTGGGACCAGCCACACCAATACTTAAAAAAACACATACATATTTTTATTGATTTCAGAGAGAGGAAGGAAGAGGGAGAGAGAGATAGAAACATCAATGATGAGAGGGAATCATTGATTGGCCGCCTCCTGCACTCCCCCCACTGGGGATTGAGGCCACAACCCAGGCATATGCCCTGACTGGGAATCCAACGGTGGCCTCCTGGTTCATAGGAGCCACACCAATACTTTTTGCATCAAGTTGGCCCCAAGAATGCCTCCCAGTAACAAGAGAAAATAAACAAGGCAGGGAGCTCCCAGCCAGCCCTGAGGGTAATTCAGGTTCTTCACGTAAGTGAGCATTACATACGGCCCAGGGCTATAAACCACCCTAACAGGCATAATGACTTCCGCACCTCCACCTGAAGGGGCTCATTGCAATAAGGTAACAGCTCTTGCAGATGCCTCTAGCTTTAACTATGGGAACACTTGCTTTATAGCACCACCTGAATGATCTACATCCTGCTCTCATCAATGGCAATTTTAGGAGTGATTTGGCTTATGTCTTTTGTGTATGTGTGTCTACACAGCGCCCTGAAAACCTTTGGCATTGGGAACATGTGAGGGGGGGGTGAGTCACAGCTGCAGAGCTGGTAACGGGTAGAAATGGGCTAACCCCCATTCTGCATTCATTCACTCATTTACTCATCCTTCCTCCCTCCTTCCTCCTTTCTTCCTTCTTTCCTCCCTCCTTTCTTTTCTTCCTTCCTTCCTTCTTTCCTTCCTTCCTTCCTTCCTTCCTTCCTTCCTTCCTTCCTTCCTTCCTTCCCAAATCCTTAATGAGCCCTACTTTTTACCAAACAGAATATTGTGTATTAGGGATACAAAGAAAAGGGAGACAGACCTTTATTTTAAGACCTCATAGGTGATGGACAATTATCTCAGTCACATCTTTTCCATAAAACCATGGGGACGAATATTGGAATGGCCCTGAATGGCAGCTGATGGCCGGCACCTCAATTTATTCTAGTAAGTGTGTTTCCTTAATGACACCAAGACAAGTGGAGTGGTCCATGCACCCAGACCTCTGATGATTCTGCTCGGTCTAGGTCAACATTTTGATATATTTGGAAGAGTCCTTAGCCTGCCTTCATGAGGCCTAGGAACCCCTAACATTGCATGCAAAATTCTGAATGCATATTCATGAGCATTCTTTTCTGGGGTGAGAGCCCATAACTTTCCCCACTGAGGTTCAGAACCACGGGAGCAGAGAAATGTCTAGACTGTGTTTCACATGGCTAGACAGCATTTGAGCTTGAGCACATAAGGGGAGCTATTTAAGAGGCTCTTCTAACTTTCAAGCTTTTGATCCTACACATCAAGCTTTTGATCTATATCATTTGGCCAGGAGTTTGGGGCTATCCTATTTGATGACTTCTTAGAATCAGATATTTGATGCTGCAGGTGAGATGGCCAATTGAATTGGCCTGGAGTTTATGTGTTCTGATGAAAGTTGAGTTGCCCAATGAGCATGCATGCTTGAACTGAAGACCAGAGCTGGAACATGGCCAAGTGTTTATGAAACGAATAAATAGAAAGGGCAATACCCAATTAAAAGTGAGGGCAGCCAGAACAACTGAGCAGCCATCCACCCATTGACCATGGAGTGCGGGGGACTCAGTCAACACCTGACACATGGCAGGTGGAGGCTCTGAAGGGATACGTTCTTCTGATCGATGTTGCCTTTAATCAGATTGATTAATCAGAGTCAGCAAATAAACTCTAATCAAAAGATGCACTAAGCCCTGAAGACCTCTCTTTTTTTTATTTTTGGATTAATTGTTTTCTGAGTAGAGATGAAAAAGGAGCCATTATCCAAACGAGGCTGGTAAGGTGATTAGATATTATTTATAGAAAGGGAAAGGGGCAGATGAAATCATCCACTGAGCGCTGGGTGTGCTCAGCAAGACATTCTTTTGTTATCAGTGTCACTGTTTTTATAGTTGCAAAGTCACCTCCGCTGCGGTGAGGCGGGATTCCCTGTTTCAGTAATCGGCGATTACAGGAACTTGAAAAGTCGGTCATTTCCAATACAGCAACACTCAGGGGGCCTGTATTTCATGCAAACCATAGATTTTTCAATCAGTCAATCAGTAGATACGTATTGATCGCCTACTACGTGCAAAGACGGTTCACGAGGAGTAGCAGATGGAGAGTCCGGCCCAGCCTCCATGAAGCTTTCTTACAGACAGTGTGATGGGCTGTGCTTCCCTAACTCCATGTGCCCCAGCCTGCCTGCAGACCTCAGTAAAGGGCAGATTCTGATGCAGGAGGTCGGAGGTGCAGCCTGAGATTCCGCGTTGCTGATAAGCTGGAACATGGACCACACTTTGAGTAGCTGGTGGAAGACCGCAGACTGGCCTGAACGAGGAGCTGGGAGGCGTGGTTCTCAATAAAGCCCAGACACTCACCTGCTGTGTGTCCTTGTCCAAATCACTTCTCTCTGAGCCTCAGTTTTCTTTTAAGTAAAATCAGGGGTCTCTTTGGGCAGGTTGTACACTGCCCACCTCCTCCGAGGGCTCTCCTGACATGGAGTCCAGGTGAATGGTGCTCTCTGGAGTTGTGCAGTACACAACCTGTGCAAATGTATGCAGGATTCCTGAGTGGGTTGGGTTAAACAATGGTCTCAACTTGGCACATTATGATCATCTGGTGAGTTTTTTAAAATACCCATAGCTGAGCACCCCCCTCAGTGATCTGATATAAAGGTTCCAGGAAGGGGCCTGGAGTGCATTGTTCTATAAACCTCCCCAGGAGAGTATGAGATGATCCTTCAAGTCCCTCCCAGTTCAGCGTCCTGTAATTCTCTCTGTGACTCTCAGTCTACGCCCACAGATACTCGGATTGTTTAGCTTCAGAAGACCAGAGAAGAGAAAGATAATGCAGCACGAGGAGCCGAGGGGTTTTCCCGGAAGAAGTTAGTAGGATTAAACAGAGTGACCAGAGGAGAAATCATTCCAGGTAGAGCCACAGGAACCAAGGTGCAGAGAGGAAACCAAGTCACGGAGGCTTCTGTCCACGTAACACGTTTCTGTCTGGGCTGGTGGTGGGCATAGACCTATGAACTCCTGACTCTTGGGAGAGACAAACAAACAACAACCACATCCACGAATGCATCCTCGTGATAGCAATGAAGGAAGGAAAAACAACGTGACTTACAACAGAGGCCCCGATTTAGAAGCACCTCTTTCTGTCCTGGTGCTTCATAGCTGAGGCCGTGTGGAGTCTTCACCATCCAGCTCAGTTGTGCCTGAAACATGGGGTGACAGTGGGGGAAGGGAGTGGGCAAGGGCTGTTGGAGAGGTCCTGGGCTGGTGCCCAGCTGGGCCTGCTCTGTGTTCCTCCCGAGGGGTGGGCGCCTCCAGGACTCCTCCATCACACCTGGTGAGAACTGGCTGCCCAAGTTTCGCCCTCACTGGTCTTGGATTGGATGGTCCTGTGGGTGTGGGACGTGGATCTTCAGCATCTGAGCTCAGGCACGTAGGGGAAGCTGTTTGTTTAAGAGGCTCCTCTAAGTCCCAAATGCATTCCTACTTTACCTCTCCTTGTCAGCCTAGCTTTTCACTCAAAGGGGTCTGTTTCTAGCCTCATCGCCCGCCTGTCCTTTAGACCTCAGCCTGGAGGAGGTGGCTACGAATCCTAGGGGAGCGAGCTGGGTCTGTGTGTCCTCTCTCCTGCCCTGGCTCAGGCTCCCTCCCCGCCCCCCGCCCTAACCCCAGCTCTCCATGGGCATTTTAACTAAAATGGTTCCCGCCGGCTTCCCAGCCAAGGTGGCCTCCCAAATCCATCCACAGTGTGATTGATGGCGCTGTGAGGTGGGAGACAAAGAGGCCTTCTCCGGTTTTTGTATTAATGCTGGGTTATCTCCCACAGTATTGATTTTTTTGTTTGGCTTTTGAAATTTCTCTTCTCTGTTTCTGAGCCGTTTCTATAAAAATGAAAGCGGAGGTGAGGGATGATGGCGCCCGGCTGACAAGCTTTGCCGACGTGCAGCATTAGCTGCTGTTTCCATTCGGTCCTTCCGAGCCTGTCACGGCCTCTCCTGGGCAGAAATATATTTAAAACGTGGTGTGAAAAGGTCCCTGCGTGTCACTTGGGAGGGACTGCCACCAAGTGTAGGCACTGGATTTCATTGTCCACCCTGAGGTGCTCGTGTTCCCTTCAGAGGGGCCGCATGGATTTGGATGGACCCCAGCCTCTGTCTCTCAGTTCTGCTCTTTATTTTATTTTTTTTGTTAATACTCACTTGAGGATATTTTTCTCCATTGATTTTTAAAGAGAGTGGAAGGGAGAGGGGGGAGAGATAAGAGAGAGAAACATTGATATGAGAGAGACACAAGGGATGGAGCCTGCAACCGAGGTCCGTGACCTTAGCCGGAATCAAACCCTTGACCCTTCAGTCCACGGGCTGATGCTCTAACCACTGAGACAAACCGGCTAGGGCTCAGTTCGGCTCTTTTCCTCTTTAAAGAGCTCGTCTCCTGCGCGACGGTGAAGGGGTGAGGCTGGTCTTGGGCACTCTGCCTCCCTTTCTCTGTTCTGCTTTCCCCTCACACATGTTCTATTCCGATCTCCTTCTCCTCTCCCCTTCCTGCTCTAAGAGCCACCACCAACATCGGGAGGCGGCATCTCTCTGCCCAGGAACTCACCAGGGCAGCCCAGAAGGGTGCCTGCCGTGGAAGGCAGTGCATTTAGAATAGAGGGTGTTGGAGAGCTGTGGCCATTGGCAGCTGAAGGGGACAGGGCAGAGCAGCATGGTCTCTTCTGGACTTGCAGCCGAGGTGCTCTAGGTACTCGGAGACCAGCTTTTATCAGGTACTATTATTAGCCATGTTTTACAGATGGGCAAGCCAAGGCACAGAGAGGTTCAGTAACTCGCCAGTTGTCACCCAGCCTGAAAGGGACTGCCCAGCTCCAATTCTTAACATGTGAGTGTGGAGCTGCATTGCAAACTGTAGGACATGATCCATATAGAAGGCATCGCTGCTGTTACTACTTGTCTCCCAGAGAGAGAGAGATGGTGGTGGTGGACACCTCTCTCTATGAGCTGATACTCACTTTATCTCCCGGGTCCCATTCATGCAGCCTGGATGCAGTATGTGCGTGTGTGTGCATGTGCATGTGCATGTGTGTGTGTGTGTGTGTGTGTGTATGCGTGTGTGCATGCATGCCCGTGTGAGGCTGCCCTGACCCTGCCACCTCCAGTCATAGCTGCAGCTGCCATTTCCGATGAAGGAAAATCCGCACTTTGCCCCCTCCACGCAGTCCATCATTTTTCCAGCTGGGCGCCTGTCACCAGCGCTCGGGGAACGCGTGTCATCTGGGCCTGAAGGATGGCTTGGCCAGCATGGGGCTCTGGCAGGGGTGGGGTGGGGACTGTGCCCTGGAGTGATGCTGGGATGGCCCCAAAAGCCATGCTCTTGTGTGTACTCCCACCCTGCGGCCTGTGCCCTGCCTGTCAGGTCAGTATGAGGGAGGCGGGCCCATTCCATGAGGTGGGGAATCAGATTGCGTTTTCTCTGACCTGGGGTCAGCCTCCATTAGTCACTTTCTCTGACACCTTTTCTGTTGCAGCCTCTGTCTTTCCATGGAAGAGAAGAGAGGAGGTGAGGGAGGGGAAGAAGGGCAGCCTCCAGAACCTTCCAGGTGAAAGGAGGCGAGGCCCAGAGTTCAGACGAGGGAGCAGGGCCAGCCTTAGGCAGTTTATCGGAGAGGTGACACCTGGGGCCAGAGACCCGGATGTCCCAGAAGCTGGGCAACGTCACCTCTGTGTGCCTCAGTTTCCTCACCTGTGAAAGGACAATGTTAAAAGTCCCTGCTTTGTGGCTGTGGTGAGGGTTGAATGACTTAGAAGAGAGGGGCTTTGCCTTAGTTAGGATTCAGTAAGGGGTTGATGTGATCGTCATCGTTATTACTCTGGCTGAGGGCCTGCCCTTTACCTGCCAGGGGACCTGACACAAGGGCGTCTCGTCTCTCTCCGTCTCAGCCTAATACTCAGGCCAAACAAGCCACCTCGCCTCTCCGGCCATTACTGAAGAGGAGGGACAGCGATTCCCTCCCACGAGCCCAGCTACAGAGACAGCCCTGTGTGAGGGGCAGCAGGAGGCGAGGGCACTGGTCACTCAACGGCCTGGAAGGCCCTGCGACTCCTGTGTGAGCAGGCAGTTTGCTTTGGGACCCCATCCTTTTTCAGGACGGCCCACATCAGCCCCATCTGTAACTCATCGTCCCAGGACTTTGCTTACAGCCAGTTGGGAATTGGGGTAACAGCTCCAGGGGTAAATCAGCCCCATCTGTAACCTATCGTCCCAGGACTTTGCTTACAGCCAGTTGGGAATTGGGGTAACAGCTCCAGGGGTAAATCAGCCCCATCTGTAACCTATCGTCCCAGGACTTTACTTACAGCCAGTTGGGAATCGGGGTAACAGCTCCAGGGTTAGCCTTGCTTCCGACACGGCCTTTTCAAGGGCCTGCTGGAAGATGGAAGTCTTCGCGGCCTAATGGATGGATGGCCTGGGAGCGGTGGCATTGCAGGTATGGTGCAGGCAGGGCGTGGGGGCAGCAGGGCTATTCGCCTGGAAGAGCCTGCTCGGTGCTCCCACAGTCACGCCTTATAGGCCGCCACGCTTGAGGAGAGTCCCTGCTTGGCTGCTTGGATATGTGATTCTAACATGCCAGGCAGTTCCATTTGCCCTGAACCCTGTACTGGGTTAAGCTTGGCACCAACCGCCAGTGCATGTGCCAACCTGCCCCACAGCTTGAGGGGCCCTGGGCAAACATTGCCTTCATGCCTGCTATTTTACAGAGGGGGAAACTGAGGACTGGGAGGGGGACACTGCCCCAAAGCCATACAGCCAGTTAGAGGCAGGGCTGGACAGAACCAAGTCTCCTTACTCCTGCGAATCTCATACTCTTTCCAGGATGTTAAGTTCTTCCTTTCATAAATGAGAAAACGGCAGCCCGGAAAGGTGCCGTGACTCACCTAAGGCCACACAGCCAGGGCATTATCCACCCTCCCCCATCCGTGATGTCCCAAAGATGCCAGTTTCTCCAAAGGGATGACATTGCGTGTTGACCGACAGTGAGGAATCCTGGGTAAAGAGCCCCCATTAGCCAGAGAACCAGACCGTGTGTTTCATCTGTCTTGAAGGCTGTGTTCATTTATTTCCTTCTGGAGCCAAGCAGCCCAGCCCATAGAGCCCCACAACGCAGACTGTGCTGGGGCCTCTGCCTCTTCCAGCCTGCCCGGCCCGCAGTGCACACCCCGCCCCAGCCTCTGACTCACCTTCAGCTATGCTTTTCATCCATAACAATGCAGTGTTACTTTGTGTTCAACTTCCCATCAATGCCGTCTTCCAGTACATATAATTCTGTTCTTTCTGTTTTCCTCTGCATCATAGTTTGGAGATTTGGCCAAGTTGTTACATGTGGCTCTAGTGAATTAGTCTCCACTGCTATATAGGATTCCACTGTGTGATTACACTAGACCCTGTACTAAGGTAGTACTATACTATAGTAGTGTACACTATAATGCTGCATGCTTTGCTGTGCATTACTGTACTGTGTTTTTCCAATCCACTGATCATGGCCATTGAAGTTGTTTCCAATGTTTGATCATAACACATACTACTACAAGGAATATACTTGTCTATGCCTCCTTGTATATAGTGACAGGGAATTGCTGAGTCGTAGGGTATGACCAGGCTCAACTTTACCAGTTACTGCTAAGTTGTCCTCCAAAGCTGCTGTACCAACGTACATTTCTATCTGCGGCATGTGTGTGTCCCCATCTTTGACAAAACTGGGTTTTATCAGGATTCTCAATCTTTTCCAATCAGATGGGTACAAATTAGTATCTCACTGTCATTTTTAACTGGCATTTCTCTGACTTTTAGTGAGACTGAGCAGCTCACAAGTTTATCAGTCATCCTCCTCTTTCGTGACTTAGGTTTCATCTACTTCGACCATCTTGTCTTTGGTTTTCCAGTAGATTTGTGGAAGCTCTTTAGATATTCTGACTACTCATATTTTCCATCATGACGGTTGTAGACACATTCTTCCCGGTTGTGGCATCATTTTTCACTTTGATTAGGGCGTGTGTTTGTTTTAAGGTAGGCCCATTTGTCAGCGAGTTCCTTTACAGCTTTTGCTCTTCACATTTTGTTAAGGAAATTTGTCTAAACGGATGACATACAGCTATATTTCTACAGTTTTTAAAACATTTTGGAGTTTCACTATTTTATGTTTAGGTCATTCATCCACACGAAAGTTAGTTTTCTGTATGTTATGAGGCAGACATTTTATTTTCTTCCATGTGAGTAGCATTCGTCCCAGTATCATTTCAACTCTTTGATGTTACTGATGACAAAACTGAGGTAGGCCCATGCCGCAACTTGCATGGCTAGGGTTCAGGACCTGAAGGAGGGGCTAACACACAAATGAAAATACTATGCAAGAAATATGAATTTAGAAGGCATGGGGGGCCAGGTGGAGACCTCTCTCTTGGAGAGGCACACTGAAACCTGGCCTCATCCGCTTTTTATTCAGTTTTAGATACACATCTTGCTCTCAGTAAAGCACGGCAGACAGGTAGCAGCCAGACCATCTCTAAGGTCAATAAAGAACAGTAAAGATCAGTAAGGTTCAGTAAACATTTACTTTGAGGCTATTAGATGAGGAAATTGCTTGGAGCTACCGCTATCTCAACACGAACAATGGTGCTTAGCGTTAGCCCTGCCAACACCCAAGGTCCATCGGCCTTCCGCATTCCTTGGTGCACTCCCATGATAGTATTGGCAGTGGGTGGCTTCCCACAGGTCCAGGAGGTGGAGTGACTTGTCCAGGGTCACCTAATGACTCAGTGGTGGGATTGTGACAGGGAATATGTTTTCTTAACTCCCAATCTGGCGTGCCAGCACAACCATCCTACTGTGCTACACTTAGTTGCCTTGGACTATTTCCTACCGTTCTCATATAGAAATGTACAAATCTGATGATAAGTTTCTTGAAAGCTGGGATTCTGTTCTTTCCTCCTATCACCTTTACGTACTTAACACAAAGCTGCGTATCTGATAGGCACTTAGGAAGACCACACTGAATAAATGTCACGGAATTTAACAGAATTTCAGAATAATCAGTCCTTTTAAATCCAGCTCTTTGTTTCATCTCGTATAGGTTTCTATATTTTGACATATCCATTCATTCATTAAATATTTCCCAAGCACCTACTATGTGCTAGGCACTCTGATGCTGGAGATTAAAAGAGAAGTAATGTGTATTCTCGGTCCTTAAGGAATATGGTGGGAGAGACTGAAAAGCCAAGCACCACTTTTAAGACTGTGCTATTTAAACACTATACGATGGGAGACTGGAGGGGGATAGAATCTGGCCGGAAATCAGGATGGCTTCCTGAAGAGGAGACATTTCAGTGAGTCTTTAAGGATGAGGAGGAGTGATCTGTTTGGCAGGGGTAGAGAAGGGTGCAATACTCCAAAGTGACATCCTGGGCAAAGGCCGAGATGTAAGTTATCTGTCCACAATTCACTATGACTCGAGCATAAATAATTAGGCTGCTAAATCACCTTTGTTAATTTTTAAGCGTTCAAAGCCCCTGCTTCCTAGGGGATTCCAGCCTAACTCAGGCTTGACCACAGCCTAACATGGCAACCCCCAATACTGCCTGCCATGTCATGATGGCTTATAGGGACTTCACTTTGTAATTTTCTATCGTCTAAAATGGGCTTCAATCTTTTGTTGAGGAGTGTGGTTTTCACCTTGTTTCATGACTGTAAATTGACATGCCCCTTCTTGTCATCATTTCTGCTGCCAGTGCTATTATTATGGGCCTTTCTCATGCAGCCAGAATAACATATGAGACGCGAGCCCGGAGTGACAGTACGCCTGACAAAAACAAAAATAGCCCAGCTCATATTATTTGCAAAAGAATTATCCCCTGGAGGTGATTTTTAATTTGGGGGTTTGCTGCAAAATGGAAACCTGACCAAGGCTGCTTTGCAACCCAAATGCTTGCTTTACCAATCAATTATCAAAATGAGACTTGCTGGGTACTGTGGCAAGTCGTTCTGGGCCCCCTCCTTTAATGGGTCAAGTCCAAGTTGCCTCTATTATTGGGAAAAGCTGGGGGCAACTGAGCAGTTTAATTTGCTGATGGGGGGAGGGAAGACAGGGGAAAAGGTTCTCCGTCCAGATAAAGAAAAGCACCAAAGGTGGGTGGAGCGGGCCTAAATTAGAGCTGCCCACGTCAGCGGGGCCGCAAGAAGGCAGAGTGTGGTGTGCCAGTGGTTTGTTTGTAAGGGATTAATAATTCAGCCCCAGAAATAAGGTCAGGGCTTGTGCACAGCAGAAGCAAACTTGCATAAAGGTTAATTGGGATCTACCAGGTACCGGTAAAATGGCATTTGTGCTATTTTGGTATTTTTTGAGACTTGAGGGAAAAAGAAAAAAAAGATAGAGACAGAAGCAGAATTGGATGTGGAAATCTGGGGAGGCCTTTTCCCAGCATCAGAATTTCATGAAATTGTTCTCTTGGCCCCAGCAGGGGGGTGGGGGCGTTCAGAGCCTTGATGGGCTTGAAAAATGAATTTCTGTGTCGCCTCCGTTGTAAGCCTTGCACGTGCTATTTAAACTTGACATGTCATAAATCCACTAGCAGCAAACAAGATGGCACTGGCTTGCTGTCCACTTTTATTTGTGTGGACGCAGGAAATGATGCTGGCATGTGAAAGTGACAGGCACCGCCAGCTGCTCAGTCTAAGGGACTTGAGGGCTGAGCCTGTGACCCTGAGAAGCAGGGACTCAGGGTTGGGAACCACTGTGTGAATTGTGGCACCCAGTCTCCTCTGTCCAAATAGCATCCAAAGAACTTGAGCTGAGGATCAGGGCATCTCCCCAGCTCCCAGAACAGCCCTGGCTGCAGGGGGATTAGGGTGTGTATTTCTGAGCTGTAATAAAACTTCCCAGTTTCCATTTGCAGTAGTCCCCCTTATCCCAGGGATATGCTCCGAGACCTCCTGCAGATCCTGAAACTGTGGATAATACCAAACCCTGTATATACGGTTTGTTCCTATACATGCATAACTATGATGAAGTTATAAATTAGGCATAGTAAGAGATTAACAATGGTAACTAATAAGATAGAACAATTATACAGTACTCTGCAATAAAAATTATGTGACTGTGGTCTCTCTCTTCTCTCTCTCTCTCTCTCTTTCCTCTCCAATAAATGACTTGATAGTTGAGATTGCTAGGTGACTAATGGGCTGGCGGTCTATATAGCATGGATATGCTGGACAAAAGGATGATTTATATCCTGCGTGAGACAAAGCTAGATTTTACCACACCACTCAGAACAGTGTGAAATTTAAAACGTATAAATTGTCTATTTCTGAAATTTTCCACTTAATATTTTCAGATTGTGGTTGGCTGTGGGCAATTGAATCTGCAGATGGGGGGATTACTGTATGTGTAATACACTGCCACTTACTAAGCTGGAGCTACTTGGGGATAGGACCATGTTTTGTTCATGTCTCAGGACATTTTCCTACTTTAGTCCTTGTCTATAGCATGAGGCCTTGTTACATCTAGGTCATGCTTATTAAACAGAGAGACAAATACCATATAATTTTACTTATATGTGGAACCTACAAAACAACTTAAATGAACAAATAAGACAGAAACAAACTCATAGATACAGAGAACATTTTGATGGCTACAAGATGGGAGGAGGGATGAGGGATGGGTGAAATAGGTGAAGGGATTAAGATGTACAAATTACCAGTTATAAAAACAGTTACGGAGATGTTAAGGACAGCATAGGAAATATATAGTAAACTAGAGGCCCAGTGCACGAAATTTGTGCACTGGGATGTGTGGGGGGTGTCCCTCAGCCCAGCCTGTGCCCTCTTGCAGTCTGTGACCCCTCAGGTGATGTCTGCCTGCCAGTTTAGGCCTGATGGGGCCTAAGCTGGCAGTTCGACATCCCTCTCGCAATCCGGGATCCCTCGCTCCTTACAGCTCGGCTTGCTGCTCCTTAGTGCTGCTGTGGAGGTGGGACAGGCTCCCACCACCACTGCTGCACTTGCCAGCTGCGAGCCCAGCTTCTGGCTGAGTGGTGCTCCCTCTGTGGGAGTGCACTGACCAACAGGAGGCATATCTTGCATTGAGCGTCTGCCCATGGTGGTCAGTGTGCATTATAGTGACCAGTCGTTCTGGTTGTTCTGCCATAAAGGTAACTTAGGCTTTTATTATATAGACTAGAGGCCCGGTGAATGAAATTTGTGCACTCTCGGGGGGGGGGGGTGTGTGTCCCTCAGCCCAGCCTGCACCCTCTTGCAGTCTGGGAGCCCCTGGGGGATGTCCTACTGCCAGCTTAGGCCCGCTCCCTGCTGTGGGGAGCGGGCCTAAGCCGGCAGTCAGACATCCTTAGTACTGCTGTGGAGAGGCTCCTACCACTGCCACTGCGCTCGCCAGCCATGAGCCCAGCTTCTGGCAGAACGATGCTCCCCCTGTGGGAGTGCACTGACCAACAGGGGCAGCTCCTGCATTAAGCATCTGCCCCCTGGTGGTCAGTGTATGTCATAGTGACCAGTCATTCTGCCATTTGGTCAGTTTGAATATTAGCCTTTAATTATATGGGACTAGAGGTCTGATGCACAAAATTCATGCAAGAGTAGGCCTTCGCAAACCTGGCAGATGTCTCGGCCCTCGCAGCTGCGGCTTTGTCCAGAAGGTCGTCTGGATGGTCATTCCACTGTTCAGCCATTCGGTTGATTTGCATATTACACTTTTATTATTATAGATAATATTATAATAACTATGCATAGTGTCAGATCAGTGGTAGACTTTTTGAGGTGATCACTTTGTAAGTTATATAGATGACTAACCATTATGTTGTTCACCTGAAACTAATATAATATTGAATGCCAACTGTAATTTAAAAAACGATAATAAAAGAAATGGGTTGAGGAGCTAGGCTTACCCCTTCACCAGTACATTCCATGGGATAAATGTCTAGTCTGTACCAGATCAAGCAGCCATTTTAGTGCAGTGATGCATAATGACTTTAGAAATTCTGAAAGACTTTGTGTCCAAACATCTCATTTATGGCCTCCTTGACTTCTTGAACTTCCATCATTAGTTCTACATCCAGGGCATATCAAGAGTTTCCATTTCATTGGCAACTCTTACTTTTTCAGTAGCTCACAAAAACATCTTGTTTTGGACTCTAAGGACTGTCCATTGGTTTTGTATTAGGCCGAATGTTTTATTGTTAATATTGGCAACTTTCTTCTGAGGAAGAATCCAGCTCTGAAGACAAGTTCCTAAGATCTTCTTTTTCCCTTCCCCCTCCTCTCCTGTGCAATCAGGGTGCACCAAAGTCACTTCTCAGGTAAGTGCCACACTCAGAGGTAAACTCTGCTCGTCTTGAGAGTGTCAGCTATACACTCTTGCTCTTGAAAGCATGCTTGCTTCAGGACTAAATTTTAGTGTATTTAGGGTAATTCCTTATTTAAGCCAGTTCTCCTTGAAACATAAAGATTAAAAGCAGAAAGAGACTCTGTGTGTATTTTCTGACTTCATTCTGGACTTCATTAAATAATCTGAAGGCCTCAAGAGTCCCTGAGAAGATGCTCCAGTCTTCTGGGGTTCTGTGGCTTCAGACTCCTGTTGGTCTGAATGTTAACCTAATTACTTATTTTTCCAGCTAAATGTCAGTCCAAAAGCTTTCTCTTCCTTCTGGTCAAGGTGCTGGAGAAAGTGGGACTTTGATAGCGACTGAGTCTGGGGGATGTGGGAGGTATACCTGCATTAAGGGGGTCACATAGAGAAAATCCCGAGTTTGAGTGTCCTGGTCCCTGCTCCATACTCCCCACAGCATCCCAGAGGCCTCCCTTGCATTCTTCCCCTCGATCAGCACAGACATGTCAGAAGCTGGCAGAGTTCTGAGCACTTGGACTGGCATTTGAATTTGAGTGAAAAGGATGAAAAAAATGGAGTATGGGCCTTAACCAGAGCTTCCTGAAAGTGAAGGTATTCCTCTTCTCTTGCTATCATGGTATGACTGAAGGAGCTAGGTAGAACTAGTCTGAATCCCAGCTCTGACACTTAATGATCATGTAATCATTGGGCAAATTACATAGTTTCCTCATCTGTGAAATGGAAATAGCGGTGTCTAGTTTATGGAGTTGGTGAGATTATGTATAAAGCATTATGGGTATTGGTAAAGAGCACAGCCAGGTCATCAGAGTATAAATTCTTGTTCTGTGACTCACTAGTTTTCTGAATTTGGGAAAATCACTTACCTTCTGTAGTTTCCTATTCTGAAAAATGGGATCAAAATAGTGCCTATCTCATCTGGTTGTCAAGAGGAAAGATGATGGTTAAGGAAGGGTGTGGACTCTGAAACCAGACAACCTGTATCTGAATCTCAGCTCGGTCATTTCCTAGCTGTGTGTCCTTGGGCAATTCACTCAACCTCTCTGTGCCTATGTTCCAACATCTTTCAAATGAGAATCATGATAGTACCCATCTGTTGGGCTGTTGTGAGGATTAAGTGAATTTAATGTAGATAAAATACTTAGAGAATAGCCTGGCATCTTAAAAGTGCTATGAAGTGTTAGAAATTATTATTGACAAAATTAAATGAGATAATAGATGAAAATTTCCTAGAACAGTGTCTGGTACATGCTAAACATTCAATAACTATTTGCTATGATACCTGGAACAAAGGTTGGGCCTTTAATATATATCAGGTTTTTTCTCCCCTGTTCTAGGTATTCTCACTTAGCCAACACACACTCAGCTCCAGGCCAGGTAGGCAGGCAGAGGAACCCTGAAGCTCAAGCCTCTGGGAGCATGGGGATGAGTTATACTGTGGGCTCACAGAGGCCATACACCCCAACAGTGCTCTTTTGGTTAAAATACCATGAAGAAGCTAAGTAGAAGTCCCACCCTCAGCATTCTTATTTTTGGACACTATGCTGTGGGTAAGCAAAGGAAACAGGGCTAAATCAAAGCAGCATTTATAAATACTTTAATAATGATAAATAAATGATTCCTCAAAGTTGCTTGGCAAATTGTTCCAAGATGCAGAGACCTGCCGGAATGATTGTAAACTAGTTAATAGATGACGTTGCAACTTGTGGGAAGCACTTCAGAGCAGCGGCTCTAGCAATTATCCATGCCTCCACACACCCAGCATAATTTAAGAAAAAAGGGAAATTTACTTCTCAGCTCTTAATAAAGTATTCATGCTACCTTAACGTGAAATGTTACCAAAATTATTTAGTGGCTTATTGATTCAGTTAGGCTTTATTACTCTTAGTGTTCTTTCATATTTAAACTGGTGGCAAAGTTAACTAGGGCAGCATGGCCTATGATTTCAACAGTTCCTTTGTATGGAAAATTCTCAGGCTCTCAGAAAGCTTGCTGGGGGGCTGTGGGAGGAGTGGAGGGATTGGAGGAGGGCCTGGGGGCTGCCCGGAAAGGTACAACATAAGGGGCCAGATGTGGACACGGATGTCCTAGAAGACTACCATGGATCTATGGATGGCCAGAGTTGGAAGGAACTTCGTACACCTGGTCCAAACCCCAAATGAGGAACTAAAGGCTGGGGAGGCCAAAGGACTCATTGAAGCCCCGCAGCTAGAAAGTGGGGGAGTCTGAGAACTGCTTTGTCATGCTAAGGTCCTGTCTGGTGTCTCTCCCTGCACAAGGCACCCTGCAGTTGTCCCACGGGGATCTGTCCCATAGAGTGGAAACGAGGTATTACGTGCTTACTCTGTGCACGTCACTGAGCCAAACACTTGTGCCAACTGGGAATTAGGCTCAGGTACTGCGGTGGAAAAGCCAAATAAGGGCGACTGAAACGAAACAGTGGTTATAAACCAGAAGCCTGGGTGCAGATGGCTAACAACCTGTGGTCTCTGTGATTTCCTTGGCCTCATGCAACTGCAACATGGCTGCAGCTCCGGCCTTCACCTGTATTATCAACGGGAGGAAGGACAAGGGTAGAATAAAGGGGGACACCTCTATGAGGCAAGCAAGCATTTCCCAGAACTCCCCATGGGGCTTCCACTTACATCTCACTAGACAGAACTGTATTTCCCAGCAATCCTTGGCTGTAGGGAGGCTGGGAAATGTAGTTTATTTAGCTGGGTTTGATGGACCCCCAACAAAATGGAGATTCTATTAGAAAGGAAAGAGAAACTAGATATTAGGTAGGCACTGACAGTCTTTGCCATGTCTGAATTATTTTACTTATTTCTCACAATAATCCTATGGGATAGATACTATTATAATTCCCATTTTATGGATGAGAAAACTGAGGCCTAGAGATTATGTAATGTGCCCAAGGAAGAGAGTTGGAGTTTAAGCCTAGGGCTGTATGGCATCAAGGCCTTGTGCTATCCTACCTGGCTGGTAAGATATTCTTTTCTGCTCTGAATCTGACAACAGCTGCCTAGAGCCTCAACTTCTCTGTGGAGAGATGGGGGCAGGGGGTGGGTGGGAGACATTCCAGACCAGGGGAAGAGCTGGAGCAAAGGCAGCCCTGCCTGACACCTGGCACAGTGGTTTGCACATAGTGGGGCCTCATGGGACGTTTGCTATAAGAGGAGGCCAGGGTAGGATCAGACGTGGAATTCCACGAGGAGATGAATATTACAGGTACCCAGAAGCCAGTGTCAGCCTTGAGCAGAAGGGAAGTTGGTGCCTCTTGTCTCTGTCTGGGTCTATTTGCCCCTCCATGGACTCCCACCCTCCTTTGGTTGCCCACTGCCCTGTGTACCATCTCTACTACTTTATGAAATCCCGATTCAAGAAAACACCCTCTATCAGTTAGCTTGCATCTTAGCATGACTTTATAGAGAATTATGGAGGGATGGCTGAGGTCATGTGATTCACTTCCATCCCCTCACTTTGCAGAGAAGGAGACTGAGGCCAGAGAGGAGATGTGTATCCCCCCCACTTTATACAGAAGTCAATGGCAGATGGGGAGGGGAGGCCAGGCCTGCTGACTCCTGGTCTAATGTGTGTGTGCATATGTGTTCATGTGCACATATGTACACTGTGTGTATTCACACCATGTGTGTGCACGCATGTATTTGCATTTTGAGTCTTATTTCACACAGTGTAATCAAAGGCTTTGTCTTTGCTAAAGAACAGAGACTTCAGGGAATACATGGGGAAAAAATTGGTGGCATAGAAATAGTTCTGAAATCTTAGCATATGAATGGATCAAAATCAGAGCTTGGGGTTGAACTTGTCTCTTGACATTAGGGAAAAGGGGACAGACAGACAGGCGGGCAGGCAGAGCAACAGCCAAGAGAAGATGGAGAGCTGGAGTCTAAGTGAAGCCAGGGCAGCAGTTGGGGGGGCCTTTGACAGGAGGTGCAGGAAGTCCCCATGCAGAGCTGCCTGCTCTAGTGTCAACATTAATCCTCCACCAGGGACAAGCGCCCAGGGCAGTTCAGCTTCGCCTTTGCTGCGATGGGTCAGGAGGGGCTCGGACCTGCAGTGCAGAGTCCATCCAACATGCCTGCCTGCCCAGGGGCCTGGCCTTGCTGCTGATGGGATGCAGGCTGCTTGGTGAAGGGTGGGCCAAGGATTCTGCCCTAAGGATTTTCCTTTGAGGTTTTATAAATCAGCCAGCAAGACAGCCACTTTCTTGTTCAGTTGTCATATTCAAGGCCCAACCCAAGATCAATGGCTGGCCGACTTTGATTCCCTGTCATGAAGCCTGGGCCTGTCCACCCTAATCTGGGACACTGGCAAAGCTTGGTTTTTGATGCTTTCCATTTTTGATCTCGAGTCTGCTCCCCAGACAACCTTTTTCCATGTTAGGGGGTTCACCAATGACTGTTTTATTCTAGGACTCTCTAACAAAAGTGACCTGTTACCCCTCAAGAAGAATATCCTGCAATTTGGCTATGCTGCCGTAAGGAGGCAGTAGTTTTATTGACCAGGTGCTATGGATGGTAATGTTAGGGGTGAAAATTAACAGTAACGGAATGTGTTATGGGTTACTGAGCTATCGATCCCCTCAGCCCTCCAGGGTCCCCAGATTAGATTATCTCTGGCCTATAGGGAACCACCCCCTTTACCTCAGTATCCTTCACAGTCTCATGCTCTATCCTCCTTGAGAAGAGTGGGGGGGCTCCGTCTTATACCACACTCACGTGATCCTAAACAAGGTGGCTAAGAGGGTTCTGGAGCTGGAGTCGGGAGACCTGGGCTCCAGGCCTGGCTCTGCCTCCCACTAGCAGGAGTGTCTCAGACTCTCCTATTTCTTATCCATCTTATGAGAATTACCTCCAAAATGTCATGTAAATCACCAATGCTGGTGGTAAAAATATATATTTAGTATTTCTGTTTAATATGCACCATTCTATTTTGAATTGGACTTCCCTTAGTCAACATACAACACATATTTTGGGGTGGGCCTCTCTGTGACAGACACGGTAGTCCCAGGAATACAGTGGTGAGCAAATTTCAGTCTTAGTGCCTTCCCTTGTGGAGCTTACAGTCTAGCTCAGTGGTTCCCAATGTGGGGCACATGCCCCACACGGGGGCAATTTGATTTTTAAGGGGGCAATTCGAGAATGAGTTATTAACAGTGAATTTTTTGCATTTCTTATGGTCCTAGGGGCCTCATGTACAGTATATAAATATATATTGTGACATATTTATGCATTTCAGTTCTCTATTATGTTTTGAAACTTTATTTGCTATTTTTTCATATTTCATATTATTATTATTTTTTAACAATTTCTTGGTGATTTCTTCCTCAGTTCTTTTGTTCTTTTATTTTTCTCTTTCATGGATGCCATGTTCTTTGGAAGCTTATTTAGATCAATAAATGGCCTTTTAGGCTTCCTCCACGTGAATAGGAGTTCACTTTTTGAATAATAAGAATTATATGTCACGGGGAGGGAGCACTAGTATTTTAGAGATACTTAGTGGGGCATGGCCAAAAAAAGGTTGGGAACCACTGGTCCAGGTCTTTCTTAGCCTTATAGCAGGACATAGCAGTCCTGCATTCACCCACTGCCCCCCTACTTGTGAGCTTGTCCCTGAAATGCAGTGATAATGCCACCTTGCTGGGTAAAGGGCTGGATTCTCCTGACCTCAAGTTCAGTGTTGGGAGCATACATTCCATGGCATTCTGCCCTTCACAGTCCTCCCCACCCCCACCACACACACAGGGCATTAAGAGAGGACACTTAGGAGCTGACTGAGGAAATGTTGACTGGGTGTGAGTGCATCCTAACGTCATGGGATGCTGTCTTTTAAAAAAATTATTGAACTTATTGGGGTGACATTTGTTAATAAAATAGGTTTCAAGTGTACACTTCTATAATACAACATCTGTATATTGCACTGTGTGTTCATCACCCAAAGTTAAGTCTCCTTCCATCACCATATGACACTGTCTTTTGATATCTGGTTGTGTTTTTGACACTTAGCCATCATCTCAACTCTCCCCTCCTGGTAGTCTGCTTTGTGTCACTGCCCAAAGTCATCCTTTCTGAACAGGGCCAAGGGGCATCCCCCTGATGAAAAAGGAGGCATTTGTCTCCATCATTCCTGACTCCAGCAAAGAAGCACTGTAAGCTTCTCTCTGGGGAGAACTCGGCTGCAGAATCTTTTGTTGAACGAAGCACCTTTCACATAAAGAAATGGCGGTGAGATAAAATGACACGTTGCTAATGATGTATTTTATGGACTGCCATCTGTCTCCGGAAAGGTCAGAGAAAAATGGCAGCTTGGTTGCAGGCTATTGGGTGGTGGCGGTGGCTAGGGGACAAATGGCTCTCATCGGGACATGACAAGGAGCCTCGGTGACATCATATAAATGCCCTAATTGGGAAGTGGTCAATTGAGCGGGTCTGACTTCTGAATTTGATGTGTCAATAAACAAGCTCAAGGTGAGATGCTGGATCAATACTGCAGGACAAGAACCATCCGGCAAATTTACTGCAAAGTAATTGGGTGCAAAATGACTCAACTCAACCTTCATACTGTGGAGAAGCAAACAAACGGTTGGCCCACAGGCAACTGTTCCTAGGTGTCAGCGGCTGCTCAGAGCTACGGCTGCCTGCTAATGGCCTGGGGAGAGGGAGCCCTGAACAGGAGAGAATGCTGAGCACTCCTTATGGGGATGCTGGCTCCAGCATAACAGTCTCACAGGTGGGGAGCATAACCTAGATGCTTCTACCAGGACTATGTGTAATCTTAAATCTAATCTAATATGATAATTATAATTATTATATATCTATTTTTCAACTGATTAGGTTGCCAAATGTATGAGACATGGGGGAAATCTTCCTATCTCTACCTCTATCTCTACCTCTATCTCTACTTCTGTCTCTACCTCTACCTACCTCTACCTCTACCTCTGCCTCTACCTCTATCTCTATCTCTATCTCTATCTCTATCTCTATCTCTATCTCTATCTCTATCTCTATCTCTATCTCTATCTCTATCTCTATCGTCTATAACTTTCTCTCTCTATCTACTACTGGTGGGAGCTTGTTCTCTCCATCTCTGGGTGTAGGGAAAAGGAAATAAAAATTTTCAGTTGCACTAACTTCAGGTTGTCTCGGCCTGGAGGTGGGTGCTGGGAGTAAGGAGGGCATGTCCTGCCCTGACCCAGTGGTGGGAAAGGTGTCTGCTCTCAGAAGCCCCTGCTGTACCATCTAGGTGTGGGAACTTCGGAGCACGTTGGGTCCAGGTGTGCCGGAGCTGCCTTACTGAAGCTGATTGTTAAATATTCAGGACTTTTGTGCACTGATTGTCTAGCCTTCTGTAGCTTGACATTGGCCTTGGTGGGAATATTTACACCATGAACATCAGCAAAGGCTCCTAGAGAGTCACGTGCTAGCACACCATTGCAGGGAAGACTAAGAAGTCTAAGGCCCAGACAAGGGAGGGGGAGTTCAGGGATGCGCTGCACCCTCTGAGGATGGACTGATTGCCGGGTAATTACACTTCTCTCTGGAAGGTAGGTATTGGGTGAGACAGAGAGGCAGCTAAGGACAGCAAGGAACCAATGGCCGAGGAAGAAATGCCATCCATGTTTTGAGCACCTTTTCTCAGAGTGGCCCAGATTAGGAAGGGCAGGTTAGGATAGTAAAAGGAGCTTCAGTCTCCATCTTGACTGTGACCTCACGAGAGACCCTGAGCCAACTCTGCCCAGCTAAGCAGGTCCCAGATTCCTGACACACAGACACTGTGGAATAGTAAATGCTTGTTGTCTTAGACCATGAAGTTGTGGGTTAATTTGTTACACAGCAGTAGCTAACTGATACATTTCCACATTCTCACTGGACTAGGATGCTCATTATCATTCTAGCACAATTGTTTTGGACCCAAGAAATAATTCAATAAATGAGAGGTAGGATTAGCAGTGACAAGTGGCTGAGAGGGGAAGCCAGGAGACTCAGCTTTCCCGCAGAGTTCTGCCATCACGGTGCTGGGGGTCTTGGGTCAAGACCCCCTCTTTGGCCTGGGTCTCTTTATTTTTGCCTGAGGGATTGGACAAGGCAATCGTTCAGGTGACTTCTGGCTTTAACTTTTAGTGAAGGTTTGTGAAAGTGCTTTTGACCGACCCCAATTTGTTTGAGACAAGAACTACATTTCATGCCGGCACACCTGCCTGAGGCCTCCTGCCTCCCTCTTCCTCAGGTTGCCGGTGAGGCCTGAGGGGTCGGTCTGACCAGCCTATTGGGCCCTAAGTGGGGCAGGAGAACCAGTCCGAAGATGGGGTGGGCCCTTACAGGTGACCTCTAACCTCAGAGCCTTGCCTACCCCTTCCAAGTCCCTGCTTGCCCGCTAAGGATATTCCACGTGCTCCCCGGCTAGTCCCGGCCCCAAGCCTCAGGTATCCTGGGACAATCAATCACACTAGTTATTTTCCTCTCTGACTTAGGAGGATTATCCAGACTGGCTGTTTCACTTGTCAGCATTATGCAGTGACACTTCCCTCCACCAGCCCCGCTTGGCCTGAGTACTGAGGACAGCCAGGCTTTCTCCCATGTCAGATGGCACCACAGCTGTCCCGTGCTGACATCCAAATGTTGATGTTAGTGGATCTTGGCCCACAGGGATGGGACTCATGGAGGGGTTGGAGGTTCCTGCATGGACAGCCACCAGGCCCGGGATTTCTGATTTGTTTCTCTGATCTTCATCTGTAACATCACATAGCTATACCGCATGGAAGGGAATTTAATAAAAGTAAGAATGTGCCTAACCTGGAGGAGGGGTCCACGGGGAAGAAAAGTCATGGTTCCTACTTTGATCTATGCATAAAACTGATACACAAGAGCCGATTTAAAAGCTGTGATCCAGAGTTCAATGAAACATATGAAGTCATTTGTCAATGAAGGGAAATTTGTGTGCTTTATTTGGGATTAAGTCAGGGCTAGGGTGTTAGCCATGCTCAAAGGCTTTCTGGAGGAGGCAAGGGGAGGCATTCATTCCAGTGGGAGGAAGCCCATTGCAAGGCAGGGCAAACCCCGTCGTGGGACGGTGAGATGGCGGGGCGGCCTCCCCCACAGCATCGTGTCTGCGTAGCCCAGCACCTTTCTGGGCTCCGCAGGGGCTGGGCGGCTGGCGGCTGATTTGCCATGGAAGCTTTCCCCAGGGCCATTACCTGGAACTACATTTCTTTAGGAACAGCCAGGCTCCCCGGGAATTTCATTTCTGCTCAAGTCTGTGTTTTCACACAAGGCTGACTTTCCATCCACCTTCAAGTGTCCTTCCCCTTTCCCATTTCACGCTCCTGTCCCTAAATAATGTTTGCATTTTCTATTAATAGGACCATCTTGATTGTGGCTGGTCCAAGCTGACCTACTTTCTCCAGTTTTTTTATTCCAGAAACGGTGCTGCCTGATTCTCTCTGCACTGTCTACGATTCATCCATTTATTCCACATGTGGCTATGGAGCTCCTGCTGTTTAGAGACTGCAAGAAAAACTAAAACATACAAGCACAGGCCCTGGTGCTTGGAGTCAAGCGTGCGCACACCACAATGATCCAGCCAGGTGATGCAGTGCCGTCAGAGTGCCCGGGTGGCGCTGCCCATGCGTGTGCCTGTCCCCTGCTTAGGCCAGGGCAGGAGCTCAGGGCTGGGCACACCCTGGGAGGGGGAGGGAGCTCAGTGAGTTGTCATATTTTTCCAGGGCCCAACAGGAGTGAATGCTCTTGCGTCCAATTTATAACTTCAGAACTCTTGGGCAAGGGCCCAAGGAAAAGATCATTAGCTGGCTTGCCACCCACTTATGCCCCCAGCCTCGTGGCCACAGACAGCTGCATCTCCACTCGCTCTCCCTGCCCATCCTGCCATTCTGATCTGGATTGTACATTTCCTCCCGACTGTCCTTCCACACCAGACTCACGCTCACCTCTGTACCTTTGCTTATGTGATCCTTCTTTGCGGACTTTCTTCCCCCTTTTCTCCAGCACTGAGGTAGATTTAAAAACAGCTCATTTCCTTGCCACCCACCCCTGCCTTCCCCACATTCACACACTTCCCTGCTTCGCGGAAGCAGGGCTTGGCTGTGACTTGCTTGGACTTCATGGCAGACGAAGCGTGTCCCTCACCTCTTTGATGAAGAGCTCAGCCATGTGACTAGCTCTGGCCAGTGGGATGTTGGCAGATGGGGCCTTAACATGCATTCTTGCGCTTTAGGCAATGGCCATGCGAACATGTCCCTACTGACCTGCTGGTGCAAACCAACAGTGGCTGTGCTTTATTCCAACCTGCAGCTAAGAGGCCCAGCCAAGCTCAGGCTGGATCAGTGTCCCTTAGTGACATGGATCGGAGTGAATGATTATAGTTTTGAGACACTGACTTTTAGGATGGTTTGTTATGCAGAATTAACATGGCAATAGGGCTGATACAACCACCAATGATGGTGGAGATGAATTTCTGGATGGAGAAGTATCGAGAGTTATTAATGGATGCTGGTTGTCAAGGAGATAACCATTCCTTCCTTTGGAGCCCAGGGCAGAGGCTGCCTCCAGGCTGAGGATGGTCAGATTTCTAGACTGCCGACTGGTGACTGGATGTGAGGGAGGGCTGCCGAAGAAGCTAGCTGTTTCCAGAAAAAGGCAGATCTCTGGGGCGGACTTGCAATCCTAGAACATAAGGGCTGGAAGGACCATGAGGGAATTCTGTCTTTTATAGATGAAGAAACTGGAGCCCAGAGGTCAAAGGTGTTACCTCCGCTCACCCAACTAAAATAGTGGAAGAACCAGGACTGGAACACAGGTCTCGAGGTTTCCACAAATTGTGGGGAAACATTTCTAAAAATAGTGGAGGGATGAGTAGGCCCCACGGGACATAAGGGAGTGGTGAGGAGGAAGGGGTGAGGTCAACTGATGTCAGATACCCTCTCTCTGGTGAGCACCACCCATGGCTGTTTGTGCATCTTCGCTGCCTCCCTCTGCAGCTGGAGTTTGCCCTAGGCACTCAAGGAGGACACCCCATTGCTGGACATTTTAATATCTCTTTCTTCTGCCTCTCTCCTTTGCTCTCCCTCCTGAGCACCATCCCCCTCCTTCTGCCTCCATCATATTGAATCACCAGGGTGTGAAATATAATAAAGCATTGTACCGTTCAATCTGTCGGCTATTCCTTAAAGGTGTACTCTAGGTAAATATCCCCTTGGCCTGTGAAAAATGAGCTTACCTGCAACAAATGACTTTGATGAACCTCAGGAGCTGGCCCTCTATCATTCTTTTCCAATTGGCTTCCCCAGCCAAGCATGGTTTCCCTGCACAAATTTGTCTTGCTGAAGGAAGAGTTTCTCTAATTCACTTCCCTCCCAACGCCCCAGCTTCCCTGCCTTGGCGCCCCTTTATCCGGCGCCATTCTCAGCGATGTCTTTCCCCTGGAAGCCAGGGAGCTCTTCACACAGTCATCAAATGCTTCGCCAAGTTGATCAAAATCAGAATCCGAATCCGAATTATTCAGTCCTTCACGAGCAGGTGGCCGACTGGAAGCAGATTCAGTCTGGATTTTCGAAACGGGTGTCAGTCCATGAGTCACCACTTCCTAGTTCTATCACCTTGGGAAGTGGATGTCTTTTGTCAGTTTCCTCACATATGAAATGGGGACAGATAAATACTCCTCAATCGGCCTCCTTCACTGGGTCGTTTGAGTATCAAATAATTTTTTACATGTGAAAATGTTTTGAAAAATATCAATCACTATACACATATAACCCTTAAGGCTTATGATTATTATTGTGGATCTAAATTCTTTAAGGGGAAAATTTGTTCATGTATTCTACAAAATTTAGTGAGTGCCTACTATGTGCCAGGCATTGTGAGAGGCACGGCGGGGGTGGGGTAGGAGGGGGGGGGATTAGTTTAGGGAATAAAAGGGTCAAAGTTCCTGCTCTTGTGGAGTTGAATTGTATTTCTTTACCATCTAGTTGTGATAACAAAACCAACAGGCATAGGAACTAACTATAGGACGAAGGGGTGTACTACATATTGGTGAACTAAATACTGCATCTTTTAGTGTCCATTCCCTGAGTACCTACTGTGCTATGATGTGTAATTTTATTTAATCTCAACCAACTATACAAGCTGAGTATTTTTACAGAGGAGGAACCGGAGGCTTGGGAGGGAAATAGTTTTCCTGCGTCATGACGAAGAGCTGGGATGGAGGCCGAGGCTCTCGGACTCCCCTGGGCTCCTTTCCCCATGCCTCTCAGCCTGGGGTCTGCAGGTGGAACTTGACCTGTGAGTTCAGGGTCCATAGTGCGCCTGTGGCTGTGGTGGTCAGAAGAAACTTAAAGAAGTTGCCTCCTGCTTGGCTTTGAAGGGAAGGAAGAACTTGCATCAGCACACATGGTGGGCAGAGGAAGGCATTCCTGAGAGTGGGGAGCTGGGACTGTGGGGGCCATGCCATAGCAGGGAGCCGATTAACCTGGCCGCAGGGAAGCTAAGATGGGAGAGGGAGGTTGGGCAGAGCTGGATCATGAGGGGCTCAAAGTGAAGGCTGGGGAGCATTCCTGTCCAGACAGGGGAGGTGGGGGGCATCTTGTTAAAATAAGAAGTGGACCCTCTCCTTGCCCAACAGTTTTATTTCTCACCTTCCCTCACAGAAAGCGTAGTTAGCCTGTCACTAACTAGCTGAGTGAAGCTGGGTAACTAACGCTCGGTTTCCCATCTGCAAGCAAGGGGTTGGAAGAGAGGGATGCTGAGGCTCCTTCTAGCTCTGAGGTGCCTTGATTCTGCGACTCCACAGTGAACGCACAAGCATGTCCATATGCAGATCACAGCCGCATACCTGCGAGGGCCTTTCTCTCTCTCTGCTGTTGTAATTTTAGATAAGTGCCAAATGCCTCTTAATGCTCCAATATGAAAACATGGAGAAGATGAAGCCACAGCCTGTCTCATAATAACCTCGGCATCCAATTCCAGCTTTCTGATGAAGCCACCACTGTAACAAGAGAATTGGAAAGCTGGATATTTGCAAAAACAAACAAATAATCCCCCGCCCCCTTGAATGAGGCTGAAAGTTTTTGGTGACTTAGTCGTAAACTTAGCTGTTGTCAATTAAGCTGGGGCTTTATTTTGGGATGTCTGAGAATCCTGGAAACATGCTGTGGTTCCAGTCCTTGTTTGGGTCTCGGGTCTCCTTTGAGGATCAGAATCTGGTGATAAGGAGATTCTGTAAGAGGTTGAGCCTCCAGGGTCAAACCTTAAAGAGAACGCACACAGCTCAGATTAGTTACAGAAGAAATGAGAGCAACTTTGATGGGCCTCTTGTGAAAAATGCTGGTTGATGAGGGTGATGACGGTGACCCGGCACATACAGTGCTCACTGTGTGCCAGGCAGGGTCCTCAGCACCTTACCTGCATTATTCATGCCACCCTCCCGACAACCCTCTGAGGTGAGTGCCATTGGCCATGCCAATGAGAGCAGTTTGATTAGTGGGTGAGGCGGCACCCCGATGGCAAGTATTGAGATCTTAGAGAAACTGAGAAATTCCAGGCAGTGAGAAATCTCCCCCTGACAGGAAGGAGAGGTTCAGGATGTTAAGATGATGGAGAAGGCATTTCCCCAGATAGGAGCCAGCTGAGCATGCTTTAGGACCATAAAAATAATGGAAGCTGCTAACGTGCACTATGTGACACCCCTATTCGAAGTGTTTTATGGGAGCCATCTCATTGCATTCTAATAACCATATGAAGTAGGTGCTTTTATTATTCTAATGTTCAGACATGGAAGTGGAGGCACAGAGAGAAGTAACCTGCCCAGCTACTAAGTAACAGAGCAGGGACTCAAATCCATGCAGCCTGACGCTGCAGACGGGAACGAGCCGCAAGGGAGGGGAGAACAGGGAGCCTGAGGAGCTTGGGATGATTGATCTAACGATGGTCTGGAAGAGATAGGAAGGATGGGATCAATAGTCCAGGTGGAGGGGTGCACCTTGGCAAAGCAAAAGAATACGTCTTCCTTCGAGACACGAGGGAGGATGAAAGGATGGATGGTGATGATGCAGAGTCTCTGAGGCAGAGGGAAGAAAGTCCAGGCAGGATACATTACATGACCTTGATCTTTCCAGGAAAGGAGGGAGCAACCTGCCCCAGGAAAGCTGGTCTTCTCTCTCACCCACTTCCTTTCGTTCCTTCCCTGCCCAACCCCCTCCTCTTGTTTCCACCTGGAGGAAAAAATCCAGGTGGTAGTCTCCCATCCAAGTTGGACAGTTCTCTGTAAATGGGGGATTAAGCTGTTGTCAATAAAGAGAGGAAAGGGAAATAAGTTAAAACAGATGGCCTGAGGAAGGCTTCTGGGAGTTGAGGAAGAATGTGAAAATGTGAAGGAATAAAAGAGGTAAGTACTGTTTTGATTTTATTTCAAGGATCACTAAGGGGGACTGCAAATCTTGGGGAGGCAGTAAGAGTGTTGTTTACTGCTCCCACGAAGGAGGGAAACAGAAATTTGGAGTCTGTGAGTTTTGGGTCTGGAGTTAAGAGTGACCTTTGTGGTGAATGTATTGGAAAGGAGAAAAATTTTATTTTAATTTAACTTAAAAAAAAAGTAATGCATACTAATAAACAGAAACTTAGAAAGTACAGAAATGTATGAAAAAAGCCAGAAAATCATTATTGCTCTTTGAGTTTTTTTCTTCTATTGTTTTCTCTATGCAATAAGAAATTTTGAAATTGTACCATGTTATGCTTTTCTGTATAACTGTAGGCATTTCCCCACGTCACTAAAACTTCTACTAAACATACTCAAAAAACAGAAATGGACAATTAAAATTATTGGCCGTTAACTTAGCTACATGGTTCTTAAATGCAAACATGCTCCTTACTTGCTGGAGAGCATGCCTTCAGAGGGGGTCGCTGCATTTATTTGGCTTCCCCTAGTGCCGGGCAGTAGTCTGTTCCCAGGGATTTGCTTTGGTGTCAACAATCCGAGGAACATCTCTGTGCACTAACCTTTGTTTGCAGTTTGATGATTTCCTTAGGATAGATTCCTAGAAGCAAATAACTAAGATGAAGGATATGGCTATTTTAAGGATTGTTTCTAGAAGGTTGGCTTATGTCTGTTTGTACCCCATCCACAGGGGCATGAATCTTGGGAGTGTCCAAGTTCTGAAAGGTTGGGGTTGGGAGGGACAGCACTGACATACTGATTTGGACTCTGAACTTGGAGCCAGTTGAGAGGCTGTTGCTCTGCTCTGGGTTGGGGTGGCTCTCTGTAGGTGTTCTGGTCTCAAGGTTAGAGACGCCTGGTGAGTCCAGCCCCAGGTGGAAGCAAGGGCAGGGTGCTGGGCTGTGTGTCCAAGTGCTGGATGCAGGAGAAAGCAATCCTGCCCCTGAAAATGATGGGCACCATCTGATGGGCAGTGGCTCTTTCTGCCACAGTCATAACATTTGAAAGTCTAATAAGTGTAACAAAGCCACTCTCTGGGTGCACGCGCATGCATACACACACACACACATACACACACACACACACTTTCATCAATTTCGAGGGATTCATTGATCCACAGAGGTCGGGTTGGTGAACACCAGGTTAAGAACCTCTGCTTTAGAGATCATTAGCAGTTCTGGCCTTCTTTCCAGATAGTTTAGTGCCTTGGGGACCCCTTTCTGTACTAGAAATTTCAAGCCACATTCGGGATAACATAATGGTCTGAGGCTGCCCTTTTCAGCCCAAAGCTTGCACCAATAGCACTTTGATGTGAATTAGGGGGGGAACTCTTTCTAATTCTCAGTCCTGGGGGTCAGGTAAGGTGTCTAGACCACAGGGAGAGAGTGCATGGGAGAGAAAACACGCACACATATTCTTAGCCACACCCATACATACACATACATACACATATATATTCCCAGATACACACACACTTTCACATTACTCTCATACATACATACACATACGTGCACACTTCACATACACACACCCACTCATACATGTTCCCAGATACACAGGCACTCTCCTCCCACCCCCTGACTTTAGGCCCTCTCCTCCACGGCCTCTGGCTCAGTGCTGGGGCTTCCCTTTTCTCCTTCACTTGGTCTTGGCCTAGGTCCCCTCCCTTTCTATTTCCCTCCCCCGCCCCCCAGTGGTAAACAGACCCTGAGTTTGAGTGAATGTAAAAGGAGCACAGGGGGAAAGTGGTAGATAAATTTAACAAGCATTAAAGTTAATATATAATTTAAATATGTATAAAATTATTCCACGCATCGATTAGAAAATGGGCTGTTGACCATTTCAAGGCAACAATCAATTTCAGAGGTCACAGGTCAGGTCAAGTTTCTTTCTAATGATCTACACAAGAAGCAGCATTAGGGAGATAATGAACTCTACGGGCACACAGACGTGATCTATGGCCGGGGCCGAGGGCTGCCCAGCCCCACCAGGGCCGGCGGCAGGCCAGGTTCTCTGTGGGCCCCTGTAAAAGCCTGGCTGGGAGACAACCTATGTTGTAATCAAGGCAGTCTCTGGGATGACTTGCCTTTTTTTTTTTTTTTTTAAGACCACGTGGTTGCGGAGCTCTTGGTTGTCAATGGGCAACCGCGGTGGAACCCCATGAGCACGGTTTGCGAGGCAGCTTCTGCTTTTCTGGGAAGTGGAGATGGCAGGACCAGGGGCTGGGTGGCTTGGGGGAGGGTGCCGACTGATGAGATGTGACCTTGCTGCTGGTCTGTCTGTTCCAGGGGCTCAGGCTGCAGCTTGTCCACAAGCAGGGATCCCCCAAATCACTGAGTGGTTCCACAGCTGAAGGTGCAGGACCTTTTCCAGGGGTATCCGTAGGTCCCTTTGTAAATCTCAGAGGGACCACGGTTTGGGGAGAGGGAGGGTGGAGCTGGTGGAATGGGACATTGGCCCAGTGGCAACATGAAGCAAAGGCGTGGTGAGTAGGTGAGGCTGGCCCTCCACACACAGCTTCCGGGCCACCTTCTGACCCCAAGGGCATGGGAACCACCCTGGCTCCTGGCTTTGAACAGCATCAGGAATCCCAATGCACCTTTCAGTCATGTCCAGCTCACGTCCACAGGGCAGGTGATCTCAAGGCAAGAGACCCTAGATTCCAGAGCCCCAATTTTTTAATCTGGAGAGGACTTTGCTCCTAAAAGGCCTTGAGATCTTTGGATGTAATGAGATGCCCTAAAAATGTCTGCCCGACTTACTACAGCTGAGCTGGTCCAGCCTTTGGCTGCTATTTGAAGGCAATTAAGAAGGGGCTCCCCCCCCCCCCCCCAGACACCTCTCAGGAAGGTCTGCTCTTCATGCCTGAAATTCTACCATTAGAGACACACTTATTTTATTAATCAGCTGGCTTACCAGTCCAGAGTAGGTGGTCAATTTGGTGATAAGTGGTCTCGAGAGGAAGGGAGAAATGCCCACTGAAGAAATGGAGGAGTCAGAGATGGGCTGTCTTCCATGCCATGATATGGACAGGGGCTTTGTTCAGCCCTGAGGGTCTGCTGAGGGCTTGCACTGGCCGTGAGCCTCTGGCCACACTCCCTTGGGAACTAGTAAGGAACTGGGGAGGGAGCAGATGGAAGGTGGAGGAGAGAAAGGGGAAGGAGATAGAAGGAAGGGACAGGCTGAAAAAGAGAGTCAATCCAAGCTGTCTTGGCCACTTTCAAATCTCCATTTGCACATGCTGTTCCCTGGTCCTTCCTGCTGCCCTATTTCCGCCTGTTCGCCTGTCTTCCTTCAGACCTCCTGTCTGCTGGAGAAGTGTCCTGAGCATCCTCTCAGCAGTTACAGACCCATTCCCTGCAGCCCCACTGGGCCCTGTACCCGGATGTACGTGATCAGTGATCAATTTGTTTCCCTCCCTGCTTGACTGAAAGCTCCTCGAAAGCCAGAACTGGCCTTTTTGGCCTTGGTATCTCTGGCGTGCTCAGTCAATGGTATCCCCATGGCAGACACTCAATAAATGCTTGTTGAGCTGAACACAGGCAGAGCAACCTGATGCTGGGGTTCATTCCATTCCACAGGTGCCCAGCCAGGCCTGGAGTGAGCAGATTACACCCAAGGAAGCTAGAATTGAGGGTCACTCCTGAGGGAGCATGAGGGCAGGAGCCCGGGATGTTTCCAGAGGGCCAGGCCCCAGCTAAACGACATGATATGCTCTCCATCCCTCTACCAGCATTTTCAAAAGGATGGAATGAGGCTGTGCCCACTAAAGCAAGTTTTGTTGGGGGAAAGAGCACAGTAGGGCAGCCCATGGTGCGTGGGGCTGATGATGGCAGCAAAGGTGGCAGCGTTAAGGTGTTTAGATATCCCGGAGGTTCCCAGATTTGCTCTTGGGAAACCTTCTTCCTGTGCCCTCCACCCTTCTGTCTTCTTGAGTCTCTGCCCGGCTTTGGGTCCAGGAAGCCTCAGAATTTCAGGCTCCCGTACTCAGGGGCAGCTGTGACCCTGGAATGCACGCCTAGTTTAATCCCCACAAGGCAGACCCATGCAGCATCTGGAGGGAGGGGTGTGTGTGTGTGTGTGTGTGTGTGTGTGTGTGTATGGGGGATACAAGAAAGCTTTTAATAATCATGGAAACTAACACACAGGATGGCCATCTAGAAATAGTTGTTATTGGAGATGGGATGTCAGGGCACCACGGAGGAATTTGTTGAAAAATTTCCACTGAGAATGGCACCTTTACCCCCATCTCCCTACTATGCTGCCCACCCCTCTGTTGACTCTGCCCCTTGTGCTGGGGGGAGAGGTACCATGAGCTAAATGGTGATTATGTGCCCCACAAAGTGGTAGGGATGACACAGGCCAAGTGGTTTGGCTCATTTCTGGCCATCATTACAGGAGGTGTGAAGAGCCACCCCACGAACAGGTTCGTAACAACCTTCTTCTTCCCCCATTAATCTCATGAAGTGGAGGGAGCAGTGTGTGTACATTACTGAATTAACCAGGCATGTAATCAGCTCTCAGGTGCTCAGTGGAGGAAGAATGCTCACGATTAGTCAAATTTAGCTTTAATGCCCTAAAGTTGGGGGAGCTGCCTCATCACCCATGAAGCCCAGCATCCCTGTCCTACCCTTGCACCCCTCCCCCCATGCTCATGGAAGTTGATGTTTATGGCATTTGCAAACGTTTATGGAAATTTATGTAACTGTTCCGAGTGCTGTAAATCATGTCCTGACAAGGAAAGTCCGTGGTCCCGGTGCTCCGATATCAAGGAGCCTGCGGGAGCCAGTTGTGGGAGCAGTTGGCCGTCCTTCTCTTTCAGAATCTTAGGTGAATTAGATGGAGATGAATGCTCTTATTAATTCAGTGGTAATGGGGCCTGGGTCATGAAGCCACCTTTGTAATCTGTGTGGGGAATTTGTCGACCAGGTGACACAATGTTCAGACAAAGTGCTTTTGCTGCAGAAAGAGACACTTGAGGTCTTAGATCACAAAGGTACCATGGAGGTTGTCCGGACCCACCCCATCATTATGTAGATGGGGAAAGCGGGGCTCAGGTTAGGAAGGTATTGTCCATGCTCCTGCAGGTAACGGGAGAGTTAGGACTTGTGGTTTCTCAACACCATGTGGCCTTCACTAGACTTCTTGAGTAGGATCTGACCTGCCCCGTTCCGAGTTCTGGTCCAGAAGAGCCAGTGTTCTGAAAGACTTCATTATATCAACAAGCCCAGTGGGGGGCTGATACGCCTGTGGAGGGGTTGTTCTATGGAGGTGGGGTGTGGTAGGAGAAGAGATACCTATGTCTTCCTCTAAATAGAGATGTCTTGCTGTGCTCTTAGGAGCTTAAAGGGGAGAATATGAGTGAGTAAATGTAATGCATGATAATGAATGCTTCAGGTAGAGACAGCATCTTATGCATGAGTGTGGGGAGTTGAACAGTTTAAGATGGAGTGGAGTGACTGTTCTATGCTATTGAAATTATGTTTCCTAGAAAAAAGATAGAAGACGGTGGTGGGGCAAAACCAGACCGACTAGAGAGTGTTGTTCACCACTTCATCACTTTTGGACAAAAGGTACCAGGTGACTTCAGAGTTTTGGTTTCTAAAGCCAGCCACCCCATCATCTAAGTATGAGGTTCTGGCCTCAGTCTTTCCAGAATAATCTCATATAACTTCCTGGTAAATATCATTCACAACAGGCAAACCAATTACAGACAGACCTTGGAGATATTGCGGATCCCATTCCAGACCACCGCAATAAAGCAACTACGGCAATAAAGCGAGTCACATGAATTTCTTTTTGTTTCCCAGTGCATGAAAAATTTATGTTTACACCATACTGTAGTCTATTAAGTGTACAATAGCATTATGTATTTTTTAAAAAACCAGCATACACACATTAATTAAAAATACTTTATTGTTGTCAGTTGGCATGGCTCAGTGGTTGAGCATTGGCCTGTGAACCAGGAAGTCATGGTTCAATTCCTGGTCAGGGTGATTCTTTCATCATTGATATTTCTCTCTCTCTCTCCCTATCGCTGTCTGAAATTAATAAAAATATATTTAAAAAATACTTTATTTTTAAAAACTGCTAACCATCTGAGCCTTTAGCAAGTCATCATGCTTTTGTGGGTGGAGGGTCATGCCTCTTCCATGTTGATGGAAACACAGTATCTATAAAGCACAACAAAATGAAGCACAATAAACCAAGGTGTCTTTTGTTTTTCCTACGGCTGTCCCCATCTATCCTCTCATTTTGGGGATGCTCCTCACTAATCTGGCCTAGTTCAGTTCAAATCTCACCTGTGCTGTGAAGCCTCCTCTGACCAGTGTTGTGTGGAAAGATCCCCAGGAACCTGGAAGACTTCGCTTTCCCAGGATATCAGATGGGCTTGACATGCCTGCCTTTGCTCGGAGGACTGCTAGCCAGGGAAAGGCCGTGCGGGAGGCAGGTATGAGGGAGAGGGAAGGAGCAGAGAGGGCCCAGGAAGATAAGGCCGGTACACAACTTTGCCAGGTTCAGACACTGGCCCGTGGACTATAGAAGCATTTCCTCGGAAGGATGGTAGCTGCTGACAAGGGGCTTATGCGGGGAGCATAGATATTCTCAATCAGCTTTGTATTAATTTGCGTGTGTTTATATGCTCACTTCTAAGGGGTTGAGTGCTTATGTGTTAGGCTTATCTCCCCACTGAAACTATTGGGAGCTGGAGTTCTCTGAGCTTCATGGGTCTGGCCCAGCAGGCTGGAGCTCAGATTTTTCTGAGCACTGACATAGATTTTTCATGTTTTGCTATTCCCAACTCATGTCCTCTCTTCTTTCTTTCCCTGAGCTTAGATCTGGAGGCAAGAGGTGATCAGGCAATATCAGTGATGTGAGGTTACCTGATCAGAGGCAAAATAACGCCATGCAAGCCCCCAGGTAGCCCACTGTGTCCGCTTCTCTTTAGAGGTGTACAGGTTTAGAGCCGTTTAATTTCACTATCTCCTGAGTCCCCGGTAGTTGAACCATATCAGAAAATTTCGGTGAAGTCTAGGACAGTGGTCAGCAAACTCATTAGTCAACAGAGCGGCAAACCGCAGCTCGCGAGCCTCATGTAGCTCGCGACCCGCGGTTTGCTGACCACTGGTCTAAGATACCCAGAGCTCCCCCTTCCCCAGTTACAATTTCTATTCTGTTTTGTTTTCATGCAAAATGATGACAACAGAGTTTCACACCACCTTAGGGTAGGACACGTCTCCAAGCCTCTCATCTCTCAACAGAAGTTTATTGTTTGGCTACTCATTGATGGCTCTGGTCTCCCATTCTTGAATCTGCTCCTTTTGATAAAATACGCTCTTTAATTAAAAACATCCTCCAGACACTGTGAGGGCTGCTCATTCTCCACTCAGCAGCAGCTAAGCTGCAGGAGAAGCGGGGAGGTTAGGGAAATGGCTGAGGCCCGTAACTAACTCCTGTGCATTAGCCTGTCCTGAGTTCGCCCTGTCCAATCTTGGCTTCCCTGCCAGGGAAACAAGCCGGATTAGTGCATGATAAGAGAAGCTGGGGTCGTAATTACACCCCATGTGACGGGGGTGGTGGTGGAGGCGGTGGGGCAGCGGAACCACCAAGTAAATCCCCGGACGATTATTAAAATGGCCCAATGCATTACACAAATTAGAACAGGCTGGGACTTTTGGGGAGAAGGGAGGGGAGTAAAGACCCAGTATTTAAGTGTTCTTGTAAGCCATCTAAGATATTAATGTTGCAAAGCTCCTTATGAATATTTAAGAACGTAAAATGGAGCTTCGCGTGGTCCCACATCACCACAGAAGCCGGAGTACAGTTGAACCCACTTAAGAAGGCCGAGTCCAGGCCCCGGCAGACTGAAGGCAGATGAAGCAGGGTTGGTGCACTTGCAGGGAAATGCCTGTCACAGGCCAGTGTAATGATGTTGTGTTATCTCCTCAGCGAAGAGGTTTTAGTTAAAGACTCAGACAACCTTATGGGTGGGACTCCTGAGGCATCATCAACGCATTTCCCACTCCCCCATGATATTAGAAGGTGGACATTGTCCCTGACTGGGTCTTGACACAGATCCGAGGAAGCCGTCATTTACCCATTCTGTTCAAGGTCAGGTGGCAACAGGCCCTCTTGGAGTTGGGACCCTCTTGGCAGTGATTTCTCAGAGCTACATTCAGGTCCCTTTAAAGCCGATTCCTCATGGGACACAACCGGCTCCAGGTTCTTCTCAGGAATGAATGGAGTCTCCGGAATAAGAGGGACCAGCTGCTCTGCTAGAAGTGGTGTTGTTCCTAGAAACCAAGTTAGACAGCATCTTTCCCACGATCAGACCCAGCGCCATCCTGTGTTGGGAATGGAGGTGTGGATTCCTCTCCTGCAGGTGGCTGGAGACAGTCAGAGGGACGCAGGGAAAGGGTATTAGGTAAGGACTTGGAAGGTTGGGTTTGTGCTTCAGCTCAGCCCATGGTCTTACATTCTGTCCCATTTTCCCCACCTGTCAAATGGGAATAATTTTCTTGGCAGGTCTGCCCGTAAATGGAATAATAGATGTGGGTACATTTAAGAAGAAGAGTACTACAGAATTGTGATGTTCTATAGATATGTGAACAATGTTATTCATCTACATTTTTTTCTTCTTTTTGCCAGTGATTCTGCCTCTAGTTAAAGCGAAAGAAGGAAATAATCCTATCCCTGCCCATTGCCTAGCCCCACCCTTCCAGACTCCTGGCCACCTCCTTTTAGGATCAGGGAAACTCTGAGGCCTGAGGCTCCGTGGCCCCTGTAGCCACCTGCGGCTGGGGAGGCCTCCGAGAAAACAGAGCGAGTGTTGGCCTGAACGAAGGGACTGAGAAGACCCAATAAGCTCCTTGCTTGCAGTCCTGTTGGGGTGGGAGAGGAAGGGAGACTCCAGGCCTCCTGGAGTTCAGGCCCCAGACAGAAGGAAGGGAGCACAGCATGGAGGGCAGACAGACAGACAGACAGCCTATACTGGTGCCCGTCAAGGTAAGCCTAGCCATGGTGTGTTCTGGGTGGAGAGCAGCACTTGTCCAGGCAGGTCCCAGGTTTCATACCCAAATGTCAGCAAGAGCACACAGAAGGCCACGGGTGAGCAGTGTATTCACTTTCTCAGAAGCTCACAACAAAAGATCCTTCATCTCATCCTTTTTCAAATTTTGATCCTGATAACTGCTATTTATTGATAAGCCATACAACTACCTGAGAGGTAGATACTATTCTCTCCACTTGACACCGAGCTCATGGAGGTCTAGGCTCTTCTCAAGAACGATTTTCTGCCTGGCCCAGACTCTGACACTCCTGGAGCCCTCGTAGACTCTTCCTGCCTGTAAGCCATTAATTATAGCTTCATTAAATCTAAACAAACCAAACTCTGAAAGCACAGAGACAGCAACTTGGGTTCAGATCACATCGCCTTACTTACTGGCTTGTGTGACCCTGCACAACTTATTTATCCTCCTGGAGCCTCAGTTTCCTCACGGAAAATGGGTGGAAAGGGTGAATAAGAGTGCCTGCCTCTTTGAGTTAATGGGAGGATGAAATGAGCGAATGCCTGTGAAGTGTTTAGCACGAGGCACAGATTGACTGCATGCACGCTAGGTGGTACTTACCGTCTCTATCAGGGTTCTGAGGTTCCTCTAGCAGAGATTCATTCCACTGAGAGCTTAAAATTCAGGCGCCTAGTGGAAAAAAAATTACATGTTAAACCTCTATCTGCCAACAGTGTTACAGGCCTAACATCATGAGGTATGGAGGAGACAACCTCTGTGGTCTCTTTCAGCTTTGAGCTTTTCTACTAAATGTCATAGGGTGATTGGGATCTTGTAGGAAGGGGACACACAAGAGGTGCCTAGAGGCATAGGAGGGAGGAGTCAGGAGGTGGAAGAAAGCCTGTTGCAAGGAGACAATGATCATTAGGAGGACCATGCTTCGGCAGGCTTCTGGGCCAGTCTGATTCTCTGCAGAATGGTTCCTTTTGATGGCCTTCATTAGCTGTTTGAGGCAAAGGTGAACAAACCTGACTTTTCACTGAGTAGCATGTGATTTGCATCAATATTTGTTAGGCACTGTGCTAACTACTTTGTCATTTAATCCTCATTCACAATAACCATCACCATCCTTATTTTGCCCAGTATCCAGGGACCATGGAGCAGGCTGTATAGAGGTCTTGGTATGGCCTTGGAGGAACGGTTCATCCTATTTGCCTCCTGTTGGGGCTTGTTAGCTTGTGCCTTTTACTAAGAAAAAATGTACATGGTGGTACCCTCCTGGAAGGCAAAGGTGACTTCTGACAGGTCCAGTGGATTTGGGGGGAAACAACCTTAAAACAGGCAACCATTTCTGTAGGTTTTCATTAAAATTCCAATGAAGGACATTAAATCAGATTGTGGTAATTAGAAAAACCATGAAGTTCTCCAGGTGGACCTCAAAGATGTTCTTCAGTGGTTTTCTACACTTAAAATAGAAAGTTTTTTGAAGCTTTAGGGCCCTTCATCAAACAAAAGCTTACCTATAAGCCTACGAATTAGAAGCTTCTCTCATTGGCGTGTAGTGCCCAGAGAGCCTTTTGCTTCCTTTGCTTCCAGAGGGGCCCTGAGAATCCCCAGAGCTTCTGGGAGAAGACTTTGGGAACTAATACTGGTGTCTGTACGGGACAAGTGTCATTCATTTTGGTGACTCAGCATCTAAACTGGCTTTCCGTTCTGGGGGAATGAAATTTTGGATCAGGCTAAATTTATGACTATGGGAGCACTTATCAAAGATGCTTAATTCAACATGTTTAGCTCAAGTCTTTCTAATAAAAAGATTTATAATATTTTTAGGTGGCTTACTATAATCTGTAGTCAATAATAGCCCACTAGGAACAAAAATAAGATGCTAGAAAATTTTGATATAATGTAAAGAATAAAAAAAAAAAGTAGATAAGAAGGTTGACATGGATTTATCCATCAACTATATTCCCTAAGGCAGGCTGGAAGACGTTTCCTTTACCAAACCACTGAGAAATCTCACAGTGGGGAGTGCCAGCATCTTTGAAGAGAGCCACAGCAGCTCATGTCTTTATGTTGAGAGTTCTGTAGCTGAAATGGGATCCCTGATTTCATTAGGGAGACTAGGATTCCCAGGGGAAGAGACCAAGGAGTGATACTTAAGAAACCCCCAGAAGCAAGGTAGTGCATGTATTATTTAATGTTCTTAATTGCAAGAGAATCCATGCTGGCGGGCTTAAGCAGAAGAGAGATTTTATAAAGGCATATTAGGTACTACATAGGATACACTGAGGGTGGAGTGAGTAAAGAGCAGAGCCTGGGCTGCCAGGTGGCTTTAACAAGACATGACTGCTCCTTGTCACTGGTAATGCTTAGGACTGGATACCAGACACTGCACGCTCACCACTGCAGAGCTGGGTATCTCTACATGTGTTCACCAGACATAAGCTCCACTGCATTTAACCTCCTCTTCATTTTGCTCCCTTCTTAATCCAATGTTCACACACACGCACACACACGCACACACACACACACACACACACACACACACACACTCACACACCTGTCTGATTTGTCACAGTCTTGCAATTTGACTGCAAGAGAATTTGGGAATGTGAGAACTTTTAGCTGGGCACATTACTCACTACAGCAAATTTTGTTGAGTTAGCAAGGAAAAAGTGGAGAGTGGCTATGGGTAAGCAGCTAATTGTCTAACTGCATGGATCCATACTAGGCAGCAGGTTAGCATGGTATTCAGAACAGCCTAGACCCATTTGGGATGGCTAATTAATTATGAGGTCTTTTGCATTGAAATATAAGGACAATCTTCTAAGAACTTTCTTGGGCCATATAAAACAAACAAACAAACAAGCAAACAAACAAACAAACAACTAAATAAAGACTAGACCTAGATAATAGAACCCTCTTTTGACTCACCAAATATAGAGAATCACTGCTCCTCATTCAATTTCTAAACTTGAGCCAGAGAGTCAGAGCCCAGACGCCTTTGAAGTAGGACTTTGCAATGACTCCATACAAAGATGGAGTATACTAGAGGCCCGGTGCACGAAATTTGTCCCCTCAACCCAGCCTGCACCCTCTCAAATCTGGGACCACTGGCTCCTAACTGCTCACCTGCCTGCCTGCCTGATCATACCTAACTGCCCCCCCTCCCCCCGGCTGGCCTGGTCACCCCCAACTACCCGCCCCCCTGCAGGTGTAGTCACCCCCAACTGCCCCCTCCTCTGCTGGCCTGATCACCCCCAACTCCCCTGCCCCCACTGGCCTGGTCACCCCTTAGTGCCCCCCCGCCAGCCTGATCACCCCTTACTGTACCCCCTGCCAGTGTGGTCACCCCCAACTGCCCCACCTGTGGGCCTGGTAGCCCCATGCAGCCTTCTTGTTGAGTCGTTTGGTGGTCCCTCATTAACCTCCTTGCTGGCCTGGTCATAGGCAGCCATCTTGTGAGGGTGTGATGGTCAATTTGCATATCACCTCTTTATTATATAGGATGATTAGAGCTGCCACTTACTGGGTATCTGTTATATCCTACCTAAGAACTTGATCTAGTTTTTCATTTAAGCTGAGAAAAGTGAGCCTCAGGATGAAGTGCCTCATTCAAGTCCACACAGTGAGTAAAGGTGAGAGCCAGAACTCACACTGAGGTCTTTTAACCCAGAGCCCATGCTCTTCACTGCTCTGCCATGTCATCTCCCTTCTTTAACTCAAACACCAAAGTGCCATGAATTACAGAGGAAAGCTATGCTCATCTTGTCAATAGCAAGGCTGCAATCATTCTGCAGAGGAAGTGCACTGTGAGCTGAATCAGAGAAAGCCAGACCAGAAACCAAATGAATAAGGTTGGGAAGGCCTTCTGGCCACAGGGAAGAACATATGCAAAGGCTTAGAGGCATGGAGAATGGGAGGTGGGGTACATTAGGGGTTGGGACTGAAGAGGTAGGTGGACAAGATGGAGATGGGTTAGTATCCTGGGCTTAGAAGTTTGGATTTGTTTTATGAGCAATGGATGCCTTGTGAAGTTTATGAAGCAAAGTTAGATTCTAGAAAGACCAACTTGGATTTGGGGGGAACAAGATCCCAGGAAGCCCAGTTAGAATGCTGTTGTGTGATCCAGCTGAGAGAAAGTCAGGGAAGAGAGTGGAGTAACTGAAAAGACATCTTAGAGGTAGAATTAAGAGGACTTGGTGATTGTTTAGATTTGGGGTGAAAGGAAAAGGAGCTTTGAGGATGATGCCCATATACATGATTAATGATGCTGTGTATTCAGGAATCCCTGTATTGTGGGTAACACAAACTCAACTCACATCAGATTAAATGAAAAGAAACATAAAGACACCTGTAGCTGGGAAGAACTTAACATAACTCCCAGAATTGAAGGAGGAGCTGTAGGAATGAACCAAAGGCTCAGTTCCTCTAGGACATTGTCTGTGTCTCGTCTTTGCCTGTATCTGCTCAGATCTTTTCACATGCCAGCAAAGATGACCACTAGAAGCTCTAAATATGCATCCTCCATCTTTGTAACCCTAGTGGAAAGACAACTTTTCTCACCCACAAGCTCACTCCAGACCAGTCCCTGTATCCAGGAAAATGGTGTATTGTGGTGGTCAGGCCAGGGTCAGCTGCTCAGTCCTGTGGCCAGAAGAAAGGAGAAGGTACAGAACGTATCGGGCAGCCCCAGATAGTAGGTTCACTTTAGGTGCTGTTGAGCAAGAGAGAAGGCAGTGGGGAAAGAGCATTAAATAGCTTTCAATCCAGTTCTGATTTGGATGTGTGGGATTCACAGCATCAAACTACCCAGCCGACTCCAAGTGCCATAATAATTTATTGAAATCAACATGCTGGTGAGACAGGAGCCTGACAGACAGCAGATGGCTCCCACACAGAAAAGCTAATCAATTCCGACAAACAACAGCCATCATGAAAGAGTGCAACGTACACAGCATGCACACATCTAAACGGCTCGGAGACAAAAGCTCCTGCGTGGCTTAGCCAGGAGAGGGAAACAGCTCAGCGAGGCAGCATCCTGGTAAAGCCTGGGTTTTCAGGCCCCACCAGTTGGCCCTACCTCCCATGGCTCACCACACAGATCTCTGCTCCATTCACACCCTACTCTTCAGGCTTCCTCAGACCCGCCTTGGCTTCCCTACCTCTGTGCCTTTGCTCACTTCCTTCCCTCTGACTCCACCCATCCAAACATCCCTCCTCCCATTCCCAGTATTGATTGAGCACATGCTGTGTGTCAGGAACGTTGCGAGGTGTTGGATGGTGGGTTTGTCCAGGTAATAGGCATGGTTAGGAGCATGATGGGCTAGTAGAGAGACAGTTCATTGTTTCTGTTGAAGATCAAAACACCCAACGTGCCCTGGTGCACAGAGGTGGGGTATCTGACCCTGACAGTGAATCCCAGAGGGAGAGGGTCGTCAATGTTGTTTATGAGTTGACCTTGTAATAGAGAACGGAGAAAGGGACATTTCAGAGGGAGAGAGAACGGCATGTTTAAAGGTCTGGAAGTGAGAGGAAGCACGAGGCATTGGAGGAACTAGACAGAGTCTAGCATGACTGTGGCCTTCAGCTCAAGGAAGGGAGAGAGCTGCTAAGACAAGGAGACACAAGGGCATGAGGTCTTCCAGGAAATGCCTAGCAGTTTAAGCTTTATCTGGGAGGGGGACAGTGGAAGATTTAAGGGAGGGGAGTTTTAAGTATTTTTGAAAAGTCAGGCTGGTAGTAGGAAGTGGATGGATCAAAGGAGCACAAGGCCAATCAAGACATGATTGTAGTGATCTAGAGCAGCGGTTGCCAACCGGTGGTCCACGGACCACTGGTGGTCCAAAAGGTTGGCGATCCCTGATCTAGAGAGTCGACAGATGTTACAAAGGCCAAGATGACAGGACTCAGGGACAGCAATGCATCGAGTGAGGGGCATTGCAGGGATGGGCATGGAGGTATCAGCAAAAACTCAGAGGTCTCTGGTGTGAGCTGAATGGTTTAGATTTAGATGTTGTTGGGAAGGCAGAGAAAATGATTTCTGCCCTTGCCCCTTTCCTATGGAATCTCCTTCTTTCTCTTCCTCTTCCAGTCTGTTTCCTGGACCGCCTTGACCTGGCCCTGTGGCTGGGCCAGCATTCACATAATTTCCTGGACCACATGGCTTTCCTGACCACCAAGTCTGGATCTTGGTCTCTGATGGGTGACTGGGGACCCTTGTCCCTGCTGAGAAGATTCCTGAATGCAGCCTATACTTCATGCAACAAAATTTGTTGAGGGAAGGCCCACTTTGTGCCCCACATAGAGCAGGGCACACTATCTCTTAGATATTGATTGCACTTTTTATTCTATTTTCAAGGCTTGGCTTCACAGTTACCCTACACAGTCTTTCTTATGTTCTCACCCCCACCCCAGTTCCCATGGTTAGACCTCTCTTACATTCCATTTCACATTGAATCATTGGTATTTGTTCACACATCTATCCATTCAGATAGGCTGGGAATTCCTCGGGAGCCCCGGCCACATAATTTCCTCTTGCCTCCTCTAGCACATGCCTGCGCAGTCCCCACCTCTGCTCTTCTCTTCCTCATCCCCTACCTTTTGAACAGTGTTTGATATAGTTAATACTCATAGTTCAGAATCCTGACTTCTCTGAACTATGGGTAGAGAAGTATTGGGTAGCACTGTTATTTTTTAGCCACAAACAGCCTTTCACATTGTTGGGGGTCAGACACAGAAAATTCCCCCAGATCTTTAAAGCTTGTAGTTGTGACCAGTAGCTCTTTGACACTCGGCATAATCACCTGATGTCCTCCGTTCACTCTGGCTTGCTTGAGGGAAGGCATTTTTGGCCTGGAAATGTGATGCTTTGCTGATGCCATAGGAAGCAAAGCACCCGGCTTTCCACTTGGGAATGGGACTTGTGCCTTTAAGACCTGTCTTGGGAAATCAGCCTGAGCAACATAATTGCGATGAAATTACCCCAGATCACACCCACACATTCATTATGAGATTCCTTATTGACACCTTGACAATTTGTTTCAGGAGACGTTATTGCATATTCCTCCCTCTGGAATAGATACAGATGCATATAGACACACGAGCCCACACATAATGTATATGCATATTGGTGCGTTTTTATTATATAATTATACGAGGCTATCAATCAGTTTTCATTTGGAACTCTTGCATTTATAGTTCAGGAAGTTATTTAAAATCAAGAGGTAGAGTAGAGAGCCTAGAAGAACTAAAGATGAAGAGTTGGATTGGGTGAGCCAGTGAGCATGTCTTTGCTATTTGGGGAATACACCTCCCTCTACTTTCCCCTCCTCCCTCCTTCACTATAACATGTTTTGCTATCAGGAGGGACTCAGTCCTGAGCAGCACCCACAAAAGGAGGGTATCAGTGGAGCAACTCCAAGGGGAACCTCCTCAGGGTCATAAGGTACCATCTTTGGCCCCTGTAGACCCTTCTGTTGGGTCTGGGAAGTTTGATGGCCACACTGATCTTGCAGACACTGGCAAAGGGACAGCTGTCTGCCAGGCAGACTCATGTACCTCCCAAAGGTCCATGACAACAAGCAAGATACCTTAGACCAGGGCTGTCCAGCTTTTTAAAGTCACTACACACATGGAAACAAGAATATTTGTACTGCACATTATAGGAAACTGTAGGGGATTTGGGCTGTCTCTATGGGGCTTGGGGGAAAATCATTCCATTTTCTTTAATTATACAAAATGAAAAATATAATATAGTGTATTAGGAAAGATATTATATGTTGAATTAGGATAAAACATTTTCCTAATTTTAATGAGAAATGTGAGCTCACTTCCATGAATGTAACTGTTTCATATCAGGGTTTATGTTTGAAGTGACTACACACAATGCCTGATCTAGACTTGTTTAATGATGAGCTCTACAAATTCTTGGTAGTCACCCTTGATAAGAAACTTTGCACAAGTGGGTGATAAAAAATTTAAAGCCATTTTTATAACCATTAAAGATTCATAACAGTTGAAATTATATTTAAAGAATTTAACAGCTTTCCTTTTCTTCCATTGACAAATGGAGTGTTAAAAGTTTTTTGCGATGAGGTGGATGGGTTTTAAGTCCAATTGAACGTCTTCACGTCAAGGAGTCGGAAGAATGATGGCACTCTAATTTGCAGAATATGGATATGTTGTTAGAGCATGCACTCTGCAGCTGGCTTGGATGACACTTGAAGGGCACAAAACTGCAAATAGGAAAAAAGTGTATGACATGAGTTCAATCCAGGGCCATGGCCACTACACCTGCCATTAAACTCCACCCAGCCTCTCTGCCCCTTTTCTCCTCTGATTGCAACATTTTGGGCTGCACACGATGCCCTTTGGTAGGGGAACAGCTTCAGTGTCTCCATGATGGTGGCCTGTGGGGCCCACAGCTGACATCTGGACTAGGTGTCCAGCTGTAGAGTAGCTCCTTGGTCATTCTCATTGCAGCTCTGAAATGTAGCATGAGCCAGATGCCACTTGTCCATAAGTAACACAGCGTAGGCTGTCAGGCCCTGCCTACCTTGAGAAGCCTTCTGAGGAGCCACAGGTAGATTGCTTGTGGCCGTAGGAGACCATGCCCAGGCACTCTGTCTGTCCAGACCTTGCCCAGTTTGCTGTATCCTAATGCCCTGTGCATCTCATCCCCGGGCCTGTGCCCTTCCTGAAGTGTTTCTCATCTTCTGTCCTCATTGTTAAATCTTACCTGGTCTGCAAAGCCCAGCTCAAGCCCCTCTCTTCTGCCAGGTTCTATCTGACTAAGGTGTCCGGCAGAAACCCACCTCCCTTGAGCTTTTAGAGTCTTCCCTGGAGCAGCCCCTCACTCACAATAACTTGGGCTGCATCTGAAAATCTAAATGTACTCTTGTCCCAGCTGGAGAGTGAGCACTCAAGTGCAGCTAGTGCCTCAGGGCCCTAATCACAGGACTCGAGTAGAAGAGACCATCGCTTGCTCATTCTTGCCCAGTGCCTTTCACATAGTATCTGCTCAACTTATATTATCTGAGCCGTTGATAGGAAGCAACTTGCATATAGTAAAAGTATTCATAACGATGCTATTTAATCAATTCCATCAAAAACAATGATTTTCAGCACCAAATTTTTGTGCAACATCCTGGAAATGCCAACAACTTCTCAGAACACAGAATGCTTGAATTTCAACTGTCAAGATGTGCCAAGGTTCCTCTTCTCCCCTTATTGATAGTCAAATGCGTGCTCGATTACACATGATATTACAGGTTCACTGGAATTTTTTAAATACCCCTTACCAGCCAGTCCAGCATTTCCATTTTGTCCAAGGGACATTTCTGCAACAAGGCTGTTTTCTCGAGGAGTGAGTCCTCCCCACGCTGATTCTCCCTGGAGAAGACATTGCCAACTGGGCAGTGGGCAAAACTGCAGGGCCAAGAAGGTGACGGTTAACAGCCCAGTCAGGGGCCCTCCAGTTAGTTCATCTTGGAGTTCAGAGCCCAAGTTTGCCCGAGTTTATTTTTTTTTCTTAATTTAAGTTTGTGATTGACTTATTATGTGCACTGGCACTTTGAAGAGATTCGAATAAAACACAGTGAGAGTTCAGAAGAAATGTAAATGGCCTCAAAGACAAGGGAGGGGAAAACAACAACAATAATCTTTTGTAATGGTTGTAAAATGTGGGGAGGATAGATCATGAGCTCTCTGCATGGGGCCCTCCTCTGATCTCAATCCAGTATTGTAATTTAGACATGACTTTTTATTTAATTTCTGACTGAGAAAGGGAAATTAGAAAGCAGCATTATCTCAGCTGCTTCGTTATAATGAACAATATTTCACAGTGCCAGCCCCGGAGTTACCTTCAGAACTTCTTTTATGAGGCGGATGTTGACTCCAGTTCTAGGAGAGCTTGAATTTTGGTTGCCTGACAAGCAAAAAAGGGAAGGATAGCTTTTAATTAGAAGCTGGTGTAAGGCCCAGGCAGCCCACAGGTGTGCAGGTCGGGGCCGGGAACAGATACTAAAACCAGGCCCTGGGAGGCACTCAGACCTGGATTAGGTGGCGTTGGACTTCCTTACATGTAAGTAACGGTCCACTTTCAATCTCCCGACCATGTTTGTTTATTTAATTTTTAAATGGGGGTAGGGGGTGGGGGGTGGGAGGGATTTATCCGATCTGTAATTAACCCTTGCATCTGGCCAAAGCAGTTCTGCCTCCTGCCCCTTCCACTCCCCCTCCTGGCCACTAAATACATAATGGTCTGATAAATATTTAAGCAGTGATGAGGGAGATAATGCAAGTAATCCATTAGAGCAGCCTGCCTGGGCTGGCATGGGGTGGGGGAGCGCAGTTAGGGGAGGCAAAATGGTGGTGCTAAAGTGGATGGAGTAAGTGCTAAGATCCCAAGCTGAGCAGCAGGCTTGCTGAGCCCTGAATGCCGAGCCCAGCTGTGGGGAAGCAGGACATTTGGGGCCCCAGGAGCCTTTTCTCCCACTTTGCCCTCCCAGAGCACTTGCCCCTGCCCGTGGGTCAGCCCGCACTTTGGCTGCTGGGCTTCAAAGACAGCCCGTTGCAAACCTCTGTAACCAGGGCAACCTCAAGCCCTGGCATGCACAGGGCAGCTCCAGGCTATGGCAGTTGCCTGGCATATAGTTATGAGCAGTGCCCTCTTTCACTTTCAAGTGTTTCTATTTGAACAGTAAGTTACATGGTCTCTTCACCTATGACCTTCTAATAATATGCTCCAGAGTGATGGAGGGGACAGGAAGTCATAGCTGCAACGTTCCGGGTATAATATACACCAAACCCAGCTGTATGTATGAGTCAAAATCCCAATGCTCATCTACAGAAGCTCTCCACCCAGACTCTCATATGTGCACACATTCACACACACACACACACACACACACATGCATACACACATACACACATACACACAGAATATTCCTTCTTGGCTTCTAACTCCTCTTGCACCTCACTTGTATATCCCTCTCGGCTGACTGCAATCTCTCTGATGTTGTAAACACGCCTTATCTCTGTGGGTTCCTTCAGGGGATGACGTGGGTCTGATCCATTGGGCATTCTCCATAGTGCCCAGCTCTGTGGTGACTACGTTTATAAAATAAATCAGTGGTGACTGTGGTTGTGTTAAGTCTCCCGTATTATCTCAGGAGGTCTTTGACTTCAGCAAATGATTTTTCTCCCTCTTGATCAGGGTCTGATTCATATACCCCAAAACACGTCCACATAAACTCCCCTTCATACGCACACACACCCTCCAAAATGATCACACGTGAAAACACAATACTTCATGCATACTCCCTTTCACGATCTCCTCCTCTCCACCCTCAGAAAATAGAAAGATCAGATTCTTCATTTCTTATGAATTAACCTCTGCTAGCTGCTCTTGTTTCTCTTCTATGGAATAAGGAATAGACAGCCAAGAGTTCAGGATGGCCCCTATTATCCATTCAACCCTTTCCGCTCCCTCTTTCCTTTCACTCATCTTGTCACTCATTTCTTCACTCCCTGACTCACTAACCATCCGTTATTGCAGACTCTGTACTGGGCTAACCTGATTCCTGGCCAGCCTCAATTTTCTCGTGGCCAGAATGAGCTGAATGTCCCATTGCTGGCTTCAGAAACACCACCCAGGGCATTCCGCTCAGACAGATCTCACATAAATCCACGTGTCTGCCTCCTCCCAGCTCCCAGGGGCCAAATCTGGAGAGTGAGGAGGGAAGGGCCTCCCAAGGCTTCACACCCTCAAGCCTATTCGTGTATTGACTTTCCTCCTGCCCAGCCCCGGGGTCAGCCTGTGCCTAATGCTGCTCAGCTCTGTTCCTCTGGGGGGAGACCAGCTGCCCTGCCCTCCAGGGTCAAGGGCCCCCATGGCCTTGACGTCAGCCTGCTCCCTGTGGGAGTGCCCTGGGGACATTTAATTCAGGGCTCTGATGGCTGCAGGCCCCACTTTCCAGCAGTGAACCTGCCTGGACACGCAGGTCCTCATGCCCTGCTAGTCATTCGGAGGTTCACCCAGCTGCCGGTCCTCTCCTCACTGCTAGCCATGATGGCATTATTCATACACACACACACATACAAACACACTCACACTCACACAGACATGTACACATATAAACATGCATGCATATATTTATGCACAACATAATGCATTAATACATGCATACAGCTTGCAAATGCAGTTAATAGGATCAATACATTTGCATGTCTATAAACTTTAAGTGTACATAAAGTTGTGTACACATATGCGCACACACATATACAACACACACGTGAGCATACATACCCTAAAATCATAGAAATCTTGAGACAGACACTAGTCTTCCAACATCTTTAAGACTTCCATGTGTGAGTCACTTTGTGACATGCCATGTGGAATGCGAGGAGTGAAAGTGTACATGTGTGTATAGATATGTGCACCCTGATCTTATGGATACACACCACCAATCCTCTCTCTCTTTAATATCTTTTCCCCATAGTTACTATTGGCATTATAGGTGGCTGCTTGCAGCAATTTAGTTTTTTCTTTTTAAAATGCTTTTTATAAAAAAGTGATTTTATTAATTTTAGAGAGAGAGAGGAAAGGGGAGGTAGGGAGAGAGAGAAACATCATGAGAGAGGAAGATCCACCAGTTGCCTCCTGCACACTCTCTACTGGGGATTGAGCCTGCAACCCAAGCATGTGCCCTGACCTGGAATTAAACTGGCAACCTCTTGGTGCTCAACCAGCTGAGCCACACCGGCCAGGCTTAAAGACTATTTTCAAAGCAGTTTTAGGTTTTCAGCAAAACTGAGTGGAAGATACAGAGATTTCCCATAAGCCCCCTGCCTTCACACACACACACAGCCTCCCCTATTATGAACATCTCCAATAGAGTGGTATATTTGTTACAACTGATTAACTTAATTGATACATCATAATCACCCAAACTCCATAGTTTATCTTAGTGTTTATTCTTGGTGTTGTACATTCCATGGATTTGAACAAATGTATAAAGACATGTATCTATCATTAGAGTGTCATAGAGAGTATTTTCACTCCCCTAAAGATCCCCTTTGTTGCACCTCCAACCCCTGGAAACCACTGATCTATTGACTGTTGCCATAATTTTGTCTTTTCCAGATGTCATATAGTTGCAAGCATACAGTGTGTAACCTTTTCAGCTTGGCTTCTTTCACTTAGCAATATACATTTGTTTCTGCCATGTCTTTTCATAGTTTGTTAGCTTATTTCTTTTTAGTGTTGAATAATATTCCATTAGTCTGGATGTACCACAGTTTATCCATTCACCTACTGAAGATGTCTGGATTGCTTCCAAGTTTTGACAATTATGAATAAGCTGCTATAAACATGCATGTGCTGTTTTTTATGTAGATACTAGAGGCCCGGTGCGTGAAATTTGTGCACAGGGGTGTGTGTCCCTCAGCCCAGCCTGCACCCTTTTCAATTAGGGAACCTTCAAGGGATGTCCAACTGCCCATTTAGGCCCGATCCAAGTAGGACTGGGCCTAAATGGGCAGTCTGACATCCCTCTCACAATCCAGGACTGCTGGCTCCCAACTGCTTGCCTGCCTGCCTTCCTGATTGCCCCTAACTGCTTCTGCCTGCCAGTCTGATCACCCCCTAACCACTCCCCTGCCAGCCTGATTGATGCCTAACTGCTCCCCTGCCAGCCTGTTTGCCCCTAACTACCCTCCCCTGCAGGCCTGGCTACCCCTAACTTCCCTTCCCTGCAGGCCTGGTCACCCCTAACTGCCCTCCCCTGCAGGCCTGGTCTCCCCCAACTGCCCTTCCCTGCAGGCCTGGTCGCCCCCAACTTCCCTACTCTGCCAGCCTGGTCACCCCTAACTGCCCTCCCCTGCAGGCTTGATCGCCCCTAACTGCCCTCCCTTGCAGGTCTGGTCCCTCCCAACTTCCCTCCCCTGCTGGCCATCTAGTGGTGGCCATCTTGTTTCCACATGGGGGCAGTCATCTTTGACCACATGGGGGCAGCCATCTTGTGTGTTGGAGTGATGGTCAATTTGCATATTATTCTTTTATTAGATAGGATTAGATAGGATAGAGGCCTGGTAAACGGGTGGGGGCTGGCTGGTTTGCCCTGAAGGGTGTCCTGGATCAGGGTGGTTCCTTTGGGTTGTGGGGTGGCCTGGGAGAGGGGCTTGTGGTGGTTTGCAGGCTGGCCATGCCCCCTGGTGACCCAAGCAGAGGCCCTGGGATCTGAGATTTATTTATCTTCTATAATTGAAACTTTGTAGCCTTGAGTGGAGGCCTGGGCCTGCCGGAAAGCTTGGCTTCCTCCATCGCCGGGGGCAACTCAAGCCTCCTGCTCTCTCCAGTTCCATGGCTGCCACCATTTTTGTTGGGATTTATTTATTTTCTATAATTGAAACTTTGTAGCCTTAAGTGGAGGCCTGGGCCTGCCAAGGTTTGCGGAAAGCTTGGCTTCCTCCATTGCTGGGGCAACCCAAGCCTCCTGCTCTCTCCATGGCTGTAGCCATCTTGGTTGGGTTAATTTGCATACTCGCTCCTGATTGGCTGGTGTGTGTGGCTTGTGGGTGTAGAGGAGGTATGGTCAATTTGCATATTACTCTTTTATTAGATAGTATAAGTTTTCAACTCCTTTGGGTAAATACCAAGGAATTTGATTGCTGAGTCATATGGTATGAGTGTATTTGGCTTTGTAAGGAACTGCCACACTGCCTTCCAAAGTGCATGTACCATTTGGCATTCCCATCAGTAATGAGTGTGAGTTCCTTTTGTTCCTCATCCTTGCCAGCATTTGGTGTTGTCAGTGTTCTCGATTTGGACATTCTAATCAGTGTGCAGTGCTATCTTATTGTTGTTTTAATTTTAATTTCCCTGATGGCATCTGATGTAGAGCATCTTTTAATATGCATTTTTGCCATCTGTATATCTTCTTTGGCGAGGTGTCTGTTAAAATCTTTGGCCCAGCCCTATCCAGTTTGGCTCAGTAGCTAGAGCGTCAGCCTGAGGATTGAAGGGTCCCAGGTTCGATTCTGGTCAAGGGTATGTACCTTGATGTGGGCACATCCCCAGTAGGGGGTGTGCAGGAGGCAGCTGATGTATGTTTCTCTCTCATGGATGTTTCTAACTCTCTATCTCTCTCCTTCCTCTCTGTAAAATATCAATAAATATATATATTTTAAAAATCTTTGGCCCATTTTAAAATCAGGTTGCTTGTTTTCTTATTGTTGAGTTTTAAGAGTTCTTTGTATATTTTGGACAACAGTCATTTACCAAATATTTTCTCCCAGTTTGTGGTTGGTCTTCTCATTCTCTTGCTATTGTCTTACATGGAGCAAAGGTTTTTCATTTTAATGAAGTCCAGCTTATCAATTGTTCCCCTCCTCCCCCATGGATGGGGCCTTTGGTGTTGTATCTGAAAAGTCACTGCCACACCCAAGGCCATCATTTTCTCCTATGCTGTCCTCTAGGAGTTTTATAGTGTTGGCTCTACATTCAAGTCTATGATCCCTTTTGAGTTTTTTTTTGCAAGGGCACAGTGTCTTCACCAAAGATAGACCTCCCAAGTGACAAGACGGTAGGCATTAAGGTCAAGGTAGGTCAGGAGTCCCTAGAATTTCGGTTGACTTCTGCCATTAACAAGCCCTAGTTAGGTTTCCATTCCCAATGCAGACACCACTAGTTTTCTTCCCAGCGTCAGAGAAAGCTCCGCCTGCAGCTGAAGGGGATCCACTGCTCATAACAGGACCGGGGAGCAGACCGGGGTCTGGCGCCACTTGGTGAGGTCAGGAATTGGAGAAAGTTTTCTTATATGTCTGCATGTCGCACCTGGATCAATAAACAGGGTTTTTTTTCAAAAAAATTGTTATTCATTTTACAACTCAATAAAGCTTAATTATGAGGAAGCAGAAAGGCAAGCAGAAGCCATGCTCACATAATATTGTATTCTTCGCAGCAATTCCTGCGGGGCCCTGGTACTTGCGTTGCAATGTAGAACAAACCAAATTACGGGGACTATTCAAAATTCATTTAAAAACATCATTGAGGAGCATCATAATAAAAACACAATGAAAAAGACAAGCTTGGGTTGTTAATTTGTGGAGCCGTGCATGTTCACGGGGTCTGTGTGCATGTGTGCTTGGGGGTGTGCGTGCACATGTGGCCTAGTTAGCTTTGCTGGGAACAGGTGGGGGCGAGGGCTGGATGGACTGGCACGAGGGAGCAGGGAGAGGGTGGGGGACAGCTGGGAAGTGCCTGCATCTCTGCCTCCTGTTGGGACTTGAGTCCCAGAGCAGTGTCTGGAGTGACCAGGATGCTGATGGGAGGCTGAGGGGGCACCCCAGGGGTTAGGCTTGGGAGAGAGTGTTCTAAGAGCAAGCAAGGGGAGCCTGCTTGCCCCACCCACAGACAAAAAGCCCGAACTCTGATTAGCTCTAGTCTCAATAGAGAGCACCCGGGGAGGTGCTGTTGCTCAGAAGCATTTAATTGTATGCCAACTGCCACCTTGCCAGGGGAGCCATGTGCCTGTCACTCAAACCCAGCTGACTCTTGTGCCTGTGAGGGGCTTGGACCCTCTGTTGGGAGTCCACTCAGCCTGGGTTCTGGATCGAGGGTACCTGACCCCTCGGTCCTGGGTCCTGGCACCTAGTGTACTTGGACCTATAGCCTCTGTGGAGTTCCTCGTCTTGGCCTTATCTTCCCTGACTGCTAAAGGTGGCCATAGCAACCTTTTCCTCACCAACTTCCTCCTGCCCGCCCCCCCCTCCGCCCGGGACTTCCCTGGCTCACCCAACACAATCTTAACATGTTGGAGCAAAGCTCGTCTTTACCCCCCCAACTCGATGTCGCCCCTTTTTCTGTTGTGACCTTGAGCCCTTTCCTATGGGCCTCAGTGTACTCATCTGGAAAACAGGTGTCATTAGGTATGCCTTCCCTCCCTCCAGGAGTGCTTTCCGAATTAATTAATTCTCTTAATTAATTAATTAAGTAAAGCGCTTTGAGATACTTAGACAAAAGGTGCATTAGAAGTGCAAATTATTATTTATTCTTAATGAACCCTTCTTTGGAGATAATTTACTCCCGATTCTGAAGGGAAGCACAGTGCACCCCAGGGGAAGGGGAAATGACAAGGTTGGTTTTTGTTGGTTTGGGGGAGTGGAAGGGGAGGGGATTATTATATGTGGTTATTCTCTCAGTGGGCTAATAGTGAGGGAATTAGCCAGGCATTGTTTGCACTGCTCCGTTGTGCTGCCTGAGCTGGGAGTGTTAACCCGTGAAAGAGCAAAGGCAGCCAGCTCCAAAGACAGACAGACGGGTTGTAGGTTGAATCACAGGCTGGCTTTAAGACTAGGAAGTCATTAAGTGTGTGTGTGTGTGTGTGTGTGTGTGTGTGTGTGTGTGTGTGTAAGAGAGAGAGAGAGAGAGAGAGAGAGAGAGAGAGAGAGAGAGAGAGGAAAAGTGTCATTACCTGTCCTGGGTACTCAAGGAAAAGGAGACTTGGAGAAAGCTGGGTGCTGGGGCTGCCGGCTGCTCCATGTGTATTTCTCAGCCAGATTCGCCCCTGAGTTTCCTCCCAGCACTGACCACATCTGCATCTCCAGCAGGCCATTCCTCTCTCTTGGCTTCTAGGCCAAAACCTTAGCTCAAGTATGAAGTTTGCACATTTCCTCTGTGCGGCTCCTGCCTCCCTGCTCTATCACCGCCCAATCCAAGACTCCCTTGTCCCCAACCGGGTTCATGGCCCATAGATCCCTTCCCTCCTCCAGTCCTCGCCTCAGGAAGTGCAGCTGGGGTGTGAGGGTGGGTGGGAGCGGAGAGGGCTGCAGGAGCCAAGGCCATGGAAGGGGTTTCTCCTCTTGGGGGTATTTGCACCTCTACAGGCAGCAATTTCTGTAACTGGACAACTCCTCTAAGAGCGAAGTGGGTCATCTGTTTACTTCTGGGCAAGGTGAAGGAGGGAGGGAGGGGAAGGAACTGTAATTATTTCCTCCCTATGCTTTGGTGTGGTTTGACATTTTTTCCAGTGAAGATGCATGATTTTGATTATCACCATCCCCTTTCTCAAGCTGCCGAGCAAACAGCCTAAAGAGGACACTTAAGGCATCGGCCAGGGGAGGGGGGTCGTTCTTCTCCTTGACAACCCTGATACTCCGACATCACCTGCCTGCATGGGAGGTGCTCCTTGCTGCCCTGCGAGGACAGGGGGCGGGCCAATAGGACCAAAGGGAGGGGCCATGAGCTGGGAGAGGCAGCCGGGCAGGAGCCTAGAAATGCAGACACAAACAAGTGCCTCCCCAAAACCCCTTGTAGACGACTGGACTTTGGCAAGACATGGAACGCTTTCCTGAAGGACACCGAGGGGGCTGGTGCCTTTGGTCGCTGGGCCAGGGGGTGGCCTCTACAGAGCCATGGAGGATGTGCTCCATTAGAAGGGAGCTGGCGTCTGTTAACGATGTAGGACGAGAGCTGGGGAGCAGGACCACCGCGTGGGCTCTGGAGGCTGAGGACCCACGTTTGAATCACAGTTTTGCCACTGGCTTGATGATAACCTTGGGCCAATTACTCAAGCCCTTCATGCCTCAGTGTTCTCCTCTGTTCAGTGCGGTGACAGTAGCATCGAGCACGCAGGGATGTTGTGAGGAGGCAATGCATTAAAATGGCGTGACGCTGGGTAGTGGCTGCCGCCTGGAATGTGCTACATGTGCATCAGCCATTAAGATTGTTGTTACTGTGGCTTAGTGTTCATGCGGGCAGGGGCCCGGCCTGGCCTAAGCCGGGTATGCAATGCCAGCTTAGGCATGTTGGGCATGCTTGGGGTGAGAGGAGGGGGCCTGCCTAGTCTACGCCAGCGATTTTCAACTGGTGTGCTGCAAGAATTTTTAAAACATGTGATACCTGACTGTTTAGTCAGGGGCACGGACCTCTTTTCCCTTAGATTGCTAAATAAAAGAAGGACAGCAGCCAACACCACAACAGTCATCTGGTGTGAATGAATAAAAATTATACCTATTATTATTATTTTTTTTTGTCAGATTGTGCCAGAGAATTTTAGTAACGAGTTTATGTGCCATGAGATGAAAACGGTTGAAAATCACTGCTCCATGCACGTGGCCACGCAGGCCCTGGCTGGGGATGCAGCCCTGGTGAGAGACCGTGTGTATGGGGGTGCAATGCCTAGTTTTCAGGCTGTGCCCCACCAGGCCCCAGGCCCCAGCCTGATTCCTGGAGGGGCCCATGCTGCAGGGAAGTAAAGAATGAGCCAAAGCTATAAGTCCTGGCAGCCAACATTTTTGTCCGACGCAGCCCCAGGCAGTACCTGCTGCTTCGGGGCTGGAGAAAGTGAGCCTGGGTGAGGGGTTCTCAGGAAATGAGCGGACGCCAGCCTGGGAAAGCGCACCAGCCTTGAGGAGAGCTCGAGATGCCCCCTGGGAGTCCTTGCCAACAATCTGAGGTGGACGCAGTTGCCAGAGGAGTGGGCAGGATCAATGCCAGAAAAGTGGTGAGCTTGTTAGAAAAGGTATTAAAAAAATCCCATATAGTGTTCTCTGACACTCTGCCTGCCTTCCAAGGAGAATGGGTCGTGTTTCAGGAAAGGCCCTAGTGCCCTACAAGGTTTCTCAAACTCTGGGTACTGAAGGATCAGTTTCTTTTTTTCTTGAATTTTCAACTTGTCATGGATGGGTATTTTTGCAAAAAGCAATAAAAATGAATCACTAGTAAAATGAAATAAAAAATAGATGAACGACATACAAATCCCAAATTTTAATTACTGAAGTCCACACGCATAATATTACTCTGTCAAATTGCTGTAAGTTTCTAAATGCTTCCTCTCCATTTCTGGACTTACCTCTTTGCAGACTGATATGAAAAGTTTGGGGCCTGGATGGGGCTCAGGGTCTCACCTGGACATGGCTTTATGGGGATGTGTGGTGCTTGGGGTAGCAGGTGGCTGCCCCTGGACTGAGGAAGTGAGAGAAGAGTGGATTGGCTTCTTAGGGCTGTTGTAACAAAGTACCACACACCCGGGGAGCTTAAAACAATAGACATTTATTGCCTCACAGTTCTGAAAGCTAGAGGACCCAAAGCAAGGGCCATGCTCCCTCTGAAGTCTCTGGGAAAGTGTCCTTCCTTGCCTTGTCCAGCTTCTGGTGGCTCCTGGCAATCCTTGGCATTCCTTGGCTTGTAGGTGCATCACGCCCATCTCTGCCTCAGTCTTGGCCATCTTCCCTGTGTGTCCCCAAATCTCTATCTCCTATTGGGATACCAACACTTGGTTTAGGGCCCACCCTAATCCAGAGTGATCTCATCTTGACTTGATTATAGCTGCAAAGACACTATTTCCTAATAAGGTGACATTTTGAGGTCCCTGGGTGGACATGAATTTGAGGAGGTAGAGACGCTATTTACCATTCAACCTGGCACAGGTAATGTGGATGGACCCGGACACTGGAGGCAGAGAGGAGCAGGAGGGCATGAGAAATATCAGGGACCAGCTTTGGACGTTGGATTTGGGCAAGTCTGGGCCAGTTATTCCTGGACCCCTACAGGGCATGGAAGTCTGGGTGACACCTGGGTACTCTAATTGTGACCATATTTGTACCCCTGGGCCATGGTGGCCTGAGGTAGCTCTGTGTATAGGGGTGGGTTGGGAATTCCTGTGGTAGTTGAGCTTTCTCTTCTATAGCTTCCGAGGATGCAGAGGAGGGTGAGCAAGTGGAACCTGAAGCAAACCCACCACTCCCCATACCCTGAGTGTCGGGAGAGCCTTGGAGAAAGCTCCAGAGGGAAAGGCAAGGGCTATTGAACTTCCTTGTGTGAGAGGAAGTATATCCCAGTGGTTAGAGTACCAACGCAGAATCTGTCATCTTGGGCAAGTGACTTCCCTGTCAGTGCCTCCCTGTCCTTGTCTGTCATAGCCCCACTTCTATGACTGTTGTGGATAATAAATGTGATAAGATATGCAAAGAGCTTGGCACAGTGCCTGGCCTATTGATAACCATTCAATAAATGCTACTTATCATCATTTTTAGATGGCCAGGGAAGTGACTGCTATCCTGTTAGGAAAATAGGTGTTTATTTATAAACACCAAGCATTATTTTGAGGGGTGTGTTTATGTAATATGAATAGGTATCTTTGAGAGATCAACATATGATTGATTGATTTATTAAATGGACATATCAAGCTTTTATTGAGCACCTACTACGTGCAAGAGGCAGTGGGAAATCCAAATACATTTAAGAACGAAGAAGTAAGTCAAGGTTGGTTCCTAGTGTGGTGTCAGCCTTCAGAGAGGGAGTAATGTAATTTTGTCTCAACACAGGGTTCTGACTAGTTGACCTCGTAGGACCCTCTGGCCATTGGTTCTTCAGGACAATGCAATAGAAGAAGGTGAGTTACTTTCATCAGCGTGAAGCTTCATTATTAGTGCTTATCTTTGCTTATTTCACTAAGACTATATTATTAATTTGAACTGTTAAGCAGTTTCTCTGTTTCACCAAAGAAAAGTCTTCTCAGTTCATTTTGGAAAATATCTTGCTTTATTTCATCCCATAATGATTCATTAAAAATATAAAAAAATATATAAATTATAACCAAACTGAATTACTAATATGTAACCGTAGCATTGCTTAATCTAGCTTGCTATTGAAGTTTTAATAGAAAATACCATTTGATTGCAATTTAGAAATAAAATTTGATTTCCATATTATAACTAATATGAATAATAAGCCCCCAAATATCTAATATTCTTAGGTATTTCTATTAACACAATGAATGCGTTTTGGATGTTTCTGGCATACTAATTCCAAGTCTCATTGTTTCCTTGCCCCTTTCTGGAGCACACACCGACTTCACCCAGGCAGCCTTTACCAGCAATTAGTTTTCAGCTGTATGAGCCCTTTGGAGTGCCACGATAATTAAAGTGTTATGCCTCTTTAAACGAAGTTGGCTGCTGGTGCCAGCCTGAATTGCTCTCAGAAGAGTGCCCCCTCTTCCTGTGTGTAGTCTGGGGCCGTGGGTAGCTCTGCCATGTCGGCTCTGGGTGGGGACCTGGAGCTCAATTACTCAAAATACTTGCCATTTCCAGATCCCTAGGCTTGTCCTGTCTTACCATAATGGGAGGGGCTGTGTGCTTTCCTTCCCTCACAAACATTTGCCATTCATTCATTCATTCATTCATTCATTCACTCATTCGTTCAGAATCTATGCATTGATGGCCTACTCAATGCCAGCCCTGTGTTAGGTGCTAGAGTTAGCATAGTGATTAAAAACAGAGATAGCCCCTACTCTTATAGAATTGGGTACTCATAATAAAGAATGCATAAATACATACTCTGGAAAAGAGAAATATGGTTCTAAAGAAACAATAATGAAGGAAACTGTCCAAGTCAGAATACAGGGAAGGTTTACTGAAAGAAGCTGGAATCTGAAAAATGAGTAGGAATTATGAAAGAAAGGATGAGTTGGGGAGTGTACCAGGCATGTGCAAGTGCCCTGCGTGTACAAGAAAGCCAGAGGGAATGGGGTTTAGAGGGAATGGGGTTTGGAGGGAATGGGGTTTAGAGGGAATGGGGTTTAGAGGGATTGGGGTTTAGAGGGAATGGGGTTTAGAGGGAGTGGGGAGGAGGAATGTGTTACAAGAGGAGGCAGGGGGCAGCCAGGCTATGCTGAGCCCATGGGCCACCTAGGGAGGATGTTGTTTCTTATCCTAAAAGAAGTGGGAAGGTCCTAAAGGGTTTTAAGCCACATGAGCAGAAGTGTATTTGGTGGCTTGAAATGACCCAGAACAGATCCCACTCTGAAATCTTCGGTGCCAATAGCCCATTCCCAGACCATGATCTCTGTCCAGTTCACTCTCTCTTATTCCCTTAAAATCTTCTACCTCGTCACCCCCATAATCTGAAAATGTGTTCAGATTATTCTGATTTAAGAACCAACCAAAGAAAACCAAGCCCTCCCTCAACCAGACACTGTGTAAGAGCTGTCCTAACCCACTCTTACCCTTCTCGGCCAAGCATTCTAAGTCCTTGCTGCACTCTAGGCCATCGCCTCCCACATGCCTCTCACTGTCTGGCAGTCTGGTTCCTGCCCCACCTAATCCATTGAGCCTCTTCTTGCTGGTCACCATGACCTCCACAGTGTTGAATCGAGTGGATATTTTGGTCCTTACTTACGGCGGGGTCTTTCTTTTCCGCGTCCAGCACGGAAGAGAGGTGATCTGGTTCTTCGAGTAGAGGGGCTGGGGATTGAGAAATAAAAGAAAGAGACAAGACACAGAGATAGAAGGAAAAAGCTGGGACCGGGTGGACCGCTGCCCTCTTCTGATGGAGAAACAGTGACCCAGAGCCGATGCAGCGTGTTTATTTTATACCCCAAATACCAGGAAGTTTCACCAAAAGTCAAGACAAAGGAGATTATTTGCATTCTTGAGTGGGCCTGCGTCCTATTCATTCCTGGTGCTTGACTGAATTTACATATCAAAACCCACTTCCCAACACCCAGGCAAAGATAAGAGTCAATGCTGAGAACACGCATCTTTGCCTGTCGCCTTGGGTTCAGCTGACAGTTATTAAGGAAGAATGCCCATGTGCCTTCCCAGGCGCTCTCTGCACTTACTGGCTTGAATTTTGGTGCTACCTCACACTGTTCATTAGTCCTTCCTTCTTGAAAGGGTTCCTCTCATGATGTGTAATTCCAGCGTCTCTGTTTTCCAGTGACCTCTCAGGCTTGCTCCTTCTCCCCTTCCTCAGCACCTCCCTTCACCCACTCACCCCGTAGCTGTTGGCATTTCCCACGATTGTTTTTGGCGCTCTGCTCTTCAGTTCCCACAAACCTTTGGGTATCATCTTCACACCATGGCTTCAGTTATCACAGATATATTGCTAATTCCTGAATCTCTAAGTCCAGACTGAGTACCAACCTGTTGCCCACTTGCCTATAGGATGTACTCCAAGCCTATCATGACCAACTGGTCCAAACAGAACTCATGCTTCTCCCGAAACCTGCTTGCCATTGCCTGGCTCAGTAATAACCACCACCGGCCAGCAGGAACCCACACGGTCTGTACTCACACTAGTCTCTACCTTCCTGCCCAGCTGCCCTTGCCAAGCATTTAGAAAGGTCTGCAGCCTCTAGGTCTCTGCCATCACTGCCTCAGCTCATCCCACCTGTGGCCCATTCATCACTCATGGTCCAGGCCAGGCCTCCTCCTCCTCTCTGCCTGTCTGCCCGAGTGCCTCGCACATTCCCTCCACGCCCTGGAGCCAGCCTTCCCAGAGCCCAGCTCCCCTCGTTTAGTTTTTAATCTTTCCTGGTAAATTAATCTCTCCTGCTGCCTCATCATGCCTGGTGCCCTTCCCTGAACTCTCTCCACTTGGCCCCCCTCTGTCGGGTAATGAGATGCCCGCAGCTGGCTGCAATCTCCCAGGCTCCAGCTCAACATCAGCGACCATTACCTCCCGGCTTCGTGTCCGGACCCTGCACACGCACGCCCAGCTTATCTTGCCCTCTTTACTTATTCCTCTGCCACATCCCATTGCAAACCCATCTAATTGGTGCTCTGCTCTGGAGCTGCGTCTCTCTCCGTGGGGGCCCACTTTCGAGGCTTCCCCTACACTTACTGAATCCATCTCTGTCTTTATGATTATTTTTTCCTTCCCATGTTAATGCATATGCCTTTCCAAGTTGAATCTCATCTGGGGGCACCTTACCCAAATAGCTGGCTTCTCCAGGTCACAGATAATTTTTTTACCCCTTCCCAGGCAGGGGCCCCTGTCAGTTTCATAAGATGCTTTCCTTTAAGGGCTCAGAAAAAAAGTGGGTCTCTTTGCCCAGCTGGCGGCGTGGCTTCGTGGTTGAGCATCCACCAATGAACCAGAAGGTCACAGTTCGATTCCTAGTCAGGACACATACCTAGCTAGTGGGCTCGATGCCCAGTGTGAGGCCTGCAGAAGGCAGCCAATTGATGATTCTATCACTCTCTCCCTTCCTCTCTGAAATCAATACAAATATATATTTATTTTAAAAAGTGGGTCTCTTCTGACAACATTCACTTTCATTGGAAATGCCATCGTACCTCTTTGCCTCAACTCTCTGAGACTCTACAGCTCAGTTACATGCTTGATGGCATCAACTGTCTTTTTGCCGGGTCTCTGTCAAGTCTCCCTTTCCCCTTATCACGTGGCACTCACTAGTTATTATTTTAAAGGGACTGATACATACAGTTTCTATGCTGTAAGTTTACTTCACATGTTTTTGGAAACAAGCAAGTCTAAGCCATATATCCAGTGCCCAGACAGTTCCTATGCTTTCTTGCTTGTCTGTCTTTCAGTGCGTGCGTAGCTCCTGCTGCTCAATCCCATGAACAAGAAAAGAAGTCAGAGCAGAAGAGGTTCTGAGAGCCCCTCTCCGCCAATCACCGTCACCCTCAGTGACAGTCCTTTAAGTGTGGGTGTGACCAAGGCTGGGCAAAGGGATCCACACAGGTAGGCAGAGCAAGTGGGGCGAGCGGCAGGGTGCTGGGTGGGGGGTGGGGGGGAATGTCCCAGACGTCGGAAGCCAGCAGCCAGCAGCACCAGGCTGGTTATCTCTGGCCACTTCACCTCTCTGAGTGTTGGACTTCTCACCCTAAAAGGGGGATAATGACAGCTTCAGGACTGAGTGAAATAAACGAGACAAAGTGCATCCTAGTACTGAGCATGGGTGGGGGGCACTCAATTCAACGCTCTCCTTATTTCTTGGAGGGATCCCTGGCCCATGGCCATGCCCACCGCCTCCATGTTATGTGCTCTGAAATCCCACCAGTAGCATCTAATTAACTGACTCATTTTAAAAAGACAAACACCCCGTGGTGTTTGCACTTAGCTTGGCTGAGACTCTCCTGAACAGCTGTCATCAGGGCAGCGAGGTAGCCGTCGAGGTAACCGTTTGCTGTGGGAGCAGAAGGTAAATTTCGGAGCAGAGTGTTTGGGGGGCGCGGGGGGGGGGGGGGCTTGGCTGGGGAGCAGGGTGAAGGTCGCAGGTTAGAGCAGTATCTCTGGATGTCAGTGGGTAGCGGACTCCCCTGGGCTGCTGGGTGGGGCTTGAGAGCCTGCATTTCTGCCAAGCTCCGGCCTCACCGGTCAGCTGCTCCCAGGGCCACAGTCTCAGGGAAGGTTTGGTCAGACTTTGACTCAGGTCCCGGGTGAGATGCAGGCTCTGGGCAATGTGAGCACAGGGGGTCCGGCTGTCAGTCTCTAGTACCCCCTTTTCCGTGCCCTCTGAGCGCAGGGGGCTCCTCCCTTCCCAGCACCAGGACACCCCGCCAGCAGGTTCACTGGAATCGTTATTATTTATTTTTTACTCAGAACCTCACCCAAGTCAGTATTCCCAAGCACTTTCCTGAAATCGAGAGCTATTATATTCACTGCTTTCCTTTTATCTCCTCATCTGGCATTTGTATAGATTAGAGAAAAAGCAATTAAATTTGTCTGTCATGATTTGTACTCCATCAGCGCCTGCTGTTTGCTGCTTGTGACTGTCCTTCAGCAGTGACAAAGAGCTTCTCTTAGTGCTGCACCCTGGGCTTGCCTAGGGGGTGACTTGCATTTTAAGTTTCAGGGTAACATGTAGGCCTCAATTTACTCAACCAAATGCATCATTCTTTGCAAACATACACTCACATGCATGCATGCTTGCAAAAGGCCTGGGTCCAGGACTGGTGTCACGGGTCTCCCTCCAAGCCCAGGCTGCCCTTACCTGGAAGGCTTGTCTCTGGAGAGCGTATCGATTAGACAAATAAAGCCCTGGCCATGACCTGTCTAGTCCCTCGCGACTCAAGATACTGCCTGGGAGCCAGGGAGCCTGGTAGAAATGAGGACCTATGGTCCAATCCCAGACCTACCATACAGCAACCTGCATTTCAACATTGATTCTCCAGGTGAGTTACCCGCACATGGAATTTGAGAAGCACTGTCTGGTCAGGGTTTCTGTTGCTTACAGCTAAGCAGCGTATTTCTAACCTAGTTCTTTTTCTGTCTTGGCATGAGAATGAGCTCTAAACTGAGTTGTGGATTTCTGTGCATGTGCCCATGGTTACAAGTTTATGTTGTTTACTTACTTAAACATATTTTCCTTGGTTTTCAGTGTCCACATGTTGATAAAGTTTTTTCAGCATGATGATTTGATAGAGTGAAATGATTTCTGCGGTCACACTCATTTTTGGGGATTGGATTTTTAAAAAATAAAAGACACACCCAGGCTCTGTTAAGAGTGTTCTTTCAACCTAACCTGGGGGAAATTTTTAAATTCTGCCTCTCTAATGGGAATTACCAGTCTATTATGTGACCAGCACAAGAAAGGCCTTAAACAAACATTTGCTTTTGAATTAATACTTGTTTGGCTACATGTTGCATCTCCTTGATCAGGTTAAAAGCCTTCGGTGGGGAAGGATTGTGCCTTAGCTCTCCTTATACCATCCAGTGCTTGGTAAAGTATCCACACAGCGGTGAGGGCCTGATAAATTTGAGTTCCTCACTATGTATTCTATGTACTGAGGCAGTCAAAGGGCGTTTCCAGCAAACCCTCCACAACACGCTCAAAATTCTACCACACTTTCTAAACATTTAGCAAAAGTGCGTCTGTTCTAAATACAGCAGTTGATACATTTACTTTTATTAGCTGTACTCAATAGGATGACTTTCCCTGTTCTCTTTGGCTTTTAGGAAGCTCACAGCTAAATGTAGCTCAGTGGCCCAAGTTAACTTTGGTTTGGCTTTCCTTATTTCGCCTTATCCCTCTGTGGCTCCTGCTTTGGTATATCTGTTTTATTTTAATTCCTGACTTTTATTTTTTAGCCCCTCAAGTGCTTTTTAAGAAACACCCTGCTTTTCCGAGGGAGTGAGGTGTTCTGCTGAATGGTAAGACCTTGGCTTGAGTTTCTTCCTTTGTAGGGGAGGACGTGGGGGGTGCCACCTGCAGTGGTTCCGTGGAGATATTCACAGCACCGTGGCGGATGGGAGCGAGGACGCAGAGAGCCAAAGCCTTGGAAATGTTTGGGAATGGACATTTCTCCACCGCGACGCCATTCCCTCTTCCCCATCTGTCACCACCCATCATGCATCACAGCTGTGCCCTGCATCCCTCGCACTGCTGTGGTTCCCGTAGGTGCATCGACGTTTGAGAAGCACCGTTCCCACTCTTGCATCTCTGCTTTCTAGAAATCCTGCCTGCGCTGCAAAACCCAGCTCATCTTTCTCCTCCTGACCCTGCAGCTCACAGGGAGCCCTGCCTCCCTGGGGCCCTCAGGCCCTGGACTTTGTGGTGTCTTTTTGGTTTTCTTGCTTCCTCCCAGGGGCCCTCTCTTCCTAGGCAAGAAAGGGGCTCTCCCTTTGTTACCCTAACAGTCTTGCTGAGGGCTGGTATAGAGTGGACACTCAATATATAGCTGATTAGATGCTATTTAGCATGTAACCATAGTCTCAGACATGCTCATATCACATGACGTGCTTCTAAGCTCTATATTCTTATGTATAAGAACAGGAGCAGGCCAGTCTGTAACTCAACACCTTGATAAATTCACAGCCACAGGGCTAGCGCTAGAAGACACTGTAGAGCCACCTGGGTCTCTGAAGGCCTTTCCTTCTAGAACCGTGGTCGGCAAACTGCGGCTTGCGAGCCACATGCGACTCTTTGGCCCTTTGAGTGTGGCTCTTTTACAAAATACCACGGCCTGGGCGAGTCTATTTTGAAGAAGTGGCATTAGAAGAAGTGTAAGTTTAAAAAATTTGGCTCTCAAAAGAAATTTCAATCATTGTACTGTTGACATTTGGCTCTGTTGACTAATGAGTTTGCTGACCACTGTTCTAGAAGAAGCCCAGACAGGAGAGGGCCTTCAGGGTGCCACAGCTGGTCGGGGGACATGGCCTTCAGCTCCATCTGTTCGAGTCGGCCAGTCTTTCTTGCCTTTGTCAGAGTTCTAGCGTGAGCATGCTGGGCTGAGGTTTGGATTAAAGCGAAGCAGCGCAGACCTCCACACAGTGCTGGATGGCCGCCTAGAAACATGAGCTTTCCTCAGTCGAACATTCTTTAACTGCGTTCGACGTCTGGACAATTAAAGGACGTTAGCGGTAGCATCTTTGGTAAAGAGGAGAATCATTTTCTAAAGTGAATACTCACCTCCTTCGCCCATTGAGATTCCGTCAGGGTTTGTTTCATCAATGGAGGATTTGCCCGTTATACATCTTGGTTATACTCAAACGTGAACAGTGATGAATTCATTTATAGATTCTGCAGTAGGCATGAATTATTTATGCAGTCATCATCTTCGATGTGTGAAACTGTAACTCTGTTTCTTTATAACAGAACTCACCTTTAGTTCTCCGTCCCTCATCTCCTCCAAAGGGGGAAAACACACTTACCAATTCAAGATGACCAGCCACTGCTCATGTAAACAGTGTCAGTTTGGGGTTTAACCTCTGTTTTGCTCTCTTTTTCCTGGAATAATCTGGGTTTCCGGGGGCCATGAGGCGGGGCCCCTGGCTGACTCTCCTGTGGGTTCTGGGATACTGGCCTCTGCCTCTGCTGCACCTATAGCACATGACCTTGGTCCCCACTGTGGCTTCCAGTGGCCCGGTCAACGGTGTTGGCTTTCTCCGTATCTGCAAAGCCTCTTCCCAGCTGCCCTCTGGGCCACATCTGCATCTTTTGGAGAAGCTTGGGGGTTCTGGTGGCTTTCCCCCCAGCACAGCAGGATGCACAGGCTCCCAAGACTTACCTGATCATCTAGACCCTCTCAGCCATTGCGGGTCTTCTGCTCAGCTGCTGAGGGACATGCTGGCGAGGGACGCCTGGCCTCCTGGGCTCCACACGGGAAGGCAAGCAACACTCTCTTCTGCTCTCAAAGCCACCTCTGTGCATCTGAGATCTCTAAAAGGGGTTCAGTGATGCTGCAGCCCCTTTCCCTCCACAGCGCCAAGGAGCAGTGCTGGTGGGCTGCATGCCAGGGACCCATTTTAAAAAACTACATATTTTTATTGATTTCAGAGAGGAAGGGAGAGGGAGATAGAGATAGAAACATCAATGATGAAAGAGAATCATTGATCGACAGCCTCCTGCACGCCCCATTCTGGGGATTGAGCCTGCAACCCGGGCAAGTGCCCTGACCAGGAATGGAACCATGACCTCTTGGTTCATAGGTCTACACTCAGCCACTGAGCCACTCTGGCTGGGCTCAGGGACCCATTTAAACCCCAGTACCATCTCCTTTGATCTTTTCTCCCCTGCTGGCTGATCACATCTGACCCTGGGCTGGGAGGGGGGTGGTGGGAAGGGCGGTGTGCAAGGGGCTAAAATAATAGCTCTTAACCTTATATTCTTCCTAATAGAATATTACCTCTATTCTGTGTTTAAAACCTATTCTCTGAGACCTCCAAGCCCCTTACAAGTGCCATGAAATGTTCTCTCACAAAACACTTGACTTTCACTTCTTTATTTCTCCTAAGGATGCGCCAAAGCATGTGCTAAAATCCTAAACTGGACAATGATGCCATGTTCCTGACTGTATCCACCCTCCCTGGAGGTGTGGGTACCTGAAAGCTGCCTACATGGCGAAGAAAGGTAAGATTTAAAAAAGCACAGGGAGAAGAAACTGCAGTTATGATTTCAAATCACTATTTACCACAGTCAACAATTACAGTGGGGAGCATAATCGAGAGCAAAACATCCCACCAGGTAGCTGGCCACAAATGGTTTATAAACAGGCAGAGAGATAGATGGTGGTGCTTTCAGGCCTGGAGGCTCCTGGGATCCTCAGAGCCCCCGGGGCTATCAGCATTGGCTGCAAGCATCCTGGTGGGGGCTCCTCCCAGCACAGCCTGAAGGGAACAGGTCCCAAGGGTCATCCTGTGGTCCTCACCTGTGGCAAACACACCTGTGCACAGTGCCTGCCCTGGCTCCCCAGGGATGCCGAGTGCATGTCTACTTCTGCAAACGGTGCCCACTGTGTGCAGGATGCCTGGGGAGCTGATGGAGGACTTGCGATCCAGGCACCCAAGGAGCACGGTGCAGAGCCCAAGGTGTGTGGGGGACGTTGGGTGGGTTCCTGGAGGGCGCACGGACAATGCATCCCAGAACCCTTGCTTTTCGTGTGGGGTTCTCTCTTCCATGTGTAGCCAACTGCGGGGTGACTGCTCCAATATTGCACATGCAGCCCTCAGATCATGTTGCACCCTTGTATTGACACATTTGATATGCAAAAGTTCAGTTCAATTAGAAATCCAAGCGTAATATCATAAGAAATTCCGACAGTCTAATTGTCAATGAGAGAAAAGGAAAAGCTGTTAGAGTCTCCAAATATAATTTCAACTGTTGTAAATTTTTTAACTGTCTGTTGAAAAAAAAAATGATTTAAAATTTTTATTACCTACTTGTGTGAACAAAGTTTCTGGCGAGCGGCGGTTACTGAGAATTGGAAGAGACCGTCATTAAAAAGTATCGATCAGGAATTGTGTGGAGCCATTTCAAATATAAAACTTGATATGAAAACATTATGTTCACAGAAGTGAGCTCGGGTTCCTCATTACAGATATAAAATATATTATTTGAAAATTTTATACGTATTCGATATTTAATGTCTTTGCCAATACTTATTTTTCTTACTGTAATTATACAATATAAACAAAAGGTAATAAAGACTTTCCACCAAGCCCCAGAGGAAGGCTCCCAAGTCCCTTCCAGTTTCCTCCAGGATGCTGCTCAAACATCACTATTTTGTGTATGTGCCACGATGTAAATAAGTTTGCTACAAAAAAATGTGAGTTCTGGATACAAACCAACTATGGTTCCAATCTCACCTCTGCCATGTGACTTCATGCAAGTTTCTTAGTGGTGTGGAAGCTCAGTTTTCTTATATGCAAAACTAGTGGCTCAGTGCATGAAATTCATGCGGGGGGGGGGTTCCCTCAGCCCAGCCTGCACCCTCTCCAATCGGGGACCCCTTGGGTGATGTGAGTCCATTTGGACTCACATGTCTGTCACAGACATCCCTCTCACAATCTGGGACCTCTGGCTCCTAACCGCTCACCTGCCTGCCTGATCGCCCCCAACTGCCCTTCCCTGACAGCCTGATCTTGCCCCCAACTGCCCTCCCTTGTTGGCCTGGTTGCCCCAACTGCCCTCCCCTGCTGTCCTGATCTTGCCCCCAATGACCCTCGCCTGCGGGCCTGATCTCGCCCCCAACTGCCCTCCCCCGCCAGCCTGATCACCAGCCCCCACCACCATAGCTTTGTACGGAAGGAAGTCGGACATCCGGAAGATGGCCAGTCGACCTGATCTAATTAGCATTTTTATTAGTATAGATAGTTTATATAGAATAGGATTGCTTAAATGGGGGGGGGAGGGGAGCCTTTTTCAGCAGGAGGAGATGCTTTTTGCAGACAAAAAATACATAATCCCTATATCTGGACTGATAGCCAGCCATATGCACTATACTGCCAAACCGGTCATTAAAATACTAAACCACTTTCTTACACCTTACACCAAACAGCTGTTGCCTTTAAAACCCCTCCTCAGTTCTCACCTTAGGTTCTGCCTTTGCAGTTCATCCAGATTAGGTTCTGATTGGTCGGTTTCTATGCCAGTCAGCGTCTCCAGGCCTGCCTGATCAGAGAGGCAGGGCTGATCAGCAGCCCCCGTGGAGGCCAGGAGAGAAATAGAGAGGCAAGGGCTGATCAACAGCTGCCACAGAGGCTATGGATCAGACCCTAATTCTCTCTCCAGGTCTGATCTGCAGCCCCCTCTGGCAGTCAGTGCTGGATCGCCACGGCAACACAGCACTGACTGCAGGACTGACTTCCAGTGTTCGATCAAGCCTTCAGTCATTATGGACCCTGGGTTTTTATATATATACTAGAGGCCCGGTGCACGAATTTGTGCATGGGGGAGGGGGGTGTCCCTCAGCCCAGCCTGCACCCTCTCCAATCTGGAACCCCTCAAGGGATGTCCGACTGCCCATTTAGGCCCTATCACAGTGGGATCGGGCCTAAATGGGCAGTCAGACATCCCTCTCACAATCCAGGACTGCTGGCTCCCAACTGCTCGCCTGCCTGCCAGCCTGATCACCCCTAACCACTCCCATGCCAGCCTTATTGATGTCTAACTGCTCCCCTGCCAGCCTGTTTGCCCCGAACTTCCCTCCTCTGCTGGCCTGGTCACCCCTAAGTGCCCTCCCCTGCAGGGTTGATCGCCTCCAACTGCCCTCCCTTGCAGGCCTGGTGCCTCCCAACTGCCCTCCCCTGCTGGCCATCTTGTGGTGGCCATCTTGTGTCCACATGGGGGCAGGATCTTTGACCACATGGGGCAGCTATATTGTGTGTTGGAGTGATGGTCAATCTGCATATTACTCTTTTATTAGATAGGATAGAGGCCTGGTGCACAGGTGGGGGCCAGCTTGTTTGCCCTGGTGTCCCGGATCAGGGTGGGGGTTCCCTTGGGGCGTGGGGTGGCCTGAGCGAGGGGGCTGTGGTGGTTTGCAGGCTGGCCACGCCCCCTGGTGACCCAAGCGGAGGCCCTGGTATCTGGAATTTATTTAACTTCTACAATTGAAACTTTGTATCCTGGAGCGGAGCCAAGCCTCCTGCTCGCTCCGTGGCCAGCAGCCATTTCTGTTTGGATTTGTTTACCTTCTGTAATTGAAACTTTGTAGCCTTGAGTGGAGGCTTAGGCTGGCCAGGGCAGGGGAAAGCTTGGCTTCTTCTATCACCTTGGAAACCCAAGCCTCCCTCCTACTTTCTCTGTGGCTGTAGCCATCTTGGTTGGGTTAATTTGCATACTCGCTCTGATTGGCTGGTGGGCATGGCTTGTGGGCATGGCTTGTGGGTGTAGCAGAGTTAGGGTCAATTTGCATATTACTCTTTTATTAGGTAGGATTAGGATGGGGAAGAAACCCCTACTTCACAATGGACAAGACCCAAAGAACTGCACTGATACCAGACATCTCTGCATGTTTGTGACCCTGAACAAGATCCCTTACCATTCTGAACCAATTTTCCCCAGAACTGGGGATTCGAATGCTGCCCTCTTGGGTCACTGTGATGGCATGTGATCCCACTGTCTGTTTATGGGTCATAGCAGCCACCAGGCCTCAGGAGGGGCAGAGTGGGGGTCACAGAGTCCCCATAAAACCGCACTCCAGGGAGAGGGGGTACGGGCTTGCAGCACCCTGCAGCCACTTGCTGATTTAGTATTCAGAATTCGGAATTTATGGAGCCGCCTTCCTCTGTCACATCATCCATCAGAGACAGACACTCAAGAGATGGAAGGGGAAAAAATTAAAAACCTGTTTATTGCTCAACTTGCTCTAGGCATGTTTTAGCTTATTGTTCAGCTCTGTTCATTTCAGTGCCGCAATTTGAATGGCTTAGCTGCCGTGGCTAACGTGGATGTGCGGATGGCGATGGACTCACATGGATATCGTTATCTCTGGCAAACTGAAAAGCCATCAGAAACTGCATAGTGTTGAAGGCTCAGGGGAGGCAGGGCTGCAGCCACACCTGGCTCAGCTCTGCTCGCTCACTCGGTGGCCTCCCGCAGGACCCTTTGCGGGTGGAGGGTGCCGCACTGCGGGTGTCGTTGGCTCTGCTGCATTTGCTCCTGCTGATGTCAAGGGGAGTTTGTGGGCCGGATGAGCAGGGAATGCACAATGGCAACAGGCAGCAAAGATAGGCAATGGGGTGTGCAGGGAGGGACAGGTAGGAAGGGATCAGGGTCATCGTTGCAGAACAGGGCTGATTTGGTCACATATCATTTCTTTTTTTTATTTTTTTAATTTCAGAGAGGAAGGGAGAGAGAGATAGAAACATTAATGATGAGTGAGAATCATTGATTGGCTGCCTCCTGCCTGCCCCCCCACGCCCCACCCCCCCCCCCCCCCGTGGGGATCAAGGCCACAACCCTGGCATAAGCCTTACCAGGAATCAAACCATGACCAGGCTCAGGGGACTGTGGCTGGGCTTCTCCAGGAGCAAAGGCCACTCCGACCCTGGAAACACTGCCCTGTGGTTTGGCGTGGAGGCGTTTGCTGGGTCTGCTTGGGGAGAGTTCTCTGTGACTCATATCTTGCTTTGGGTTTATTGTTAAATCGGTCTCTGTGATATTGAGTGTTTGTTTTGTTTTTGACTTCTCAGCTCCCTGTTATTGGTTTGCATGTAGAAGAGGCCTGAGAGACATGTAGTATTTTTCCAAGATTCACTTCTAGAGAGGGCTTAGAAGAGGACAGACCTTGCCAGTCTGAGATGGTTGGGGGACAGGTGACACAGACAAGGGGCTGCTCTGGAGTGGTCCAAGGCCATTTACTGGAAAAGGTGGGTTTCGAGCTGAATTTTAATGGTGGTTTGGAATTTGGGAAAATGGAGAGGAGAGTGTGTGTGTGTGTGTGTGTGTGTGTGTGTGTGTGTGTGTGTGTGTGTTTGGTAGGGGGCAATGTGAAAGTGCTGGGATTATTTAAGAGTCTGATCATCCCCCTGAAATCCCTTTTGGACATAAACAGGACTCACATGCACCCACATACATCCAGACACACACAGCCTGAGATTAATCCAGATTCTGACACCCAGAGTTCAAAATGCCACCCACAGTCCATCACTTACAAAAGACCTTTCCAAAAGAGAGGAAGCTGGCGGAAGCAGCGACTGCCGCCTGTGGCATGTGGGAGGATTGGCGAGGATGTGAGGGGCTGGAAACCACGCCCCAAGAGAAACAGGGCGAGAACTGGGGAGAAGCTTGTGCCTGGGTGACCAGTGACATCACAGGGCTGCAGAGGCCCAGCCTACGTGGAGCTGCTGCTGTGTTTAAACTGAGGGTATGGGCTGCAGAAAGTCAGAGGGAAGTTCTGTGGGGCTGAAGTCTATGGCTGACCTTTGTCACTTTTTTGGTCACAAGAGAGACTATGGCCTCTTAGAAAGAGTTGGTCTTTGTACTCAGACAAGTTCAAACGCCTCCTCTGCTGCTTTCTGGCTTCATGACCTTTGATAACATTTCTGAACCTTTGTTTTCTCATCTGTAAAATGGACATAAGAATATCTACCTTACAGGGTTATCTTAGACTTATAGACAATGCATTTAAAGTGTCTCCTTCATGTCCGGCCAGCATGGCTCAACGATTGAGCATTGACCTACAAATCAGGAAGTCATGGTTTGATCCCAGGTCAGGACACATGCCCGGGTTGCAGGCTTGATCCCCAGTGTGGGGCGTGCAGAAGGCAGTCATCAATAATTCTGTCTCATCATTGATGTTTCTAACTCTTTCTCCATTTCCCTTCCTCTCTGAAATCAATAAAAATATATTAAAAAAATAAAGTGTCTCGTTCATTATAAGGACTCAATAAAGGTAGGAATAACTAATATTTAGCAAATCCACCCTTGTTCCATGTTCTATTCTAAATGCTTTATATGATTTTTATACATTTTTATTAATTTTGCAGGGAGAGGGAAAGAGAGATAGAAACATTGATGAGAGAGAAACATTGATCGGCTGCCTTCTGCACGGCCCCTACTGGGGATCGAGCCCACACCCTGGGTATGTGCTCTGATTGGGAATTGAACCAACAACCTCTCCGTACATGGGTTGATGCTCAACTACTGAGTCACACCAGCCTGGAGCTTTACATGACTTAACTCACTTAATTATCACAGCAACCCTTTGAGGAAGACAATTATTCTTTTTTTTAGATGGGGAAATTGAGGTGCAGAGAGTTAACTAACTTGCCCAAGGCCCACAGGGTGCCAGTGGGCAGCCAGGAGGGAGACCAGGCAGCTCAGCTCTCGCACCTTCCTGCCGGACTCTGCGCTGAAGCCCACTGAGGGGGGACGGTCCAAATGGCTGCCACCTGCAATCTTGTTAATTAACTCAAATATACTTTATGCTAGAGGCCCGGCACATGGAATTCGTGCATGGGTATAGTCCCTAGGCCTGGCATGCAATCAGGGCCATCTTCCCCAGCTGCCTGCAGCTGGCCCTGCCCCCCGCCGCCACCCACCCCCAGTTCCCCATTTGCCATTGGGCGATCAGAGCCTGCCAGCCAGGGGAAGGGACCGAGAGGTGGTCAGTGCACCTCCCAGTGACTGGTCAAGCAGTCATTCTGGTCATTCTGCCATTAGGGTCAATTTGCATATTGCCCTTTTATTATGTAGGATAGAGGCCCAGTGCGTGGGTGGTGGCCAGAAGTCTGCCCTGATGAGGGCCCTGTATCAGGGTGGGGGTCCTCACTGAGGGGTGGGGCCACTGGGGCGAGGGGCCATGAGTGGTTTTCAGGCTGGCCACACCCCCAATCGAGGTGGGTGCCCCCACTGGGGGGTGGGGCTGCCAGAGCAAGGGGGCACGGTCGTTCTGGTCTCTGGTTGTTCTGGTTGTTCTGCCGTTTTGGTCGCTGGGCTTTTATTATATAGGACTAGAGGCCTGGTGCACGAAATTTGTGCACGGGGGGGTATCCCTCAGCCCAGCCTGCACCTTCTCCAATATGGGATCCCCCTCAAAATCCAGGACTGCTGGCTTCTAAACACTCGCTTGCCTGCCTGCCTGATTGCCCCTAACAACTTCTGCCTGCCAGCCTGATTGTCACTAACCACTCCCCTGCCGGCCCGATTGCCCTTAACTGCCCTTCCCTGCAAGCCTTGTCACCCCAAACTGCCCTCCCCTGCAGACCTGTTTGCCCCCAACTGCCCTCCCTTGCCAGCCTGGTCACCCCCAACTGTCCTTGCCTGCAGGCCTGGTCACCCCCAACTGCCCTCCTCTGCAGTCCTGGTTGCCCTAACTGTCCTCCCCTGCAGGCCTGGTCGCCCCTAATTGCCCTCCCCTGCAGGCCTGATTGCCCCCAACTGCCCTCCCCTGCAGGCCTGGTCACACCCAACTGCCCTCCCTTGCAGGCCTGGTCCTTCCCAACTGCCCTCCCCTACTGGCCATCTTGTGGTGGCCATCTTGTGTCCACATGGGGGCAGCCATCTTGTGTGTTGGAGTGACGGTCAATTTGCATATTACTCTTTCATTAGATAGGATAGTGATTAACATAGATGTAGTTGGCAAGGCAGACCCTGAGAGTTGCTCACCCACAGCCATTTCATTCCTTCCTAGCTGCTGTTCAGACCCTAATTCTACTGGGGGCTGCAATGTGGTGAATGGCAACTGTTCTAAACAGCTATGGCAACCCCTCCCCACTTCCCACCTCTGCCCCCTCTGTGCTTGAAGTGGCTACATTAGTCACCCAGTCTGGCCAAGCTGGGAGTCTGATGGGTGCTCCTGGGAGAAGTTTTCCTTTCTGAAAAACAAATAATTGGGTTCTGGGTTACCCAAAACATCTTCACTGATAGTCTTCAATCTAACCCGGAGAAGAGGTTGCCTTGATGTTTTTCTCTGCTTATTCTTGAGTTCCTGGAACTGAAGCACATTCAGGTCTGAGATAGGGTTTAATCTGAGGGTATGGGCCTCCCCTTAGCTAGGCAGACATAGTCATTTAGGCAGACCAGCCAAGGGCTCCACATGGGAAGTGAATATAGGACTGGAATGCATTCACTTCATTTCCCTTAGGGATTGAGAACAGGTTTTGCAGTGGGGTAGGGGATGGGAAGTGGCTGGTGGTACCACTACAGGTGCAGTACTGAGAAGGAAAGGTACGAGTGTCAGACCCTGGCCCTGGCCCTGTTTCTTCCCCGCCGGCAATATGAGGGATCAGTCCTTTCCCATCAAAACAAAAAACCATAAAACCTTCTCTTGACCCCGTGACCCTCCTCCATCCTTTGCATGATCACTCCCCTCCCACTCACACTCAAGTCACTTTCTTTCCTCCCTTTTACCCCCCAAACCTGGAACAGGTTGGAAAGGGAGAAATAGACAAAGACCAGCCTTTAGTCAGTTAAGCCCAGTCAGTATGTCATGATCTGGCACACCTGCCCACCTGGCCAGGTTTAGCTCTCACCTCCGCATGCCTCCTTCCCCGCCTGCGGGCTCCAGCCCTTCAGGGCGCCTTGCAGCCCCTAAGGTTCAGCTCATGATGTCTCTGCCCTCAATGGGGCCTCAGTCCGGATCACCGTGTCACTGGATTTTCCTTATTCTCACTCACCCTTCACACCTGAGTTCAGATGCCACTTCTTTGTGACATCTTACTTGCATCCACATACCTTATCGCTTTATGGGGCCTTTGACTTTTTATTTACATCCCCCAACACTCGTGTTGATGGAATCAAGGCTGTGGCTATTGGTAGTCATCACATTTTGGATTTCTAGTACCTAGGTCCGTGCCTGACACCTAGTCAGTGCAGCCAATGTTAGTTCAACAAGAAGACGAAGCCTTGCTCTCAAAGAACTTGGAATTGACTTGAGGCACAGAACATGGAAAAAATAAATAAGAACACAAGTCAGGGCAAATGAATGGTCTAGAATTCCTGGAAAGAGAAACCTGTTAGGAGATTTCTGCAGTTGTCTGGGGAAGAAATAGTGAGAGCCAGATGGTGGGAATGCAAAGAAAGACTGGAAAAATTCTATCCACTCAATCCTTCAGCAACCATTTGTTGAGGACCTACCATGTGCCAGGCTCTGAGGACATAGCAGTGAACAAAACCAGCTCCAAATCTCAGCCTTATGGAGCTTACATTTATAGATGGGGAGATAGCAAGATGGATGAAAAACGTATAAACTATATCAGATGATGCCAAGAGCTGTGGCGAAAATGAGGCAGGAGAGAGGGCACAGGGCACAAATCGTAAGTGTACTGCTCCTTACAAGCTTCCCACCTTCCCTGGCTTTCCAACAGCCTTTTCTGGCCTCTTTTGCCTACAGTGACTTCCTCTCATTTGAAGAGACTTCAGGGCACCGCAGGCCGCTCCTTCCACGTGGCAATCGGCAACAGGCACACTCTCCTTTGCATCATTACCAAGCCCCTTGTGCGTAGTAGAGGCTTCCACACTGGGTCAGAGGTTCCTTGCGGACGAGGCCAAATCCTAAACTTCTGTTCCGCAGCTCCTGCAGCATCACACTCAGCTCCTATTAGATAGTCAATAAATAACTTGTTAATGTGATTGATGGCATGACTCACAAATAAAATTGCAAGTGAAACCTCCAGTTAAAGTCTCTTAAGGATTTTTCAAGGACTGATTGCTAAACACTCTACAAAGGGGAAAACATCTTTAGAAGAGAAATTAGGGCACTAACTATTCAGGCTATGATAATAAAAATCAGAAGTGCGAACTTCTCATATTCTCCCTGAGGAAACCAGGATCCAGAGAGGACAGCAATTTGCCCAAGATCCTACAGTTAGACTTTTCCCGGACTCAGTTTTCTTAACTGTACAATGGGGTGAATTACCACCTAAATCACCTATTCAAAAGATGTGAGGATTTAATGAGATGGGGAGGATGTTTAACAGACATTCACCCTTGTATAATTGTTCGTTTCCCTTTTATTACTCCTTTTCTTTGCCAGAGAGGGCTCCCCCTCCGATGGCACATTCACCAATGCTCATCTGCTTCCTTTCCTGGTGGGGAATGAGGCCTTGCTCACCTGTGAAGCCAGGAAGTAGCTGATGGGGAGGGGCGGCTGGGGAGTAGGCAGTTGCCCTGTTAACCAGCTCTGTCTCCCTGACAGCTTGCCTCCTTTTAATTTAATCTCGTGCCGCCCTTGTTAGCATCTGGTTATTATTAGACCATAACCACAATAATAAGTATTCCAGTTGTAGTTTCTGTTTGCAGAGTGTTTTGCAATCGTTTTTATTAGTTAGCTGCAGCTCAGCTATCTTGGAAACCAATATCCACAGAAACAGGAAGAAAAATGGGGAGAGGGGTTGGGGTAAAGTATCTACCAGGCAGTTCAATTTGTCTTTGACCAGCAGGATGCCGATGTTCCCTTGGGGGCACTTGAGGAAGTTAGACTAAGGTAAACCTCCACCCTGAGCACCTCTATGTGGTGGGAGCCCCCCAATGGATCTGTGGGTGATCTGGCTACTGTTGCCCACCTGGTGTGGCAGAGCTAGCCTTGCGATTTGGGGTGCAGAGAGAGCCTGCTCTTTGTCTTGCATCTGGGGCGACATCTGAAGAAATCACTTGTACATAAGCAAATGTATGACTCTCTCTCTGGGAGATCAGTCAATTACAGCAAATTGAGCTATTTCATTTCAGCTTGCAAATGGCTTTCAGTTACACAAGTAGACACATTAATCTAATAACTAATGATCATATATTTCACTAATCATACAGCCCTGCATGTGGTATAATATCTAATTATATTTAATATTAAGACATCTTCACATGTGCATTTTTACCAACTGTCTAGCTCAGGGAGCCGTGCAAGAGCAGAGTGGAAGAGAGGAGGAGAGGGTCCAGGCAGGATGTGGGCAGGGTCCAGGGGGCCAAAGGCTGCCCCCAGGAGGAGGGAGTCTTCCTCCGAGGGCATGAGGGAGAATTGTGTCAAATCAGGGTCAAGGCTAACCGCTGCGAAGCTTTTGTGATAGAAGGGCAGAGGGATTGGAAAAGGCCCCCCTTCCTGCTTGGAGCTGGGGTAGCCAGTCACCAGGGTGCTCCTGGGCCTGAGCCAGCAGAGCGTGTGCAGATTTCAGCCCCTGCTCAGGTTCCCTCCCTCAGCCAGGTGCCCAGGTGCCGGGCACCATCCACACAGCTCGAGGTGGCTGCCCTGGAAGAGCTTGGAGTCCGGGCAGGGAAATGGAAAACATATCCCCTGCAGGGCCAACTCAGGCCCGGCTTGCTTCATTTTTTTTTCTGAAAGCCACTGCGGCAAACAGCAAAGGACTTGAATGGATGCGGGGTAGGGTTACTGCAGAGCAGAGCATGGGGTAGGGGAGGAGGAGAGACAGAGGAAGACTGGGTTCGTGTGTGTCTGAGCTTTGGGTCCTTTGATATCAGCCTCCAGCTGCCACCACCTCTATTTCTGGCTGCATCCCTGGGACACTGGTTGTTATGGACTGAATGTTTGTGTCCCCCTCAAATCCACATGCGGTAGCCTTACCCTCCAACTTGATGGTATATGGGATGGGCCTCTTGGAGGGAATAGGTTTAAATGAGGTCATGTGGGTGTGGTCTCCGTGATGAGGTTAGGGTTCTTCTCAGAAGAGGAAGAAGGTAGGTCTTTCTCCCACTGTGTGCCCTGAGGTAGGCCCATGTGAGCACACAGGGAGAAGCTGGCCTTTGATAAGCCAGGAATAGGGCATCCCAGGAACTGACTCTGCCAGCACCTTGACCTTGGGCTTCCAGCCTTGTTGACCCAGACATACCGAGTCTGCGGTATTTGGTTATAACAGCCTGGGCAGGTTAAGTCACTGGTTGTAGAGGGCCCCCTGGGAATTCACATGGTTATTCTTTAAATTGATGTCAGCTGAGATGACTGGCATGGCCGTTTCTCAGAAACAGCCTCCCCCAAGAAGGCAGAGACTGTTATCAGTACTGATTTCTTGTCTTTATCCAGGTGCTGGGAATGAGGGAATGAATAGGACCTTGGCCCACCCAGGCCTTGATAGGTTAGATCCTGTCCTTGTACCAAGAATGAGGACATGAATAGGACCTGGGCACACCCAAAACTCCTTTGACCTTAAGTTTTCTGGTGAAACCCCCTTGTATTTTGGAGATAAATAAATGCGCTGTGTTGCCTGTGGGGAGTGTGACTGTCCCTTCATCAGAGCGACAGCCTCCCACCCGAATCCCAGCTTGTATCTATTTCTGCCTCTTGTCTCCTTTTTTCTTTAATGTCTTAATCCCCAGCTCCTCCACTCAGGAACTGTGGGACGCGGAAAAGAGGGAAACACCCTCCCACAACTGGTCATCTACATGGTCATTGCAGTGCCTCTGGAGTGATTGTCCTGTGGACAGCTCTGGCCGCCTGTATCAACGTTTATCCAGGAAATGACAAACCCCAGGAGGTGAGAAGGACACTAGAAGTTTGGAGTGTACAGAAGGGCAGGGGAAGCTGGACACAGGCAGGGCCAGCCCACTTGGCCATGCACACAGGGAGTCTTTGAAGAGTTTTAAGCAAAGAGGCATGGTCAGGTTTGGAATGAAGACAGAGATTCAGACTGAGGTGATGGTCACGTGAGCCAGGGCGTTCCTGATCAGACTCCCAAGAGTGTCTGAAACAAACCTTTTCCTGGCCCCCCCCCCCCTCCTCCTCCTCCATTCCCCTCCTTTGGGAGAGAATAAGGTGGAGCAAGCTCCAGAGGAAGGCAGGACTGACAGGTAAACAAGGTGGCCTGGGGCCCCCTGTAGGCTCTCAGCTCTGATGACACCCCTCCCCACTTTCCCCTGAGCTTCCTACAATGAGGACAAGGAGACCCCTCCTTGGGGGCTTCCCTCCTTGCACCAATCAATTCTCCTCAATTACCAACAAATCTAAATGTGATTTATCTGTGCCAGAATCATTCCAATATCAGGCGAGAACCTATCAATAAACCCCCTAAGGCAATCTTGCTCAGAGTTGTCAATAGAAGCGCTAACGCACAAAGGCATAGCAGCTAGCAATCAGAGTATTTTTGCCCCCTCCCCCCTTTTTGGGGAGCACTTAATTAAGTCGACCAGAAGCTGTCAAAGATAATTTTCAAAGCGCGTGACCTCAGCAGCTGACATTTGATAATATTACATTCCACGTTGATTGAAATTGATTTTCCCCTCTTTTTTGGGGGGGATGGGGAGAAGGTGGGAGGGTGAGGTCGTGGAAGAGGGGGGATTGGATCCTTTTGGCTGTGGTACTCTGCCCAGGGCCAGCAGCCTGTGGGTTTACCACCAGAAGACTGTTGGGCTCTGTGCCTCCAGTGGGACCAGCACTGGGCAGTCATTCCCCAGTAGGGCCATCACCCAGAGCTGGTGGAGGGAGCTCCATGTGGGGAGAAAAGCGTCAGGTGTGCAAGAACCGGAAGCTAACGCACAAGTGGCACCCGGAGAAGGTGAAGGTGTCCAAAGGCCTGCGTTTGTTGGAAAGATGTGGCACTGGGTAGAGAAAGCACAATGGGAGGTACAGATTGCCATGTTCATTGGGTCCATACTTCACATTGGCCACTCAGTCTATGGAGGTGTAGGTGGCCTCCCATGGAGGTCAGCCGTCCCTCGACTTTACTGCCTTAGAGAAGCTCATCCAACATCTGCCAACCTGCTACTGCTCCCAATCCCCACTAAGAGCATGCCAGCAGCCTCGCTCCTCTTGTTACTCAGTCAGCTCTAGTCTCTAACGCCCCCATTGGGCCCTCTCTTTGTAATCACTCACCCTCATCCAAACGATTTTCACCTCAGGTCAGGCTTGGCTCTGTGCCCTATCGTGGCTGTGGGATGCTGCCCACTTGGCTCCCTGGTTTCCGGACTTTCGTCTGCCTGGCATTGGCTCCTCACACTCACCAGCTTGTGTCAGTGGTTTTAGGTAAAACAGAGCTCTGACCTCTGCTCCAACTCTGTGGTTTCACATGGTTTTCCCGCTTTGACCCACTGGCCAAGGCCAGAAGTTTGACCTTCAGGGAAACTATTTTGATCATTTCAAGTAAGAGGTTATCTTAAAGAATCTTGATGCATGTATCAGTCAGGGTTCTCTGGAGAAACATAACCAACAGGACCTCTGTGGATAGATAGATAGATAGATAGATAGATAGATAGATAGATAGATAATATATTTTAAGGAGTTGATTCATGCTACTCTGGAGACTTGGTAAGTCAGAAATCTGCAGGGCAGGCCGGTAGGCTGGGAACACAGGGGAAAGTTGCAGTCCAACTGCAAAGGCAGTATTTTGGCTGAATTCCTTCTTGTTTGTCAGAGGTCAGTCTTTGTTCATTAGGGCCTTCAACTGATTGGATGAGGCCCACCTGCATTATGGAAACTAATCTGTTTTAGTCAAAGTTCACCAATTTAAATGTTAATCTCATTCAAAGCACACTTTCACAGAAACACCCACAATAATATTTGATAAAATATCTGGGCACTGTGGCCCAGCCAAATTGACACATGAAATTAGCCATCACAATACACATGAGAGGTTCGCTTAAATTAGTTGGGGGTGGGGTGGGGAGGGAGGTGTTTGTAGCAGGGGACCCAACTTGAGTCTCTAGAAAGTCATAGGTGGCTTACAATGTGTGATGGACTGTAATGGGGCCAGCAGGACTTAAATTGAGTGAGCGTCTTTGGCCAGAGAAGAGTCGTGAGAGAGAGTGGAATGGGGAGGCACCACTGTCTGTCCTCACTGACTCTTGTCTGAGCTTTGTGGAGGGTGTGAGACAGGAGAGCTGTCTGCATGAGACTCCGGATGACACCTGGGACCCTCAGGGTACTGTTGTTTTATTCCCAGGTGATAAATTGAGACACAGATTTGGAGGCAGCAGTATTCTCCCATTCTAGCATGGACCACAGAGTGACCCCTGAGAGGGCCAGGTCTGGGGTTGCAGCACTGTACTCATATCTCATATAATCCTAATGGAATCCTATAAGGTAGCTATTATCTTCATAAACACAGACACAGACAAGGAAACACACACACACACACACACACACACACACACACACACACTCCCCACACTCAGCTGCAGGGAGGGGCAGCCAAGAAACAAACTTCTAACTGATGAGGGATGAGAAGATACAGGAAGTTTCTGGTGGGGTCCTAGGAAAGTTTGAAAAGAGGGCCGACTCAATTGGCATAGGACCTTTCTTTACTCGTCCTGTTCCCTCTTCCTTTCTCCTGGCCTGGAACTCGGATGTGATGCCCACAGGTGGAGCAGCCACTTGCTATCTCCAGAACCAAAATGACAGGCAAGGATGGTGGACCAGGAAGGGAGGGAGCCTGCTCCTTGGGCACTGCCCCTGTGCTGTCCACCCCTGGACTCTATTAGATGAGAAAAATAACATCCTATTTGCTTAAGCACTGTTTCAGGTTGTCTGATCTGTAACAAAACACTCTACAACTCTGTGACTTACAGCAACCAAGCAGTCATTTTGTTCATAAACCTGGGGTCTGGGCAGGTGAGGGCAGTGCATCTCTGTTCTGCCTGTGGCCAGTTGGGGCAACTGGAAGTGTACAGGGTTGGGGTTATCGGAAGGCCTGCTTACTCACGTGTCTGGTGGTTGATGCATCACCTGGAATTCCTACCTACATGTGGCTTCTCCCTGTGGCTTGGGCTTCCTCACAACATGGTGGCTGGGCTCCAAGGTCAACAGAAGGAGATCCAGGCAGAAGCCAGGTTATCTTCTATGACCTTGACTTAGATTCATGCAGGGTTTCTCCCACTGCATTCTCTTCATTGAGGAAGCCACAGAGGCCAGGCCAGTTCCAAAGAGAGGGGAAGCTGACTTTACCTCTTTATGGGACGGAAACACGTGGAACTGGAAATGTGCCTGTGGCCATTTTTGTAAGATGTCATCTGCTGCATTATTCTCGTCAGGTTCCTGTTACATGCAGCCGGTTGCAACCCTGTTGGAGAAGGATCACTGCCATGTGCTCCATGTGAGCACATCTTCCTTCCCACCTGCGTGCAGGCTGTCCTGTGAGGTCTGCGGTGCGCTTAGGCAGTGCATTACTGATCTTATGGTGCAAGATGCTTTCCCAATTACATTCAATCAGTTTGGGGGCCAAGAAAGTATCCCGTAAAAGGGTTGTTGTTTTTAAGTTAGTGCCTTGAGGGACTAGGCCGTACCCTTTCCTTCTGCTCCTTGACGGAGAATGAGCTGGCCGAGGAGAAGGCAGGGTGGTAGAGTAGAAAGACTCTGCTAGATTGTGAGTTGGGAGGCCCAGGGCTTCTGTTGAATTTTTGTCTTGATTAGCTGTGTGACCTCAGAAAAATTGCTTTCCCTCTTTGGGCCTAAAATGTCCTCATTCATAAAATGATGATGATGACCCATGACCTCTAAGATCTCTTCCAATTCAAAAATCCTACTATTGTCAGAAAACGGCTCCTCTGAAAGGGATTTATGTGGAGGTGCTTAAGGAATGCATATGTTTAGTTAATTTAGTAGCTCAGCAAATGATGGCTACCCCAAGAGACAGGGGGTTCTATTAAAAGCCTGGCATTAGTTTTGATCACGCTTAGAAATACTGTAGGAAATCAGCAGCAGTGCACAGGAAACCTCCTCTCACTCAGACCCCAGACGGATGACAAAGTGATAAGCAGAGCTAACTCCCTGGGGCAATATTTCTTCCCAAAGCATAGATATGGGTGAATTATTGCCATTCTTAATTGCCTAATGATTTTTTTCCCCTTTCATGTAATCTTTTCGGGGGGTTGTATTTTTACCATCTTGCAAATTCATATTGGCAGAGTGATATACATTGTCGAATAAAACACAGTGGCCAATCCATCAAAAATCAGGCTGCAGTTGCCTTAGGTTTTGGGGAGAGAAACTGTAAGAGGGGGAGGAGGAGAGATGAACAGGGCAGGTGCTTCGGTGATGTAGGCCGCCAGCCACTTCCTTGCTGGTGGGTCAGCAGTTCTCCTGGCTGACCCTGAGATGGGCTGAGCACTCCAATTTTCTCCAGGCTCTTTTCCTTCTGGGCTCAAGTTTTGGCTCTTTGAGGTGTTTGCCTTATTAGCCACAGCTGTCTGGGGAACTCAGAAGGCAATTAGACCAGGGAGTGAGCCGTTTAGGGGATTGGTAATGGAATGTGGATTCTTTTCTCCCTAACTTAATTGTTTGCATTTGACCAGAAATCATTACCAGCTGATGGCTGCTTGGTGGCATCTGCGAACTAAAGTGGTGACTCGGTGGAGTTCTGAACACGTGATGAGAGGGACCTATTAGAGAGAGAGGTTCTTTAGTAACTTTGATGGTGAGGGGAGTTTGCCCCAGACTTGTGTGTCCTTTGAGATATGATCTTGCTCCTGTGTTGCCTCTTTCGCACTTTCAGGAATGTGAGGACCAACGACAATCGCTGAAGACTTGGCAACGGTGTCCCCACAAGTCCTTGCTGGGCTCTACGTGGTCCCAGCCTTCACCGCACATGAGGGTTAACTGAGGATCTTGGCAACCTCCCTTGGCTCAAGGCTCTTCCCCAGACCAATTAAATTCGAATCTCTGGGAGTGAGACCTGGGCATCAGTATTTCTAAAGCTCCCTAAGTGTTCCCAAAGTGCAGCCGGGGTTGAGAGTCGCCACAAAAGGGAAGGGTCTCGTCATTTCTTAGTGGAAACAATTATCTTGAATTTCTTGATTGAGATGGATGTAGGTGAGGGGACAAGGATGAAAAGTCAGGAGTGTGGGGACCCCTGCAAGCAATTTCCTCAACAAGTATTAATGAGGCCTGTTATGTGCCAGACACAGGGCTCGGTGGGGCTATCGCTGGCATAGACATCATCGAGCTCACAGTTTCCTGGGGGATCCAAAGAGCCGGTCCCCATAGTGAGTGTGTCAGGAGCCAAGGGAGCACAAAGAAGTTTCCGGTTAAGAGAAACCAAAATCTTAAGGGTGAGAACAGGAAAGGGGTGGGTGAGGGAATGCAGATTGATCTAGGCCAGTGCTAGCCAAGAAAATGTAATATAGCATAAAAGAATATATAACTTATATTGTATAATGCAATATAAATACATATGTAATTTAAAGTCTCTAGTAGCCCTATTTGAAAAAGATAAAAAGGAGAAATTAGTTTTAATGGTGTATTTTAGTTAACCCAGTATATCCAAAACATTCTCATTTGAACAGGTAATCAATATAATAACTAATAATGAGCTGTTTTGCATTTTTTTAATAGTAAGTCCTCAAAATCTGGTGTAAATTTTATAATTAGAGTGCATCACAATTTGGACTAGACTCATTTCAAATGTTCAGTAGCTAGCGGCTACTGATTTTCAGCATCCAATCAATCAGCGCTGATTCAGGGAGAGGAAACGTGTGCTATGGTGTGTCAAGAGTATGGGAAATCAAGTGGTGCCAAGTGCAGAGTGAGGGGCATTGCAGGTGTGGTCTAGAAGAGCTGAATAATTTGCAGGTCCAACTGCAAAATGAACGAGCAGAGCTCTCGACTCAAAGCTATTGAGAAATTTAAGATGGTGATAATGGGGCAGTAGACAAGCCTGGGGGCGGGACCTAAGCCACTGGGCAGGTTGCAGGAGGTGAAGCTGGTCTTGGGAGTGGCAGGCATTGAGCTAACCAACTTGGTCCCCTCTTCTTCCTCCCTTGGGGATAGAAGCTCTGCTTTGATCCAGTATTTTTCTTTCCTGGCGCCTGGGAAGGACATTCAATCACAAATTTCCCCAGGATTCTTGGGAAGATTGCCCTCCCCAGTGAAGAGATTGGTGAAAAGAACCTGTCCTGTGGTTTTTTCTGTGGTCCCACCAGGACCTGAAGCTTGAGCTGCTGTAGCCTGCCTGTGGCCTAAAGGGAACATTCAGGAAACTTTCAGAGGGACCTGGCTTTGTTGAGCCACTGAAGGAACCAAATCTGCAGCATCCTTGCGGCTGGACTTCTTGTTGGGAGAATTAATGAGGGTCATTATTTAAGCTACTGCCGGATGGGCAGCCAAAAACATCCTTATGAACTCCCTGAGAGAGGGAAACATAAGAAGGCAAACCACAAAGGACCTTGGAAGGTTCATCAACCCCCAGCTTATTGTCATGATCAGCTGACGTCCTTATTCCCTTCACTGTCCTTGAGGCAGACTTGAGATGACTTCCCATGTTCACGATGGAGAATGAACCTACTGGGATTACGTTGCTTCTCTTGGAAGTGTTTGCTGGCTGTGTGGTGGGCACGAGTGGCATCAATAGTAACTGCTATTCTTTGCCAGCATCAGATTTTCACCTCCTGAATGGTTTGGGGCCAGCGTCCTTCCTCAGAGGAACATTTATTGGGTGCTAGCCCAGCACTGAATGTATACAATACATAGGAGGCATGAAATGCATGTTCATGTCCTCTCTTTTTTTCTTCTTCTGGTCATTTAATCATAGAATTGTTTGACATAGCCAAGGCGCATGTGGACTGTTTGAAGTAAGATGCCAAGGGCTGATTTTGCTGATAGAGTGGAAGGCTTGAAAATGGGTAAGAAGCCTTATTTAATTCAACAAAACTGAACAAGTGGTTATTGAACATTATTGAATTCTTATACTACATGTAGTTGAAAAAATTGACTGTGATGTGCTCCAGGGAGGGCAAACAGTTTCAAAGCAAGGTGCTAGCAAAAGGCTTACACAGGCCTCTCACCAAAGGAGAAAACTGCTTGGCCAATAACTAAGTAAAGAGGTGCTCGGCCTTATTGGGAATCAGGAGAATGAAAATTAAAACCATAAGGAGATCATACTACCCACCTATCAGATCAGCAAAAATTTAAAAGTCTGAAATAAAAGTATGTGTGGGTAAGGATAAGGAACAATACAACCTCCATTGGTGGGAATGGAGAACATTATAAATGATTTGCAAAAAAAAACCCCTGGCATTATCACCCTGGCCAGTGTGGCTCAGTAGGTTGGGCATCATCCTGTGAACCAAAAGGTTGCTGGTTAGATTTCCAGTCAGGGAACATGCCCATTACAGGCTCGATTCCCAGTGGGTGGCATGCAGGAGGCATGGACTCTGGATTTGTCTGCATGATTAAGGTACACTTACAGGTAAGTTTTTTTTACTAGCTCTAGGGATTAGCTATCCCTGTGGGGGCAATCCCCCCAGAGTCAGCAAGGCCACAAATGTCAAAGATTGAAGTACAGAAAGTCACAAGGCCTGGTTAACATCGTTTGGATGGTGAATTTAACAGTGGGATCCTCTACAAACCCCGCACTGAAGCACACTCCTCCTCTTCTGAATTGCTTACCACTGTGTCTGTTGTCTGCACTCCTTATAAGCTCTTTCCATCTCCTGCTTTATGTGGAGGCTCTTGGTTGTGAAGAAAAGAACTAACATAGCAGGCCTGAGACTGCCTTTTTTTTTTTTTTTTTTTTACCTTTTGTACTTTTATTTTATTTTTATTTTATTTTGTATTGTTTTCAGCTGCACATCTTAGTGGTTAGACAATCATATACTTTACATAATGTTCCCCTTGATATTTCCAGTTCCCCTGGCACCATACATAGTTATCAATAGACGAGTGGATAAAAAAGCTGTGGTACATATATGCAATGGAATATTACCCAGCCATAAACAAGAATGAAATCTTTTCATTTGTGATTGCTGTCTTTTAAAAGTCCTGTGGGCAAGGTTGTCCCTTGGAAGGTATCTAGGAACTTGAATTTCGGGAGGTTTTCTACCATTCTCAAACTACTAAGGCAAACAAAATGTTTTGGTGCTGAATGCCTGGTTTCCTTCTGGGAGCCTGGAATTTTGGTACGTGCTAGGCAGAGGTGGTTTACCAGCCCTCAATAGAAACCTTGAGCATTGAGTCCTTCAGGTGCTTGCCTGATAGACAACATTTCACCCATGTCCCAACTCATTGCTGGGGGAACTGGGTCCTGTGGGGCTCTTACAAGCTTATGCCTGGTTTCCGCACACTTCACCCCACACACCTTTTCCCTTTGATGATTTTGCTTTGAACCTCCTCACTGTAATAAGCCGTGACTATTATTGTGTTCTGTCTGGTGAGTTCTCCTAGTGCAGTGGTCGTCAAACTACGGCTCACGAGCCACATGCGGCTCTTTGGCCTCTTGAGTTTTTAGCAAAGGCCAGCTTAGGAGTACCCTAATTAAGTTAATAACAATGTACCTACCAATATAGTTTAAGTTTAAAAAATTTTGGCTCTCAAAAGAAATTTCAATCGTTGTCCTGTTGATATTTGGCTCTGTTGACTCATGAGTTTGCCGACCACTGGCCTAGTGGATCGCTGAACCTGGTGATGGTCTTGGAGCCCCTGACACACTGGTCTATCAGCCTTACTTATCCTGGCAAGTTGCTATGATGCAGGCATTGGGCATCTCAGCATCTTAGCAAGAACTTTCAATGAAGAACCAGGACATCTGCTTTTCTTTTCTTTTCTGAGATTTATGGGCACAAACAGATTAGCAAAATCTGATGGGGGTGGTGGGGGTGGTGTTAGTTACCTTTACTGAGCCTCAGTTTTCTCATCAAAATTGGATCTAGTAACCCCTATCCCCTTTCATGGTGTGTCATGAGGCTCAAATAAAAATGGGTTGTGAAAATGTTCCCAACTCCTAAGACATGATGTCAATGAAAGATAATTACAAATCTATACACTCCCACCATACCTTGGATATAAAGCAAACGTTTAATTAGTTTCTGCCAAATAGATGAATCAATGCAACTTATCTCATTCTTTCCTCTCCTGGAGTCCATAGCGCCCAGCAAATTCTGGACTTTAGAGAAACGAAATAAACACTTCATTTTTAATCCTCAGGGTGAAAAACTGAGAAAAGAACAAGCCCAAACAGCTGACACCTGGGTGTGGTGTCCTGAAGTAGCTCCACCTCACCGCCCCTCCCCCGCCACTCCAACCCCCTTAATTGCCAATCCTGGGCCATGGGGTGGTGCTTTCAGAGCCTCCGAAACTCCCTGAAACCATTTGCTTGTGAGCTCCACTCATCAGCCTCTTGTCAGCCGCCACCAGGAGGAACTCGGAGGCCTTAATTGATCAGGCCGGGCAGTAGCCTTGAGAACTTGATTCAGGTATTGACTTCTGAGGAGCCAGTTTTACTCCGGCCTCCACAGCTAGGAGCGGCTGAACATCAAAACTATTAACCTCTGGCCCGAGCAGTTGGAGAGGCAGCCCAGCAGCAGTAATTAGGAAGTCAATCGGAATCGCCTGTCTCACTTACACTGGCATGTCAATCAATAGCCGCCGTGACAGGTTCATTAGGCCCAGGCCATGCAAGCCCAGCCTGTAACAACCTCATAAAATACAGCAACGACTCAGGGCAGAGAGAAATCTGCCCGGAGGACTGGAGTGGATGACAATATGTATTGATTAGGGCTCTAGCAATTTATGAAGTGCTACTTGTTGGCCAACCTTTCTGACTCAGTGCTAAATTTTCCCAAGTAGTTGCAAGATGAAACCAAATATTACCCTTTAAAAAAAAATGAGAGGGAGGCAAGCTGTTGTTTGACAGGGCATTTTTTATGTTAGTTACTCCTGGCAAATAATCTTTCAGGGTAGAACTTCAATGGTTACTTAAGGCTGACGCGGTACCTTTGTCCCTGTGACCATCAGATTTTGAAAGAAGACATCCATCTGGGGAAGAAAAAAATATGATTTGACGTGTGATTAGGCAAGACTCTACCTTCGGAGAGACAGGGTGATTTAGGCATTCATTTCTTCTTGGCGTTTTTAATGGCTTATCTGGGTTGTTCCGGGGGGGATGGCTGACACCTGGGTTTTCAGGGCTAATTTAAAAGCTCAAGAGAAGGGGGTGAGGGTGTGTGCAAAAGGATCCCTTCCACCTCCCCTTCGCCAGCCCCCCTCCCCCCAAGGGTGACACTGCTTGACCACATTTGCCAGAGACCTTGCTGCCTCTAAACCTGCTGAATAACAAACAGGGCAGTGATTCTGGGCCTCATTCTGGGCTGTGGCCTTGAAAACAGCACAAGGCGGGGTGACACGTTCACTGCTTTAACCGGATCTACAAGTCACCTCACTACCAGCCCTGCGAAATAGCCAGGGGCCTGTGAATGGCGAATGTCTCCTGATATTTGCCTCAGTCTTCAGTGATCAATGCCCACTAACCTGCACCTACGAATTCATCATCAAGCTTGGGGCTGCACTGTACCCGATACGACTCTGAGAACTCCAGACAAGCCCCAACCAGTCCCATTTGGACTGTCCCCAGAGGCATGGCCCTGCCCTGTGTTCAGGTTAGAAGGGCTGAATTCGGTTCACGTTTTGTCAGTATCAGACCCAACCTCACTGAGTTTAGACTCTTCATCCATAAAATGGGATAAAGATGCCCCTGCGTCTCTCTAACATGGTTATTGTGAATCTCAGATGAAACCCTGGAAGAGAAACATTTTTTGGTAAAATACTGTGTAAGTGTAGAAGTGGGTTTATAGAGAGACCATCAACTGTGTTCCATCCCATCTCCCAAGTAGAAGGAAGAAGGTTCCAAATGGTTATGTGTCAGCTGAGATTTTCACCCCTAACAACCTCACAGGCATGACCAAACCAAGCAACGCGCAAACACTCACTGAGCTTGGTAAGACACTGATGGTGATCTTGACCTCCTCCTCCTCCTCTGGTTTCATTACAGCAACTTGGTAACAGTGGGGGAAGGGGGAACACGGGTATTTCCCAGCTGAATTCCAACTCCTCAAGCAGACATTTCTTTTGTCCTGTAGGTGCTAGAAATCTTCCTTATTTGCCGCCCAAACTCCAGTTCTATCCCCACCATCCTTGTATCATCCGATACAAACACAGTAATGGGGATTTGATTGCTAGGCATTGCAAAACAACAAAAACAAAATAAACTAAACAAAAAGAGCAAAATTCAGACGACGTATCCCACCTGAGGTTGTCCCTCATCTGTCTGGGGCTGTCCAGTGGGCCAGGCCAGCCTTCTTTGTGGCTTCCTCCCTGACGGTTCTTCCTCAGGGCCTGACTCTGGTTCCTGCCTTGAAGATCTGCCTGCCGGACTCTGAGTTGATGGGATGCGCAGACTGAGGCTAGAGGTGGAATGGGTGGAAATAGCCGCTAGGGCTGGGGCAAGGGGTTCTCAGGGCCTTCTGGACCCTGCTGTGTAGTTTAGTATTTGGACATGAGTTCCCAGGCCAGCCCCCTGATGAGGAAGAACATCACTTGGGAGTGAGCTCCGCCTTCTCTCCTCAAGGGCCCCCTCCCAACTCCCCGAATAGGAGCAGCCTTTACAACCTGAAAACAAAAAGCAATAAAAGGCTCCCCAGGCAGGTTTGTGCCTCAGAAAAGGAGAAGCCAGCATCTCACAGGCTCTCAAGTTGCCCCTGCTGGAGCTGCTATGTAGGGAACAACCAGCCCCAATTGTGCTCTCTAAACTCACTTTTAACTTTTTGAAGCCCTTCTGTACCCTCGGCCTCATCCCCTCCTTACCGGGGCCCCAGGAGCTATGGATGATACACAATATTAGTCCAGGGAAAGAGGACAGTGGGAGCTGATGTCCCCCAGTAGGGCCACGTCAGGGTAGCAGAGCAGCCTATCTGGATGCTCATCAGAGGCTGCTCTCGTCTCCCCCTCCAAACTCTGTCACCATCCCCAACATGCCTCAGTTTTGACCTCCGTGAAATGGAGCAATGCCCTTATTTTTAAATTCCACAAAACCTCCAAAACTGTAAAACTATGAAACATACAGCAATGTTAGACTAGGATTTTCCATTATAAGTTACTTCGTTGTTGTTGTTTTTTTTTTTGGTATTTGTATGTCATCATAGCGATATATGAGGCAGAAACCTTATTGTCTCAATCACCACTGTATCCCAGTGCCCAGCACAAGGCTGGACACAAATGCAAACCTGTTATTAGCAACCGATCTTTATTTATAAGGAAAGAGAGGAAAAGGGGGGGGGGGAGATTTTTTTAAAGCCCTACTATCTAGACTTTCTCAGTCCTCCCAGCTGCTTACCTTGGCTTTATTTGTCCTGTGGCTCAGGTTTAATCTGGGGGCTACAACGGGCCAAGCCTTTGGGAAGGCACCCTCCTTCCACTTGAGCTATTACCCTCCAGCCCAGGCCATGGGTTCCTGCCAGCCTCTTTCCAAGTAGAGGTGGGCATCTTCAAGGTGCCCGAGGGCTGTGTGTATGCTGGGAAGAGGAGGGGGACAGAAGTGACCCTCTGCTGGCAGTACTCAGACCCAGGGGACCCAGCTCCCCTCCTGCCTGCACTGTGAGCATCCCCACTCCACAACAGCCCTACATATCAGCCCTGGCAGGGGCAACCGGAGAGCCTGCAAGATGCTGGCTTTTCCTTCTCTGAGGCACGAACGTGCCAGGGAGCCTTCGGGGCACGCTGGTTTGCAGCAAGGCCTGCAGGAGAAATCCTCAGGCTCCAAGGCAGAGCCACCAGCCAGTAACGACTTTCCTTGCACCTGTGCCTGTTGCAATCATTTTTATCATTTTGCCACGCTTCATTGACCGATGGATTTTTTTTCCAGCTTTGCACTTTTGTTTATTACTATTATTTTTATCTTCATCATTACCTCCGTGCCTCTGATGGCATTTAGATTCGAACCGCCTATGAACCTTCGAGCCTGATCGTGCCACGACAAAAATATTGTCGTTTACATTCTGTGCCAAAGTATTATATAAAAACACATCAACGAAAAGGAAATTCAGGAAGCTGGGAGTAAAGATATATAGTCAGCAAAGTATATAACTTCTGGCATATTACTGCTTAATCCTAACATAATTATTCTCATCCTTTTATTTGATTAACTTCTAATGGTTCCTCTTGGTGTTAAAGGTCCCACTCTGATCATTTGATTTTAGTGTCTGCTATAATTACCGATAATGTTCTTTGCAAGACAATTTAATGATAACCGCATAATGGCCTATATGAAGAAAGCTGCAGGGTTTCAAAGCTTTTGAGTAATATAAAATACATTAGACTAACACAAGCTATCAACATGACAGGGAATGTTTGATTTACACTCAGGACTAGGTTATAGCACTGTGGAATTTTTTTTCTTTTCCTTCTCTCTCTTTTTTTTTTTTCCTTTTTGCAGACGTTTACAATAAATGACAGAACAGCTGGACAATATGCAACTTGCTGATTGCAGAAAAAAAATGTATCACAAAGTTTGGGTGGTGCAGAGGCAGCCAGGGGAGATGGAGGGGAGCGTTGTGCGTGGGACAGAGCTGGGACAAGAGCCGAGGGCCCGGTTCCCTGGAGACACTGTCCCAATGAGCCTTCCCCTGGGAAGCTCAGGCTGGAAGGAACCTCTTGGCATTCCTCCTGCTGTCCTGGGCAACCGAGATTCTCCCTGCCGGTCATGCTCCCCCGGTTTTGGATAGCCAAAGTCTTGTTCAATTAACCATTTTTTGGATCCAAATATTAATAATCATCGTTTTCAGTTACTCAGTCTCTCTTTTTCCCCCAAAGCAAGCAAAGGAGCCAGCAAATTGGAAAACCAGCCTAAAAACAAAAGAACCAGTTTGTCCAAACCCTACTGGCCAGCAGACCTGATACCATCTTCCTCCGGGCCTGCCCCCTGGGCAGCGTTTGGTGGTATTTGGGAGCCTGGCGCGTGTGCCTCTTTCGTTTGCAATAAAGTCATCACTCACCACTCTGGCCAAATGCAGCATAATTGATGGTGTGAGTGGATGGAGAAAATTTCCTGTCAGAGAAAAAAGGTTAACCGTGGACATATCACACCAGGGTCTCTGATTCCAGGATAATGCCATTTGGACAAGAGTAGGGCCCCGTCCCTTTTATAACACTTTATGCCCCATTAATATTCCTGCAAGTCCCAGGACCTGCCTGTTTGGGCACTTAATCAAAAGCAATGGGTTGAAAATCATGTCCCAATTCTCCTCATATTTGATTCATCCCTCCCAGATAGGAAGAAGTAAAAAACACATTACTGGCATCACCACAGCACATGCATTACACGCTAAGCAGTTGAGAAGGCTATCATCGGGTTTTATCCCTTTGGGTACTTGGATGGACAAGTACTTTCTTATTCATCCATTCAGTGGACTGAGGCAGCTATATTTCATTTTTCTTTCTTCCCCTGACAGACAATCCGTTAGTTTTCTACAGATCTCTCTTTTAAAGACACATTCGTGTCACTTATTTTAATTGTAGGCTTCAGGCAGCAAAACCCAGAATGTGTATTAGCGTGCATGCAAGCGCGCGCACACACACACACACACACACACACACACACACACGTGCACACACGCACGCACACACACACAACTGGAAACCCACTACTTGGATGTAGCTCCTCTGAGAACCAAATCTAATAATAGGAGAAGAACATTTCTTAGGGGAAGAATTAATTTATACACTTAATTACTCGGGATCCACTTCAAGCTCTCTGCCTTAACGCTCTTTCTTTTGGAGAGACTTTTTGACTAAACGCCGGGTGTTCTAATGGACCCTGAGGGGGTCTGGCTCGCGCAGATGGAGGGGTCTGGCCACCCCACCCCTGCCACCACGGCCCACGCCTCACCCTCCCGCAGGAGATGTGGGCATCTGCCCATGGACCAGAGGCCCTGCGCCTGTTAATATTGATCTGAGCCTGAGTGAGAGGGGCTTCGGCTCAGTGAGCTGCTTTCTCTCAGCTCCCACGCTCTCCGGGCTCCCGAGTGGATTTTCTGCTGCATGGCTCAGGCCCAGCATAACTGTGAGAAATGGAACTATTTCTCCTACCTGTTCAAAACAGGGCAATGGCTAGGGCCCCTTCATTCAGGAGGCCTCTGTCTGAGAAATGGGCTTTTTTTTCTACTTAGAGAGGTCATTCCACTCACCAATATCTAGAGGAAGGACATAATTAAATATGAAATTGCATAGTATTAGGAGAAGGGTTACCTCTGTTGGATTAATGAGGGAGGAGAGTTATCTGCTCCTGATATCATCAGAAAAGTGAATTGGGTAAAGTCTTATCATGGGGCCAAATAGGCCGGGGAGGCTTCCCTGCCGCTCTGGGGGTTGGAGGAACAGGCTGGAAATCCTGGACACCAGGGTTCCCAGTGTGAGTTCTGGCGGGTGCAGATGGGAGCATCTCCTGTTCCCCAAGAAGAAGCAGATGCAGGCCCAAGATCGTCCAAGCTAGGGGGCAGAGGTTCCAGAAATGTGGACAAATGGGGCAGAGACTTGGGGAGACGGGAAGTAGCATGGGACCCATGGCCCCAATACTGAATGGGGACCTGTTTAGCCCCCTGGTGTATAACCACCATCAGCCTGCCAAGGGACCTGCACACCCCTCCACTGAGTCAACGTTTGGCGGGCATTCAGGGCTTGTTTGTTGAGTCCTCTTAAAATGCACGCCTGATACCTGGGATGGGCGAAGTGGGACTCAAAAGCAGTGTGTCATCACATTTAGATGAGTTTAGGTTCAATCCTTTAGTGATTTCATAGAATAGTTTACTTACATTAAGGCATGTTAGAAAATATCTTTTGTAGGTGCATATGTCCCATTCGATATCAATATAAACTCTGTATCCTACAGAGATAAATATTCTTAAACCTTGAAAAAATCTAGATGAAAATTAAATTGACCATTTATCAAGCCTCAGGAGAGAGGTATGAAAATGATTTTTCTAAGCTTAGAAGCAATATAGACACTCTCAGAGGAAAAGAGTGGCAGATTTGACTATATACAAAAACAAAACATTCCCGTATGTTGAAAAAAAAAGAGGCAAACAAACGATTGGGAAAATATTTATAGCTACTCTGACAAAGGTTAATATCTTTATTATTTAAATTGGTCATATTAACTGATAATAAAATACCACGTCCCAATAATAAGCTAAGAAGAGAAGCATAATTTATAGAGTAGAAAATACAACTAGTAAACAAGAATATTAAGAAAATGTTCAGCTTCACTAGGGGCAAAATAAATGTAAATTTTAAAAAAGAATCATTCATTCATAAATAAGTGTTTTTCTTAAATGAACATACCTAGCATTGACAATAGTGCCCTGAAAGTGTTTTCTCTTGTACATTCCTGGTAGTGTTGTAAATAGATAAAACCCTTTCAGAAAGCAATCCAAAGTTATAAAAATATGTGTACCCTTCGACACAGGAATCCCACTTGTGGAACTCTAATCTGAGGAAGTATTCCAAAAGATGAAAAAGCTAATGTGTAAAGGCCTTTATTGCAGTGCGGCTTATAACAAGAAAGACTGAAAACAACTCACACCAAGAGGTGCTTGTGTCAGAGCCACTTGACAGAATATTAGTCAGTCTTCAAATGGTAGCCACGTGGACCAAGGCTTTCTTTACCATTAGATGAAAAAGTAGTATACAAAGTTGGATATAAACTATAATTTCCAGTAAACGATAATTTCCATGCACATATAAAAAAGATAAAAATCACTGTAGACCGATTATAATGAATAAGACAAAACAAAACAAAACAACTGATGACACCAAGTAACAGCAAGTTTGGGAGGCAGCTGGATCACACACGCTGCTAGTGGGATGGTGGAACTATGAAATGTAGACCCACCCTGGAAAACAGTTGGGTAGTTTCTTATCAGGTTAAACATATAGCCTCCATATGACCTAGAAATCCCATTCATGAGTATTTATCCAACAAAATGAACCCACCCCAAAGCCTGTATGTGAATGCATATAGCAGCTTTATTCATAACTGCCAAAAATGAAAGCAACTCAAGTATTCATCACTGGTACACGAATAAACAAATGGTGGTATATCCATACAGTGGAATACTACTCAGCAATAAAAAGAAATGAACTGCTGATAGATGCAATATAGATAAATCCAAAAAGCATTATACTAAGTGGAAGAAACCAGACATGAAAGGCTAGATATTATACTGTATGATTTTAATTATGACATTTTGGAAAATAAAAAATTACAGGGACATAAAATAGATCAATGGTTGCCAGCAGTTTCATGTGGAGGGAGGGGATTGATTACAAAGGGACACAAGGGAACTTTTTTGGTGGGTCTATTCTCTATCTTGATTATGGTGTTAATTACATGGCTGTATGCTTTCGTCAAAATAGATAGAATGAATTCTCAAAGGTCATTTTTTTTTCCTGTATGTAAATTACACCTCAACTAACCTGGCCTCCACCTCCAAAAAAGCTATCCATAGTTCTGGTACAATAAGGTGATTCTTCTCTTTTCTCCATTTCTCAAAATTTCTAACACAACTTTGAAAAAGAAAGTATATGACTACATTGGTTACTGTTGTCACTAGACAGAGATAATCCATGAGCAGGGGCACATTTGTCTAAATAAGTATAATATTTCTACTTCAAATAGCCACTGAGCAGAAGCAAACAATGTGAAAATCTTTTGCAAATTGTGAAATTCCCCTATCCAGGAGGCTGCACTCCCACCTCTCTAGCTCTCTCTGGAATTTTTCAGAGTGCTGCTTTTCACCTGACCTGACTCCAGGTCTTAAACCAGATACAAGTGGCAAAGGAACTATATGTGTTTAACTTAGAAAATAAAGACTTAGAAGTAGAATGTATCACAGGAATACCAGGTTGGTTCAACATATGTAAGTCTCTAGGTAACATATATACAATTTTAATAAAATAGAGAACAAAAACACATGATCATCTCATTAAACAAGTGTATAAAAAATCCGCTCAACAAAATCCAATACCCTTTCATGAAAAGAAACAAAAAAACCACACCTTAACAAACTAGAAATAGAATGGAACTTCCTCAACCTGACAAAAGACATCTACAAAAAACCCACAGTGAACATCACACTTAATGTAAAAGACAAAGCTTTCACCCTAAGATCAGGAACAAGATGCAAATATCCACTCTTTTCATTTCAAGTTAACATTAGGCTGGAGGGTCTAGCCAGGGCAATTAGGCAAGAAAAAGAAACACAAGTCATCAGATTGGGAAGGAAGAATTACAACTATCTCTATTTGCAGGTGACACAATCTTATATATAGACAATCCTAAGGAATAGACCAAAAAAATGATGAGAACCAATAAATGAGTGATGAAAATGTTCTGGAATGAGATAGTGGTGAAGGTAACACAGCGTTGTGAATTTGCTAACAAAACAAGGATTTCTATACTCCAAAGGGGTGAATTTTGTGATGTGTGAATTATTATCTCAATAAAAACAAAGAGAAAATGAAAGTCTTGGGAAAGGAGCTAAAGGAGAACAGGGGGGAAAGTGTATGTCAGGCCCAGATCGCCTGCGGGACTGAAGGATCAAAATAGTATCAACTCCAGAGTTTTCTAGCCATCAGATGCCCTGGGACCAACAAGGAGGTCATGAGGTGGGCATCATCTAGGCCACTGCTGGTCGCCTACCCTAGTTTGGTGGGTTTAAACTAGCTTTAGCTCTCCTCCTAATTTCCCAATCCCCGTGGCCTACAGCAAACTGCCTTATGTGTTTGTACCACTCACAGGCACATACTACTGACTGTGTCCTTATTACAAACTAGAGGCCCAAATGCATGAAATTCGTGCAAGGGGCTTGGCCCTTGCAGCCCTGGCTTCATCCAGAAGGTCGTCCGGTCTAATTAGCATATTATGCTTTTATTATGATAGATATTTAGATACACATTTTTTCTCTCCTTGATCACAAAGCTTATAAGTGAAAGTGCTATTTCCCAAAGTGTCAATACAGTGACATGGACTGTTGGATATGTCTATTAAATGGCAGTCATAAGTAGGTGCAATTTATTTTTGGTGCGTTCTCCTGCAGCCAGTCCTCAGGGGGCTGCATGAGGCTCCTTGATCTGCCCCGTGGCCTGTCTCCAGCAACCTGAGGGTCCTGGCGGTGAGGTGACACTGCAGGGGTTGCTTTCCTCTGTAGCACAGGGCCGTTCTTATGTCTTCTTGCTTGAGATGACTCCATCCCGCATCATATTGAACATTACAGATGCACTCATTTATACATGAATACAAGAAATCTCATTTATTTTTAACTATCTGAGTTGAGTTGTGGTTGAATAGTTGACAAAACGATATACTTTGCAGAACATTTGATTAAAGTTTAATTAATTTTGAAGTTTTCTTATTTTAGAGCCAATTTTTTTTTTCAGGTTGCAAAATAATTTTACAGACTCTTGCAAAGCACTCTGGCCCAAAGCATTATGTTGCCCAAGGCCCGTATTAGATGAGAGTTCTGGGTTTGTAGACTTTATCAGGGAACAGATTGGCAAGTGTTTGGGGGAGCAGGGTGTCCCCTCCTAGCCCCTGAATCTCTCCTCCAAGGTGGTTTGATTACTGCACCCATGGTTTGACTGGGTCTGTTTCTTTAAATGGGAAGCAACCTCAGAGACGCCCCTGTGCTCACCCTGTTGCCATTCCCAGGGCCCTTTGCTGCCAGCAGTGGCGTGGGAGTGGAGCACAGAGGCATTGACAAAGATTAGGAAAGATCGATGAACACGGACGTGGATTCATTCCCAACCGCTGGACTAATCAGTTGGTTTTCACAAGCACTTTATTCCCCCGTCATATCAGCCACAAATACCCGCTTTAATGCTCTGGATCAGCCTTGCACCAGTCAAATTGATTATATGATTTGGTTTGCTTTAGGAGGAGAAATGGAAAAGACCTTTGCCCTCCCTGTAAAAAAAGCTGAAGCAAGAACAAGTAAAATAACAACCGTTGCTGGTTCTGACAGAGTAGAAGAGCCTGCCCATTGGGCTCAGATCATACTTTTGAGATATTAAATGACTATCAACCTGAGTCTTGTTCTCCAAACCATTGGCTCACAGTGTCAAGAGGCCTGGAGAGAAGGCCAGGGTCTCGCTGGTTCCCTGGGAGCACCTGAAGTAGGAAGCGAACCCTGGCAAGGTGGGGCTCTGATTAGAAAGAGGAAGAAGCCTGGAAAGAAGGCTCCCAGAGGAGAGCATTAGGACATCCATATCCTGGACAATCTCCCGAGGGTGCAATGGGATGGGGTGGCATCATGGAGGAGCTGGCCCATTGAGAGACATGGTGCGTGTTAGCTGGGTTTGGGGACTGTGAGGAGGGTATTCCTTCCTGTAGAACTTGCAGGAGGGAATGTATATACAGACATGGCTTGTGGGTCCCACTGGCCCTGAACCATGTATGACCACATGGCAAGTGTCCTCCTACCCATCTGGAAGGGACCAGGGAAAGCAATTGTTTTGGTCTCCTCTATTTATACAAATGGGGAAACTGAGGCTCAGAAAGAGAAAGTGACTAACCTTAGGCCACACAGTGAAGTGCCAACAAAGCCAGGACCAGAACTCAGATCCCTTCAATCCCATCCAGGGCTCTTGCCATGTGGTCATACATGGTTTCAGGCCAGTAGAACTCTACAAGGCATGTCTGCACATGCAGGTCACTTAAGAAGGAGAAGAATGCGAGCCCACCTATCTCTTTTCCCCTGGAGTCATTTTATCTGATCTAGGTTGTCAGTCATTGAGTTTAGCCCCCTGGAGGGCCCCCAAAAGTTGCAAGTGTGTGAACCAAAGTGATTAAACTAGGGTTGTCCGCTCATGCCCTGTTGGGGAACTCACCAAAGACCCTTGAGAACGGGCCAGGCTTACCAGGAACAGGAAAGCAGGAGTGGGCCACTAACTCAGGAGGAGCAGGCTTCCCTGGTAGCTAATCTGAGATCCTCGTGAGCCTGTCTACCCCCTACAAGGTCCATTCCACGATCAGGAATCCTACAGCCCCGTCCTGCTGCAGACCAGTCGGTGCCAGCAAGCAGTGACTTCACATCTCTGGACCTCAAGCTCTCACTTTTGAAATGAGTGTTCAGCACAGACAATACTTCACAGCTCTAGAGTTACATGGGTTTCCAACTCTAGGGGTTGCCTTTGCTTCTTATCTTAAAATAAAGGATCCCAAAGTCTCTACTGACCCCACTTCATTATAGCTACTACCTGCCTTCCTCTCCTTCACATGAAAACTTTTTGTAGGACTCGTTCAAGTTGCTGTCTCCATCTCCTCCTCTCGTATTCTCTTCTGCCCCATCCCCACCATGCCACTGAGATTATTCTTATCAGAGTCACCAATTACTTTCACGGAGCCAAATCCAAAGTCATTTCTCTGTTCTTATCTTTCCTGACTCCTCATGGCATGTGGTATAGTTAATCACATCCTTCTTGAAAAATCCTTCCCGTGGCTTCTCGAATATCACAGGTTTTTCTGCTGTCTTACCTGGACATTCTTTTCAATGCTAATTTGTCACCCTCTTTTCTTTAACTTTAAAGGTTGGGTGTCTCAGGACTCAGTCCTTGTTCTCTAGCTACACTTTCTAAGTGTCTCATCCAATCCAGTGGCTTAAAAAACCCATTCCAGGTCAACGGCAACTGAAGCTATATTCCCAGCTGGAGAAATCACTCCAGGTTCTCGCCCATTACCTTGCTTGTAACGCTCTTCCCCTAGACTTTGGCATTTAGTAGACTTTTGCTTTAGTGTCATGTTCTTTGCCCATCGAAGTGAAATTACCTTGGCATCATTCTAAGTCTCTGCATAGTACTTGCCATTATCCGACATTCTTGTGTTTATCTGTTCACTTATTGCCTACACCCTCATTATTAGAATATAAACTCCCAGCAGGCAGGAATGTTGGCCATTTAATTCATTGTCATATCCCTAGTGTCAAGATTAGCATCTGACACATGGAAGGTAGGTGCTCAATGAATATTTATTGAATAAATGAATGAATAATGATCTCTGGGAGTAGAGTTTGGAAATCTCTATTTCAAACATTTAACAAGTAGGGTTGAGAACTACTCTACAACAGACCCAATGTATATCCTGGGCATATTGAAGCAAGAATTTTTATTTCTGAAGATTGTGGAGGGCAACGCTTACCCTAAAAAAATCCATCTCTAATGGTGGAATTGCAAGACCTGTGGCAAATATTTAAGAGATATAGGTCAGTAGGGCCCTTTGCCTGTGTATTCTAGTGGCATAGAAGACTGTTGTCTTTGCTTCCACATGTTGCTGGCCCTGCCCTTAGCTCAACAGCTGGGAGATAAAGTGTCTACTGTCTTCCCTGAAAGGAATCAATAGTAAGAATGAGTACTTGGCTATTTCCAAAAGGTCAGCTTGACACCTGATTTCTCAGGCTGCTCTCTTGATCCCTCCTCCCCATTAACAGGGTAGACTTCTTCTGCTTGGCCGACAACTTTCAAAGAACAAATTTGTAATCTGATTCTGAGAAATATTATGGGGATTAATATAGTATCTCTGGGTTCATTTGGTTTGGCCCCTTGAAGGATGGAACATAGGCCCAAAGCAAAGGTCAGTGACCGCCTGGGACTGCTGGGCATCTGGGAGAGTTGATACAAAAAGAGATGTAGTAGAGGGGGTATTAGCAGCAAGATGCTTCACAAATGGAAAGGATTCTCTCTGCATGCACCCACAAGGATGCATATATAACCCAGTGCCCATCAGTAGGCATACAGAGGCATGAGTAAGCTTTGGCACATGTGCTCATATGTATGGTACATGCATGAGTGCATTTGTATATATGTTAGATAGTGCTTTGCCAGGAGTCTGTAATCTAGTAACCATGTGACTTTAAGAAGTCACTTAAATTACATAACCTGGAACTGCTCACCAAGCCCTATGCATCTTCCATGTTTGTTGCTCTGATTAAATGAGAGGATGGAGGAATGTTCTCTGTAACTAGAAAGCTCTCAACATCTTATTTTGCATGTAAGTGGGCACACACACACACGTGTCAATAGTTAGATGTGGCTCTTTCCCAGAAGCAGGGGGCAGGGAGGAGAATCTGGGGTAATTCCTATTAGGCCAGCTCCTTTTTAACTTAATACTGACCATGCACTTCCCCAAGAAGGGGGCTTCAGTAGGAATAATTCCAGGCATTCTGAGGACAGACCCAACTCCCCATGCCTTCCTCTCTGCTCCCTGCACCTGCACAGATCACCTAGTAACTGGGCAACTTTCCAGCATTGCTACCTCCACCCCTCCCTTCCCAGCATCTCAGCCTTTCTGTACAGGGATGCCCGCTTTAGAAAAACCTGGTGTACAATACAGAAGTCCCAAGCACAGGCGAGACAATTAACCTGGAGGCCAAGGGTTACCAAGCTGGCCGGCTGGGATCCTCTGGTTTGGAAACATCTGGGCCCCTAGGCCCTGCCCCCCACCCCCATCCGGTACCTCCCACCTCTGGCAAAGCCTCAGGGAGGAGGCGGATTATCTCTCTCTGTGTGTTTTTAATGAATAGGATGGGTTGTGGGCGCCTGGCAGGCCCCATCTGTCTGCTGCCCCAACTCAATTTGATTCCCATTCACCCGCCTTTGTTTGCCTCCCTTTTTTGATCAGCAATCTCGTGGGGGGTGGGACTGCAAAGGCTTAATGTTCTGGACAGCTTTGCAGAGCTGAGACCCCCTCCAAGCCGCCCACCCTGGGCTGCAGCCCAGCCTCGGCCAGGGCCAGGCACTCCTGGCGGTGAATGTCCTCGGGCAGCGGAGCCCAGACTAGCCAGTCCTCTGCCACCTGGGGAAGGAGCTTGTTTGTGATGTCGGGACAAGGAGAGCTGCTGCTCCCTGGTCGGGGATGAGGACACATATGTAATACCTTAATCAATCAATCAATCAATCAATCAATAAAAATAAAATGCACCTTCCATGGTCAGATGCCTCTTCAACAGCAAGGTGGGTGGGTGGAAGTTAGATGGGGAGGCCCAGGTGCTTCTGAGTAAGTCAGAATTAGAGATCTGGAGGTGGCACCACTGCAAGCCATTCTGTCGCCCTTTAAATAGAAAAAATCATACAGCAGCCAATTAAAAATTTTGCTTATAATCCACAGTCAGAGCACTAAAATCATTTTGGAATTGCAGATCAGAGTCACCATTAGTACCCCCCCCCCCTTTTCTTTAATTGCCATCCAGAATGAAAAGGGATCTAGGGAACTTGAAAGCTGAAGGGGCTTGAGCAAGCCCATTTTACAGATGGCACGACCAAGGAGGAGAGAGCCCAGGCCTCTGGACTCCTGGCCCAGCTCTGGGTCAAGACTATGGGAGAATGGAAGAGTGAGCCAAACTCTGTCCAAGGACCCTAGCAGTCTGAAGGTTTGGAGGCACAGTTATGGGTTCAGCAGGAAAGAATAGCTCCTAGCCCCCGAGGGGGTGGGAGACAGGGGCACAGATGTAAAATCAGAGACAGCTGTAAGATTAGTCTACAGGCCTCTAACACTGTGGGCCCAGCCGTCAGGGGTGGAAGGCATAGGTTCAGATTCTCTTGATGTGACAAACAGGGCTGTGCAGCCTGGCATTGAACTCAGGGCCCATTTCTGCCCTGAAGGGGTCACTGGAATGTGCCTCTCCATCATTCCTGGAGTGTGATTTTACACGAGTCTCACTGGGCATGGACTATAGGCAACTGGAGGCTATCTGGTTATCCAACAACTACCTCCCAACCACATGTCTTTAAGGAGTTCACATCCTCAAAGAAATGTAAGGTGACGCCCCCAAACTATAGGATGAGAGAGAAAGTTTGGGTGCCAAAGCAGGGTTCAGGTAATGGGCCATGGAAGGGAGATGTTAGTTCCAAGTGAAAGGCAACAGGGAAGGTTTGGGGGGAAGGGGCCTCTGAGCTGGTTTAAGTGGAGAAGATGGGGCCTGGGGGAAGGGAGAATGGTGATCCACATTTGCAGAGAAGCAGGTCAGAGTAGAAGCTGGTGCTAAGTCAGTATGGACTGTGGACAGGTAACTGGGAAAGGTCTATGAGGCTGGACCACAGCAGATACGAAGGGGATGAGGTGGGGGTCCCGGGGGAGGGCGGAGCACTAGGTGGAGCTGTGGTGCTCACCTGGAAGCCATGGAGTGTTGAGGTTAGGGGTGTGAGCACTGGCTGCAAACAGGTTGGGGTTGCATTTGGTCACCCAGCGTTATGAGGAGCTGAAAGGAAAAATGCCCCTGCACACTAGGGTAGCATTTTCACATGCTTATGAGTAGCTGTGATTGATAAACCAATGCATTTCAGCCCTATCACATTCTTAGGAGATTTGATCAGCCTGAATTTTCTCAGCTGATGAACGCTCTACTCTCAAGTGGAGTTCTTGAAATATTTTTACATTAAAAGGTGTCCTTCTGCTTGACAAGGCCCCGAGAGGGAGTGTCCTCAGAGCCCTGCCTGCTCAGAGGAGCCCTCAGGGGCCCTGCCCTTCTGATGTTTGCACCTCCAGGAGACAAGACTCGTAGGCACCAACAACAGAACGTGTCATGTGACAAGTATGATCAGGTGCCAAACCCACTATCATCTGGGACTCACAGGCATGCTACAGACAGTGCCATGGAAGTTCAGAAGAGAAATTTCTGTGGGTGGGTTAGGAGGACAGAGTTTATGGGCAACATAGTATTTGATTAATCCTTACAGGATGTGTGGTCATTGGATATATCTTAAAACAGCGTTCTTTTTACCTGCAGCCCAACATTCTATCACATGAATATTCAGTTATCTCCTGCAATAATACTGCCACAGTGACCACGCTCTGACACTCCTCACACACATGTATGACAGTGTAGGTAGAATTCCTGGGTTCTAGGGAATGCATAGTTTTAGACTTGTGGTTATACTAATTTATACTACTCATTACAGTTAGTATTCACCAGACTTAATTTTTTAAAAATTGGATGAGCATGAAATGGACTATATTTGAGTTTCTATATATACCTCTGTCTAAAAAGCATATTACTTAAAAATATTCTACCCTTAATCAGAGGTGCAAACCCATCGTGGTTTTGCTGAGCTCATGCTAGTATCTAAAATATAAACACACTTTCACTTATTAATACTTGTTGGAAGAAGAAATTTTGATTGTTTGCTTTGGAGAAGGAGGATAAATGAAAGGATGATTTTTGAATAGGAAACGTGTCTTTTTGAACTATGGATAGAAACTGTGAGTTGGACTTTCATTATTATAAACATGTGCATATCACAAACCAACTTACTTTATGACTCTGGGCCTTGGAATATATTGGTATCTATTATACCTTTATCTATATATATATTAAGGATCATCAGTGCCATCTTTATTGCCTACCCATGTATCCAACGCACACGCAATATACAAATGTATCATTCACTGAGAGTGAAGCTAGGAGTATGGCTGGAGCCTCACTAGAACCAGCCATAGCTCAGTTCTTATGGGCACAGGATAGGCAGGTAATAGTTTGGGGCCAGCTTTATGTTCTCCTGAGTTTGGTGACTTGTGGGTGCTATTCTCTGATTTACCTATAATCATATCCGAATTCCACTACTGAAATCCCTTATTCTGTATTAGCTGTTTCACAATCACAGAAGGGGTAACATTAAACTGTTACCTTCACTCTGTCCAAGTATAAATAATTGCCATTTCCCCTTAAAGAAGATAGTTTCCATAAAATGGGACCTGGGTATTTTTTAAGTGGGGGCAGTGGGCAGAGGAGGGAAGGGGAGAGGTAGTTCCAGAGCTGGGCAGCCAGCGGTTGGACAGCCATGGTTGTTTCAGGGGTGCAGAGGCCGGAAAGCCCAGATTGAGGAAGGGTATTGCCTGGTGGCTTTGAGGAGAAGGGCATGCAGAGGAGTGGCATGTAAGGGTGCATCGGAGGCAAAGAGATGCTGAAGACGCCCCCTCCACCCCCCATGACCTCAAACCTAAAGGCTGTTTCCTGAAGGGACAAGGATAGACCACACCCCATGGTCTACTGCTTATTCTGAGTGAAAGAAGAAAATACCCAGGCAGAGTTTAGCTCTCCAGTCCCCACAGTTCTCTGCGCTGCACACATAACTGTAAAACAATTAAAACAGCTGGGTGGAAATGTGACGAGCAGGAGAGGACATGGCCGTGGTGTGAGGGTTGTTTAAGTGGGCCCGCCTCCCGTCCGGTCAGAGGGAAGCCCGGCCCGGACTCACTCTGCCTGGCATCTGCAGCACGTTCCCTTCCTTCCAAGCATTTCCACATCCATTATCTCTGTTGATCCGCACAATGCCCCGGTGAGGTGAGTTGGAAAGATAGTGAGGCTCCATTTGGCAGAGGTTAAGTGGCTTTGCTGAGGTCATATACTTTAGCAGCAGGGCCAGCCTAGAGCCCGGGCCTCTGGACCAGGACATCTGGGATGCCAACACACACACACACACACACACACACACACACACACACACACACGCACACGCACACGGACATGCATACACTATTTGGATTTTGTAGCGTTTTATCCACAAGAGGGCAAGGGACTGTGTTTCACACATCTGTGAATCCTCCTTTAAAAAAATAAAACTTAGTTATTTTCCAAGTTGAGCCTTTTCTTCCTTCCCAGGGGGTCGGGGTTCTTGTGCCCCTCCAAACCTCTTCTGTCTGGGGTGAAGGGCATTTTAGAATCAAAGACTTTCACAATGCAAAGCCTCCTAATTGCCATCCATCAGCCCATTTTGGACCAGATGGGCTGAACACTGTGCCGATAGAAACATGAATGCTATAGCTGCCATTTTTATTGCCTTCACGTGCCAGTCACCCTGCTGGATGAGGGTCACCAGCCTGCGCGCCAGTCCCTCCTGGAAGTGCTGCTGTCCCAGCACCAGGCACAGCCTTCCAGGGTTTACCCACAGCTCCCCTGGCCCCCCTCCCTCATCCCTATGCTCTCCGGCACCGGCCTCCTGAGTCCTTCCACATGCTCCCCAGCCGCCTGCTTCCTCGGCCCTCCTGCCCTCTGCACCCGGCTGCTGCTCACACCCAAGTTTGCCTGTGCCTCTTTTTGGCACCTTGGAAAAGAAATGAACCTAGAAAGCAGGCGGATAGCATACAGCCAGTTAGGCAGCAGAGGGCCGAAACAGCGGCTGGAGAAAGATTAACCTCAAGACGCATCGGGCCCTAGCTGGTTTGGCTCAGTGGATAGGGCGTCGGCCTGAGGACTGAGGAGTCCTGGGTTGATTCCAGTCAAGGGCACATGACCGGGTTGTGGGCTCGATCTCCAGTAGGGGGCGTGCCGAAGGCAGCTGTTCAATGATTCTCTGTCATCATTGATGTTTCTATCTCTCTCTCCCTCTCCCTTCCTCTCTGAAATTAATATATATATTTTTTTTATATATATATTTAAAAAGAAGCATCGGAGGATAGGGTGCCATGTTCTGGATTGAACAATATGGGCCCTGAACGCCCAAAAGTCAAGGTACGGGCGACTTCAAGGAGGAGGTGGCCTGGAGACAGGCCCTGAGTGCGGGAGGATTCCCATAGAAAGAAAGGGGGTGACGGGGAGGCGACCAGGCATGCATCCTGCCTCTCCCTGTTTTTCCTTTCTGCTTCCAACCCTGGCACCCTGGGAGACCACACGTTTCCTCCGGGCCTGGGGGCCAGGGGCAGACCTCTGGCCACCTCCTCCCGCAGGTCCTGCTGCCGCCCTTGCATTAGTGCCTCCCCACTCTCCCTGCAGAGAAGAGAGACTCAGCAGCAGGCCACTCTTTCTGCTTTTCTTTCCGTTCAAAAGCCAGAAAGGGAGGGGAGATGGCGGTGGGGGCAGCAAAGGGATAAATGACTCCGGTCGCTGCGCGCAGGTGTTACACAACTTGTCTGTGTTGGCTTGAGACCTCAGTGATCCCCCTCTAATTGAAATCCCTTTCCCCTGACCTCCTCCGTAAGCCGGGAGCTAGCTGCTCTCCGGGCCAACAAAGGGGCCGCGGAGGTCCCGGGAAATCCTGCCTGGGCAGCCGAGCCGCGCGCCCACCGCATCCATCTTCCCCGCCCGGTGCCCTGGTCCAGAAGGGCGCACCGCTGGGTCCCGAGCTGGCATGAGGTTCTCAGTGGGGCTGGGACTGCCCTCTAGAGGGCTTTTTGTGGGGGGTTCCAGAATAGCCCTACAATTGGGGTGCCTGCACACTTGGGGGGGATAAGCCTGGGGTATTGGGCACCCTGACACGTGTGGGCAAAGCCCACATTTGCTTAGCACGACCCACCCGTCCATAGAGATGAAAACTTGCTTATAATGATCTGAGCCTGGACTCTGTTTCACACATAAATCGAAGTATTGTGGCGCTGTTATAAAGAACTCTGGTGTTTGCAAGAAAACGACTACCACGTAAATCAAGGGAAAGGGAACGCTTTTTCCAGTTCATCTCGTTAAGAGCTGTTTACCACGTAGGCACATTACAATACTGGAACAATGGTGATATAACACATCTGCATCAGAATAGCCATCTCATCTATGTATCTGTGCGTATGTATACTAGAGGCCCAGTGCACGGATTTGTGCACTGGGGGGCGGGGGTCCCTCAGCCCCGCCTGCATCCTCTTGCAGTCCGGGACCCCTCACTCCTTACTGCCCGCCTGCAGGGGAGGTGGGAGAGGCTCCTGCCACCACCGCTGCTGCAATTGCCAGCCCCAGAGCCAGGCTTCTGCCTCAGTGGTGCTACCGCTGAGGCCCGGTGCATGAAATTCGTGCACGGAGGGAAGGTCCCTCAGCCCGGCCTGCACCATCTCCAATCTGGGACCCCTCGGGACATGTCTGACTGCTGGTTTAGACCTGATGCCCCTGTGGGATCGGGCCTAAGCCAGCAGTCAGACATCCCTTTTGCAATCTGGGACTGCTGGCTCCTAACTGCTCACCTGCCTGCCTGCCTGATCACCCCTAACAACTCTGCCTGCCAGCCTGCTCTCCCCCAACTGCCCCCCCCACTGGTCTGCTTGCCCCCAACTTCCCCCCACTGCCAGCCTGCTCACCCTCAACTGCCCCCCTTGCCAGCCTTCTCAACTCCAACTGCCCCTCCTTTCCAGCCTGCTTGCCCCCAACTCCCAACTGCCCTCCCCTCCTGGCTTGATCGCCCTTAACTTCCTCTGCCTCAGCCCCACCACCATGACTTTGTCCGGAAGGATGTCTGGAAGGTCTCCTGGTCTAATTAGCATATTACCATTTTATTAGTATAGATGAGTAGGTACAAGACTCACTGTCCACTACTCTGAATTTGCCTGAATTTACATACAGAAATGCATGTTATTTGATTATAAATTACTTTTATTTTTTCCCCTCTTTATAATTATACTAAAAAGTTGTGTTGATTTTTTAAAAAGGGTTTCAGGTATTTTAGAATTGAAAACCACTGCTGTTAACTTCCTGGGTCTTAGTTTCTTCCTCAAAAGAAAAAAAAGTGGGGGGACAATAGTGAGATGTCCAAAATAGCAAAAATGTTGCACAAATAATATCGGTAGAGTACCAAGCCCAGGATACTGCTGTTGAGAGAAACATTGTTGATTAAAGTCCCCAAGAGGCACAGATTCCAAACGTAGAGGGAGAGAGCCTGGGAGGGGGGAGAGAAGATGGTGGTTGTGGGGAGGGGCATGGGATAGGAAGGGGGTATAACTGTGAGCCCCAGTTGGGAGACCAAAGACCACCTGTATTTTTCCAGGTGAATTATATGCAATGCATAGATATTTTTTCTCTTTTATAATATCAAGCAATTAAAGAAAAAACAAAACACCTTTCCTAAGCACTCATTGGCCACCTACTTACTACATGCCAACACTGTCATAGGAACTGCAAATCAGGTCTTATTTCTTACTTCAATCCAGCGAGGTCGGTATTATGATGGCAACTTTACATATGAGGTAACCGGGGCTCATTTAGCAAGCATTTGACTTCAAAATTTGAACCAGATCTATTTGACTTCAAAGTCAGTATAGTATACTGTCCTTAAAAATTTGCCAGGGGGCTTGTTTTTATTTTACAGGTTGGTGGTTTAATTAACGTCTGCTGTCTTAGTTGGCAACTTCCGTCTATGATACTTGGCTGAGCCTGACTCCTAGATGTTAAAGGCAACACAGAAGAAATTCAATTATAGAATTAAGCCTATAGGAAGACATTGGTATACTTTTGAGAGAAATAAAACAATATTTATACAAATGGGAAACATACCATCATCTGGACTGGAAGACTTGGTAGCATAACAATTTCAATTCTCCTCAAGATTACTGCATAAATGAAATGGAATTCTAATTAGAGTTTAAATTGATTTTTCTCACATTAAATTATCTAAAACTTAATATAAAAATAAATTTCTGAGAAAGGCCAAGAAAAAAATTAAAGAACAGTTGGGGAAAGAAAACTTGATTCCTTACCAGATATAAAAACATTATACATAAGAAACGTGATTGACATAGGGATAGAATGGAAAACCCAGAAATAGATCCCAGTGGGAAAAAAAAAGGTAACCTATTTAATAAAAGTTGCTGATAATCTGCCTAGAAGGAAAATATAGTGGAATTCCCTGCCTCACAAAATACTAAAAAAAATCCCACCTGGATTAAAGGCTTAAAGTAATAATAAAAGCATAAACTTATTGTAAGAAAATTCAGGGGATACGTATATATCTATATATCCATCCCAAGGACCATGGTTGAAGGAGAGAGTAGCGTGGGGCAGAAAAAAAATTGTTAACCAAGTGAGGAAATTTAGGAACTATTTTTTAGAAAGATAGAGGCATATTTGGTTATATAAAAATTAATGTCACCTTAGTATGGTGAAAGATGCCATAAACAAAGCAAAATAATAGATTGAGAAACATTTTAATGCAGATGACTGATAAAATGTTAATATCTAAATTACACCAAAATTTTCTAACAAATGAATAAGAACAAATAGGAAAATGGACAAAGGATATGAAGAAACAGTTCAGAAAAGATCAAATTCAAATGTCAATAAACATGTGAAAAAATCTTTAACTTCTCTAGTAATCAGACAAATACAAAAGAAAGTAACAATAAGATTCATGTCTACTACAAGATTAATAAAAATTCAAAAGGGAGGAAACTCCTACCATGGGTAGACATGTTGGAGGGAAGGATCCTCTTATGTACTAGAATGATTAGAGGAAACCTGAGTCATTATATGAGTTTAGAAACAATTGGGTAATGCTTTTTTCAATGTAAGATATACATACCCTTCAATCTAGCAAACCACTCTGGGAATCTGTCCTTTACAAACAAAATTCCAGTAAGAAGAGATACTTGTTCAAGGTCAAAGAAGTTTACATTAGCATTGTTTACAACTACACAGATTTGAAAACAAAATTAATGTCCAGGCCTAGCTAGTTTGGCTCAGTGGATAGAGCGTCGGCCTGCAGACTGAAGGGTCCCAGGTTCAATTCCAGTCAAAGGCACATGCCTGTGTTGCAGGCTCGATCCCTAGTAGGGGGCATGCAGGAGGCAACCAATCAATGCTTCTTTCTCATCATTGATGTTTCCCTTTCCCTTCCTCTCTGAAATCAATAAAAATATATTTAAAAAATTAAAGTCTATAAAAGAGGAGTAATTGATTGAATTGTGGGACATTTATTCCATGAAATATTGCATAGGTCTTTTAAAAAGATTGTATTGGATATCATTTATTGTAGACTTGGAGGGATTTTTAAAAAAATGTATTTTATTGATTTTTTACAGAGAGGAAGGGAGAAGGATAGAGAGTTAGAAACATCGATGAGAGAGAAACATCGATCAGCTGCCTCCTGCACACCCCCTACTGGGGATGTGCCCGCAATGAAGGTACATGCCCTTGATCAGAACCGAACCTGGGACCCTTCAGTTTGCAGGCTGATGCTCTAGCCACTGAGCCAAACCAGTTAGGGCAGGATTATTATCATAATATACTTTAAGTGAAAAAAGCAAACAGAAAATGGTATATAATAGAATCCATTTTTGTAATTATGACCATTGTAAAGTACATACCTATATTTATGTATGTAAATGATGGTATGAGCATAAAGAGTATTATGTAAATATTGAAAACAGGTTGATAGCAGTAAACATGGAAGAGGAATGGGGGTGAGGAGGAGATTTGGTGTACGTGTTCAGAAAATCAGAGAGATCAGAGAAAAAAGATATAAAAGAATGTTGACCCTGATAAAAATAAAAATGAATTATGTGATCCAATTTATGTAACATGTGCTTGTGTATATAAAAACATGTATATGAAGAGAGAATTATGAAAGAATATTCATTAAAATATTAATGATGCATTCATGGATTGGATATAATAGAAATGCCAATTCTCCCCAAATTAATCTATACATTCAATATAATCCCAGTAAAAATCCCAGCAGATTTGTGTGTGTGTGTTTGTATGTCCACATGCATACATGCATTTTTATGTTGTGTGTAAATTGACAAGGTGATACTAAAATTTATATAAAAATGTAAAAGGCAAAAGCAACCAACAGACCTCAACTAAAAAACTAAAGATGAGGGGGAAAGGGGTGTTTTGCACTATCAAATATCGAGACTTCAGTAGAAACTAAGCCAGTATAGTGCCCATGCAAAGAAAGATGAATAGCCCAATGGAGTTGAATAGAGTGTCCAGCAACAGGAACACACACAAATGAAAACTTTATTTATGACAAAGGCTAACTGCAGAGCGCTGGGGAAAAAGTTTTTAATAAATGATAGTAAGTCTATTGGATATCTAAGTGAAGAAAAAATGAAGCTCGACTCCTACCTCAAACTATACACAACAGTGAACTCCCAGTGGATCATGGCTGTCAATATGGAAGGTGAATCAATGAAGTTTCTAGAAGAAAATAGGAGACTTTTTTCTTGACCTTGGGATAGGGAAAGATTTCTTAAATCTGACATAAATCCCACTAATCAAAACCAAAGTTGTTCCATGGTATTACATTAAAATTAAGAACTTCACTTTATCAAAAGAAAGCATTAAGAGAACAAGCAAGCCTCAAAGTGGGAGAAGAGATTTGTAATGTATAAAAAATAGCAAAGAACTAAAAACCAAATGCACAAAGAACTCCTACAAATCATTCAGAGAAGACCAACAACCCAATTGAAAAATGGCAAGAGACTTGAACGAGTATCAGACAAGAGGATATAGAAATGGTCAATAAATATATGAAGAGGTATTCAATCTTTTCAATCACCAAGAAACTTCATCATGAGATAAACATACATGTTGAATGGCTAAAATGAAAATGTTGGCAGGGGGTGGAACAAAGGGAGTGTGAAAACACGGTTGGTTAGTATATGAATTGATAAAATCACTTTGCAAATCTATCTGATTAAGTTGCATATACATATATACATGATGTTGGAGCAATTCTATTCCTAGATATTCACTTAACAGAAATGTGGGCCCAAGTGCAATAAAAGTCATGTACAAGAATGTTTATAGCAGAAACCTGTAATAGTCCAAAACAAAAAATGCCCATCCCCAGTCGGGATGTAACATACACATGATGATTACAGCTATCCAGCACACAAGTAGGGGGTCAGCTTTAATGGGAAAGGGTAGGTATTCAATAAGATGCAATGGATGAGAGAGAGATGGCACAATGCAGGTCAGACTGAGGGTTTGCAGGAGGAAGATGAGGGAGTTCCCATCACCTGTTTCTCTTTTCTCATTGAAGTATGAGGTGAGGTCATCAACTGAGAAGTGATACAGGATATTTGAGGAGAGAGGAGAGTCATCTACAAGAGTGGGTAAGGGTACTTAAAGAGAAATAGAATTCCTGGGCAGTGCTGAGTTGAAGTTTGTAATCATAAAATCTCATTAAAAACTATAAAGCCACCAATTTCTCCTGTGAAAAATGGAGGTAGTAAGACCCAGACTTTTCTGGTCCTCTACGACTCTGTCAGTAGCCATTGGGTACTTTCTGGAAAATTCTGAGTCTGTCTGGTGCAAATAGACCTCTAAAAAAGAGCTTCAGGAACTGTTAGGTCTAATTTCATTGGGCAAAATGTCAGAGAACTCTCAGATGAGTTGTGTGGAGTCTATTATCCATCCAGCGGTCTGTCCATCCATCTGCCCAGGCCATTCAATGAATCCCTGTACCATGCATGGTGTGCTAGAATAACATCTCTCTCATTATTTGATGACTAGTTATTTGGCTATTCGGTGGAAAAAATTTATTCAACAAGTGTTTGTTGAGCACCGGCTATTTGGAGCTGAGCCTTTTGCTGAACATCATGCATGGAGGACACAGAATGCAAAAGGGAATTCTCTCTACTCTCAGGCAGCTGGCCATCTAGATAGGGGGACTATTTGGTGTCACTTTGTGATAATACAACATAGAAAACAGGAGTCAGATTATGGTGCAGCCAGTGGGACTTCCGAGGAGGGAGCTCAGAGAAGGAAAGTCTGGGAACACAAGGATGTTTCTGGCAGGGAGTTGGGGCTTGAGCTAGGCCTGATCATCTCAGCTCTCATCTTCGGAAAGGGGGAGGGAGGAAAGAGCCCCAAACTTGAAGAAATAGTGCAGTATTAGAGTGTAGTCATAAACATAAAACATTAACACGTAATTCCCTTATGCTTTTGAAAAATTACTTCATAAACGCAAAGTAAAATATTTTTCCCTTTTTATTACCTGACAATTACATATTAAGAATTTCTTTTTATGTTTAAAAACATATGCAAGCCGGGGAAGGCAGACGCCAAAATGTAATTGCTTTCCTTCTATAAGAATCAGATGTCATTTTCTTCCAACTCAACTCTGAAAAGAGATAGGAAAAAAGCAAATTGTTGTATACATTAAATTTGGAAACATCTGATAGCTTTCCTCAATTAAACTATTTAAATGGAAAAAGATTGCTGTACAGCTCTATCATATCCCACTGAATAAAACCTCAGCTGAGGCAAATTGGCAGTGGCAGGTACCAAATGCATCGGCAATAATGAGATCGGACAACCCAGTGGAGGTCATTGGTAATTGTTATTATATGCAATATTGCACTGTCAGGAAAAGAAAAACCAGCCCGCACAGCCAATGCTGCGGATCGTGTGGGAATGTCTGTGGACCCCTAGCGAGGGGGCCATGAAAGGTGTCAGGAAAGCTTGAACCCCTCAAGTTGTGAGCCTGCTCTTCATCCAAGGGCTCATCAAGGCCTGCTGTGTGCTTTCAGCACGTGGGGGGCAGACCACTGCGCTTGGTATCTGCCAGTGTAGAGCGAGGTCTCAGGGGCTGGCACTGGGGCCCGTGATGGGGGAAGGGGATGAGGAGGGGAGAAGGATGACCCTGGGAAGGGACGTGGGAAAGAAGTGAAGTCCAGGTTTGTGGATTTGTTGTGGTTTTGCCCAGGGCTGGCCCTGATGGAAGGCATTGAAAGTTTGTTGTTTTCCCTCTAACTTCCGGATGTGGAGAAGGAGAAAGAGCTTACTCTCTTGTTCTCCAGGGTCTCAGGTTGAGGAGCAAGGGGATGGAGGTGGTTTGGGCTGCCTGGGACCTAAGCAAGCCTGCCTGCCTGCATGCAAACTCTACTGAGGTCTGCGTCCTGAGCCCGGCTCTGGGCACCATCCAGATTAAGATGACCAAAAGCAGTTGGCACACAATCCTATGCAGGTGACGGACATGTTCCAGCTGCTCTCGTGCAGTGGTGGACACATGGACATATATTTGACTACATTTAACTCCTACGAGACAGGCTCATGTCTAACATGCTGTACAGGGAGCACATCTGGGCCCATTGCAACATCTTGTCCTCTAAATATAATCACGAGTCACTTTGAAACAGGACCTGACTGTGCTGCTGCCGGAGGGTTCCCTCCATATCGCTCAGGGTTTCTCGTGTGCTCAAGAGCTATGGCACCATGTTAAAGAGGGAGGGAGGAAGGACCACGCACAGCCCAGGCCTCTGACTTCACGAAGCCCAATGACCACAGTTAGAATAAATCCATCAGAATCGGGCCTCCTATTCACAAAGACTCGTGGAGAATGTTTATTCACTGAGTAGTCTTCCTAAGTTTGTTCAAAGAAAGCAACAGCTAGGACCCTAAATAACCATATTGGGGTGGGGGCGGGGGAGCTGGAGAGGTCAGGCAGCAGCACAGTATCCTAACCCAAGGAGGAACACACCTTCCTGAGCTGTAGGGCTCTGGACAGAGGAGGGTCAATGTGAGATTGGGACCTTGGAGGCTGGGCTAAGGAGTCTAAACACTCTTTCAGGCACCAGCTTCTTATTCCACACTTACCCACAAACCCCATGCTACTCCTTGTCTTAGCTGGAAGAGATGATGATGGTAGCAAACATTTCTACAGTGCTTTCTATGTGCCAGGCACTATTCAAAGCACGTTGCATGTATTAATTCATTTAGTCCTCCCTACAGCCCTCTGAGGCAGGGTTTTTTTTTTTTTAATCTCCATTTTGCACATGTGGAAACTGAGGCAGAGTGAAGCTTATTCTTTCCTGGCACATGTGCGGCCTCTGTTCTAGTACTTTGTATGGGTGCGTGCATTACGATGCCTTAGAGATGTGCTCCGATGATTACAGTACAGCATACATTTATGCCATATCTGCCATGCCTCATCTCCCCTCCTCCACTAGGGCCCCAGAAGGGGAAACCACTGTCTTTCGTCTTTGCAGCCCCAAAGCCCCTTGGGCATATAATAGCTGATGTCTGATCAATGTCTATAGAATGGGTGAACTAAAGGGAGTGATGTGGTGAGTATTTTTGGAGGGTCTCCCCACTGGCAGGATGGGTTGAAGGAGGAGAGGCTGGGCCCCACAGAGCTCTGTGCCCATGTCCAGGACAGTGATCTGCTCAGAGAGCCTGTGGCCCTCTGGGGCTGTTAGCCTTGCAGGTCGCACATCTCTCTGAGTTCTTGGTCCCAGGTGTTGCTGTCTTTTCCTGTTTCCTGGTTTTGCACAATCATATTTCCTGCCTAAAAGAGGCCTTCTATAAATTCATGAACTGGCTAGAGACACTCGGCTCTCTGTGACTGTGAGGCTGTTATGAACGTTTGTCCCCAGTCCTAACATTTGGTTCATTTAATTAAGGGCTGCAGACATCATGTACATCTCTCAATTACCAAACGGCATTTGAAACAACTCCCCGCCTCCCCCGCACCATACACACACACAATTAACCTTGGGCCCAAAGATAAAAAGAAAGCCAGCACAATATGGTATTTCACTGTTGATAATCATCAGTTAGCCAAGTAGGCAATTGAGGCAAAGGCTGAAGCAGTGGCCTAAGACCAGCGCCATGGTTTATTGCCCTTGTCTGGTCTCTGCTCTGACCACGTGGGGCTTTAGACCAGTGGTTCTCCAGGGGGAAGGGTGTGTGGGTTGAAAGCAAAGACTTGATATTATACTATTTTATTTGGGGCATTTTCTTAAAACCTATAAAGTTGAATTCATACTCTACAGGTCTAATCTACTAATATGAATTGGTGATGCTCAGTAGTTTGAGTGATTGAGGCTATGACACCTACATGAAATATTTACTGGAAAAGAATGAAGACTTGTTAACCAAGATTAAGGTAAGAGAGTTACACATTTTCACCAGCCCCAGGAAAGTCTTCCCCTGTTCTTCTTTCCTAGCTGTTCAGATCCTCTCCCTTCCCAGGAACTACAAAACTCCTAATGCCTGCTTGCAAAGCCAGATCTGTGTCGGGGTTATCACAGTGTGAAGTCCTTACCCACCAGCCTACATACACGGATGGCAGAATGGGGTAGAAAGTGCAGATTTTAAAGAAACTGCCAACTGGATGCAATTTGGAATTTTTTCCTAATCTTTATTTCTTTAATTTTTAATTAGGAAAAATTTCAAATATACAAAATATTAAAGAGTACTACAGTGAATATCTGTCTGTCCTGCACAGAAATCAATGATTGTTACCAAGTTGCTATATTCTCTCTCTCCATTTGAAGGCAAATTTCAGACATTTTTGTCACTAAATACTTCAGCCTGTATCTCCTAAGAACAAAGACATTCTCTTACTTAATCATGATGCCATCATCATGCCTAAGAAAATTAATAAGAATTCTCTAGTAGAGTTTAACCAGGACTTATCCAAATTTCTCTATTTCTGGAACTATAATCCAGTTAAAGGTCTGCTGATATTCTTTTTTAAACATGTGGAAGTGTGTGTGTGTGTGTGTGTGTGTGTGTGTGTGTGTGTATGAGATTAAGCTTGTGAAGTGTGGTGGGTATGTGTGGTAAGTGTAAGTATGAATGCATGTGCATTTATGTGTGAGCATGTATGTTGTGTATTCATGTTTGTTATATGTGTACATGTGTATGTGTGTATATATGTGTATGTATGTGGCATATACATGTGTAGTGTTTGTACTATATGGCATGTACATGTGTATGTATGGTATGTGTGTGTATATGTGTTGAGGAGGGAGATGCTGGTGATCATCTTAGAGAAAACTGAACCAAGATGTGCTAGAAAGAAGATGCTTTATTTTTCCCTCTCCAGTGCATTTAAGAAATAAGAGTTAAGCTCCAAAAACTGTTGAGTGGAACCAATCTGGCTAAGGAGGCTGAAGCCACAAATGGTTTTGTTCCCTCGATAGATTGATTCAGGTGTTCCTCTCCTATCATCTCGGGAGAGCTCTCTCTGAAAAGGAACGGGCACAAAAGTCCTTTCTCTTCTCAAAAGGGTCAGCATTATCTTCTATTTTCCTCGCCAGGCCTGCAGCTGACGCACAGAGAAAGGTGTAATTACAATGTGATGTGCGCTGATCGCTGGGACCTGGAAATTCTGAACTGCTCACTTGGCTCAGAATACATTTCAATTTGGTGCTGTGAATTTTACATTGAAATTAGTTTTTTTCTTTAAAACCCTAGAGAAAACAGCCCCTGCACAGGAGCATTAACAAATTGCTTTTGCAAATCTAGGCTAAAGTGAACATTCAATTTGAGGAGGTCAAATCAAGCTTGGGCCCCAAAGCCCAAAGCCTGGGCCCAGCCAGCCGGGGTGGCTCTGGGTGGATGTGGCCATGGATTTGGTGTTGCTTTAGCTCGTGCTCACCCTCCTGGGCCTCTCTCTGTGCTGATCCCCTCGGGGCCCTTCCAGTGCCCACATGACTCTGGACAAGGTTTGGGAGGTTGAGGGCTGGTGAGCTGCTGAGACCGGAAGCTCTCTGGTGAGCAGCCCTTGCTCATCTGTGTGGTCACTTAGGTGACGAGGGTCACAGATCTGCCTCTACCCCTTTACTGTATAGAGCAGGACACTGCGACTAGGTTCCACAGCTTGTTCAAGGTCCCCCAGCTGGTCAGGTTAATCATCAGAACGGTAACATTTACTGAGTGCCAACAACCTGCCAGGCATCATGGTGAATGCTTTACCCCTTTTCAGTTAAGGCTCCTGGCCATCCTCTGTGATAAGACCTTTGTAAAATAAAACAAACAAACAAACAAACAAAAACAATTCCTCATTTTCTAGATTAGGGAGCAGTCACAGAGTGGATAAGTTGCCTGAGGTCATGCAGCTGAGATTTGCACCTGGACATGCTCATTCAAGGTTGTTCATTGGTAACCAGCTCCCCTGGTGATGGGCCGAACTGTCTGCCCTCCTGCTGCTGTGGTGCCCACCTCTGAGTTTTCCTAGCCACCCACCCATTCCTCTGCCACCGTAGACCATGTCATGCTGACACGCCAGCCTGCAGACTCCTGCACTGAGCAGAGGGAAACCTCAGAGCGATATCTACTAGGGCAGTCAGTGGTCGGCAAACTCACTAGTCAACAGAGCCAAATATCAACAGTACAACGATTGAAATTTCTTTTGAGAGCCAAATTTTTTAAACTTAAACTTCTTCTAACGCCACTTCTTCAAAATGGACTCGCCCAGGCCGTGGTATTTTGTGGAAGAGCCATACTCAAGGGGCCAAAGAGCCGCATGTGGCTCTCGAGCCGCAGTTTGCCGACCACGGCACTAGGGAAAGGGCTGAATCTGAACACATGGCCCCCACCCAGCATGCTTTAGACCTGTCCTCTTTTCTTTGGGGCCTGGGCCAAGGAATTCGTGTTGTGCTGATTGTCTGGTTCCTCAATGTGAGTGGCTCTGTGTCCTCACCCTCCACACTGCCACACACACCCTCCTCATACACTCAGGGCTTTGGACTCTGTGATTCTGTTTTCCATTTTATGCCACACTCACTTACAGATGGAAACACGAAGGCCCAGTGAGGTCCAAAGAGTGCATGAGACCAGATGCTCAAGGCTCTGGCCAGACTTGCATCTGCCTCTCAGAGTCACATGGCCAAACATGACCATACCAGCGGTCCTGGGGGTATCCCAGCTGGAGGGGCCTAGGGTGGGTGGGCCACCCTAAGCACAGCTTCTCTAAAGCAATGGAGATCCATCGGCCCCAAACAAGCATCCCTTGCTGCCATAAACCCAGCCCCCTGGGCCCTTGCCATGGAGCCTGGGGCAGCTTGGGGACCCGGATTAAAACGATACGTTTTCAATTTGGCCTTAAACGAATTCACCAAATCGGCATCTTTGATGTCAAGTGGAAGTGAATTCCACAAATCTCAATTTATTTTATGGGGAAGAGTTATTGATTTTTTTTTATCGTCTGCTTCTCCTTCTTCTCCCCTCCCAGCTGCCAACCCTCTTCCACCTGGATTGAATTGTTTGATTTAAGAGCGGCACTTCTGGAAGAGGAAGAGATACCTCTCTCCTCCTTCGACACCTCCCCCACCCGCCATGCCCAATGCGCACCCCTTCAGCTGCAAACACCCGAGCACAGGAGCAGCAGAGGAGGGACAGGCTCGGCCAGGATTTCCCCAGTTGGGTGAGAGTCAGCACAGGTGCCCTCACTCGCCCCTTCCCCACACTTTCTCTGCATGTGCTCACACTCAGCCAGTTTGGGGCCCGTTTATGGACGGTTATACATCAAGTGTTCTCATGTCCTTTTTCTGTGTTTTTTCATTCACCTTGACACCCTACAGTGGCTGTTCATTGTCCCTGCAGCATGCCCACCATCCATGGCCTAGCACACAAGGCCTTGTACATCAGACCCCAAACTGTCTGTTCAGTCATTTCTCCATCTGGCCTTCCATTCCCTTCTGGAGCCTCTCTTATTTATGGAGGTATTTGTATCCACACTGCCTGGTGACTATTAGGGGCTCGGTACTTGTTTATTGCACCGAGGAGGCGGATGTTGTGACTCAGACAAGGGCCACTCTTGGCCGGGTCTTTGCTTTGCTTGCACCCTTGCCCTGGGCGCCAGCATGAGGCTCTCCCAGTCACTCTGGCCTGGGCTGACCCCAATCATTCCTGTTGCACTGACTCCAAACTCAGCATGTCTTGAACAGAACTATTGATTCTCTCCACCCCACCAGTTCGCTCCTCCTGGCAGCTTTGCCCCTGCCATTCACTCACACCCACACACACACACACCCACACACCCTCATCTAGTTCACCAGCAAATCTTAGTGGTTTTATCTCAGGGTAGACAGAATAGTGGCACCCAATGATCTCCTGATCCGAATGCCGGGAACACTACATGGGAAAGGGACTTTGCAGATGCGATTAGGGTTAAGGATCTTAAGATGGAAACATTATCCTGGATCATCCAGGTGTGCCCAATGTGGTCACGAGTCTTTAAAAGCGGCGGCCTCTCTGGGCTGTGGTCTGCGGGAGAGATGACAGGGTGGGAAGGGTTCGACGCCCTGTTGCCGGGTCTGTAATGAGGGGGGCGAGGTGTGAGGCCTCGAGAGCGGCCTCTGGAAGCTGGAAAGGCAAGGAGATGGATTCCCCCCTAGGGCCTCCAGAAAGGAGTACAGCCCTGCCAACATCGATTTTAGCCCTGGAGAACTGTCGGGTTTCTAACCTACAGAACTATCAGATGATAAATTTATGTTGTTCATAACCACTAAGGTTGTGGCAACTTCTTATGGCAATGATTCAAACCTAATCCAGACCTCCATCAATACATCCCGAAAAAGACCTCTTTCCCCCTTCCCTTGGTCCAAGTCACCTAGATCCTGCCGGAGCCTCCTCACTGTCTCTCTCCTCCTCTCTGGGCACCAGCCATACACAACCCCTTCTCCCCACCCCCTGCAGTCCATGGACCACCAGGAGCCGGAGTGGTCTTTTTATTTATTCACTTTTTATGCTGAAATAATTTCAAAGGCTGTTGCAGGAAAATATGCAGGAAGACTACAAAGAACTCTAATGTCCTCATCACTCCTGTTTACCGCTTGTTCACATTTTGCCACGTTGCTTGGTCACTTTCTCTTTCAGATCACGTAATGTCCCTGCTTCTAATCTTGAATGGCTTTCCATTGCACTTGGACTGAAGTCCACACTAGCCTTCTCATCTACGGCCCTTGTTGGGCCCCAGCCATCTCCCCAGTGTCCTCTGTTCCTGCTTGTCCCCTTGTTCACTATGCTCACAACACACAGCCCTTTTCCGGACCCTCCCCCAGGCTCTCCACCTGCTATTTCATCCACTTGGTACATCCCCCCCTCCTCAGCATTCAGGCCTTGGTTCTCAGGTCATCACCTTCTGGACTTCCCATGATCATTCTACTTAAGTAGTCCCCGGCCCCACTAGCTACTCTCCCTCAAGTTATCCTGTTCTATTTTCTTTACAGCATTTATCAGGGTCTGAAATCTTCCTATTTATTTATTCTCTGCTTGTTTATTCATTTTTTTCACTCCTGTGTAGCCCTTTGGATAGGATTCTGCATGTCCACCTCTTATCCTCAGATTCTAGAACAGTGCCTGGTGCATAGTAGGTGCGCAACAAACATCCTTTGACTGACTAATATTCTGTTAAACACCATTGGGCCCTTTATAAGCTGCTTTCTAGGTGTGAACCTTTTCTTAAGGGCAGGGAGTATTGTTTCTTTCACTTTTAAATCTTTGCCTCTCAAAGCTGGGCATGCACAGGACTTTAGGATTATTGGGTATTTTTTTTTTACAAGTGTGAGCTCCTCCATGAGGAGAGCCTGGACATCTTCCCCCTACACCACTGCTGACATTTAGTATCAAATTGCTTCCCCTGATGGAGGCCCGTGGTTGTCATATTGTTTTTCTCCCATACTATAATTTTCTTCTATTTTTTTTAAGTGCTGTTAAATTTGTAATATTGTCTATTCCTCTCAACCTTATTGTGAAATAATAAATAGGACAGAGAGCACTAGTCCCATTGGATGGATGATGAAACTGAAGCAAAGACAGGTTAAGTGGCTCACCCAAGGTCACACAGGTAATTAATGGCAGGACAAATCCCCTGATCCCTTGCCTCATGCCTTTTCCTGCTGACCACAGAGCAGCTGGTTCTCTCCCCTCCCCTCAGGGACCAAGGAGCCCAAACCTGATGTTATGGGCACAAAGCTTTTAGCCGAGAAGGGGAGGGAAGGAAGTGATGTGGTTAGGTGAGCTCTGGGTATGTGTGTGTCTAATTGCTTTTCATTTCCTTTCCTTCCATTCATAGTCATTCATTCACTCAGGCAGACATTCATTCACGACATATTCATTGCGTGCTTCCCCTGCCCTGGGCTCCCTGCTTGACCTCTAGGAGGACACTGCTCACAGGAGTTGGTTTTCACATTCAGGACACTCACCTACCATCTGTGAGGCAATGAAGTTGAACTCTAGTTGGCATTCCTAGCAGGTAAGAGATGAATCCCCTTGACATAATTTGATGAACTCAGCACAAGTTATCCACGGCCACAAATAATCAATGAATCCTTGCAAAACACTCACATCCAGATGGACTCACTCCAGCTGCCAGCTCCTGGCTTCTCTGTGAAGAGAACCCTCTGCCCTTCTACGGATGGGCCAATGACCCAGGCTGGTTAATCACAAAACCTCTTCTCTGCCACAGGGACCGGTCCAAGGGGAGGGTTGGTGACCCAAACCTGGACAGTCAGGTGCTTCCTCAGGATTGAAAAGCTCTATGTGAGACAGAGAAGCTCTATTTCTTGTGGGAGAGTGAGCCCATAGCCACATCCCTGTGTGCAACCAAGAGAATGAAGTCAACAGGCTGAGCCAAGAAATAGAGGGAGCGTGTCACAATGATGATTAAGTCCCTGAGTGAGGTATCCCAGGATGAGGTTGGCTGGGCTCTGAGACCACCCAAGCTCCTTCCCTCCTCAGGGACCAGCTCCTCAAGGGGTCACAGGAAGTGGGATCAGTGTCCCTTTACCCAGCAGGCACTGGGGTGTTTGGTTCTTGGTTTGCCCCTGACCAGCTGGCAATGTCTGGGTGGCAGGCACTTGAATGCTGCTTTCTCGTGTGAGCTGTCTGGGGCTCCTCAGGGGCCTCTCACCTCTGACCTGGGAATTTTGGTCCATCTCTGGGCTTCATGTTTTTACTTTAGGGAGATAGGGATCTACTTCACAGCCTCCCACTGCTAGGACCCCTCACAGGTGGAAAGTTAAGACATGTTCATGTGAAATAAAATGATATTCTCTCTCTCTCTCTTCCTCCTCCTCCTCCTTTTCCTCAGTTACTCTATCAGTTTCCACCAAGGTGGCTCTCAAACACTTTTCTGGCTTCTTCTCTCTGACTGTATGGTCATTCATCTTCATTTATCTAATCAAATATTCAAGAATCAAGAGGGTTCTACCCTTGTGGGGCCTCGAGTTTTATTGGGGAGGTGAGAATAACACAGATGCAACCATCAAAGACCCAACAAGATGGCCACCACATCAAGTGCTTCATTGCCCGTGGGCAGAGACAGACAGACAGACTGACAGAGCTCAAAGCAGACTAAAAAAATGGTCTCTAGAGCCAGACAGCCTGGGTTCCACTGTGGCTTTGCCATTGGTAGCTGTTCAACTTGGACAACTAAATGTCACCTCTGTGTGTGTCAGTCTCCTTCCTATAACACCAGATAACAACAGTATTGCCCTCATGTGGGTTTTGTGAGGATTCGATTAGGTAATGTTAAAAAGCAAAATTCAACTGAGTAAATTTTCAAGGTCTTATTGGCTTTATTCGATGATTCATGAATTGGGCAATATCCAATCTAGCAGATAGAAAGGAGCCCCAAGGAGCCGTACAACATGAAAGACCTTCCTGGGCAGCAGGGAGCAGAAACAAGGAAGTTATGCTAGGCAGAAAGCAGATTGATTGTGGCAAGGTCACTTTCCTTTAGGTTAGGCAGTGGTTCTCAACCTTTCTAATGCCACGACCCTTTAATACAGGTCCTCATGTTGTGGTGACCCCCAATCATAAAATTATTTTCGTTGCTACTTCATAACTGTAATTTCGCTACTGTTATGAATCATAATGTAAATATCTGTGTTTTCCGATGGTCTTAGGCGACTCTACTAGTGGTTCTCAACCTGTGGGTCAACAATATTGAGAACCGCTGCAGATATTTACATTATGTAATATTTACATTACGATTCATAACAGTAGTGAAATTACAGTTATGAAGTAGCAACAAAAATAATTTCATGGTTGGGGGGTCACCACAACATGAGGAACTGTATTAAAGGGTTGCGGCATTAGAAAGATTGAGAACCTCTGGTTTAGGGGATGACAGGGGCCTATCAGGTGACTCCTGATTGTCTGGTTTAAGATTCCATTTCTGGGAGGGCCGGAACTATTTAAGTTAGTTCTCAGCTTGGTGGAGGGGGCTTAGCATAAGTGACTCCATTTTGGGCCTGCAGTCTTGTTTTTGATGGTAAGATAGGAAAGCACTTAGAACAGAGCCTGGCACGTAGTAAGTACTTGATAAAAAGTTGATGTACAGCGAAGGCCAATATGGGTAGGGCTGCCATCAGGTGATTCTCTGAAGAGGGGACTTTGGCAAAATTGTCTCTGGGGAGGGGTGAGGCCAACAAAGGGGAGGAGACAGAGCCACAGGGTGCTTGTGGCCAAAATGCTACTATCCCTCTCCCAAGGAAGTGGGGTTGCCTTGCAAAAGGGCCTGTCTGCCCCAGTGTCCAATAGGAAGAAAAGCCGAGGGGGTGCAGGAGGCAGAGTCATGCAAGGACGCCTGGCGGCAGCTGCAGTGGCAGCTCAAAGTGGACATGGCAGCTGGGGTGTCACAGCCCTGGCTCCACTCCCAGATGTGGAGGTGTGGAGGGGCCTCCCGCCAGGGTTCAGGTGGTGGCTTGGATGGCCAGGTTGACAATGCAGTGGAGAGAGGTCAAGCTAAGTCTTCCACAAAAGAGAAATCTGAGGCTCTTTCACCCCAGGAGGCCAAATGGTCTTGAATCATGGTAAAGCAGGAGCCAGGGGTGGCTCGGGCAGGCTGGGGTGCCATGTCCTGCAAGCACTGCCTGCCACTCCCCAGGACGTGGCTCCCAGGCTGGGGGTGTTTACAGAGGCACCGGTGCTCCCTGGCTCCCTGGGTCCCTGGGCGCAGCTCATAGAAAGCCAGCCCACAAAGCTTCCCACAACATCTGCCAAGAATACACCCGACATAATAATTCCTTTGACCTCCACCACATGAGTTTCTGAAAAGAACAAAACAGCATCATTCCCTGGCATTTACAGTTTAAACCTTTCCTATTCAAGTTTCTAACAAAAAAAGCCACCAGCCCATTCTGGCCATGATTAAAATTCATAGGCTTGCTGCAGAGAACAGATGCAGAAGCAATTTTAGGCTAGTCATATCCCAGGTCTGCAAAATTAATTTGACAGGTTTGCATTAAAGCACTGATCAATATCCACTTTAGAGCGGCAGAGGCTAACTGAGAAAAAATAAGTGACCGGAGTGTTACCAGACGAGAAAAAATGAATCTTTGAGACTTTTTTCCCTCTAAGCTTGCACCTACATCAGAAGTCCTGACCTCAATCCATTGATCGGCCGCAGTTAACATGACAAAAGGCCCAGCAGATAGACCGTCGCGGCCTACCAGGGAACAATCACCCGGATACACTAAATGTTTGACGGAGTGACTAGACTGCCGAATTAGTCTTGGCTCTCCAAGGGCGGCCCAGCCCGCCTTCCTGAATCCTCCCCCTCCCTTCCCGAGAGAGCCATTGGCAGGACTTTCGCTAAACTTCCTCCCGCAGGTGGTTGGCGTGGGGATGCGGTCCCTGGGAAGTTGAGGGCTCGCTCAGTTCAGCCATCCAAACAAGGAGGCAGTGAAGACCCAACCTTTCTGGGGACAGCATCTTCAAATGGAGGCGTGAGGGTACTGTCAGCAGGGTCCTCCATCGGGCTTCATTTAAGGAGGGGCCAACTCTGAGAAATGAACACCCCCGATGGCCTGTCATTGCTGCACTTGGAGGAAGGTGGGCTCTACCGGCTTTGAGTTCATCATCTCGAGGTGTGCAAGGAATGCCCTTCAAGTCAGAGCATCCTCGGAGCCATGACGGTTCTGTTCCAGGCCTTGTTGCCTTCCCACCCTCTCTCCCACGCCATGGCCAACTGACACTGTGCCAATGATTTACCAAATCTAAAATGAGCAGCCGCTAAGGAGGGACCCGTGTCAGGCACTGGACACACAGGACAGAGTGTCTCCCTGAGGCTCACATCAGCCCTCCCCTTCTCCCGAGGGCGGTCCTAAGGGAACTCTCACCTGCCCTGGTCCAGCTCGCTATCCGCTGGGAGCCTTCCACTTAGCATTGGCCTCTATAGAGCAGCACCATCCCATAGAGATAGAATGTGAGCCACAGGACAACTACAGGTGCAAGGTAAAAATTTCTAGCAGCCACATCAACAAGATAAAAAAGCAACAAGCGAACTTAATTGTAATAGCAGGTTTAACCCAGTGTGTTTAAAACACTATCATTTCCACATGGGGTGAATGTAACCAACTATCAATGAGGTACTTGCTGCTTGTTTGGGTTCTAAGTCTCACAGCACCTTCCGTCTGGACCAGCCACCTTTTGAGAGCTCAACAGCCGTGGGCACCTGGAGGCCGCTGCTTGGAGAATGCAGAGGTAGAGGCTGGCACGCTTGGTGTGGGGGCCTGGGCCTCATTCAGAACATCCGCAGGCAGGGACCCTAGCCTATCCTTCCTCACTCCCATCTTCCGGTGCATAACCCTTGACGTTAAAGTGATTTAGCTCTCGCTCATACCACCAGTTGTTACACACCCTGTTGATAAATCAGTTATAATAATAAAACCTTGACCTCAACAGCCCAGTGGAGGGCATGGCCATGCTGCTCAGATAGCCACGAGGCAGCGGGCTCCCTGGGGGCATGGTGTGTCCTACTCCTTCATTTAATCGTGGCGCCAGGTCAGCGTCTGTCCTTGTCTCACAAACATTTATAAACCCCGTACCATGTGCCAGGACCACCCTAAGCATCTGGCAGATATTAACTCGCTTAATCCTCATAACAAACGTGTGTGGCAGGTGCTGTTGTGACTTCCGTCTTACAGACAGGGAGACAGGTGAGGCCGAGGTCTCGCAGCTGGCACGTGGCACAGCAGGAATCAAACCCAGCATCTGGCTCAGAGTCCGTGCTCTTCATCACCCGTACTCTGCCCCTTGCTGATGTTCTTTAACATGCAGGAGACCATGCCGAAACCGGTTTGGCTCAGTGGATAGAGTGTCGGCCTGCGGACTCAAGGGTCCCAGGTTCGATTCCGGTCAAAGGCATGTACCTTGGTTGCGGGCACATCCCCAGTAGCGGGGTGTGCAGGAGGCAGCTGATTGATGTTTCTCTCTCATCGATGTTTCTCACTCTCTATCCCTCTCTGTAAAAACTCAATAATAATAATAAAAAAAAGAGACTGGAAGGCCCCGCACTGCCCTTTGGGAAACCCCAGCAGAGTTCCCTTATTCCCTTCTGATCCCCATGTTGGCGCTCAGCCTTTGGCATTTCACCTGTCTGCTCCTAACCAATGAGCTGCCAGAAGGCCCTCGGCAGGAGGCCAGAAGCCTCCCTGCTGCATCCTTGACCTATGGAATAGTGGGCGGACCATTGGCCAAGGAGAGCTGGTCCAGAAGCCTGGGTAAGGGAGCACCTGCCACTGTTTGGTTCAGAAGGGCTGTGTGGGCATCAGAAACTCAGGGCTTCCTGTGTTAACCGGGATTCCAATCGTGTCTGACATTTTCACCTTGTGTTTGTCACTTACCATCTCCATGCAGTTACACGTGCTGTAAATCCAGGAAATAGCACCTGTTCCACTTTCTCTTCGGGGCATTCAGGATCAAATGATATAATGTCCAGGGAGAAGCTTTAGAAATTATAACATGGAATGCAAATGTGAGGTCTCCTTGGTATTTGTACTGTTACTGACAGTGGAAACACAAGGCCGTAGGTTACGGTGCCAGGGTCATGGTATTCCAGTGAAGAAAGTGGAAGCTGCCTGGCCTTTTATAACCCAGCCTCAGCAGTTACATAGCATCCTTCTGCTACCCTCTACTGATGGGTGCTGTCAGAGCCCTTCGAGATTCAAGGGGAGGGGACAGAGAGTTGCATTTGTCAATGAGAAGAGCATCAAAGAATTGTGGGTCTATGTTTTGAAAGCATCATAACTTCTCTCAAACTCAGTTTCCTTATCTGTAAAATGGACATAATAACACTTATCTTCAGACTATGGTAGGACTGTAGTGTGGATAGGGCATCTTATCCTTGACATCTTACTGTTTGTAGTTGAGCAGATAGCTGTCCGGTTTGCATTCAGAACTAATTCTGGTCCACCAAATGAAGGAGAAGGATTCAGTGAGTACCAGCTAAATGGCAGTTGCTTTACCAGGGATTTGCTGCTCAGCTTTCCTACTGAATCTAACAATGAAGACCATATCAGCCCCATTTAACAGATGAGAGAACAGAAACTTGAAGACAGCAAGCAATCTAAGAACCTTCAGTAAGTGGTGGGGCTGGTATTTGAAACCAAGTCTGTCTGGCTGCAAAGCCAGGCCCTCTCCTGTGAACACCTGGTCCCAGGAGCCCTACCAGGTTAAGTTCATGCACACACAGACCGCTCATTCTGAAAACAGGAACTAGCAGATTTAGGCCCGTCTTTCTCATATAGTTGTGATGGGTCTGACCCACCATCAGAGGAAAACATCTCATGTTTGGTTGCATTTCCCCTAATCCTGTCCCCCCTCCCAAACCCCGCCCCCTCGCACAGACAGGGGTCCTTTGCTGGCAGGGGCTTAGCCTCTGAGTGTCGGCTGGTTTTAATTGAATTTTCCAGTAGGAAAGCTGAGTTTTCATGAAGCCATCCTCACTCTCAGGCCATCTCCATTGTGATCAATGACTTCTGTTTATGTGATTTATTAGCATGGGCTGCGGAGCAGCGGGGCATCCCGGGCCACGGACAAAGCAAAACTCGTGAGCTCCTGGGGAATCAACCTCTGGCTTCACTTGGTACCTTGGCTGCCCACAGACGTCACCTGTGGGTCAGGGGCATAAAGACTGTCAGCCAGCCGGAGCTGGTTTCTGCTCTTCCCCGGGACTGCTTCTTCCTTGCCAAAAGCAGGGGGTCCGTGGACCTCTGTGTCCTGCAACCTTCCTGATGGGCCGGAGACATCGTCAGCCCACCAGACTCCCCGGAAAGCACCCAATACGTTTCCCAGTTTTCCAGTGGACACAGAGGCCTGCCTTTGGAATGCATATGGTTACAATCATTGTTTAATATCCTGATGGAGCCATCAATTCAATGACTGGTTGTATTTTTCTACATGTAGTCACACATCTCTCAGCCACTCAGCGGAGGTGACCACCTCGTGGGGCTTAAAGAGATTCAGAATGTGGAGGGGGCAGTCAGTAACAGGGTCAGACTGGGGAGGTGTCTACCTATTAACCTTTCATCTTGGCAACCAAATAGCCATAGCCTGGACACAAGGTGGGCCCTGTCTCCCCCACGAGCCTGAAAGTTCCCCGAGAGGCGCCAGTGTTTCCCCAGCACAAATGAATGAAAAGGTGTATTTCCTGGTCAGTGACTTTTAGGCATCTCCTGGGGGAGGGGGCAGGAGGATGAGGGACCTTTCCACATAGAAACTGCCCCACAGGCCTTGTTTCTACTTGTATGTGTGTGGTGGGGCAGGGGGTGGGGGGTGGGGAGAGAGTGGGGAGAGATTTAGAGTCAAGTCTCTGCCTGCCAGAGAATGGGGTGATTCAGGGTAAATCCTCTCCACATGCAGGAGAGATAGGACCAGCATGTGCCCTATTATCCAGAAGGACCCTGAATGGCCGGAAGCTCCTTGTTGGCTTCCAGTTCTGCTGGGCCAGCCTTACCAAGTGCTCCCTATTCCTCCATCTATACTTCCAGAATATTCCTTTGGTTGTTGTTTCCTCCTGGGTGGGATGGGGTAGGGGAGGGTAGCTGGTGGCTGAAATGTGGGGGTTCTTGCCAAAATTAGGGCTGTTCTGGTTGGGGTCACTTGTAGGACAATCTGTGGGGAAAAAAGGTGGCAGCTCATGAAACCATGAGTATTTCAACTGGAAGGGACCTGAGTCCCCTGAGTGACTAAGGGACTATGATTCCATTTTACAGGTGAGCAGACTGATTTCAGGGAATTGAGAAAAATGTTAGCTTCAAGGACTACCTCTGAGCTAGCGGCAAGGACACTGGACAGTCATCCAGAGTGAGCCTTTTCACTCATTAAAGTGCCTGTTTGTGTCCCGCTAGGATGCGGAGGCATAGGCACTGTAATATATGAATGGCTCCAATGCATTATTCTCTCTCTCTGTAAATAAAAAATAAATGCCAAATAACCATGTCAGGCCCAGTTGTTTGATGGCCTCTCTCCTGGTACTTAATTTTACTTCATGACATAAAGTAAGGGTCGGGGGTTGGGGGCCGGGGGGGAGAAGCTGACTTCCGTCAAAGTGCAGTCTCCTTGGTTAACACCTGAGGGGAAAATGACTGCAAAGAACTTAATTCAAAAAATCCTTTAGGCGCACAGGAGCTTCTTCCAACCAGTAAGAGTCAGACAGTTATGGAGAGAGAGACATCAATAAATAATCAGCCGGCTTAGACTTTTAAATGGGAATCTCACCATCACCACCCAAAGGTAAATTGCATCCTTTCCACCAGCCTCCGAGCGGGGCTTCATGCTTGCGTGGACTGGGGGACTTTGCTTGTTGCAAATGCAGCCTGACCCTTCTTTCTGATCAGATGTGTATCTCCTCTTCATATATACTTCATGCATATAAACGCATATATCTCCTACATGTCTTATTATCTATATCATCTATACCTATGCCTATACCTTTATCTATACCTATGCCTATATCTATATCTATATCTATATCTATATCTATATCTATACCTATACCTATATCTATCATCTATCTAATCTAGCTATCTAATCTCCTACGTGTCCTATTTTATTTCATATATATATGAAACCCGAAGCAGCACCTTTGCTATTTGGTTTCACTGTTTTTGGCTGCCCGTGACCCCTTCTGGTCATTTCTCTGAAGACAGGAGTGCTCTCTGTCCAAGCTGTAGCTGGAGGTGAAGGAGTGGGGAACCTGGGCTAAGTCTGAGCCAAGTGTTGTTTTTGTCTTTTTTTAAAAAACAACAACAAGGTATTTGGTATTATTGGCTTGCAATTTGCTTCTGACTTCAATTGGGGTGGCACAAATAATAATAAGTCCATCTACCAGGAATGTTGTTGAGCTCCAGGTAACAGTGTTTTTACTGTGAGGATACTCACTGGTGGTCTGAGCTCCCCATGCAAGGAAGCTCTCCACAGAGACATGTGAGAATCAGAAGGAGACTGTCACCCTCTTTCCCAAGGGTAGATATGGAAAGACTTGGTCCATGGCTGGGCATGAACTACCCAAGGACTCAAGATGACAGGCTCAATTTGGCTAACAGGAAGAAGGCCAGTGGCAGATTTCCTGTCCCTCCAAAGTTCTGAGGTCTGTAAGTAAGTAAAATCTTAAACTTAATGTGTGCAAGACCATACGCTCCTTGAGATGGGGATAGGGTCTCTTGGTACAACTCACCCTTAGCCAACTCAACACTCTGCACACAGAAGATGCTTGAAATTTTTTTGTGGGATAAGTAATAACAATACAGTTATATACTGACTTTGCTACAAAAAAATAAAAACCCTCTTTGTCCCAAGGAGGAGCAGGTGGGTGATGGCACGTATCTTCCCTGTTCTGGACAGAAGGATGCAGTGCAGTGCCAACTGGACCCAAATAAACATCGGTGGCTGTTTGCTCAGGGGAGGGGAAGGCGAGGAGGAGAGAGAGAGCCAGTGTGTCTGCAGAAACCTCTAAACAATCAAAGCCACAAATGCCTCTTCTTATAAACACACCGTGTGAGGCAGATGTTTACCCAGGACAATCCAGAGACAAAAAGCCAGTAAAAGCCGGGGAGATTCACGCTCCACAAACAAGGGATTTCCTGGGGGAAGAAGTGGCAGGTAATGGGTTCTGCAAATTTCTCCTCCTGATAACTACATCACAGACCAAGTCTGAAGAGACATTTTCTTCCTATTGAAACCTTATTTAAATACTGCCACCTATTTCAGGCAGAACCGCGGCGGTATTGGCTGGCTTAGGCTTGTTCCTCCGGCCTTTATGAAGCACGCGGGGAAGAAATAGGCAGTCTGTGTGTCCATGGGAGTGGGGACACGTTCCACGGGGGACCGTCTTCCCGAAACGCTTCATTCAGGAGTCAGTTTCCCCATTCCGATCAGTGGCTTTCCACCACGCAGAGTCTGGAGAGAAAATGAGAACCGTGCCTCTTTAAAACCAGCAACAACTCTTACCATTGGTACAGTGTGGAGGCCTTCTAGATCATTCATCATTAAATTATTAAAAAACAGCCATCTCCACATCATGACTGTCTGCAGTGAAGTTGCTATGTATGGGCCTATTATTTTCTCTCCTTAGACTCTTTTCTGGCAGAGCCAAGAGCTCAGAGCTGTGAGTGGAAACCCAAACGGGGCCCCCACTTGGCCACGATTTCCTGTGTGACTCGGGTACATTAGCTCCCCCTCCTGAGCCGTGGCTTTCCCATCTCGCAAGACTACAGACAGAGTGACCCCTGCCTGTGCTCTTTCCCCAGGAGTGGGCATGGGTCTGTCTGGCTCTTCGTGTGTGTGTGTGTGTGTGTGTGTGTGTGTGTGTGTGTGTGTGTGTAGGAGGCAGGGATTTACTGTGAGGCCTTAAAACCCACGCAGAGTCTACTAGCCCATTTTTCTCAACCAGCGGAGTCGGGCATTCCTGAGCCTAATACCCGCGTGAAACCAGCAACCTGGGCCTAGTCCCTGCCTCAGGTGGGGAGCTGCTGACCAGAACTCAGCGCTTCCACCGCGGGGAAGACAGAGCTGAGGTCAGTGTCCTGCAGAAGCTCCATGTCCCGGCAGCCTCTCTCATCCCCTCCACACACCCATGCATTCTCATTCCCATGCATTCAACTAGTGTTTACTGAACAGCTGTTATGGGCCAAGTCCTGTGCTCGGCCCTGGGAATGCAACAGAGCCCAGCGTCAGGCCTGGTCTCAGGCCCCATTACAGCTTCACGGGGAAGCGAGACCCTAAACCAGCGTCACCCCCAGTGCAGGGCCACACAATGGGATGAAGGCATGGGGGCCCAGGGCAGTGACTTCAAGAACATTTTATGAAAAGCTGGAAGTATTTACCCCTCACCCACTTTCTCTGGAAGGGGGTTGGGGGAATGGAAATGAAAGGCTGAGCCTTTCCGTGGGGTCTGGTCAACTTCCTTCCCCCACTGCTGGAGCCTTTTCACTCTTACAGGGACCTGGAGTTCGGAAGCCCCTGCCTGAAGGGTGTGAAGGCCTGCAGGAAACAGAAGTGGTCTCACTGTTTCTGGTGTTTTCCATGTGGTCTGCAGTGTGTGGTTGGTGTGGGAGGACTGAGTGTGAGCAGTGTGTGATTGGGATGGGAGGACTGGGTGTGAGCAGTGTGTGGGAAGGGCGTGGTCATTGGGGTAGAGGAGCTGGGAGGCTGGAGGGTCCCTCAGCTCTGCTTGGGGCCCTCCCTGGGCAGGGCTGGCTTGTCTGCCCGGAGGAGCAGAAACTGCCCCAGGGCTCAGGCCCGATTTACTCCCTGTCTGGGCCGGGTCCCAGCAGCCCATCCCTTGCTCAAGCTTGGTAAATCCTCCGGTTCTGTAGTCATTTTTATTAGCAATTGCCTTTTTTCCCCCCTTTGAAAATGTGGTTCGACGAAATGAAATTTCAGATGTGTGTGTCTCAGCATTGATTTTTCTATTTGTAATAACACACCCCGCATATCTCCTTTGATATCAAGAGGATAAAATGTCCCTAACATCGCGCTCTCCATTCTGGGGTAATGGATAAAGCCTGTTTATGAGATGTCATTTATTCCACAATAGACAGTAAATAAAAGCCATTTCAAGCTTGGGTTAAATCAAAGCTTGTTCAGGATTTCAGCAGATTTGCAAATCACCTCGGGGACCTCCATCCATTGCACTGGCTGTTCCCTCCTTGCTATCGCCTCTCTCCCAGTCTCTGCGCACCCCCCCCCCCCCCCCAGCCACCCCAGCCCCTGACTGATTTAGAAAGACAATTGGCCTGGCTAAGGACCTAGCATGACATTAAAAGTTCCTTCCTCCACCTGGGGAATAAAAGCTTTGAAAGGCAGAAAGAAATTGAGGTTACGCCAACAAAAGCCAGAGCAACAAAGGGAAGGAAAAAAGTTCGCAGGAAAATAAGATGCAAACCTGAAATGGGGTAAGGATATGAAAGGCGAGTGGGCTCCTTTAGTCACGAGCAAATCGTATTTCTTTTATCCCCCAGGCACCCTGTGTGCTGGAGGGAGAGGGGAGATAGGAAGGGGGGTGCACCACCTGGAGCATCCCTGCTCTACCCCAAGCCTTAGCCCTGCAACCCACCCTCTCTACCTGACACCCACAACTTCAACCCCTATGTATCCTGGTCTTTTGCAGCCTTCCAGATCACACTGAGGTCCAATGCCTCCCGGAAGCCTTCCCTCCTGTCTCCCCTTCCTGACCTCTCACAGCACATCATTTAGGGCCTTTAACAAAGGGTCTTACCTTACTCCTGCTTGTTTCGGAATGGGAGTAGTGGGTCCACAACTGAAACATCTATTCCTTTGAGGTTCGGGGCAGATTTTTTAAAGCTGGAGGAGTCAGCCCTGGGTCTCTAGTCCAATATTCTATCCACTGCAGAAATCCCCAATGACACACAGCCCTGCCTTCATGCCACCCACCTGCAGGGGCAGGGACTTCACAGCCTCACCCTTCTGATGGCAGACTCTAGGTCTGGGGGCCTTTCCATCTGTGAAGCCAAAGCCTTTACCCTGTAACTCCCACCTTCTTTTGCTCCTGAGCCCGCCTTTCAGAGAGAGAGTGAATGTGTCTAACGCTATTTCCCCAAGGCAGCATTTCCACAGTGAACTGGGGCCGTGTCTAGTCTGGCTCCACCCTGATCTAGCCAGAGGGCTTCGTTAATTCGAGGTCACTGCTGACCACAAGATTCATTACCCCAAGATTTAGTTGGCTAGTTTAGATTTAACAGCCACGCCAGAATTATGTGTTCAAATACTTGTCTTAAGGTATTTGGTTGGTCAGCCCCATTAAATATTTACAGAGCAACCAACAGCTTTGTAGAAAATGCTATTCTAGTTCTGTGATGGACTGTGGTGCTGCTCACAACACTGGGTGCCCTGACTTCCTGGGGTGGGTGCTATATCCCTGCTTGGTGGACCATGTGACCTGCTCTGGCCAATGAAATATGAGCAGAAGTGGCCTGGAGCAGATGAGCAGCTGACCTTCCATGGACTTCTAATGTGAGTGAGCACGAAATCTTTGTCATTAGAAAAATTAGACTAAACTACGAAGCCAACTCTTCTAGGAAATTTCAAGAAATTGTGGGCATGTTTGTTACGTGCCTGGGGTGGCTCACAATCTAATCGAGGAGATTGCCATCTCCGTTCAGCGCCAAATAAGTGGTGAAAACATCAAACACTACAGGAGCTCCATGGAGGGAGAACAGAGTATGAGCTGGAGCTTGTGGGAAAGAGTTAGGGAAGAAGAAGACTAACTCACACTGGACAAGGCACGGAAATGTCACCGCCTGGTGAAGGACAGGCCTGCTGTGAACTCGGTCCTCCCTGAGGAGCTCGGGGCTTGGGGCATTCCCCCTCTGGGGCGATCACATGAGGCTCGATCCAGCCAGCCAGCATCATGCCCGGCCCTGGATGGCTTCCTTACAGATGACTTGCTAAAGACACTGATGGCCTCAATGGTAACGATATCTGGGGAGAGATGTGCCCTCTATAGCAGCTTTTAAGTCAACCTGTGGGAGTGACGTCTGTGGTTCAACGTGAAGCCAGTGTGGATGGGGGCTGGCCCCAGAGGTCGCCACACTGTTCTCACCAGCTCAGGTCTCTGCTGCTCCTTCCCTCCCTTCACCTCCCTGGCTTTGTCAATCTCGTCCAGTCCTCTCCACAGCCTCACCATGGAGGGGTTATCCCCACTTCACAGAGCTAATCACCAAGTCTTGGAAAGGTTAAGTATCTCACCCAGGGTCATGCAGTCAGGAAGTGGCCACACCAGGACTGGAATAGTGTCCCGTGTGGACCCAAGGCTTTGCCCTCACCACCCTCTGCTGCCCGGCATAGTGCAGGCTCTGCGCCATTGCCCCCAAGAGGCCCATGCGGAGAGCCAGGGCGGGTGTCTGCTGGGGAGACATGGGCACGCCTACAGCTTGGCCAGGAGGCTGACTCCCAAATAGGCATCAGAATGGGGCAGGAGTTAAGGATTTCTATAGGAATTTTAAAGTAGAAAAGGAGCAAGAGTGGGGCAAGGAGGAAAGAAAGGAGACGGAGAGAGGTTAGGTCAGGCAGGACAGCACCCTCCCTGCGCCCCGGGTCCCTTGAACACTTGCCCTGCACGTCTCCTTTCTTGTAAGTGATGCCTGAGTGCTCACCGCTACAGTTACAGGGTGTCCGAGGTTTCATTGGAACCGGGTTCTGATGTATAACCCTCCCTGCAAAATGTGCTGCTGCTGAGCGCTGGCATCGAGGTGTTGGGCCAAGAGAGCCATTTCTATAGAAGACGCATAAGGCACGCTCCAGGGGGGAGGGCCTCTAGTAAGGCTTTTCAGCCTAAAAAAAGGAAAGTTGGGGAGGTGAGGGGGGGGAAGGGACTTGTTTAGAATCTTAAAGAATCAGCTTAGATTCCAGAAGGAGCGCTGCAAGGTCAACTTCTTCATCACAGGCACTCGTCAATTTTGGAGGAAAGTATGTAAAAGCTGTTCCCAGACACAGTACTTTGAAGTAGCCCCATCTATTCAAGCACCATTATGAATAATAATTAATAATGATGATAAAGATAATGATCTGGATGTTAATATTCCCCTGTGCGATGAGGCTTTAATCTCCGCACAGAGCTCCCACACCCATGGTTCTCGCTGAGCTGGCGGCCCTGAGGTAGTCAGGAGAAATTGTGCCCACCCTCCCCCGCCTTTGTAAATGTCAAAACCGAGACTCTAAAGTCGAATGCTGGGCTGAGAGGCGCCAAACTCCGCTCAGTGCCCCATCACACGCACACGCCATCTGAACCAGGACTTCCATATCACAAATACAAAGTCAGTGTGAATGCCAGCCATTCATTTTGATATTTTCCGTTTTATTTGGGAAGAACGCGCATCCTTGGAAATGGATCCCATTTTAAGCCACATGAGGCCTGAGAAAAGTAAGCCTTTGTGAAAATAAAGGTACTATTTAATATGCACATTATTATTATTCTCATTATTATTGCAAACAGCCTATTTGGAACTGCCGAAAACCCTAAAAGTGGATTAATATTCTTAGAGCATCAGAAAGTATGCTTTTTTCAAATATCAATTCCTCTCTCCCAAATGGCTGAAAAATCATAATCATTATCATCATCATCCCTTCGTTAATTTATTACTTTGTACATAACTTCCCTTGAATTAGCACACTTGCTGCTCAAACATCCCCATTTAACAGATGAAGAGCTGGAGGCTCAGAGCATAGAACCAAGTGAAAGGAGGTTTGAGACCCAAACCCCAATGCTCAGCACACTCACCACTGAGCCACTCACCTCCCAGGCAAATGCTTTGCTGGGCTGTTTTGAAGCCCAAACTGCACTGGCTCAGAGATGAGGAAGCAGCTCCCCATCAGGCATAGAGCGGATGCAGCAAAGCCAGTCGCTGTCAGGACAGAAGTTCCAGTGACAGGTTCCCCGTCTCACCAGCACGTTCACTGTGCCCCGAGTCAGAGGCCCTCCTGCTGGAGGCCTGTCCCATAAAGACCTGCCCCAGGGGCTGGGGCCCGAGCTCCATCCCTCCCACTGAGCAAGACTTGGGCTGTCACTGTGCTGTTATTTATGAGTCCCCCTTGCCCAATGAGTGGCCTCGGAGGGGCCCAGGCTGGGCCTGCTGTCTGGCCACACTTGTCACACGTCATTAGATGTTTGGTTGCCGCTGACCCCTCTGCCATCTGGCTGAGTGGCCTCGGGGTGAGGGGAGGAGGCAGCATCCCGTCCGTGGTGTGCGGGAGATGGAAGGCTGCAGAGCTGCTGTGTGGAGCCACCGAGGGGAAGACAGAGAAGTGGGAAGCAGTGTCTTAGGGACAGGGGGCCCTCCCACCTTGGCAGTACTGCCATTTGGGGCCAGAATGTTCTCCGCTGTGGGGCTGTCCTGTTGTAGGATGCTTAGCCGCATCCCTGGCCTCTGTCTTCTAGATGCCAGTGGCCCAATCAAAAGTAACTCCAGACAACACTGAATTGTCTCCTGTGTGTGTGTTGGTGGCGGGAGGAGGGAGCAGAATCACTCCCTTTGACAGCTGCTGGCTAACTGCGATTGTGAGACACGTTGGCTGGTGGGCAGCCTAAGCCAGGACTACAGCTGACCTGCAAGTCCCCGGACAATCAGCATTTACTGAGCAGCACAGAGGGCGGCAGGCCTTTGTGAACAATGTGCTGCTCAGCCCTCAAGGCCATCCACTGTGGGCTTGGAGTTCCTGACCCCGCTTTGCAGCTGAGGAAACGGCAGTTCAAAGAGGGAAGTGATTGGCTCGAGGCCACTCAGCTGGGAAGTGACAGAGCTGGGTGGAAACCAGTGTGTCTGATGTCCAGCCCGGGGTCCTGCTGCTGCTTTGGAGCCTGTTTCCGTGTAAGGGCTGGGCAGGCCCGGCACGCCGGCCCCTGAATGTGTGAGGACTGCACACTCGGCCTGGGGCACAGGATGTTTATAGCATGTCCCCCGCTGTTGCCACTGCCCCATGCATGGGCCTCAGCCCATAGCCCACCTTCCCCAGGCCCCTCTCCACCCCTTACAGTAGCCAACACACAGGACCCGGGGGTGGGGGTGAGGATGGGGGTGGGAGGGCCTCAGTACCCCTGACAGGCTGGACCCGGTGTCGGGGGGAGGGCCTCAGTACCCCGCCTAGGGAGGCTGACATGGTACAGAGATCCCCAGGGAGGGAAACCCCCAGCAACGCCACTCGAGTGTGACATTTCATTCACGTTACCAGGTTGGTGTAGAACAAGCATGTCAAACTCAAAGGCTAACACGGGCCAAATAAACAGGCCGAGAGTTTGACATGCTTGGTGTAGAACTATCAGGCAGGGGATTTTTAAAGCCCCTTAAATCACAGCGTACAAACCAGGGAATTCAGTCTCGGTAAATTAAGTGAACTATTTATATTTTAAAAATAGAAACTCGGTTAAGTGGTTGCCATTTTAATAGTTGTGTGTTAAGTCTTTAGTTATAAGTCACTTCAAACTCCCGAAGTGACAAATTTCGGAACCTCTTTTGTGCTTGTTCTGTAAAACACTCCTGTCCCCAGGGTGCCCGTCCCCAGAAGTGCTCCATGCGCGCTGGAGGAAGCGTGGGTTATAGATAAGCCAGCGAAACGGCCCAACCTCACCCATGAATTGCAAGACCCCGCACTCTGCTCGGCCTCTGTCTCTGAGTTGCATGTTCTGCTTGTGGCCCAGGAGCCCCCGTGGGTCCTGCTCTGGGTGCAGCTGCGCTGACAGCCTGCTCCATGGACTCCCCAGATTCCTCCCTTCTTCCCTTTGGCACCGGCAGCTAATCTGGGTTTCGGGGTACACTGGTAGCTCTTGCTTCTCTGATTTTGATGAACAGATGACCTCTTCCACCAGATAATGAACTTGTAGACACTTCTCATTCCTGCTTACCCTCCCTTCAGGACATGCCGACACCATTCCATGGCTCCTGTGCTGCGAACCCACAGGCCACAGCGGTCACAGACGTACAATAGAGCCCAAAGGGACAGGCAGCGGCACTGGAGCGAGGCCCAGAAATGCCGGAAACTGGCAGCCTTTGCAGCTGTCCCCGAGCCAGACTATTCAAGAAAAGGTTCTTTAAAATAATTCAGATTCGTGGTGGAAACTATCACATCTCTGTTCAGAAGCAGGCTGAATGCACTTTCCAAGGCCGATCCGAAAGCACTGTGGAGCTATGCTGAGGCTTGTGGGTCTGAGGGTCAGGATGCAGGGAAGAGTGTGAGTGTGAGTGTGTGTGAGTGTGAGTGAGTGTGTGAGTGTGAGTGTGTGTGTGTGTGTGTGTGTGTGTGAGTATGTGTGAGTGTGAGTGTGAGTGTGTGTGAGTGTGGGTGTGTGAGAGGGAGAGAGAGAGAGTGTGAGTATGTGTGTGTGTGTGAGTGTGTGTGTGAGAGAGAGTGTGTGAGTGTGTGTGAGTGTGTGCGTGTGAGTGTGTGTGAGTGTGAGTGTGTGTGAGTGTGAGTGTGTGTGAGTGTGTGTGTGAGTGTGAGTGTGTGAGTGTGAGTGTGTGTGAGTGTGGGTGTGTGAGAGGGAGAGAGAGAGTGAGTGAGTGTGTGTGTGAGTGAGAGTGTGAGCGTGTGTGTGTGTGAGTGTGTGTGTGAGTGTGTGTGTGAGTGTGTGAGTGTGTGTGTGTGTGTGTGAGAGAGAGAGAGAGAGAGAGTGAGTGTGTGTGAGTGTGTGTGTGTGTGTGTGTGAGAGAGAGAGAGAGAGAGGGAGAGGGAGTAGGTTGCTTGCTTAGGAGGAGGAGCGAGAAGGTGCCTTTGGGGTGGGGTGCCCACAGGTGCTGATGGGGAGTAGCTGTGCAGGGCAGGTTTCAGGGACGGTGTCTGGCTGCTAGATTTGAGCCCTGAACACCAGGTGAGGCGGGGTGAACTCCCTCTGTTTTCCTGGCTGGAAAGGCAAAAGGCCAAGCTTTTGAGAACCAGAAAGTTCCTTCGGCCCTTCCCCTCCCGTGCCTCTGCTTGTCACGGACCTCAAGATGCTGCAACCATCTGAAGGGCTTCCCGGGTCGTCACAAACATGGGCGCAATGAAGTAGATGATGTGATTCACGAGGTGTAATCCTGTTAAAACATGGGTGCTGGTAGCACTATCTTCTTGTGCAGTGTGTATACGACTCAACACACCTCCATCAACTCATTTATTCGGACCACAGTGTTGTGACATGAAAAGGGATATATGAGTGGGTGTTAATGGGGCACAAAGTGGGAATGGGGGCACGGTACCCGAGGCCCCGAGACTAGAAAGTGAATCACCGTAGGCCTCTGGGACCTGCAGTAGTTGTCTGTTACCAGAATGCTGGGCTTAGGGGGACAGACCCAGGCTTTGCTAGAAAGTAGAATCCAGGAAGTTTCAGGCCCTGGCAACGGCCACCACCTGTAGCCTTCAGCCCAGCTCCCCTGTCAAACAGAAACCCCCACAGCACCCGGCACTGAGGGGGCAGGGGGGGCGGGGTCAGGAACAGGAGGTGGTCACTCAGAGCTGAAGCCCATCAGCAGGAGCCAGCCACATAAAAGGGAGCCAGGGCTGCCAATTTCCATTTTCATTGGAGTGGATGGTGCTTAGTAATCCAGAAGCTTTATTTAAGGGCTGACCTCCGACCCGGCCTGTCACTCCAGTGGCGGGCGCCTGATAGCCACTGGAAATCAATAGCCGGCATGAAGGTCACTTCCTAGAGAAACTGGGGCTATCAACGTGTCAGTTCCAATGAAAGATTATAACCAGCCAGCAGAGAAGTTCATCTGTGGCTGAGCGCTCATCTGAGCTGGGCTTGCTGTGGGCTGTCTGTGTGCGCGTGTGAGTATCTGTGTGTCCCAGAGACCTACGGTGCCTCTCCTTATGTGTGCATGCATCATACAGGTGTGTATTTACAAAGAGCATGTGGTGTGTGAGAGGATGTGCCTTTGTGTGTCTATATGAATGGGCCCACTGGTGCATATGAGTGTGCATTTGTGTGTTTAAGTGCATATGACAATGTGTTGTCAAGGAATTGTGTAGATATGCCTTTGTATACATTTTCATGTATGTTTGTGTACATGTACAAATGGCATGTGGCTATGTTAACCACATACATGCGTGGTTGTGTGTGAACGCCCACAGGTTTGGCATATGGAAGTAAAGGTGACTTGATTACGTGCACACATCTTACCTTGGCCTGTAAGGCCTGAAGCAATCTGGCCTCTGTCCACCCCTCCAGTCCCACCTCCAGTCTCTCTCTCTCCTCCCTACTCCACACGGGACCCTCACTGGCCTCTTCCCCTTCCTTGTGGCTGCCAACCACAGTCCTCCTCGGGGCCCTGGCACATGCTGCTCCCTCTGAGCAGTGTCCTCATCTCACTCTTCCCATACTCAGCTCTTTCCCACCATTTCATTCTCAGTTTAATCACCAGCTCCTTAGAGAGCCCGCCCTGCCAACCTACAGGTGTGCTCCTTCCTGTGCTTCCCCCACGGCAGTTACAACAGTGGATGAGAACTTCAGTTCCTCGTTTCCTTCACTGTCTCCTGACCACCTCCTCCCGGGCCCCCTCTCGGGTGGCTGAGCCCCGCTGAGGTCTCCGTGTTCAGCAAGTGTCTCTCTGTAGAGAAAAGAATTCCATTTGCGGAGGAATTCCACACTAGCCCTGTGACCTTCACCTCCTGGCCTCCGTTTCCCCAGCTATGAAGTGGCAATGCCCTTTCTACCTATTCCCCGGGATCAGATGAAATACATATAGTGAAACCTCCCGAGAAGCACAAACTGTCAGGAATATGTAACATTTTGGGTTGAGTAAGGGTTCTTATTATTCAGCAAGAAATCTACAGAAGAGGGGCAGGCATTCCAGATGACATTCCAGGATGCTTTTCTCCAAGTCATTAATCCATTTTAGATACACCCCAAATCCAGAGGTTCCCCAGGCCTCCAGCAGCCAGAGTTCCCATTTCCTGCCTGGATATCTGTTTTCTAGAAGGGGTGATAGTCACTTTCTTTCATGAATGAGTCCATTTGGGGAGGGTGAAGCGTATATACAAATCTATTTCCTCTGCCACTCACAGCAACATTGAACACATAATCACACAAATAACTTCATTATAATTGTGGTAAGTAACGAAGAGGGAAGAGATACTATGAAATAGAATAGCAAGGAGCCTAATGTAAACTTGAAGATCAGAGAAGGCTTCCTGGAGGAAGCGACATTTAAGCTGACTTCTGAAGTAATGAGGAGGACTGAGCCAGACCCCAAAGGAGGGCGTGAGCTTTCCGGCAGAGGGACTGATGTGCTCAGGAGCCTGCTCGGGAGGTTAGCACCAATCAGAACCATTCACCTCGCTTCTGCTAGAGCAACCGAATCAAGGCTCCAGAAAAATCTTGTCTTCTCACCCTCACGCCTCCATGACCTAGCTGTGCTCAGGCAGTGTTTGCTGAGTCCGTCACTTTTTAGACACAGGTGCAGAGGCCCTGGAGCTCACTTCTGCCAGTGGGATGCCTAGCAACAGGGAATATTTGTAAGCAGAGGGGTGGATCCTGCTGGTAAGATGCCTCTCTAAGTACTGTCATCAGAATAATCGGCGCTGAAGATACGCCATCAGCACAGTGTCGTGCATTCTCGGGTACCTGGGTGGGGTGACCATGCCACCTCGTTTGCTCCGGGCAGTACCAGTTTACTCCTGCAGCCCTGGCATGATTGCTCAGCCTGCCTCCTTTCACTTCCAAGGGTCCCAGTTTGGATGGTAAATTATATGTGCATCTCAATTCTGGGGCACAAAGAAGTATCCTGGTAGTGGGCCAGTTGTATCTAAAGGTGCTGCTTTGTAAACGAATATTCTATTTAAAGAGTTTTCAGCCTCTTGGTCAATACTATAAAGTCCCTTCTCTTTCTAGAGTTATTTCTGTCTCTTTAAGGGCAACTCACACTTATTTCCACTCTGGGACACCTCAGCCTACAGGTGCCCTTGGGCAGTGCCCCCTGGGGCAGCAGGATGGAGTGGGAAGAGGACAGAAGGGTGCCATGGTGACCTGAGTAACCCTTAGCTCTGGCTCCGCCACACCTGGCTCATTGACCTCAGACATGTCACTTCGAATGCCCAAACTTGAGACTTCCCTTTGTCGAAAGGGGATAACAAAGACCTCCCCCTGTCCACAGTTTATGAGGGTGAGGTGCTGCATACAAGGAGAAAACTCTGCGACCCACAGAGTGGGTCCCCTGGCTATAATTTGGAGATACTGATGATGGGGTAGGTAGCATACGATCAGGCTAATCATAATGTTTTAAAAAACCAGGCCTGCTGCCTCGGAGACTACACTGAGCAGGAGCCTGCACCTCCCCGCTGCCTGACGGTGACTGCCACGGCCAGGATTAAGCGAACTGTCAGCCGAGAAGGAGGACGATAAACCCTGTGTGCAGATGGGAAGGGAGAGTGTGGCAGAGACCACAGAATGTGACTCCTGCCGCTGCAGAAGGCAGCGCGGATCCAGAATCCTAGTTGCCTCTGAGGATTTTTTTTCTTTCTGGAAGCTAGAGATCCCGTGCCAAGCCCTCAAAGCAGCCGCGACTTTCTGTGCAATAAAGCAGCAGTGAGAAAGGCTCAGAGTAATTAAGTGGCTGACGCACAGAAGAAACCGTTACAAAGAATTGACTAAATTGCCCATTCATTAGCAGCTCGGCATGGAAGGAGAATTACAAATAGACGGCGGAGCCCGCAGTAATTCAATCTAACCTTGTACTTACAGAAAACAATGAGATAATGAACAGAAAAATTACCAGGCACATATTGTATTTTGTTAAAGGGGTGGGAGGGGGGCTGGGGGAGGGGGGCCGGGGGGGAGCGCAGGGACGGACTGGCACATGCAATGCTAATGGCCTCGCTCAAGCTGAGCAAACGTTTCTCCAACACAATCATAGTTCTCAGTCTAAGGGCCTCTGGGGAGCTGAGATGAGGCAAGATCGCGAACAAAAAAATGTAATTTATAAGGCGTCTGTGGACTGGAATTTATCATCGGATCCGCTCGCCGCCGCTCAATTGATATGTAGTTGATTTCAAACAACACCCCCCGGGCGCCCAGAGGGAACATTTTTTAGATTTTACGCTTGGATATATCTGTTTAACTCGCCATTTACCAAAACAACGGCTGATGACAGCACAAACCAGTCACTCTGGAGAGAACACGCGCACGCTCTCATACACACGCGGGCGCATGCAGACACACACACACACACACACACACACACACACACACACACACACAGGCAGCCAAGAGCAGCGGCAGCCATAACAGCAGACAAACCCGCTCAGCCCAAAGAAGACTGCTGCGAATCTAGAAAGGAAAAATGGGAGAAAGAAAAATAAGCACCAAATCCAAGAGATTTCGCATTTCTCTGTGGCTTCACGGGACAAGGTGCTGTAGTTGGGGTTTATAGCTCATGTATTGGTTTTCACGCCTAACACCTCCCACCTTTCTTGGCTGAGCAGCTTAGAAAGGCTCGATGCCATTCTAACTCACCTCTTCCAGGGTCTCTGGCACTTGCAGTCCCTGTCTGGAAATGGATTTGGCCTTACCTGGGATCCACAAGACCTTGGACCTCAGTAGGTGGGAAAGAGGGGGTCTTCATAGCAGGGTGTGGGGAAGGGACTGAAGCATCGGTGGCCTCTTCCTGGGTTGCTGGTACCTCCAGATGTGCTGTTGAAAAAGGGCAGTCTTAGAAGAATGTGGACAAATTACCCATCATTCCAAGGGATGAGAGTTCATAGGCTGGGTCAAGAATCATCCAGTTTTGAGGACACCCACGCACCTGCCCAGGTTGGGCACAGAAAGAGGAGCATCAAGTGCATTTCTGATGTTGCAGAAAAATAATTCACCGGGCACTTGGCAAAAACGGCAAGTTAAGTTTTATTTAAGACTATGGCAATAAGGGAGAGAGATTAAACTCAACTTCTGATGCAAGGGACCAGTTGAGAGTTTAACCAGGATGAGACAGGACAAGGAAGAAAATGTCTAAAGAGGCACTTGCTTAGTTATCAAGGGTGGAGGAAGAGGAGCTTGATCAAGAGTGGGACATTCCTGCCCAGACAGCGTGGCTCAGTGGTTGAGCATCAACCTATGAACCAGGAGGTCATGGTTCAGTTCCCTGTCAGGGCACATATCTAGGTTGCTGGCTCGATCCCCAGTAGGGGGCGTGCAGGAGCAGCCAATCAATGATTCTCTCTCGTCATTGATGTTTATATATCTCTCTCTCCCTCTCCTTCCTCTCTGAAATCAATAAAAATATTTTTTAAAAAAGTGGGACATTCCAAAATTAACTGGTTTAACAGGATTCCTTGCTAAAATTGGGCTGTGAGGGGCAAGGACAAGGGCTAGTGGAGCAGAGGGCTCCAAGGAGCCTGACTGGTCAAGGGAATTCCTATCACTGAGTCCAGAGAAGCCATGTGGGTGAGAAGTCAGCCAATAAGGACTTGGTCTTCCTGCAGAGTGCCTGCACCTTAATCAAAGCACCCACCTTACTGGTCAGTGAGGAAGGAGGACCTATGGAACAGTTCCCACCTGCTGAGCCTGATAGACACTGTGGATGTAAGAGTGGGAACTCACTCCTTGACTAGACACCTTCCCTAAGACAAGCAGATGTCTCACGGCACCAGCTGAAGAAGATGTTTGCAACACTGAACTAGGAGGACAGCCTAGCTCCTTGTCACCAGCCAGAGCTCTGGGGGATAGTGACCATGACTGACCAGCCAGTAGGGAGCAGTCCAGCCCAATGCAAAGCACAATGAAATGGGCACCCAGGAAAATCCTTATTTTATTCCTATTTGGCCACTGATTTGTTGTAAGACCCCCCAGTACATCATCACCTCCAGTCTCTGGGCCCTCTTCTGTGATTTTGTAAAATATCCTTCATACTGCCTTATGTCCATCTCACAGGGATGCTGTGAAGTACCTGGGACATAATTAAGCTATGACTGATCTATATAAATACAAAGCACATCAAAGAATGGGACCAGTAGTTCTAGTCCAGTAGCTCTCTCCAAGTGTAGACTGGGCCCAGCAGCAGCACCACCACCTGAAAACTTGGAAATGCAAATTCTCGGGGCCCACCCCAGATCCGCTGAGTCAGAGACTCAAGACAGATGCCAGCAACCTGTCTTAATGAGCTCTCCAGATTCTGATGCACGTTCAAGTTTGAGAACCACTCAACTGACCTAGTGAATACAGACTCTGCAACTTGCTCAGAGTACAAAGGGCAGCTGAGAGAAATAATCTGAGGGGAATGATAAATCAAAAAACTACATCCAAAGATGATAACTCATACTATTAGTAATACTAATAGTAATGTTTGCATTTAAATCATGTTGTGTACTTTTTTAAATCACTCTCAAATACCCAATATCACTTGATGCTTTAATTCTGTGAGGTAGACAGGGCACATAATATTGTCCCAAGAAGCACAATGATTCAACAAAAGTTAGTCGGTGACAACTGGGGATGTGGTGATGATGAATAAAGTCAGGACTTGGCAATATTCCACACTGCCTTTAAATTACAGCATCATGGATCCTCAAATCTAGAAGGAACTTGACAATTGATAGATATATCTCCATATAGAAATTTTTCTCATTCTCCTTCTAAAGCATGCCCCCATTTATTGCCATATTTCAGCTTACTATCAAAAGTATTTATGTGATTCCTTGACCCATGAGGGACTCCAGAGAAAGCAAGCAGACTTTGTCTTTTTTTTTTTTTATTAATATATTTTATTGATTTTTCACAGAGAGGAAGAGAGAGGGATAGAGAGTCAGAAACATCGATGAGAGAGAAACATAGATCAGCCGCCTCCTGCACACCCCCCACCGGGGATGTGTCCACAACCAAGGTACATGCCCCTGACCGGAATCGAACCTGGGACCCCCGAGTCTGCAGGCCGACGCTCTATCCACTGAGCCAAACCGGTTTCAGCAGACTTTGTCTTTAACCTCAAGAGGACCATGAGCCCAGCAATCTAGGAAACACCAAAGATACCTTTGCTGTCTCCATTTGCAAAGTGAGTAAGCCAAGGATCAGGTGGTGAAGAAATGTTTTAAGGTAACATGGCTACTTAGAGGTAGGACTGAGACTAGAAGCCAGGAATCTGATTCCTGGGTGAAACTCCCCAGAGGGAGGTAGAGAACACGCTGGAAATTGATACCTTCAAATGCCAATTATTAAATAAAAGCCACCAAATGTCCAGAGGGCTTTAGGTAATGACTCAACCTCTACCTATTTTTTTTTTTACCTTTCAAATACATGTCAACACACATGCTTGAGATGTACTACAAGATTCATAGAGTCTCAGAGATCATGTAACCAATGGACCATTCGCAATAGAAAATCTTCCTGGTGGGTCATCCCACCTCTTCTTGAATATCTGCTGTGATGGGGATCTCACAGCAGCACCAGGCATTGGGAAGGTGCGTTGGGAAAAAGCTTTGGGGGTCCTATGCCAATTACTCCATTTCCGCACCTCTGCTCTGACAGGCTTCCTTCTTCCAGAAGCTCTTTGAGTTTGCAGACTCTTTGGGAGGTGTCAACTTAAGTCATCACTGGCTGAACACCTGCCCACACTTCAGGAGGGAACCTAGGCAATTCCGTGTCTGGAATTAGCAAATGGAGAGCACGAGTCCTGTGTAGAAAAGACTCTTGGTCAGAGTCACTGGAACCTTCCCATGACTTCCAGTTCACACATTGCAGTCAACAGCTCTCTACACTATGGCTCCCAATCCCTAAAGCCGTTGATGAAAAAAAAAAAAAAATAGGTTCAGGAGCCTTAGGGAGTCAATGACCAGATGCAAAGGAATCACTTAAAATCTACCGAGGAAGACATAGGTGCCCATCCCGAATAAGTGCTTTCATTTTCTTAGTCTTTCAATCAAGTTTATAACCTCTACTTGTCAGCCCTCACAAAGGGAGCACACACAGACTCCATATCACAACTCACCCTGGGCAAGGGGCGGCAATGACTGGGACTGTCAGGGAGAGACCATTCCTAAGATGACTTTGCCCACGAAAAGCCAAAATCAGACCAGTTCTGACTCAAAAAAGCACACACAGAGAATTAATTGGATTGTGTTTTTAATGAAGCTCTCAGCCCATGCAAGGATTAATGAGCTACCCTTGATACGGAATTAAAGACACCTTTTTATTGAGGGAAGATAAATGATCTCACTCTGACGCCTCACCAGACGGCTTCCTTGAACTTCTCCCATTTCCCACTGCAAGTCTGTTTAGGCTTCAGAGGCCAGGAGCCAGGAGAAAGCAAGATTCTGAGCCCAACCTGTATGACCTGAGCCCCTCACGGGATGGGTCACAGAAAGAGAATGCATCGCTTTCCAGAGAGAAGGTGCCTGCACCACCACCCAAACCACCATGACTACCATCATCACTCACCACCACCAACAAGCACCACAGTTGTCACCACCAATGCCAACAACAGCACAGGCATCCCCACCAGCAGCACAATCGTCACCGCCAGAACACCAACCACAATGACCACAGCCCCAGGACTGGGTTTGAATGAGTCCAGTCAATTATTAGCTCTGTGACCTTCTGAAATGTATTTAAACTAACCGAGTCTTGGTGTCCTAATAATAATAATAATAATTCCTAGAGTTGTGCGGATTAGAAGCAATAGATGTACAATTGCACAGGATAGCCACCACATGTAAGGTAGCTGCTATGAGGAGGGCGCATTTGTCCAGAGAAGACCACATTCATTGCTCAATAGCTCATTTCAGGAGGAAAAGGCAAGTTCTCACCCCAGAGTTTAGGGCTCTTTGCCAGCCTGAGAAAAGAATGTAAAGTTAACATCAGTGGGGTCTAGACTTTGCCTGCCCTGTCCTGCCAGAGTGTGCCAGCTCTTTTGTTCTCTCTCTCAGTCCTGTTTCCTCTAGCCCTGGAGACACCCTATTAGGAAAATGGTGAATTTGCTGGAGGAGAGGCCTCTATTCTTCTTGCATCACTTGTTGTAACAAATATTTACACTATGACAGCCAGACCTACCCTGCCAAATTCCTGGAGCCCGGAGCATTTTGAATAGAGAGATGCCAAAAGTTAGAGTGCCGTCCAGCTTCCTCTAACCCTTGCACCATCTTGGGAACTTGCTAATTGATACTGACCTGGGAGTGACCAGATCAGTCAGTCAGTATTGCTGGGTGGCATTCTGCCTGCATTCCCCTCCCTCCCTCCTTCCTCTCCCTCTCTCTCTCTTCCTCCCTTCTTTCCTCCCTCCCTTCTTTCTTCCTTCCTTCCTTCCTTCCTTCCTTCCTTCCTTCCTCTCATTCTTTTTAATTAGTCCATAAACCACTGCTGTGTCCACAATGGCCCTGAACCTGAGGGTGCCCTCCCTGTCCACATGCTCCCTCTCGCCCTGAGGCATGCACAATGGCACCTCTGCCCCTCTGCCCGCCCCCTGTCCTCTGGGAGGGCACAGCTCTTGGCAGATGATCAGTGTGGCCTGCCGGAGGCGCCACTCCGCATGCATGCCAAACACCATCTCCTCTCCCTCCCGGCATGCCAGGCTCCTCTGACAAGGAAGGGTAAAGACCCTCCAGGGTTCTCAAGAACATCAATATGTTTTGTATTTAATGTGCTGGCTCTGTTACAGCAAATTAAAGTGAGGGGGCCTGGTAGAAGGGAACACAGCCCGCCGTTCCTCCGTCCCTTGTCGAGCAGAAGGCTCTGGAAACGGCACTCCAGTGTGGGAAGGAGCGCACATTACACCCCCCTGCAGGAGCAGAGCAGACATTAGACAAAGCCCCGAGTCTTAATGGGACGCATCCGGCAAACATCTGAGCTTGGGCCTTCAATCACAAACGCTGCAGGATTTAAAAATGAATAAACTTCACATTGTGTTTCTCTTATTTATCCTTTATGCAAATTGTCCCTGGGAGGACCCATTACTCGCACTGCATGGGGACAGCAGAGGCCGGCTCGAGGCTTGGAGGACCGCTTGCAAGCAATTCCTGGAACGTCGGCCCCGTCCTGCCGCTTTACAGAGGGAGAGAAAGTGATCATAAAAGAGAAATAAACACGTTCTGAGTGGTTGGCTCACGCAGAAAGCGCAGGCTAGTGTGCGCACACACAGTAACATGGCACACACGCGAGCCACATGTGGACCGCATTCCAACAGCCACTGCTGACACGAACAAGGGCCTTGTGTGGACAGCGTATGTCACCTCCCCAGTCAACTCTTCCTCTGCCGACAGGAGGGAGAGGGGCCACTGGTGAGGCCAAGCGAAGACACGGGTGGGACAGTGAGGTACATTCACGCGGCAGGGATGCCTGGTTAGGGGCATGTGCTGGGAGCCAGGCATGTGCCAGTGAGGTCCGCAGCCCTTGTGTGGCCCGGCTGTTGGCACAATGGGAGCTCTTGGCTGAGGCAGAGCTGGGGAGTTGGGGCTGTGAGCCTGGAGGGAGGGAGCCAAGGGTCACTGGAGTCAGGCAAGGGCAGCCCTGGCCCCAAAAGTGGAGGCCAAGTCCAGGGACACTGTGCGGCTCTCAGAGGGGGCAGAGCCATGAAAATGAAGAAAGCAGAGACCGAAGTGGAAGAGGCCACCACTGTCTGTTCTCACAGATGCTGTCCCCTGCTCAGTCCAGGACCCAGTGTGGGGCACCCGTAACTCAATGAGATTACCTGCTGCCTGCTCCTGATTCAGAGAGACAGCGGCCTGGGCCTGGCCAGCTCTGTGGCCTGGGGTCCAGATGGCCCGGCAGCATGCACTATGCGCAGCACAGGACTGGGCACATGGCAGGTGCACCAGAGGTGCTTGCTGACTGAGTGAATGTCCGCTGAGCACTGGGCTCTGTGAGGGTTGAGCCAGATGAGGAGGCTGGTTTTGGAAACAGTCCGTCTGGTCTGGCATATCAGGTGACTCAGAGGCTCACAACGGACAGTTCTGGAAACAGAAACAGACAATGCAAACAGATTGGTCACCTGCCCTGGCACCTCCCCTTCGGTGGCCGCATCTCCTGGGAGCATGGACCCTCCGAATGCTTCCGTTCCTCCTCCTCTCTTTTCCGTCTGTTCATTGCCTGGATGGATATTTTCTCCTCTTTAAAGAGCATCGTGTGTAGATGGGCAGAACTCTCCTAGTTCCTCCCCATTTCCACCGTCACCTTCATCCCCAAGCTGTTGCCACGCCCTCTGCCATGGGATCAGAGGAGCCACCACATGGTCAGCCTCTGAGATCAGAAAGCTGGGAACCACATCTCCAATTTCTCCTGCTCCTGCGTCCCCTCCAGTTAAGCAGTTGCCAGGCTCACCAATGCCTTTCCCAAAGGGCCCAGAGGTTCAGACTTCATCTCTGTCATCCTTGCCTCCATTGCCACTGCCAGCCCCAGACCACCCACTGGGTCTGCATACAGTCTGGCTCTGGCCCCCATCTCCACCCACCGCCACAGAGCTCCCTCAGTGAGGCAAGCTTTGTCCATATATCCCTCCTCTCAGAGCCCATCCCAGCTCCCTGGGCTTATCACGTCCAGACAGAGCCTCGGCCTGATTCTTGAGGGTCATCATACTCCCCTCCTAAAAATGTACATAGGCCATACCTAATACCAACCACCTACTTATTACCCTAAATGTCTCTCTCAGTCACTCAGTAAACATTCATCAAGTGCCTGCTGTGTGCCATGCCTTGGGCTTGTCTGAAGAGAGTTCTAGATGACAGGAACACAATCTGTCCTGAAAATGATCACAGTGTTTAGAGGACACAGACTGGAAAATCAACTATTAAGATATGTGATCTTTTACATTCTCAAAGTGGTTGGGGGAGGAGTTGAAAGAGCAAGGAAGTAGAGGGAAATGATGGCTCCCAGATGTCCAGGAAAACCATAAACATTAGGGCCGCATTGAGCAGGGAAGGTGATGCTGCTAACTGGGAACCAGGCCTCCCCCAGAGGAGCCAAGAAGAAGGCCAATGGACAGTGCTTGGAGCAAGGCTGCAGAGGCTGCCAAGATGGCTGGGCCTCCACCAGCTTGTCTATGCAAATTCAGGGGGGCAATTTGCATAGGGAAAATGTAATTACCCAAATTGGAACAGGGCCAGGACCTCAAGGCCTGGACTGGGGAAGTGCTGGGAAAAGAGAAGAAGGCAGGGAGTGAATCTGAGACCAAGTAGGCAAATGACTGGACACCATGCACACTAGGAAAGACATCTAAGAGACTCGTAACAATGGTTGCTTCTAGGGTAGGAGGAGGGTGGGCAGGAGGACTAGGATGGAGAGAGACCCACCCCATGCATGTTACATACCAACAATAAACATGTACCAATGAAAAGTCAAACTATGCCCTTCAGTGGCTCTCATTTGCCGCAGCAGCATGTCTCAAACCTCAGGGTACATCAACACTACCCATTACAGGTGAGGAAATTCAGACCCTGTGAATCTGTGCAGCTGGGGTGTGTCTCAGGAATCTGCCTTTTACGACCATCTCATATGATTCTGATGTGGTTGGTCCGCATGGAACACAGTTGAGACATGGCGGCCAGCAGGGCACAATGCAAGCTCCTTCAGAATGACCACAAGTTCTTCTATGATGGCATGACCAATTCCCTTTGGCCTTTCCTTCCTTATCAACAAGGGCTTAAGCTGATCCTCTCCTGCCTCTGATCCTTCTGCACAAGGTCATCCAAATTCTCACCGCACTCAGTTCTAGTAATTTGTGTGTCGCCTTTCCTCTATAGAACTTGGGGGCAAAGGACTTTTAAAATATATATATTAACTCCTAGAAATGCCTAGCCATGTCCTTGGCACATAGGAGGTGCCCAATGTATGATGGTTAAATTGACTGGTGGTTTTCTGAGAAAGAAGGAATCAGAGTCAGCTGAGGTGCCCAGGAAGGACTTCCCTGAGAAGTTGCCTAGACAAACAGAGTGGAAGGAAAACGCATTCCAGGCTAGGGGAAGCGAATACACCAAGGGACCAAAGGCAGGCAGGCTCATTTCTGTTTAGTGAGCAACCCTGGTGATGAATATAAAGTGCTTTGGTGGGGTTTTTTAGACAACTTCCCTGAAACCACACTCCATAGGTCGCGCATCCCCCCTACCTGGGGCCATAACTTCCCCAGATGTTAATGAGCACTTCCAGCATTGATCAAGGGGAGAGAGACCCCTATGGGTTTATAAAACATGCAGATGACTGGTTTTTAATGAATGCAAAATGGCAAACAAAAGCAGCATCGCAGGCCAGTTACTCATGCATAGTAAAGTTCCCAGGGAAAAAGGAGCAAATAAATAGGGGAAAAATACCTTGGCTGGAACAGTTCCTAATAGGCAATGGGCAATTGGGAACAGCAGGGGTACGCGGGGACACGGGAGCAAATAGCAAATACATTTGGAAGACAGAGCGTGAGTGAGATCAAGGCAGCACCAAATGGCCCGCTGGCTTTTGTTTCTCTGAGGATGTGGGGCCTGTGTGAACTGATATGAATGTACAGGGCAAAGCGTTTGTTTGTTAGGTGGGTGGTTGGAGGGAGGAGATGGAAGAGGAAGAGTTGGACATGCAGTAAGAAGAAAGCAAGTCTAGAAATAGTGGTGTTTAAATGGGACTTGGCTCAACCCAGACCTTTATTCTCACACAAACTAAATGTAGGCTTTCCACAATATTTCCAAATGTGGTCATACGTGTATAAAATCATGGTAGGTGTGTATATTAAAGGGAATAATTGTTACATGTTAACAGTTTTGTAACCTTTGGGTATGCCTTCACTTTTGAATACACCCAGAGCTTCAGACCCTGAATGTGGCCTAGGCCTTGTCTGCTAGCCCAGCTTTCTGCTCGGGTGGTGCAGATGGGGCAATCTCAGAAGCACTGGCAGAATCCTCAACCCCTTTACCCCACTGTATCCTCACACACCTGCTTAATGGTGCTTGGAATCCCTTTGTCTGGGAGACTCTTTCTTTCCATACTGGGAAATGAGCTTTAAGTTGCAAACTCTCCAGGGAGAGGAGTCCCAGTGCCTCACATTTGCTTGGCAGTGTCAGTGGGTGTCTCAAGCCCTATTGGGGAGCATGCTTCCTTAGGGTGGTGCTCCTCACAAGGTTCCCCAAATTTCCCCTCATCTCAGCAGCTGGGAAGGGTGACCACGTTCAGCACATCTGCAGGCATCCACAGAGAGGACACGGTAGATGGGAAATGTCTGTGAAGTCTCATGTTTTATCTTAAAATTTTCCGCAAATGCTGGACTCTACCATATATATATATATATATCCATGCTTGCTTTAATAGGAAATGGCGTTTGTAATGGACATTTTGATGCTTCCCCCAGATCCTCCTGACAGGACTGACATACTCATGGCCCAGCTGTCAGGACTATCAGCTGCTGATGGCCACGGTTGCGTCACTCACTGGGTGACATGGAATCCACCACTGCACTGATGCCTCTCCCTCACACTCAGGGTCCCAGCAGAGCATCCTTTGTGACCAGCTGATAGAGGAGGAAAAAGGCAAACTCAGATCAGGACAGTTACTGCCCTGCAGGAGGTCCTGAAAGACCGAGGTGAGGGTGAATCCTATCAATGGGCAGTGCACTTGGTCGCCACTTTGTGTAAAAAAGAGGTAAACTAAGGTAAAAAATATACATACATATGTGTTATGGGCAATGTGAGCAGCCAGTCGGAGCCTGAAAGGAGGATCGGGGATGAGGAGATCTGGGAAGAGGAATGTGGATAGACTTATGGGAGTGGATATAAGGGATGAAGATTTTCATATTACATGTTAATGCCCATTAGAGAGCATTCACCATGGAAAAGGACCTAAACAGTCAAGTCCACAGAATTATTCTTCCCATTGACAACAGCCAGTCTCTGTCATCAGCCACCCTAGTGCTCACCCCAGTGCCTAATGGACTCAGGAATGGAGTCCATTCGTGTAACTATAGTGGCAGAGAGGAAGGCTAGGCACGAGCCAATAGCATGGGCTCTCTCTCAACAAGGCTGATCTACCTACTGCCACTGCTGAATGTTCTCCAGGCTAGCGACAGAGTGAACACCACACTCTTGATGCTGAGTCATCTATTGAGACCAATCACCCACTTGGTGGGCACTTACTGCCTTGGGTCTCTTTCACCTTGGAAAGGGTTCATCTGGACTGGGATTGGCACATTTCCTGCCCACAAGGCCTGGGCCAGTACCACTATTCAAAGGCTTGCTCCACAAATTCAAGATCCCATGGGATCTGACCAAAAGACCCATTTTACAGTAAAGGAAGTGTATCCATGGGCAAATGCCTATGGGATCCAATGACACCATCAGAAGTAGCATCACCCAAAGCCACTGGTCTGATAGAGTGATTGAATGGCCTCTTAGAGATGAGGCTCTGGTGCCAGCTCAGAGATGATGTCCTATAAGAACGGGCTACCATCCCCAGGAGGGGTGGATACCCTAAATAAAAAACACTGCCCATGGTTATGTCTCCTCTCAGGGATCAGCCTACGTTACAAATGCCCAGCTCCTTTGCCTTGATAGGAAACAACCTTAGAGGACCAGTTCAGCTCCACAACTCTCACGTCCTCAGCTCAGAGCTCAGTTGCAACCAGACACACACAGCAGGTCAACTTCTCCCTCTCCCCAGTCCTATCTTCCTACTTCCTTACAGGGGTACTTTCTGAGAGCATTCTCCACCCACCCCTCAAACTTCTCTTTTTCATGGTTGGTTCTCAGGCAACCAATCTAAGACAGTACTTGAAACACTTAAATATTTTACACACACCCCACCTCCGTATATCTTGCCACTGTCTCAGTCAGGATCCTGCAGAAAACAAATGAGTCATTCAGCTGGGATTTTGAGGATAATTTCATGAAGAGGCTGTTTACATAGGGCAAGGGTTAAAGCAATCACCAAAGAATGTCAAGACAACAAGAAGAGACTAGCACTATCAAGGAACCATTGTCACCTTTAAGTCTGCAAAGGCAAGGGGTAGAACTGGTTTAACAAGAGCTCCATGAAGAGGGAACTGCTGTGAGAGAGGGCACCCCCAGAGCTATAGCTGTAGAGGCCTGAAGCCACTGCCAAAATATGGCCTTGGGGGAACTACCTCACCCTCGCTCTCCGCCCACACTTGATTTCTTGTTGAGCCTCCCATTGTCCAAACCCAAATGGAACTAACTGGGCGATGTTCTTTGTAAAAGACAGCCCACCAGGACACAGAAGAGCAGAGAATGGATGGGGACTTTGAGGGAAGGTAGCTAAAGGAAAATGTGAATACAAACTCCAAGCAGCCACATCATGTCTAACAGTGACATCACGTGTCCTCGGGCCTGCTGCTCTGTACCTCAAAAAGGTATCCAATGCAGTTATAAGCAGAAGGACCCTGGCGTCTTTAGGGCATGTGTGTGTATGAATGGGGGCAGCCATGTGGCTTAGACATTGCTTAACAAGGAAGAGGGGATTTGAGGGAGGAGTTGGATGGGGTGGCTGGGACCCTAGTCTCCAAAATGACATTTTCCTGAGTAGAGGAAATGCTGCTGCAATAAGCTTCCACGGTTTTTCTTCCTTCTTTTGTGAGCTAAGAGGAAACGGGCCAGAGTGCTGAGGCAGACAAGGCACCTGGGAAGAGAGCAGTGTCTATCCAGCATGAACACATTTCTTTTACAGCAGCTGGGTTAACAGGAGGAGACAAAGTAAGGCGGGTGCTCAGGTAATTAGAAAAAGGACACATTAAAGGTCTTTGAAGCCAAAATAGGAGGAGGTGAGCACATTAAAGAAGCATTTTTTTCACTCGGAATTGTTACAACTTGGCCACGCTTATAGATCAGTTTCTGGCTTGGGCCTTGCCATTGGCTGTTATAAACCTGGATTCCTGACACTGACTAGTCCACTGATAACTATCAAGCACCACACTCAATGCACTGAGTGAGCACTTTGTTGCCTTTAAGCATGTCCCTGCCTTCCCCATGATGCTGCTTTGCTTTATACGGAAGGCCATCCCTCCTGTGGGACATTCCTTCCACATCGGGGACTGGTTAGGGCAAGCTAGAAATGCAGACGGGAGGGAGACAGGCCCTGCACTGAGCACCTGCAGTGGGTCATCTGCCCTAGGCCTGACCCCAGTCACATTTCACTCTGCTGCCTCAAGAGTCTGTTCCCAGGCTCCAGTAATCAACCACATTTATTTCTCAGCAGCAGAAAAGCTCCGAAGGCAATTGGCAGATAGCAGCTGAGCAGTCTGTGTAAGGAAGCAGCGGGAAGTGGGGCAAGGGCCTGGCACTTACCGATGTCCATATAATCCTGAGCATCCTGGGCCTCCTCCATGTTTTCTCGTCTCCAGTGCAGTTAGGGAAGGCAAGGCAACTGCCCCTGACCAATGGAATGTGTCAGAAGGTGGAAGTTGCTTCTTCTAAGACAGGCCCGTTAGACCCCCTGTGTGATTCACTCTAGTTCCTCTTTCGGAAGCTGAAGAGAGCTCACAGATGACCTGGAGGAGTAAGGAGCCAACAGGTGGAGGGAGCAGAGTCCCAGAGGATTGTTCATGGCAGAGAAATGTCCCCTCCCCAACACCACCCCTGCTGACCCCTGTGACCTGAACAACAAGTAAGCTTTTACTGTCTTAATCCACCAATTCTGTGCTTGTTAGAGCCGTGACTTAAACTATGGCCATGGAGATCACTGGGGTTCTCGGAGGGGAAACCAGTTTGGGAGAAAGAGGATGACTCCATGTTTAAACGTATGAGCTCCAGGTGGTCAGAGCAACGGGGAGAGAGATGTCCAGCTGCAATTGGGAATGTCACTGTGGCGCTGAGGACAGAGTCAGAATCAGAAGTGATACTGTCTGGAATGGAGGCATCTCCAAGACCCCTTAGGAGCAGATGCACCTAAAATACCCTGATCCCAGGCCATGGCCTGCATGCCAGTATAAACAACTTCATCTTGTTCAACGAACCTTCTCAGAGATAGAAACGGACTAAAATAGTTGGTTTTACTGGGAAGATGTTTGATGGGGGCTGACAGGTGGCTCTCATTAAACATTGAACCAAACCTGGTCTTGGTGTCACACTCTAGACCAGAAGGACAGGCTGGAGAAGAAATACAACCCAGCATGTGGTTAGTGCAGGATGGCAAGGGGCAATTCAACAACTGAGAGGGGAAAGTGATCTTGGCCCTAAGGAGAAGAATGGCAATATTCCTCAACTCTGGGTGGAGGAAGAAATGAAAGAGAAGCCATGTACAAATGTCATTAGTGCTTTCACAGTGATAGGGAAAAACTCCCACAAAAAACTTTTAAAATAAGTGAGGTGCTACTAAATGAGTGAATCACTTGAAAATGTACATGTGGGATAGCGGAGATAAATTTTAAAAAGGATTAAATCAACATCTGTATATTAATAGCGTCATCAAATGGAATGGTAATGGGGGGAGCGTGCAAGGTATTATAATACAATAATCAGAAACATTATGGCAATTATTGAAAAATCACATCACCGATTGAGATGTTTCTGCAGCACATTTTCCCCCCAACTGGTTCTATAGGAAGGGCCTACTCAATTCCTGATGAACACCCTTAAATTCTATCACAAAATAACCCACCTTGAGTATACCACATGTTTAATTGATTCTTATTGTCAACAGTAATAACAAGTCACATGACCTGACAGCTATATGCTTTCCCCATAGAATGGTTAAATATTGATGTTCAACATGACTAAAGCCATTAGGTGATAACATTCAATTTCTTGCAGTATGAATAACAAAAATAGTAGGTATTAACTTTGCATCTATAGACCATTAAAAGAAAACTTTAACCCACTTTTTCATCTGTTCTCATGGGAGACCTGTAAAGCTGTGTCCCTATTTGAAGGATGAGTCCAGAGAGTTACGTGACTTGCCCAGTCACAAAGCAAGAGGTTGGTAAGTTCTGTACCAGAACCATGGTCTCTCCTCCTCACTGCCCCATCTTCCACTACTAATGCTTCTTTCCTTTTGTCCTTCCCAGCCCATTCCTCCCCTCTGCTTCTGCCTGGACTGCCTCTGCCAGTCCAGGCCCAACCCTCAACTTCACCCCATCACAGGTTCCTTCTTCTGGCTTCAGCTCTTCCCTCAGGGCTAGACAGTGTTTCTTCTTAATTGGTCCTTTAAGATGCCCTCTCCACTCCCATTTTGCTCTGGGCACCTATTCAGCTCCTGCTCCCATTCTCACTAGAAAATCCCCTCCATGAAGTAACAGAAGACAGAAGGCAGAAGCCATCACAAAGGAGGAGTCTCAGGCCTTCACCTCAGGTTTTCTCAGGATCATTTTTCCATCCTCTCCACTTTCCCTCCAGTCTCAGACATGCCTCTCTCTGTCTCCTTGTAAGCCTTCCACATGTGCCCTTGATGTTTCCAAAGATCCAACTGACACCATCCATATCCTCTTTTCACTCCTTTTCCCGTAAGTATCTCTTACTCTGCAAAACCATCTCTTTCAGCCCTATTTGTGCCCTACCTCAGGCTGCTGCCCTCTCCTCCTACTTGTTCATGGACAAACTTCTATAAAGAGAAGGCAATACTAGAGGTTACATCTGAATCATTTGGGGAGCTTGTTAAGAATACAGATTACTAGTTCCAAGTTAGAATTAGAACTTCCTTTACCAAGAGGAAGTACTTTAAATAAAACAGCATAAATAGTTAAAAATAAAAATATGGGGAAATCTATATCATGTAAATACTAATCAAAATAAAGATAGAATGGCTATATTAATGCCACACAAAGAAGACTTCTGAATAAGTAAAATTACTAGGGATAAAGAGTAACATTAGGTAATTTAAAAGGGCCATGCCAAGAAGACATAATAGTCCTAAATGTGTAGGCACCTACCAGCAGAGCTTCAAAATACAGGAAGCAAAGGTTGGCAGAGTAGACCAATCCACAATGGGACTTGGAGGCTTTAATATTCCTCTCACAGTAATCCACAGAACAAGTCCATGATCATCGTCATTATTTTTGCTGAATTACTGCTTCATCAAACTATTCCTACATTTTTAATAAGGGGAGATCCTAAATATTTTCAAAATTCCTGGGTATCTATTATTCCGACACTGGTTTTATTTTATTTTTTCACTTTAAGGATTTGTCCAAAGTGGAAATACACCAATTCATGTTTGTCATTGATTAAAAACATTCCCACAATGTAGGTATTATTATTCCCTTTTCACAGATAGGGAAACTGAGGCCAGAAAGACTAAGTGACATATTCAAGGCTTCAATGCCAATACAGGCTGACCTTTGATAAGAACCTAGCCTGCTAATGTCAAAATCTAGGAGTTGAAGAGTCAGAAGCAATTCCAACAGTCAGAAAGTGTTATTTCTTTGCTTGCTTGCTTGTTGACTGGGAGAGCTGCATGAATAGAGTTGAACATCTGGATTCACCAAGGAGGTGGGTATAGATTGTAAAAGGAGAAACTGGAGACAGAGAGACCATTGTGGCTTTCCCAGAACTGCAGAGAATCATTCAACCTTGGGCAGGCAAAGGTGAGAAATGAAGGCTCAGATAAGACACCAGGGACAACTCACTCTTACCATTATATTGTCCCTAGTCTCTCCCTTACCAGTGCCCTTCCTTCCTATGAAGGTGCAGGGGAGGATGAATGAAAATGGCAGAATTTTTGTCTGTATGATTGATGAGTGGAGATGTCCTATGGCAGTGGTTGGCAAACTCATTAGTCAACAAAGCGGCAAACCGCGGCTTGCGAGCCGCATGTGGCTCGCGAGCCACGGTTTGTTGACCACTGTCCCATGGCATCTCTAAAGTAAACCATAGCAATCCAGAACACAGGTATTCAGTCCCGAAGGCCCCACGTGGGCTGCATCTGACAAGCTTCTCAGACCCTGCACTCATTCATTCATTCATTTAGTCAGTCAATGTTTTAGTTGATGCACTAGCAAATTTATTAAGTACCTACTATGTGCCAGACGCAGCCCCGAAACCAGACTTTAGTATTACTGTTGGAGGGGGTCTATCAGCAGTGACTCTGGGCAGGTAAAATCAGGAACTCAACAGTTTATCACTCACCTTCTTGGTTATTAATAAAGTAGCTATTTCTTGAGAAGGAATTCTAATTCTTACCTACCTCACAGAGATGCCACAAGGATCAATTAGCTCATGTTCATGTGAGACAGAATGAAGGCAAAAATGGAAAATGGGAAGCTCTATAAATGAACCTCTCCTCTGTTATTATCATTGTTATCATCATCATCATCATGATCATCATCATCATCATCATGATCATCATCATCATCATTATTTCTGCTGAGTTACTGCTTCATCAAACTCTTCCTACATTTTCAATCAGGAAAGAATAAGCCTGAATGGAATCTGGAAATTAAGGAATTAGAAAAGATACACATCTAAGTGCAGGGGACAGCTTTTCTTGTTTAAACATCAAATCGTCCCTTACATTTGACTGCCGTTGAGTTTATTTGACACTGAGGGAGGCCTAACATGAAAGTGAAATTTGAGAAAAAGGGCCCCCCTTTCTTGTAGTCCAGCTCTCACTCTGCTCCCAGACTGCCAAGCACCTACATTGGTCCGGCCTTTTCTCCTTCTGTGTCTTGAAATTCCTACTATTCTGATCATCCATGAAATTTTCCACCTAAGGACCATCTCCAGAGGCTGCAGCTGAAATGGTAAAGGGTTGGATGAGCATACCCGTGGCCTTCTGCCCTGTTGCCACAACAGGTGATGACACCAAAGACCTGGCCCAGGAGGATGCTGAGTGAGAGTGGTGACTTGGGGTGCAGTGATGGCAATGGGGTCTGCTGAGAGTTGGGTGTGTTGTCCATCGTACCAGGGCAGTGGTCCAACTTGGAAAGTGCGCGGGTTGGTGAAGCCTGGGAAAGCTGTAGAACCAATGGCCATCAGGAGGGAGGACCCGGCACATACAGTTTGCTTCATTTTCCCTTTTGCCTGGGACAGTGGCATACCATGACATTTACAGTCATGATGTATCAAGGGAGGACCTTACAGTGTCCAATCCTAGTGTTAAAAGGTTAAATGAGGCTGGGTGTTTGCCCAAGGACACACAGGCCAGACCTCTGACAGTGTTCCCAAGTCCCTCCTCTTTCAAAAAGCCCCTTACGACCTGATTTCTCTGACTTCCTCAAACTGTAATTACTTATTCAGGGACTATCTTCCCTTGAGTTAATAAGCTCCGTAAGGGCAGATATGGTATCTAGTAGGTTAGCATATATCCTTAGTGCCTAAGGTAGGGGGTGCCTCTGTGTATATGTGTGTGAGGATGTGCACATGTGTGTAAGGTTGTGTGTATAAGTGAGTTTGAATATGGTGCAGGAACCTACTATATTCCCTCCTAGAAAATACAGAGTCTGTTTCTACTCTTTTCCCCCTACTGTCATCAGCAGAGTATTTTGTTCAGAGTGAGCATTTTCTCTACATTTGATGACAATTTGTTGATTACAAAAGAATTTACAACAGAGCAATGATAATCATACCTACATTGGTCTAGTTCTATTTAATTTTAAATGCCTTTGCATGAGTGAAAATTAATTGTTCATTTTTAGCACATTATACATTTCAAGGCTCTTTTAAATGCACATTAGTTAGTGCATAAATTAAGCTGGTAGGCATTTTTGTCTCTCATAGGGAAATGGTAGAGCAAGGCTTTTTTGTCAGGTTCAATTTGCAGAGGTCCATGACTGCTCCGTCTAATGGGGTACAAGAGAAAGACAGAGTAGAGATGGAGTTTAAACACTGTCACCTACTGACTGGCTCCCTGATCAAGTTTAATAAATTCTCTGTCTCAGATTCCTCATCTATAAAAGCAGCATAATAATACCTCATTCCTAGGGCTGGTTGTGAGAATCAAGGAGATAATTTGAACTGTGCTGAGTACATAGAAGGCATTCAGTATATGTCAGTCTCTTCTCTTTTCTCAGTTGGGGAAGGCTTCCTAGAAGAGCTAAGATTTAAAACTTTTCTGAATGATAAGCAAGGATCCAGACATTGGCCTAGTGCTCATTCTCCTGATGTCCTGAGATCCTGTACCCCACCTTCTATACTTGGAAACTAAAAAAAAAAACAAACAAAAAAAAAACCAGCAAGGCCACCTTCCTGCAGTCTTTCTCCAGCACAGCCTAATGCACCTCTGCCTCGTCCCATTGCTCCCATTTCAAACTCTTGAAAGAGAATAATTCCATCTGTCTCTATGTATGTTTGTTTTTCCAAAACACCTCTTGCGAAATGCAGAGTTTAATAACAGGGAAATGATCATTCGGTGGATTGCAGAGCAGTAAAAGCTAGGTGGGAAGCTGCACAGATACCAACATACCAGACCCATTTTATGCTTACAGTGAGGAAATGAAATATTTAATAAGCCAAAAAATTTCAGGAAATGTGAATCAGATTTCCCCTTCCTTTCCTTTTGCAGCAGAAATTAAACAACTTTTACACACCACGTAGTCTTCAGTGGAGGATGCTAATGACATCCCCGATGCCCTCTTCAACTGATCAAACTTCATTACCTGTGTCAGGCTGCCAATTAAGGCAAAGCTGTCCTATTGCACAAACTTCCCAAGCCACCAGAAAGGTTAATTGAATCATGTACAGGTGGTGCTCTGGTGGATAGAAGCTTTAGAATTCCTTTCAGACAGTGGATTGTTTGGGAGAACAAAACAAAACAAAAATAGTGGGATTGTTGTATAGCCAAAGTGGTGGTTCCTGGTAGAGGAGAAGTGACAGAGCCCATCTTCCTGCCTCAGCCCTCCTGCCCCTTGTGTTCAGCTGATGCATGCCACTTTTAACCCTTTGCACTCGCTTGCTTTTTTCTCGAGCTGCTACCGATGCTAACCGTGTTGAGTCACACTCGACATCCGAGTGCAAAAGGTTAAGTTCTTGGGAGACCCCTCCATTTCTGTTCCTGTCTATACAATGCCCTTTGCTGAGAAAGACAAAAGTTGTCTGAGGCAGGTTCATCCTGGGAACTAGGCCTGACCCTATGGCCAGCTGTAGCCTGACCCTAAAAGCAAGCCTTTAACCAATGACCTGCTGCTTCCAATGCACTTTCTTAGAATGAACACCATACTGCTCCGAGGATCGTCTCTAAGAGAATATATTTATGTGATTCTGGACTGCCTTCAGGCTAGAAACTATGACCCAGACACAGAATATACTGCAGTTTTCAGGATTTGCTGAATGATTAACTAGATCAGTGGTCGGCAAACTGCGGCTCGCAAGCCACATGCGGCTCTTTGGTCCCTTGAGTTTTTAGCAAAGGCCAGCTTAGGAGTACCCTAATTAAGTTAGTAACAATGTACCTACCTATATAGTTTAAGTTTAAAAAATTTGGCTCTCAAAAGAAATTTCAATCGTTGTACTATTGATATTTGGCTCTGTTGACTAATGAGTTTGCCGACCCACTGAACTAGATCATAGAATCATGGACTATTGGAGCTAAGAAGGTCCCTAGAGATCCTTTCAAAGGGTCCTCTGAGACTGCAGATGAGGACCTGAGGCTCAGAGAGGAAGCATGGCTTTCCCAGTGGCACAGGGAAATGAAACAGAAGAAACTGTTGTAGAATCCTGGTTTCTTGAGTGAGGAAATCCCACGGGCAGGACTGGAATTGTCTAAGCCTGTTATGGTATGCTCTATACTCAACCACCTCAGGACATCTATATACAAGTACTGAATGTGCTATAAAGAACTTTGTGAATTCATCAATTCAGATCCCTGGTGGCCTTCACTCAATGGCATCCTTAATCCACACTATGTCTTTAAAATTTACTTTCCTGGTTTTGTTCAGATTGCTGTTTCCCACAATTCATCCAAGAGGATAAAGACCATTGGTTAACATAATTGACTTATTTTAATTTAAATAAGACTTAAATTATTGCTGCTTTCAAGAAGAAAGCCCATAGTAGGTTTTTCTGGAAAATGTGTTGAGAAGATTGTGATAGGGAGTCCTGATGTGGAGGCTGCATTATAGGCTCAGAATCAGAGACAAATAGGATCTAAGGGATGGATGGTCCTTAAAGGCCACTTTACCCAACTAACACCCAGCACAGTTCCTGGGCCTCAACAAGTAAATTCATGCAAACAAAAATGGGTGGGTTGATGGACAGACGTATGAATGGTTGAGTTTCCCAACCCCCACCATTCAGGAATCAAAATGTGATCTTCTACTCTTCAGTGTGTTGAGAATACCACCTGGTGAGCTGGCCTGGACCACTTTAGTAATCTCTGACTTTTAGGATACAAGTGGTTAAAACCCAATGCCCCACCCACAGCCAATTGTCTTTTCAACAGAAATCAGACTCTAAAAGGGATTATCATTGATACCTGACTCATCTGTTTTAAAAACCAGAGATGTATAAGTGATTTGGATGAGCTTAGCTGGTGGGCAGGCCGGGGCCCTGTTAATTGGTGGTGCCTTTAGCAAAGTGCTCTGTCACACTCTTCATCTGACAGTAGACTCTTAAAGCCAATTCTGTTTCTGTTACAATTGGCCCACATGTCTCGAGGGTGTTTGGGAAGAAGGAAGAGTTCAAGTGTTTGTCATAGGCATAGTTTGTGGCAGGCAGAAGCCTACAGAATAGCATGGTGACTAAGAACACAGCCTTCAAGGCCAGGCTATTAAACTTGAATTCTGGCTCCAAAACTTACTATTTATGTGACTTAGACTTAATTGCTCTGTGCCTTAGTTTTTTCATCTGTAAAATGGGAATAAAAATATTATGTGTGAAAATAAGATCATTTGAAGCCTTTCACTTATGGCTTCCTTTACTCAGCATAATATTTTTTGAGACACATCCATGTTGTGGCACATGTCAGTCATTCATTTATTTTGATTGCTGAGTAGTATTCCAGTGCATGAATACATCACAAATTGTTTATCTTACCACCTGTTTATAGACATCTGGGTTATTTCCAATTTGGGGTTAATATGAATAAAGCTGCTATAACCCTTTACATACAGGCCTCTGTGTGGACATAAGTTTTCCTTTCTCTTGTGTCATATGGTAAGTGTATGCTTAACTATATAAGAAACTTCAAAACTGTTTTCCAAAGAGACTATATCCTTTTTTATTCCAACTAGCAATCTATGAGTTCCAGTTGCTCCATATTCCTATCAACACTTGGTATTGTCAGCCCTAACTGGTTTGGCTCAGTGGATAGAGCGTTGGCCTGTGGACTCAAGGATCCCAGGTTCAATTCTGGTCAAGGGCATATAACATGGTTGCGGGCACATCCCCAGGAGGGAGTATGCAGGAGGCAGCTGATCGATGTTTCTCTCTCATCGATGTTTCTAACTGTCTATCCCTCTCCCTTTCTCTCTGTAAAAAATTAATAAAATATATTTTAAAAAAATTTTTTAAAAACACTTGGTATTGTCAGTCTTTTTTTAAATTTCTTTATTGATTACGGTGTTACATATATGTCCTTATTCCCCCATTACCTCCCCCCCACATAGTCTTTTTAAGTTAGCCATCTATTGGGTTTGTTGAGGTATCTCATTATAGTTTTCATTTGAATTTTGAAATGACTTTGAACTGTCTTAGAAAAATCACATCCACCTTAAAAGATAAGAAAATTGAAGATATTTGATGACTTGTGCCCATATTCTGATGGGAATTCCCAAAGAAGATTCCAGTTATGCTAAGTAACTTCCATAGAGTGGGAACACATATATAGCCTTCCAATTAGCCACACTGAAGAACAATGTACATTTGAACAGTCAAATTTTGGACTAATTATTTTTAAAACTCAATCCTGTTACCTCATAGCAGACTCTTTGGCAGTAGCTCATGGTGCTTAATAGTAGACTCAGGGATCAGTTGGCTTGGGTTCATGACACTTTTGGACCTCAGTTTCATCATCTATAAAATTTAAAGGATCTAATACATGTAGGAGACTTAGAAAAAATACCTGGCACATAGTAAGTGATCAACAAAAGTTATTTTTCATTGTATTTTTGGCATTTTTCTCTTTTCTACTAATACTCTTTGTGCCATTTTGCTCTCAAAAATTCTAAACTTTCCAGCTTATTCTGACCCTAGTGCTTAATGAAATTTGAGCAGTAATCCTGCAGCAATTCCCTCCAGTGGATTAGGTACTCTTGTCCTACCATAGAATGGAGGGATGTCTAAATATCCCACTGCACAGAAATGGGGTAAGAAGGTTGTTCGGAAAGAGAGGAGGGACAATTGCTTGCTGGTTCTAAAGACTTGAAACTGTAAAGGGGACTGACACGACTAGAGTACACTCAGTATTTACAGTGTGTAGGGTGACAATATCATTTATCCTCCAAATCAGGACACTTTTGAAATTGAAAGAGGACCTATTAAGACAGCAGGCATAAATCAAGATTGTCCCAGATAAACCAGAACGTGTAATCTCCTTAAAATTGTGCCAGGCACTGTGCTAGATTCTTAAAATATTTTATTTAATCACTGAGCTGACCACATTCATGTAAGAGTAAATATCATTAATTCCTATCTTGCACCTGGGAAAATTAGGTTCATGAGAGGTTAATTAACTTGCCCCTCAAATCACACCACAGTTGGTGAGCAGGAGAGCTGGGATTCACATGCAGATCTCTGATTCTGAGGCTCCTGCCCTTGCCACTGACCCTTCTGCCAAGAAGCCCTCAGGACTTCTCCCCATGCGAATCTCCTTTGCTTCTCTGCTTCTACTTCCTTTAAAAATATTAATAAACATTTTCAGGCATACAACACATGATAGAGATCACACAGGCCCATATACCACCTCCATGCTTGAGGAATAAAACGTGATGAATCCACTTGCAGTTCCCTGTATATCTTTCCAATCTGTCACATCTGGCCCCCAGAGTAGCAGGAACTATTCTAAACTTGACTTTACAATTTCCATGAAAATCTTTATGCTATTAATGCATGTGGCTATACCCACAAAAGGCACACCGTCCGGTGTTGCAGGTGGTGATATGCTGTGACTGCAATTCTCTTCTCTCATTCAAGAGTAGTAACGCCCTGGCTTGTCCATGTGTACTGCTGTGTAGTATTCCACTGTGAATGACCCATATGACTCTTTAGAGTGCAGAGAAGTAGCGGTACTTGTCCAAGGTCACATAGCTCAACAAAGCCTAAAACCCAATGACTGAGAGTAGACTAATATATTATGCAGAGAAGGTCAAGAAAGAGAATGGGTGAAGACTTTTGTTTTTGCAGAACATCAGAGCAATCATGCTGTTTGAAACACTTTAGAGATGAAATCTCATGCCCGCGGTCACAGAGAGAATTAGTGGCAGAATGAGGCATCTCCTGAATCTCAGCCTGGGATGCTCTTCCTGAATCCCCTGCCTCCCTCTCTCCCTTGGAAATGGTGATGGACCTGGTATTTGCTCTTGACCTCCAACAGAGCTTAGCAGCACACCATGCCCTCCTCTTGTGTGTTGTTGTTTTTTTTTCCTTGTCTCTTCTGGCAGTGTGGTCATCTGTCTCTCCTGCATACTCCTGCCAGGACAAACAGCTAAGGATGTTGAAGGTCACTGGCCTGTCGGCCCAGCTGTTCTGGCCAAGGAGGATGCCCCACTCCTGGCTGCCAGGGAGCAGGAGGGGTGAAGTAATTAATTTCTATGCATATCATTGCCAGGATCACTTACTGATCCGGGGAGGGAGATTAGAGATGTCACCCTGTAAATTGAGTCAGAGCCTTCACCTCGGTGCTCCGATGGCAGTTTTACACAGTGCCTGACACAGTAACAAACGCAGGGTACAAAAAGGCAGCGACTCCCCTGGGTGATGGACGGGGGGAATTGGCCCAATAAATTGTTCCCTGTAAAAAGCCATGTTTCCCTCATTAAAAGGCAGTGAATTCTCTATTGCTTTTCATTAGCTCTGGCCTTGCAAGACATAAGGTGTAATTGACAGTGTGGTTAAGGAGATGGGCCCCAAGGTGAGGAAGACAAAGAAGCTGAAAAGAGATTCTTATTTATTAAGGTGGAGGTGACAGGTGGATGCTTAATAAGTTTTTGGTGCGGGGGCTGGGAGGTGGGATCCTCTGAGGGTTGGTCCAAGGGCATTACCGCCAGGAGAGAAAAGAGCTGGCCAGACTCAGGGGAGAAGATGGGCAACGGGTGGGTGGAAGCCACTCAGGGTTGTCACTTCCACCCAGCCTGGGGCAACCCTGAGGACTGGACTGAGGTCAAAAGACCTGGGTTATAATTCATTCCTTTCACTATTCATTGCGATGTTCAGATTTGGCTACTGAGAGCCTTTAAGCTCCTGTGTCTTCTCACCTGTCTCCTTCATTCTTGGAGTTCTCCCTTACCTTTGGGCTCCAGGCTCATCTGATATATCTTATTCTTTCGAAGCCCAACCCAGGTTCCCTTTAGTGGGCAGAAAAGCAAAACAAATCAAATAGGAGCTATTCCCTACATTGAAAAGTCTCTTTGGATTAGGATCCACCCTAATGACCTCATTTTAACTTGATTATCTGCAAAGGCCTTATTTCCAAATAAGGTCACATTCACTAGTTAGAAGTTTGGAGACACAGTTCAACTCCTAACACCTAGTATTTCTGCTTGTTCGACAAATCCTTCCTTCCTGAGCACCCACTAGATGACAGATACTGTACTGAGCAGTAGGATGCTAAATGCATGACCTGGAGAGACCCACAGTTGTGAGCAGCACAGGAGAGCAGTGACTGCATAGGCAGAGCAGACCTCTCCTGCACTCAGGAGGAGACATCTCTCTGGAGGAAGTGGCTCTTGAGTTGAGTCTTGGATTTCAAGTTGGCAGTAGCGTGGCAGGGACTTGGGGTGGGTAGGCCAAGCTGGTAGAGGTTAGGGTGACCAACTGTCTTGGTTTGCCCAGGACCAAGAAGGTTGGTTTATGGGATATGGAACTTTCAGTGCTAAAATTAGGAAAGTCCCAAGCAAACTGGGAAGAATTGATCACCCTAGAAGGGAAGATATGTGACTTCAACAAGCAGAGGCAGTTAATCAGAGTAAAGTCAAAGGTGAGATGCAGTAAAGCTCTTGTGAAGACTCTGAGTGGTTATAGAGGGGAGAGAGCACTGTTAGCTGGGGTGTCTTGGAAAGGCTTTGATGGGGAGGGGGAGCTTAAGCTGAGCTTTTGAGAATGGGTGGGATGGATAAGGAAGAGAGAGGCTCTCAAAGTGGAAGGAGCAGAAGGAGAAATATGCACAGGGGAGAGTCACACCTGTAGGGGCTTTGGATGAAAGAGGAGGTACAGTTCCTCTGGAGCTCATAACCTTGTGGAAGGAAGACAGAATAATGCCCATGTGCAGAGATGCTGATAGGAAGGCAGATGGTCAAGTTAGGCCAGCCAGCAGGGTCCCTGGGAAGCCAACCATTCACAGGAAAATGTTGGAAATAGCAGGTCACTGGGGAGAGGGATTCAAGCTCTCCCAGACTCCTCCTGAGGAAAGCTCTGCTCTGCTCATGGAGAACACCGGATGTCAAGTTCAAGGATTCTTATGAGGCTGGCCCTACAGGCTAAGAACCCTTCAGTAACTGAGGAAGGCTGTTTTCTTCCCTTCCATTCCTATTGACTTCATTCATCCTTCCTTCCATCCATCCAGTAGTTACTAAGTGACCATTTCAGGCTGGGTACTGGGGGCCATGGGCACAACAGTGAGTGAAAAGAAAAAAGGCCTCTACCCTCATGGAAGCTTCAGGGGGTGGAGACATATTATATTATCAGAAAAATAATGAAATCACAACCAGGATCAGTGCTATGAAGATCAGATTCAAGGGTGCTAGAGGGTATAAAGAGAGGGATAAGGTTTTATCTGGAAAGCCAGAAGCAGGCCTAGTCACAAGAATGCCCCAGCATGATATAGAAAAGGAGCTCAATCAACAACAAAAAATCAAAGAATGAATCTGAGAACTGGTGAGGAGTTAGGAGAAGGTGAGGGGTGGTAAAATTCCCAGTCTTGCCTGTTCAGAAAAAGAGTTTTAGCAGGCACAACCTGAGAACTCTTGAGACAGAATACCCCATAATTCACCAGATTTTTTTCCTAATCAATTTAACCTGCTCCTACACAGCTACGTAGATCTTTGGGGGAACCCAAGAAATTGGACAAAGGCCATTTCCCCATATAAAATAGCATGGTTCTCTCTACAAACATCCCTTCCTGAGATTTTAATTATCTTCTTTCCCCTCTTCTTCTTCCCTGAGGAGGCTCAAGGAGGACCAGCCCAGATGCCTGGCACTCCACGCCTTGTTGTCCACAAAAGAAATACTGGCAAAATGGGAGCCCTAAACTTAAATAGCATGGAGTGTCCAATAATTAATTTGATTTTATACCCATTGTTTATTTAATACAACTTTAAAGCTACATTAAGGAGGCAGAACTGTGCAGCATAGCATGAAAACGAGCTGGAAGCTTTCCAAGTGGAGGCCAGGAATTAACAAATCGGTCAGAGGTGCAAGATGGTGCCAAGTAAGATGCAATCAAGAAGCCACACTTTTGATGTTTCATCAGCAAGGATACTACCCGAAAGCATTCGATTTCCTGATCCTTGGACTGTAGAATGGCCTGGGGCCACCTAGCCAGCCAGAGTGGAGTCAACATCAGGATCTCCAAGGAAACTCTGCTGGGCATCCCTGAGCCACAGCAGAGGGGCAGGATCTGAGCTGTTCCCCTCATGATGGTTAATTTTATGTGCAAACATGATTGGGTCATGGGTGCCCAGATATCTGGTTAAACATTTTTCTGGGCGTGTCTGTGAGAGTGTTTCCAGAAGTGATTAGCATTTGAGTCAGTAGACTGAGACTGCCCTTCACAATGTGGGTGGGCCTCATCCAATCTGTTGAGAGCCCTGATAGAACAGAATGGTAGAAGGGGAAAGCACTCACTCTGCCTCGGTCTGATGGAGCTGGGACACAGTCTTCTCTGACTCTTAGGGTTCCTGATTTTCAGGCCCTGATTCAGACTGGCATCTACACCATTGGCTCTTTGTCTCTCAGGCCTTCAAACTATAACACTGGTTTTCCTGGGTCTGCAGCTGGCAGATGGCAGGTCATAGTACTTGGCCTCCATAATCACATGAGCAAAGCCTTTATAATCAATCTCTCTCTTTTGGTTCTGTTTCTCTGGAGAATGCTGGCAAACACCCACACTCCCCCAATCCAGATGCCATTTGCTGTAGACTGCTTGCTGCAATCTAGAAGGAGGACCTGAAAAAGCTTTGCTGGGCCTGGTCCCAGCCTCTCCAAAGGTCAATTGGGAGCTCTGAGCATGAGACAGAGCCACCTCAGTTACCAAGGGCTTGGTGCATATACCCAGCCCATTGCCTGTTACTCTCTTGTCCATTTGGTTTCTGTGCTTTTCTGGATTTGACAATTCTCTGACCTTTCTGACAGCCTTCTTAGGTGAACCCTAAACATAGGCCTTGCCTACCTCTCTCTTGCCTCTAGGACTTCCTGGCAGCCTGACCACAGACACAGGTCTTAACTCCATCCTATCCAGTCCCATTCTAATGTCTAATCACCACCTATGGCTCTTTGACCCTTAATGCTTCCTGGCACCTGGGACATGTAGGTTTAATATCTGGTGTGGCTGCCTGAAATCTGACTCACTGCCCACTTGCCTGATTCAAAACCCTTAGCTCCACCTTGGCCATTGCTGGAGCCTCACCCCCATCTTGACATCATATCCTGGGCTTTCAGCCTTCCCCTCTTCCATTCTTCCTTGGCTTCTCATTTGCTTTCACAATCTGCTGCCCCTTTGACCTGCTGTGTTCAGGATCTTCCTAGAGCAGACACATCTTCCTGGATCCTCTAGCTGGGCCACTTGACAGCATCCTCCCTTCCCTCTGTCCTCAGTCAGAGATGCATTAACAAAGGAGTCCCTGGCCCAGGTTAGCCTGACTGTTAGTCCCCTGTGACCTCTGGTGCTGAACCACCCTTCTTCCTGAATCTGTGTCCCACTTTCTTTTCCAGTTCTGATAACTAGGCCCCTTCTTGTGCTCCAAGTCTCAGTCCTGATAAGTGGACAGAACCTTAGCTTTTCTAGTCCGTGGGAACTGCCTTAGTTCTATCAGCTTCACTCAGGACCTGGACCCCAGCTGAGCACTCAGGCATCTGCCATTGGCTAACAGGGCTTCCATCAATGCCTGCTGTTGCATCTCCTGTTGCTCACCTCCCAGGAAAGCTAGATCCAACATTCCAACCCCTCCTGCTGGGTGTCCCTGATGCAGACTGGCTTTCAGCTTGTGCTCTTGATGCTCCCTTCTTCCAATTGGCTGCAACTGATGCCAATCTCAGACCCCAAGTCCCTCCCCAGGAAGTTATATGCTTTAATGTCTCCAGGCTTTACCCAGGCTAGACTACCATCTGGGCAGTAATGTTTAGCCAAAGTCTTTTCTAATGACTAATTTTTACACTATCAATTAATAAGGGCATAGTGTTGAACTAAGCTGGTGGAAAATGTCTTAGCAAATACTTGGTTAATTGATTTTCCACGTGTGTTACAATTAGAGAACATTAGAAGGCCACATGTTGTCAAAGGCTAGCTCATGTGTTAAGGACTCTGATTGCAAAAGAGTTAAGCAGATATGTCAGTGTGAGCTGGATCTGACAGAGGCAGCTTTAGAGATCTTTCGGGCATTCGCTTTCACATGCTGTGCAATCAGAGATGGGCATTTACTCTATATTTTTTTCACACCTAGAATAGGACTAACATTATTGGCTCAATCAAGGATAGGCAACTTTATTTATTTGTTAATTCATCAATCATTTAAACATATATTTAGTACTTTCTATATCTCAGGCAAGGCATTGGGCACTGGGGATATAAAGATGAGTAAGAAAGACACAGTTGCCCAAAGCACTCACAATCTGGAGGGAATGATAGACACTTAAACAGAGAATTACTTGTGTCCAGTGTGATAATAAAGATATGCAAATTGTATTATAGGAGCAACAGGAGTGAGGGAGCAGGGGAGTGGGGAACAGGGATGAGACCAGAAGGCTTCCTGGAGGTGAGGGTGATGAACCGAAAGAATAAATGTGGCTTAGTCAGACAACTGGGAAAGAAGATCTTTCCCCATAGAAGGAGTAGCATGAACAGAGGCATGTGGAAGAGGAACAATTTAGGGAGTATGTGTTTGGTATGTGTGTGTTTGATACATGTGTGTGGGTGTGTCTGTATGTGTGTGTGTATGTGGGGGGTGTACTCAAGGACATGGGAGAATTAGAAACTGATCCAAGTTCTTAGAGCACAGAAAACACAAGATCAGCCTGGATATCTCTAGAAGCCTATATCCCATATTAAGAAGCCAGAAATTGACTTACCCATAGGAAATGGGAAATCATTTGACATTTTAAGCAGAGGAGCAACATGATCAGACTTGGTTTTAGAAAGCTCACCAGGCCTGGAAGGTAGAGGAATAGATTAAGAAGAGCAAGCCTAGAAGCAGGAAGACTAGTGAAGTGAAGCTGGAAGACTAATCCAAGGGTTCAGTTAGCAGAGATCCAAATGAGGGGCCATGAGGCCCTGAACTAGGTAAGGGCCTGAGCACCTGGTTAGAGGTCAGATGATGACATGGAAAGGCAAAAGGATGGAGATACAGGAAGGAGCACAGGAGTTGTTTGAGACAAAGTGACAAAATTAACGTTACTGGAACTGGAGTACCATAGCAGAGAAAATCTTTCAAGCAGCAAGAGTAAAAAGAAATATTACCCTCAAAGAGCAAAAGTAAGACTTACAGCCAACTTCTGAACAGAAATCACAGAAACCAGAAGACAGGGAATCATATATTTAAAGTCCTACAGGAAACAACTGCCAGTATAAAGTTCCTACCATGACTATATCCTTCAAAGCAAAGATGGGAAGGTTTTTTGCTTCCTAGTGAGATACAGTTGCTTGAGGCAGACCAGCATTCCTGCCGAGAACAAGTAGATTGGCCAGATAAACAGAGAAATCACTCATTTGAAGGCACTGGAGATCTGCTGAGGAAATGAAAACTGGAGGGGCTAAGATTCTGGATAGGAAAGAAATTTAGAGAGATGAGCTGACTTCCGCAGCCAGCAGAGTCTGAGAATGGGGCTTTACCAGAAATACCAGCAGAGTTTTTGGTGGAAATTTGGGGGCTCCTGATCTCATGGGCTGTTTTCCTAACAGGTAAACACCCCCTAACCAAAGCTCCCTACTGCACTGGCTTTGCAGGGAAGATGAGGTACAGCCTTGGCTTCCTCATCTTTGTGCTGATGTCCTCCTGGGTGCTGCCTGATGCTGCAGCCCAGGTAAGGTGGGGCTGGATTCTGCCCTCTGTCCTGGCAGGCTTTCCCTGGAGCTCAGGTGGGTGGCATTATTCTTGGATAATACTTAGAGGTAACAGAGCTCTTCTCATTGAATAAGAGAGAGTGAAGGTCGGGATCAGGCCTGGGATCACAGGAGAAGAGTTGAATACAGAAATAGGCCATTCATGGGCCAGGTCTTGGAAGCCGTGATTAAGGGAAATCCAGAGATCTGATGTCCATCTCTTACCCCAAAACCTCATGGCTTCTCTCAGAGGTGTGATAGTTTCCACCCTAAAAGCCATCTGCTTTCCTTGGCTCATGGCTCCATCTTTCAGAGTCAGCAATATTGGGCCACGTCTTTCTCATGTTCTTCTCTCTCTGATTCTCCCTTCCAATTCCCTCTCCCACTTTTAAGGAGCCTTGTGATTACACTGGGCCCAAAGGAATAGTGCAGGATCATCTCCCGGTCTTTCACAACCATCATTCCCCTTTGCCATATAACATAACCTGTTCACAGGTTCTGGAAATTAGAATGCAGATATTTTAGTGGGGAAGGATATCATTCTGCCTACCAAAGAAGGAGATGGTAAGAACATTCCAGTATGATGAGAAAGTCTAAGTCAATGTCTGGAAGAAGAAATGCATGATATAGGTGTGAAGGACAATGAGGGGACTCGTGAGCAAAGAAACTGAGGTTCCAGAAGGAGACTTGTGAGAATAAGACTAAAGAGGCTGTTTGGAGCCAGATGGTGGGCTAACACCTCCCAATGCTCAATGGTGAAGAGCTTTGCTATATAGACAAGAGGGAACAGGAGGTGCCCTAATGGGATGTGGTTTAATAGTTACCAGGTTTGGTGAAAGGCTGGACCACCGAAAGCCTTTGTCAGTCATTTCTTTGACCTTATTTCCCTCATGGCCCTGGGAAGTGAAAGGATGACCCTGGGCATAATATGGGCATCCATGGGATAGATGTAGGATTAATAGGACCGAAACAGCAGGACACTGAAAACCAAGACAAGGTGGGAAAAGAGGAGGCAGAGAGAGGGTGGCAAAAGGGGCAGAGTTTAACCCATTTGTAGCCTGCTCCCCATTTTAATTCCCATTGAATAGGCCTGATTCCGTTTTGATGGAAAACATGCCCAGTGCAGGTTCAGAAGGCTATAGAATTGAGAGCTATTAAATACTAAAAAGACAAGGTGAGAAACAATTTGCAAAATCTCCTCTTTTTATAGACTACAGCGATTGAGAAAAATTGAGTAAATTCCCCAGCTGCCTCAACAGCAGTCTGTTTCAAGATTCCATCAATTTTTTTACGGTACAATCAATATTTATGAATCCCCAAAGAAATGTAGCAAAGAGAAACCCCGCACAACATTTTCTCAGTGGTTTGCAGAGATGTAACAGGGGGACCTAAATAACTTTTAAAATAATCTCAATGACAATCAAAGACTCTTCCATAGCCAATATGGTTTAATGTCGGTGTTTATATTAGCGCTGTTCTGCCCAGGGTGGGGGCGGGGAAGGGAAACAGCTTGGAGTTTAATCTGTCCAAAACATGACACTTGGCTAAAATGAGTACGCTGTAATATGGTACTTAAAAATTCAAAGGAAGTGCTATATTAAAAAGTCCCTGGATTTTTTAATGCATTAAAATATCCTCCATCAGTTAAGCAATGGATTTTTTCAGTCAGCTGGAAAAAAAGATTTCTGGGGGGAGAAAAAACAGACAAACAAATCCACATTGCTTTAATGGCTACTTTAGGTTTAATATCTAAACTTATTTAAATAACTCTGAGCCCTCCTGCTGAGAAATATTGAAACTAATGGATTCCTTTGTGCGCAATCTCCATTTAAATGTAGAGTTTAATTTCCCTTTCGGCTAAACCTGTGTGAAACTAGTCTTGAAATGCCCCTCTTAAAAAAAAAAAAAGAAAGAAAAGAAAACCCCATATAGAATATTTAGGGGGATTTCTTTATTTTATTTAAAATTGGTTTTGGGCATTAAAACTACATAGCCAGCCCACAGTGAGCCCACAGACCTCCTAAGTTTATACTTGGAAGCAGAGGTGGGTGCTAGGGACTTGCCGGTGCCCAAAGGTGCAGAGGCCCAGGTGTGTGATCAAAGCACCTTGGCCTTGCACAGACAGGGCACAACCTGTGGGGTGTGCCTCCCGGGCACCTGGCAGACCTCCCTCTCCAGCCCAACACTGGGCCCATCCTTCCCATAACGATAACATAGAAATTCTGCTACTGGAGCTTCATCTCTGAGGCTTATGGCTTTGATTTCTGTTCCATGCAAATGGCCTCAGGCAGGGTCAGACTTCCCTGTGTGGCCAAGGACCATTTTGTGTGCATGAATATGCATAGCCCTCTGATGCCACAATGGGAGCCAAGACCTAGAAATGGCTCTATGCCGCCCTTTTATTTTTCAGATAATGAAACATAGGCCCAGAGATGACTAAGTCACTGGTCAGTGGCAAAGGTGGGACAAGAGCCCAGCTGCCCTGGTGCCCAGGCTACGATGCTCCCTTTACCAGGGGTATATTCCACACCAACAGACTCTTGGCGCCTGTGTCTTGTACATCTAGGTGTTAATTCCTAGGTGGTTTTCATCCTTGCCACGTAACCAGGAATTTATACTACATGTGTAAATATGCCTAAAAATAACCATATGGGTTAAAATATTTATTTCTTCTAGCCAGCCCAAACTGTACAGAGATGAGACCCTTGGGGTTGTCACCAAAGGATTCCTTTAGCTGTCTTCTCTCAGTTGTGTTGCTAAAATTCAGCTTATATACAGCAATTTGTATATAACTCTTTTCATAACACCCCACTGTATAACAACTGCTGCGTCTGGGTGTGCCTAATGAGAAGCTTCTACACTGGCCAGGGGAATTCATGGGGCAACATCTATATATATAAAACCCTAATATGCAAATAGACTGAATGGCAGAGCAACCAAACAACTGGTCACTATGATGTGTGCTGACCACCAGGGGGCACCATGGAACATGGTGGGCATCGGCCATGGTGAGATGGTGGAGCAGGTGAGCCGGGGCACCAGACCAAGGCGGGGCGCGGGGCACTGTCATCGGGGTGAGCCTCTGGTGGTTACTGAAAATTCTTTGCTCCCGCACACTGCAGTCCCATCCAGTGCTTGTACCCGCTGCTGGTGCCGGAGCCCCTGCTCGCACCTGCAGCCCGTGCCAGAGCCGCCACTTGAACCTGCTGCTGGCGCCCGGCACCAGTCCCTATTGCTCAGCGCCATCAGCGGGTGTGAGTGGCCGCTGCCAGCCCTGATGGCCCCTGAGGGCTTATCCACTTCCCCCTGTTCCTGAGGGGCGATCAGGGTAGCAGACACCACTCGCACCCGCTGCTGGTGCTGGCCCCATTTGCTTCACGCCATCAGCAGGTGCAAGGGGGGCCAGCACCGTCAGTGTGTGGGAGTGGGTGGCGGTGGGAAGAAGGGCTGCCAGCAGACAGAGGACTGGGGGCCGTGGCGAGAGGGGCCAGGCGGGGGCGTGGAGGATGAGCCGAGACCGGCCCCTCTGCCCACTGTAGCCTCGCAGCCCACAGTTCCTTTCAAGGTGCACGAATTCGTGCACTGGGCCCATAGTTATGTAATAATGGTTTAAAGTTGAGAGTGAGAATGAGATGAAGGTGTTAAATACAATGTCTCTGTGACAGAGAAGCACCCTGAACAGAGGCAGGAGTTCTGGGTTCTGGTCCCAAGTCCTTCTCTTAACAGCTGTGGGAGCGGAGTAAGTCCTGTGTCCCTTCTCAGTATCACTTGCCCCATCTTTAAAATGGAGATGATGATAATAATAACTTAGTAGACCAAATGCAGGCCCCTGGACCAGACAGATGATTTTGGAGGATTCTTTGGGCTCTTGGATTTGATTATACTACATTATAACATGACAGCTACTACATTATAACATGACAGCATGTTATAATGTCCAGCTTTAACATGAGCACACACACACACACACCAGCTCTGAAGTCAAAATCCATTTCACAGTTTTGTTTACTCTCAGTGCCTTAGAAAACATGAGGTTCAAACATAAGTCACAACGTAAGGTGGTCCTGCTATTATACTAGTAAAGGTATAGACCTGTCTTGTCTCCTAGCCTCTCCAAGACCACATGTAGAACAGCCTTGTATGCCAAATGGCTTGGCAGTATGATTTGAGACACCCTGAACTCTAAGCTCTAAAAAATTTATCCCCAGCAGCCTGTGTCAGGGATCACAATGTCTACTTACTTCCATGGATAAGAACATTGAAAACTTCTATTAAAATGCAGAATTTGTGCCCAGGGGAGACGCTGCTGTTATTAGCCATTAACACTTTAGCTAGAATCAATTCTTCTATCACCTAATGGGGCCTTGAAGATTGCAGAATATAACACTACAAGAGGGAAGAGGCATAGGACGGACCTCAGCTGCCATCTAGAAAAGGAAGGACTGGTCTGGATGACAGCTGGGGTCAATGGAAACCTGAGCAGTGAGAAGGGTTCTCAAGGGGGTGGAAAAGGTTGCTTATGATGGAGGATTCTGAGGGCTGGCACTGGCACCACCATTGCCCAGCTGCTGTGCTGTGCTCAGGGCTACAAAGGCCTCTGAAAAAAAACACAGAAAATTGCTCCTGCTTTCAAGGAGCTTATAGCCCAGCGGGGGAGACCAGACACTACAGAATTCAGTAGCAAACTAGATGGGCATGGAGCCTCAGAGCAGCATGGAGGCTTAACAGAGAGACCAGGCTGACTGGGCAGGTGCAAAAGCCTTCAGAGAGAGGTGATGGCTGGAAAAGCCCATCAGGGACTGATCAGATGGAGGTGGGCAGAGGGAGAAGCAAGGGGAACAATGGTGAGGACACAGGGCTCACAGGCACAGCTCCAGAATGTCATACTTGTCACAGGGCCTCATTTGGGATGCTAGCATCTCAATCAATGGCCAAAATGCCATGGTTGAACCCGGTGTTGAGTGTTGGGGCAATTCACTTGTCCATGATGAGAGGGCACTACAAATTGGAGGGGAAAGGGTGTGGCTACAGGGAAGGAGGAAGAATTGGGAACATCATTGCACTCTACTACTCATGGCTTATTTCCCTCTGGTATTATGCATTGCTTAAGGACCAGTGCTGTATCTCCTTCATCTCCGGAACTTAGCACAGTGCCTGGCATAGAGGAACTGTGTTAACTGCTAGATTGTGTAATACGTGTGCTCAGTATAAATGGCCCAATCCCACTGAACAGCAGGCAGAGAAAGACCAAGTTTGTATGTGTTTCAGCCCTTTCATGGAGCCAACTTATGATGGGCAATGAGTAATCAAGGGCCTTGGCCCTTGAGAGAGGAGGGTGGGGGGTGGGGGTGGGGGAATGACCTAAGTACATTTTAGATAAATGTAACTATGGACTCTTCCTATTCTGTGTCCCTCTAGCTTTCTGGTGGTTGCTGCTTAATCCTCTCAGACAGGATATTCCTGCTGCACTCTATCCGTGAAAACCGCCCATTGCAATATCCTACTTTAGCCCAGTCCCAGCTAGTTCTCTCAGATCCACAATGATCTGTTTCCTTACTGTAGAACTACCAGTTCTCTCAGTGCTACATGTTAGGGGAGCAATCTGATTAAACAGCATTTACATATGACCTCAAATTTATTTTTATGCCCTGGCAGCTTTATGTTTACCTTCTTACCACTCCACCTACCAGACCATGCACACACCCATGCACACATCCATGCACACACATACACATGCACATGCGCACAATTGGTTCCTTGCTTCCGTTCCCCTGTGCCAGCCACGTCTGACCCCTTGTAGGAAGACTTTCCTATTTCTGCTAAGTTGTTAAAAGAGAAATCTTACTTCCTGTCTTAGACTCCCAATGATCTTCTAGCTTTCCCCAGGGGATAAGGCTAGAAATTAACCAGAACAGGCTAACAGAGGGGCTTTCGCCCACTACATACATGGTTACCTTCAAGGAAGGTGGCCCACCAGCCAGTTCTTTCTCACAAAATAGGCTGTTAAGAGAACTCCCGCAGCACACTTTGCTGGTTAAGTCACCCTCGCTTCCCTAGCCATAGCAAATCTGACCCAGATCCGGTGCACAACCCGAAGCAACCACCAAGGCCCAGGCATCAGGGTGCCCTCAGGCACCCTGGCTGGTACTCTGACATGCAGAGCACTGCACACTGAGTGCTGCAAATTGGTCCACTCAAATCTTTGGGAAAATTGAATATTGGCTGAACAAAGAGAAGATAGATCACAGACTTTGGGGCTGTTTTCCCGAGGCTACTGAACTCCTTTCGTTTCTCTATAAAGTGTGATGCACATCTTAGTCTTAGAAGAGCTGCACCTTGGGAGAACTTTAAGGCTAATGAGGACATATCTTGAGCAACTCCTCATTCTGGTGTGCCCTTCAACATACTACACCACCAAAGCACACATCTCTCCCCTGGTAGCACTGAGCAATCTGATGGTAAAGACAGGGGTGGATCACAAAATGTTGCCTCGAGCCTAGACCTATGCCTACCCGCAGGTGATCCCATAAATGCTTGTTTTATTTTATTTTTTAAAAATAATTTAGGATATAAATACCACTGACTAGCTTGCCATTGGTTCTTACTTACTTGCTATTCAATAAAAGTATCATCAGGATAACTTAGATTGTGTTTCATGTAACTACTCCTCTCTGTCACCTTCTGCCTTTCCAGTCTGTTGGCCACAGAGCCTAGTCATCACCGTAACACAAAATACTTCTTGTCGATCTGGCCCAGAGTTAGAATCCCTGCTGGGGATATTACTTTCCAATATATGGGGCCAGTGTTCACGCTGCTGGAATGTCTCTTAATTAAGAATCTTTTTTTGTCTTATGCATAAATTAATCAAGGTAATTATTGTAGCATTATTATTATTACATTGTACTTATAGAGCACTTACCTCCAAGGTGCTCGAAGTAGTTTATAGATTTTTTTTTTAATCTAATGAACTCTGGTAGCCTCTAGGCAAGATGGAGAGCAGAGCAGGGATTATTAGAGCCACATCATAGTTGGAGAAAATGGGTCAGGCCAGAAGCAGAGGTGGCTGCGGGTGGCTGCAAACTAACTCACTCAGATTTGCTTATGCACAGCTCTCAGCTGTCCGTGGAGGTCTGAGGGCAGGAGGAAGGCTGCCTTTGGGTGCAGTAGGAAGTGCTTCTTCCTATCTGAATTCAGGTAGCACCTTCGGTGCCCAGACAGCCACTCCAACAGGGTCTGGACTTAGAAAACAGACCGGAAATACCAGATTCTTCTCTCCTTCTTCTTTTTCCACCAGCCCTTAAGTCTAGCCACATCCCTGATCCACCTGCTACTTTGGGAAATTGGGTACAAAGGGTGGAGGGAGAGAGAAGGAAAACTTCCTCAGCACTTGTCATCAGCACCAGTCAATTTCCTCTGACTCTGACGCCATCACATCATCATGATTTCAGGTGTTTCCCTCGGATGCTCTAACTTCCTCAGGAGCAGCAGAGCATGGGGTGGGCACAGAGCGGGCACCATAGAGGACTGTAGGGAATGCAAGTGCTGAGGGAGATGAGGAGGGGTTTCCAGCCCACTCGGATTCGACTGGGGCAGGGAGGGGAGGTGGGCAACAGGAGGCAGCAACATTGTGGGAGAGCCTTGGGCTCAAAGTTCCTGTATTTAGGACCGATAATAATAGCAACAACAATAACATCAAGATGTTAAACTGAACTGAGTATAGACTTGAGCACAGTCAAGTTGATTTACAGAGGAGTAAAAATTTGTATGGGGGGGGGTGAAGAAATATTCAATAAGTTGTCTGATTGGAATTCAAATTAAGCCCAGAACTCTGGGACCTGCTTTAGATGTTGGAGGGGAGACTGTATCTGTAATAAACAAGATGCAGCTCTCAAATCTATTTTCCTTCATCTAAAACCCACCTCTATACCATGGTCAAGTGTAGACCAGTGTAGCCTGTAAAACCAGTGTTGCTGGCAGGAATGCAATCAATGTGTTAATAGGATAAGCTCTGGCATCAATGCATCAATGCATGGTGTCATCAAAGGCTCAATTCATTTGCCAAATTCAAGTCAATTGTCTGGAATTTGAATTAAAATCAATAACAGCAGGCTGCTGGTTCTACTTCTTTCTTTCTTCCTTCCTCTTTTTTTTTTTTTTTTTTTTTTGGTATGATAAAGCTCAAGAACTACTGGATTAGGCTGTGAACATCCTGAGAACAAGGTCTGAGTCTTACTCATCTTTGCATTCTTAGTCTCTCACCATGTATCCTTGTACCTTTACTGGCAAAGCCAACCTTAGCACTTTATTTATTATTTTTTAAATATATTTTTTATTGATTTCAGAGAGGAAGGGAGAGGGAGAGCGAGATAGAAACATCAATGATGAAAGAGAATCATTGATTGGCTGCTTCCTGCATGCCCCTACTGGGGATCAAGCCCGCATCCCAGGCATGTGCCCTTGACCAGAATCAAACCCAGGACCCTTCAGTCTGCAAGCCAATGCTCTATCCACTGAGCCAAACTAGCTAGGGCAGTTCTATTTATTTCTTGGCTTTCTATCACTTTTATGGAGTTTTGGGGGATATTTTGGATGGAGAAGATTAGTTTTCACTTCCTTTTTTCCTCATAGTGAAAAGGATATCATTCCTGCATAGAAAGATGAAAGCTGGAACCATATTCTCCTCTTAGCTAAGTGACAGCTTGACACTAACACTTAACTCTGCACAAGCACCACAGTTAATGTCTTTGAATGAACCCATTTAACACTCTCAACACATTTATGAATTCTGTAATTGGCCCCATTTTCCATGCTTTGAACCCCCTCTTCACACTGCCTCCTGCTTCTCTGAAAGTCTTGGGCTCTTAGGAAAAGGCAGCAATACTTGTCCTTACTTCCATCTGGTGTGCTGGTGTTCTCTACGGAAGAGCCAGCCCCCTTAGCTGGAAGGAAAGAATCAACTCTTGGCGATGCCTCCCTTCCTGCCTGTCTGGGGAGGTGGTGCTCCACCAGGTTGCCATCCCTGATGAGTGCCGACACCTGCTTGGTTATGCCCAGTGAGATGAAAATCTCTAAGGAATTTAGGCTTCCCTGCCTTCATTATAGAGTAAACTGAACATGAACTTGGCTGCTTATTTTGTGGCACCTGGAAATAGCCTCAGAGAGTGTAGGACATCCAGAGTGGGCTTTCCATGTGAATGCTCAATAAATGTGTGCACAACAATAGAGTCAGAACACCTTAGATGTTATCCGACATAGTGACCCATTTCTTCATAGTGGGCACCTCTTTGGCACTCAAATGCTCTTTGAATGAAAGAATGAATAAATGAATTTGTTCTGAGCTGTAATGCACTAATTCCCTCAAAAGCTAAGAAAGTATTTAAGGCTGCTCATAACCCCACACATTTTTGAGTTCATGCCTGCTGTCTAAATGTCATGCCTCTTCCCTACTTTGGGGCTTCGCCTGTCATGTTTCACTATGGTTAGTGCCTACCACTGGCAGCAACTTCACCAATTCTAGTCTACTGATTATCCAGAAACCAGATAACCTTCCTTCAATGGTAAAAAAAGTAAAGGTACCTGGGCTCTGAGATAGGACAGGAGAGGCTCTGCCATTGATAAAGGGCTTGAATTTCATCAATAGGTGAAACCTACTTTGGCTGGGACTTATCATTGACTCATTCATGAATTCAATACATACTTGATTCCAAACATTTGGGACCACTAGGTAATTGGGTTTCCAAAAAATGTAAAATGTCACTCTAAAAGTAAACTAAGTGCTGGACAAGTCCATAAAGATCAGTTCTATCTGACATACCTGATACAATGTAAATGGATTTTTAAGAGGCCCTCTCAATACAGGCCTTTGTCATATTGTCAGCTCCAAAGTCCAAAGGCAGAGAGGGGGAAAGGCTGATCATTTTTCAGCTTCAAAATTGTATTAAAGTCTTTAGTCTTTGGGATTTCTTGAATGCTAATTGCTTCCAAGGAGCAAATCGGACCTGCTTTTGGATTTTACTCATTTGGTACATCAAGGCAGGACTGAGGCTTAATTAACATTTGTTAGTATTGACACTTATAATCAAAGTACATTGTATTACTTGGGCCAACGATATGTGTCCCATATAAAAGAATTGCTAACAAGGCCTCAGTTCAAGGATATTCTCCCCAAGGTCTTTTAGCATAACCTACTGATGGTATGTGTCCTTAAGCTACTGAGGAAGCCAGTCTCTTTCCCTTATGGAGTCAGCTGTCCTCTACTTAAATGCCTGCTGGCTCACTGTGACTGCTGTAGAGTCACACTCTGATGTCTAAATATATAAATGTGCAAAGACAGTTAACTAGGACTTATTTGTGCCTTGGGAATTAAAAAAAGTAATTAACTGGTATTTTTAACGCATTTTCTCTTTACAGGATGATCTAGTTAAATGGTTCAGTTATAAGATCAGGGAATTTGGTACCTTTTGAAATAGCCCATCTTAAGTGGTTCCAAAGTTATCTTAATGGGCTGGTAGCTTATGCTCTGTCACCTGGAGAAGCTCCCAGAGAGGACAGAGTTGACCTGAGGAGCAGAGGAGAAAGACCCCCGTGCACAGGGCACAAGGGAGTCACAGTCAGCACCCACCATGATCAAGCCAGAAGTAGGCAATTCACTCCCTGGGATCAAGAATGTATTTAAAATACTATTTCACATTTAGAAAATTTTTTTCTTCCAGTCACCAAAGCAACTAAAATACCAACTTTGCAATATTTAAGAAACGCAAATGTCTCTGATTTCTTTAGACATCAAGCTCCAAATTCTACTGACAGCAGGACCTCGGCTTGGATGCTGCCTCTCGCCCATGCAGGTGGAGGAAATTAAGCAAGTCTCTTAACATTGCTGGGCCCTAACTGCCTCGTCCCTGAAGGTCATGGCCTGGACCAGAGTTGATCTCCCATTCATTTCAACTCTAAGCTCCATGAGTCCAGGCTCTGTGCTTATACATTAGTGGTATAACCAATAAGGTGTGGGGACGCTGAGGCCTCTGCCACCTCCTTTGGGGCCATTGAAGAGCGAGGGCAGGACTAGGTTGAGATAAGTGAGGTGCCTAGGTTACAAATTTAAGGAAGAACTCACTCTCAGAGGCCCGCAAATGCTGGCCCTGCACTTTCTTACATTTTGCACCCTCGGTGCCTCATTCACCCTACCCTAGTCCCAGCCTGTGAAAGTATACTAGGAGGCAAAGGGCTGCCATTTGAATAAATAAAATAGGATCCTAGGAAATGGGATATGAAGCAGGCCCTCCTGTCCAAGCATCTTCCTCACCCCGCCCCCCACACTCTGACATCAGAGCTGGCCACCACTGAAGCTTGCTTTGCTTGGCTAATGCTAATGCCATCTTTTGAATCTCCAGCTCCCTGTGAAAACGTGAATGTTCTAGAACTGGTCTTCAGCAGCCACCAGCTAGTACTTGGTGGACAGGAGCCAAATGAGAGTTTGAGCAGTGGGCACAGTCTTGGGCTCCTTAGGCGAGTCCTGTGAGATAAAGAGAAATTCTGAAAGGGAGAGTATTGCAAAGGCCCAATATGATGACTTAGCAGTTGGGGCCAGCCTTGGGGTCCATGTCAATGGTCACCTCCCCTCAATGTATGTTTCCCAAGGGAAGGTCCCGATCTAGGAAGAGACAATAGAAGAAGGATGATCTCACACAATCACTGGGAGAATTCCTAATCCCATACACAGGCCAAGTTCATCCTCCCACACCCAATGGAGGTTTAGCTCTAGGGGCACACACTCATCTACTCCATCTGAAGAATGTCTCTAGGGACTAACTCAGTCCTTTGCTCTAAGAGCATGAGAGAATGAACCAAGACTCCCCCTCTGCAAGCACATCCATTGATGTATGTAACGTTAGGATAGAGAAAGGAAAAAGAGGAGAAAAGTTAATTTCAGGGGAAAATCATCTCTGCTAATAGAACCTGTAAATTAGGGCATTTAATTACCAAAGACAATTTGTTCATTTTGGATGCTAATATTTACATTAGCAACTGCTTTGAAAGCATGAAATCTGATGAATTGGCAAAACACTTTTACTCCTTTTCCCCAAATTAATCAAATGAGCTGTGATCAGGCTATTTATAAGTCTAGTTAAGTACATCTCCCTAGTGAGGGATTTTTTCCTCCCACCTCCTTCACATTTTGTGAGCTCTCACAGATATTCAGCTTTTCACCTAGATACTTGGTGCCAGAGGATCTTAGCGGGAAGATGTTTTATCTATTTCTATATTTAATGACACATTTCATCACAGCAGAACAGAGCATTGTGCCATCTTTGTTGAAATTATATTTCAATGATAATCCCTTCCATTTGTAGAACCCCTAGTGACTTCCAAGCAGCGCTTATGGAGATGAGCTCACCTCTGGTGCCCACTGGCTAGTGAAAGCCCCTGCATTGGACTCTGATGCTGATGGCTGACAGGTATATGTGGGCCCTCCCAATAAGAGAGCTTGGATTGGTAAGGAAGCATTAACCAGGGAAGGGAATGGGCCAGTAGATGGACCCAGGATGGACATCTGAGAACATCTTCAGAGCAAGGACTCTCCAGGACCCATGACTTCCTCTAATGTTGGTCATTTGGTCTCAGATGAGCCCCTTGCCCTGGGCCGTTGACCCTGATGCTAATCTCCCCTATTCTGACTTCTACTCTTGCTCTCACTCAATCCTTAAGGGACCTCCCCACCTCAGCCCAGTGACATCAAAGGATGTGGCAGAGATATCACCCCAATGCCCTCACCCCCCACTAGTTATTCCACTTCCATAAACACCAAGCCTAGACTCATGGATCTTAGAGCTGGGAGGAACCTGGAGAGGTCATCTGGGCCAGCCCACTGACATTTGAGAATGATTGAAGGTGTGTTTGAAGGATGAGGAGTAGAAAATGTTTTTATAGAGGTAAAGGAGTTATAGAAGATGAGATTAGCAGACAAGCCTAAAAAACAGGTAGACTAGAGCCTAATTATGGAGGACCATGGATGTCAGCCTGTGGAGGCAGGGGCTGGGGGCTTGAATTTGATTCTTACCAAAGATTGTATGGGTCAAAGAACCTCTTCTCAGTTGTCACTTGGAGATATGGTGATTCCCATTAAGGCCAGACCAGCCCTTCCATTGCCACAGGGAAATGGTGGTACCAAGTCACGGTGCAATGCTATGTCCCAGCTCTTTCTCAACCTGCTGGGTGACCCTGGACAAGTTCCTTCACCCCTCTGGGTCCTGAATCTCTTCATCTGGAAAAGGAGAGGTGCACCTGAGGGTGTGCAGGGGCCTTTCCAGCTCAGCGACCCCTATTAGACATTTGATCATGATCCTCCACTCTTTCTTTCAAGTCACATTGGGCCTGGAGTTTTCAAATGCTCCCTGACATCCCACTCTACCAACCTTTAACCACTCCCTCCCCATCCTAATCCCTGACAAGTCAAGCTTCTTGTTCCCCAGGAAACCCCATTTTGCCAATGGCACCCAGAGCACAAAAATGAAACCCAAGCAGTCCAGGTTAGCTGCATCTACCCTCTCCACCAAGCGGAGCCCAGAGCAAGCCGGTATTTAATTAGTTTGCAATATTACATATCTTCTAAATCTTTTAATCTTTTTAATAAAAAAAGTTAAAACACATACACCCAACTAACCCACTAACAATGGCCCCAATTTGTGTTTTGTCTGACGGGGAGTAATATTCATGTCTACATGAGGATGGCATGTAATTAACATGTCATAATCAAAATGACTAAGTTTGACACATTATAATCACTGCATGGAGATTATAGCATAGCCAGGGGCGATCCACACAGCCTATCTTAATATCATTTGCATAATGAAAGCATGGTGGCAGTAATAGCTTTTTTCTCTTGTTATCATAATTTCACCCAGGGCTGCAAGGGGCTCCCACACTGTCAGATGTTGCCTGTTAAAAGTCATTGTGCCTTGAAGAAGGCAGCAAAAGTGACCCAGAGCCTTCCCCCAGAACAATAGCTTGATGGCTGGCCCCTGATGAATAGAGTGGGGCAATAAAGGGAATGAGCCGCCCCCCCAAATCGCCTATGAACCCATACCCTGCAGACATGTGGACACTCTGCTCTCCCCAGACCCTTATTTACAGCGGGTGTAAGATTACCTTCTGATCAATGGAAAGTACAGACCTTCTTAGTCCCCAGGCAAACTTGGCTAGATATGCAAAGTCCCCAAAGCAGACCCCTTTTAGTTTGACAGTTGTCTGAATGGGGTGCTTGGCCATCTAGAGTCATGATGCTGACCACCAGGTCAAAGTCATGGGTCCAAGAGCCACACACACCAGTTAGCTAGCCTCTTCCCTTCATGGTTATAGACTGTATCCTTAGCCAGGGTGAGTGCCTCATGCAGGCAGGAAAGAGTGTGGAGAACACCCGTTTACCTAGCGTCCTCTCTCCCCCTGATATGCTGCATGTCCCATTTAAACCTGCTGTTCTTCCAGCTCCCTGCCTAGCTTGCTCCTCCAGCCCAGCCAGGCACACTTGCTCTATATCAATCATCCACCCTCCCCTCCCACTTCCTCTCCCCGCCTGCTACTCCCCAAGCCCACTCTGACCTTTCTGAAACCTTAGCTTGAGGCCCACCTTTATTTAACCTACTGGCACCTCCTAAGACCCATCTGTACCTCCCAAAGCACTTTGTACGATTATTACATTTCAATCTCAAAGAATCACATTCCTCAAGACAGCAGCAATGTTTTAGATTAGGACCTGATTTGGAACTCATATCCCCAAACAGATTTAAAGCATAAAAAACACTTGCACTCACCTCTAACAAGTGAAAGGGGGGAAACAGTGACTATGAAGTGGAGAAACCTTGCCAGCACCACCTTAATCAGGTGGTCAAGGTTGACACCCCGAGGAATACCCATGTTGCTGTCATGTACCTCACCTCTGATATTATAGATGAAAGTGTACTCCCCGTCTGTAGAATTCTCCCCAAACCCAAAACCCCATAATCATAAGAAAACATCAGACAAGTCCAAACTGAGGGACTTTCTTCAAAATATGTGACCAGAACTATTCCAAGGTCACAGAGGGAAGAGAAAAAAGACAGGAACTGTCACAGATCAGAGGACAGAAAGGGGCCAGGATGATGACATGTGCCATGGTAGAGTGTTGGATCCTAGAACTTAGAAAGATCATTTGTGGAAAAACTAGGGAAATCCAAATGAAACCCATAGTTTAGTTAGTAGTATTGTACAAATGTTAATGTGTTAGTTTGGATAAATGTACCATAGTTAGGTAAGATGTCAACATTGGGTTAAATTGGGTGAAGGGTATAAGGAAACTCTCTCTGACTTGTCTTGATAAGGTTTTAGATTATTTAGACTTTATTAAAAGTTTAAAAAATGCATTCTCAATATTTCATCAAAAATCCTGAAACTCCCGAAATCTCACAAGCTTTTAGCCAACTGTCAGAACCCAGTCTGAGTAGAAGTCTCAACGACAGTGGCCTGTGGCTTGGCAAATTCTGCCCACCTGGCCGATAAGATGCCTGAGACTCCGAGCTCTGGGTACATTTGGGGTTGGGTATGAGAGGGTGGGAAGGAGAGACTGAAGCTATGTTCATAAAACACCCCAAAAGGTGGCAACTTCTCATTCCATGGAAGCCTGTCAACCAGACAGCAAAGGTCTTGTTTCCCCCTCATCTGTGATGTCACAAAGACACGGGCAAGGACAAGTCATTATGCTTTAAATGCATGAGAAAAAGCACGGTGGAGCTGAGAGACCTTCATGCTCCTGGGCCGACCCTCCATTTTTCTATGAGGAACCTGAGGCTCAGAGAGCTCAGGCTTTTGCCTGGAGTTTCACAGCAGGTCAGCACAGAGTTGGAACTGGGACCCAGCTCTGCAAATTCCCCTCCCAGGGGTCAGAGTAAAATCAAATCAAAGTTGCTCTTAAGGGGGCTGCAAGATGGCTTCCTGACCATCCACCTGTCTCCTGAGAGACAGGCCACTGGCAACCTACCCTCGGAAGCCATCCGGCCACACTTGCCAGTCTCACTCTTCCTCGTTCCCTATATGAGCCGCTCCCTGCACTGCTGGCCTTTCCTATGGGCTTCATTTTACCTGGACCTGCCAGCGCTCCCCTCCACCTGCCCAGCGACGCACCTTCTGGATGTGGCTAGATGCTTGTCACATGGCCCCAGAGCTCAACGCTTTGTTGCCAAGCCATGGCTGTTTTCTCCTCTGTCAACTCCCGCCCCCCGCCCTTATTTTCAGGGCTTGTCACTCACAGCTGCCTGCCAGTCATTATCATGGGGGTCTTGGAAGGAAATGAGAATGAGGAACTCAGGCACAGGCCCCCCCACTGCGAGGGAAATGTTGACTCACAGCCAATGCATTTTTAACACAGCGAAACCCCCGGGAAAGCCAGGGGGCTGTGCCGGGGGTCCTGGGAGCACTGCGCCCCTCTCCTGCAGGCCTGGAATTAATGCCATCCTTCCTCCTGGGCAAGGAAACTGCAGGAGCCTCTCTACCACCCTCTCCACCACCGAGGGAGCCCTCCCATCAAGCCAGGGCCCCTGCTCTGCTGCTCAAGTGTCACGAGCATCTCCTGACTCGGGAATGGCCTGAACGGTGGCAACATTATTTGAAAAGCAATGAAAAATCCCCCTCCCCTCAAAAATATCCCTTTTCCTGGTGCTTGGAATACCTCCCTTTGATGTGATTCTTTTGAATTCAGAAGTTTTTGTTATTTAATCTTCTCTCTAGGGTTGATAGCAAAAGGACAGAATCAGAATCCTCTCAAATGCCCCTAAGTAAAATGGGGGTGGGTGGGGGTGGAGGGTGGCAATAACTTCTGGAGCAGGAGGACAGTAAGAGCTGCCTGGCCCCATAACCACCTCCACTTCCTCTGTGAGTTTTGCCAAACCCGTAGCCTAAGCCAGTGCTCCTTTATTCTCCCCCAGCTCTATTTAACCTCCCCTCATAGCCCTTAGCACAGATAGACACTGATACTTGGGAATATTTGCTTCCTTTCTCTCTTGCCAGGAGGATATGGGTGTTATCACGTCATCACCTCCCTGGTACTCGCACAGAGAAGCAGCCCAGTGGACACTACAGAAGGAAGGGAGGGATGAACAAGAGGCCAGCCTGGTTTTAACAAAGACAACAGTGCAGGGAGGAGGAGGGAAGGAAGGGGAGGTAGCCAGGAACCCCCACCTCCCACCCCAACCCGAGAGCCCATCTCCTCCCAGGACACAAACTGCCAACATGACCCAGGACCAAGCATAGCCATCTGCCCTGTTCTCTAGGGACAGCTCCAATAGGACACACCATTCCTATAAATGTTTGTGAGCTAGAAATCAACATACCTGAACAGCAAATTAAATTCTTCCGCATTCGAATTCTGTTTTCAACTTTAATCATGATAGAGATCCACTTCCCCACAAAGAAATCCTTCCTCCAATGAATGCTTGCCATCTGCAAAAGTAAATGAGAAGATAAGCACGTACAGCCATCCCCCACCCGGAGAGGGCCCATGTGCCCTGACCTGCTCTGGGACGCGTTCAAATGAGCCTTCGTGGCATGGAGTCATTTAACAGGGTCTATTTTTGTGCTGTTTTTCCCAAGACCTGCAGCACCACCCATGAAAGCGAGGTGCATGGGCTTCGGCTCACCCGCAAGTAACGGAATATCTGTAGGATACGGCTTAAATTTTATGTATCCACCCTACAGAGAAGTCAAGCATTCCCCCCTAGCACAGGTGACAACTGCAATGATCACTTTTGAAAACTCCTCTTTACCACAAAATCATTTTCAGCAATACATTTCAAGTTAGCATATTTGATTACATATTTTTAATGAACAGCATACTCGGCATGGACGTTAATTTGGAGAATACCCAGCAAGTTCATAACAGTCAGAATCATCTTGTTTTTCCTTGAGTGCAGTCTGCGTCCACAACCCTTGTACATATCCCTGTGCTTAAGCAGTAGATTCGAAATAAACAATGACGGCACAACGGCTGGAAAAGTAGGCAATCTGAACTCGGTTACTTCGATTCTGTTATCCCAGGGGTCGGCAACCTCATTAGTCAACAGAGCCAAATATCAACAGTACAACGATTGAAATTTCTTTTGAGAGCCAAAATTTTTAAACTTAAACTTCTTCTAACGCCACTTCTTCGAAATAGACTCGCCCAGGCCGTGGTATTTTGTGGAAGAGCCACACTCAAGGGGCCAAAGAGCCGCATGTGGCTTGTGAGCCGCAGTTTGCTGACAACGGTGTTACCCTATGTGACCACTCAGGGTTCTCATAGTGTGTTTAAAATGTGTAAGAGTGAAACAGAGTGGCTGGACTGACCATTTAAAAACCATGCCCAAATGGATCTGAATCTGGAGAAAACGTCTCTTGTTTACTCTCAAAACAAATGCATGTAGTTCAGGCACATGGGCCTGTAGGTGACCGACCAGCTGTAACGTACATACATGTGCTTAAAACCCCACAGCAACCAGAAGTTAGGCCAACAAAAGATTTTATCACTGGCATTGTTGAGAACTGCTGGCACACAAAACAGTCCGACTTTCAACTGGGTTTATTATTGCTTTAAATTCTCTACCGACAGTATAGGCCCGTCTTGCCCGCATGCAGGATGGATGCTTTCCACCCCTGGGAAGCCAGCAGTCAGGAGAAACCGGGTTCAGGGTTCAGTGATGCAATAAGAGACCTCAGTTCTGTCTGCATCTTCCCCCCCAACAGCCCTGACCTGAGCGTAAAATATGTTATGCTCAGCGTCTCCCTTTAGTCCCTAAATGGCAGTTGCACCTCCAGCCATCACATCCACATTGCAGCCAGGACAAGAGGGAGAGGCAAAGGGACAATGTCAAAGAACAGTAGCAGCCAAATCGGTCCCTTTTTGTAATTTACTGTTTTTGCTTACAAAGAGGAAAATATACTTTTATTGTTGGTGATGTACAGTTCTGTGAGTTTTGACAAATGCATAGAATTGCGCAACCAACTCAACCAGGATACGGAAGAGTTCACTCACCCCCAAATTCCCGTGCTCTGCCCCTTTGTAGTCTAATCTCCCCACCACCCGGGGCCCTAAACTGGCAACTACTGATTTGTTCTCTTTCCCTATCGTTTTGCCTTTGCCTGAGTGTCAGGTGAGTGGACTGAAATAGTGGGTGCCATTCTGAGTCTGGCTCCTTTTACCAGAGTGCCTCCAAGAGTCATTCAGGTTGTTGCACACATTGGTAGTTCATTCCGGTTTATGCCAAGCAGTACTCCGTTATGTGGACAGGCCACAGTTAGTTTATCCTGTATCTGTGGAGGGACATTTGGGTTGTTTCCGGTTTAGGAATTAGGAGTGCTTCTGCTGTGAACATTCACCCGCATATTTTTATGTGAACAAAAGTTTTCATTTCTCTAGGAGAAATACCTGGGACAGAATTGTTGGGTCACATGACTGCGGTGTTTTTAACTTAATAAGAAACTGCCAAACTGTTTTCCAGAGTGGCTGTGGCATTTTGCATCCCCATCAGCAATGCATGATAATTCCAAATGCTCTGCATTCTCGCCAGCACTTGGTGTTGTCAGTTTTTGGGGCTTGGGGGCTTTTTCTTTTTTTATTTTAGCCATTTCAATAGATTTATAGTGTTATTTCATGGTGTTAATTTGCATTTCCTCAATGACAAATGATGTTTAGCACATTTTCATGAGTTTGTTTGCCGTCTTAGTTGGATCCAGAAGTACCCGATGTTTCCTTTTAAAGAGGAAGCAAAGGCTTTTCTGGAAACTCAAGAGAACAAATGAAATCTCTTGAGCCATGATTATGTTATGCCCTATGGCCCTGGCCACACCTGACAGCAGGTGTCTAGGGAGAGGGAAGTTGGGGTTGAATTAACCAACGAGAGTGTCAGCTCCACACAGTGAGCCTGCCCAAGTACTTGGGCACAAGGCACTAAAAATTATCGTTCTGGCTGATTATCTACCTCTATTTTCTGAGTTCCCCTCCCAGAAAACAAGTTTCCAGATTAGATCATTGATTTGTATTTGTTATTGGCAATCACAAACTTTATCTGTTCTGTGTGTCTCAAATGGCTGTCTGTAGAATTGTGGGGAACTGAGAAGGGGAGAGGAGGAGGCAGGAAAGGGTTGTTAATTTGTTCATCTTATTGACCTAAAACCTCTTTTAATTTTAACCTTTGGTGTTGAAATATTTCTGACGTGTTAATGCCCACTTTTTGGCTTTGGCAATGACAAAAAGTTAACTAACACTACATCCCTCTCCTGTCTGGGAAGTATGAAGCCTGCGATGGCTCATTGTGTGTGTCAGCTTGGCGAGGCTACAGTGCCCAGTTGTTGGGTCAAACAGCAGTCTAGGTGTTACTGTGAAGGTGCTTTAAAAATGTGATGAATACCTGCAATCGATAGACGTTGAGTGAAGCCTATTGTCCTCCATATGTGGGTAGATCGCATCCAATCAGTTGAAGGACTTTAAAAAAAGCTTGAGTTCCCTGAGAAGGAAGGAATTCTGCCTCCAGACTACCTTCAGACTCAAGACTGCAACATCAATAGATTCCTGCAGACCCCCACTTGCATGTTTCAGCCTTGCTAGCCCAAATCGCATGAGCCAATTCCTTAAAATCTCTCTGTAGTGTGTGTGTGTGTGTGTGTGTGTGTGTGAGAGAGAGAGAGAGAGAGAGAGAGAGAGAGAGAGAGAGAGAGAGAGAGAGAGAGAGAGAGAGAGAGAGTATGTGTGTGTGTGTGTGTGTGTGTGTGTGTGTGTGTGTGTGAAAGAGAGAGAGAGAGAGAGAGAGAGAGAGAGAGAGAGAGAGAGAGAGAAAGAGGCTGTGTGTATCCTATTGCTTCTGCTTCTCTGGAGAACCCCGACTAATGCAGGGTTTAGTGCTCAGTGTCCAGTCTGGAGGAGATGAGCATGAGCAGGTGTGCGTTCCTGACAAGCCTGGGAACTCACTGGGTTATTTTTAGTTATATTTGTGGTAAGTATCTCATTATTTTCTAGTTTGTGGCTGGATTTATCTATTTCTCCCCAAAAATGATATGCTACAGAGATAAGGACTAACTGCAATCTGGTTATTTGAAAATTCTGTTTAGTGAAATTTTACTGGTAAAACACTATCCAATATTGCAGATACCTTGGTTGGTTGGTTATGGGTATTTCCTGGAATAAAGAAACTTTGCCTATAAGATAATTGAGGAGTTCCTTCACTGAAAATACTCAGAATGTCCTTGCTTTAGATGTAGAGGGTGGGGTGGTGGTGAGGAGGAAGATTTTTAGTGATGAATATTTGGGTCCAAAAAGACTTCTGCTTATCCATGGACTCGTGCTGCCTTGAATGGCAATGAACAGCGAGATTCATGAGACTCAACTAGCCCAGTGACCCTCTAATCCATCCCTAGCCCAGAGGGAGTGAGTTGGCCATCAGATATAGTGGTGGCCAATATTGGAGCCCATTTCTGACACACTTTCAGTTGTAGGTGTGTGTGTCTTTTACACCATTGGTATGTTGTTACACTGATCGAGAGGACAGAAGAGTGTGTGTGAGAGAGAGAGAAAACACACACACAGACACAGAGTTGATGCTGATTAAAGGTTTATGAGAAGCAAGAAAATCTGATAGGATTTGGGCAGAATCCGACCAGTTTTAAGTTTTCCATCCCTAAGCCTTAGTTAAGTCCTCACAAGCCATTATTTTTGTCCTGGATGTAGAAGGGAGACTAAGTTGAGGAATGTAAATGGCAAGCCCAGAGTTTTTGAGACGATTATCAGATTTGTGCAAGATTTACTTCGCTCTTTAAAAAAGATCTCACACACACACACACACACACACACACACACACACACACGCACGCACGCACGCACAGGCTGGTTTTCTGCAGCACAACACACAGTTGCACCAGCAAATTCGACTTTCAATTGAGAATCTGAGCAGGAGGGCTGGAAGAACTGGGTGCTCAAAGAAGTTCCAGGAGCCCCCAGACCTCCTGAGGCAGCCCGCCCACAGGAAGCTGGGCCGGTCCATCCCTCCAAAGAAAGTCTTTTCAGTTCACCTTAAGCTTTAGGGGTTCAGTCCTTCAGAGACCCCTGAAAGGCAAACCCCAGTGCAGATGTGTTTCTGAGGACGGGCAGTTGGCCTGCAATCAGGTGATAATAGTGGCTGCTAGATTTTAGCCTCAGTGTGAGTCAACCACCAAATGCTCTCCTGTCATTCAGCCCTCCAGCTATAGCCCTGAGTTATCATTTCCCTCTCCCAGCAAACTCATGGACAACTTGACTTGCCGTAACTCACCTTACACTCGGCACAATCCACTCCACTAGGGCACTAGCTCCATGTCACCAAAACAGAACTTGTCACCAAAGCTTTGATGTTGCAATACACAAGCATTCTTTTTCTGTCTTAACCTCCCTCCTAGAAGCATTGTGGTCTCTGGCTTCCATGGTAATCCCTGTCCAGGGTCTCCTCCTCCTTGCTGGCCACTCCTGCTCACTCCCTCCCCTCACCTCAACCTTGTGATTAAGTGTTGGTATAGCCCAGGGCTCAGACCTGGATCTCATTCTTTTCTCCCTCTACTAGAGGCCCAGTGTATGAATTCATGCACCAGTGAGGTCTGGCCGGCCTGGCCCCAATCAGGGGCCATGCCTGTGGGAAGGAGGAGATGGCAGGAGGTTGGCCAGCCAGCCCGCCCTGATTGGGGCCGATCAGGGCCGGGCCAGCTGGGGGGAGGGGCTGTGGGTGGTGGGCTGGCTAGCCCCGCCCCTAAATGGGGTGGGAGGGCCCGATTGGGGGTCAGCAGCTGGGGTAGGGGCCATAGGTGGTTGGCCAGCCAGCCCTGCCCCTGATCATGGAGGGGGGCCGATGTGGGGGGGCTGATCTGGGGTGAGGCCAGGTCGGGGGAGGGGCTGCAGGCCGATTGGGGTGGTGGGAGCCCATTGGGGGTGGGGCCGACCAGGGGGAGGGGCTGCAGGAGGTTGGCTGGCCAGCCCCCCCCCGCCCCCCCCCATCAGGCTGGTTTGCTGGCCACAGTGGGCATCATAGTGACCAGTCGTTCTGGTCGTTACAGCATTCCAATCGCAGGCTTTTTATATATATAGATTATTCTCCAGAGGTAAAACTATATAGTCCCATGGTTTCCATTCTACTCATTTACTGATGCATTCATTTGTTTTCCCATTCTAACTTCTCCCCTGAGCTCCATCCAATCTCATGTATCCAGAAGATTAAAAATGGCGGCAGAGTAGGTGGATGCTGCATGGACATGCTCCCAGGAACAAGCTGGAATTACAATCTCATGTATCCAGCTACCTGCCTGACCTCCCCCTTTGGTTACATTACAAGCCTCCATGACTTGCCCAGGACACACAGGTAGCAAATGGCTAAGGCAGGACATCAGCTTGAGTAGATCTGATCTCAGGACCTGCATTCTTAACCAGAAATGAATAACATGAGATTTAGTCCAAGAACAAATGAATCTACCTAATGATATCTTATGCAAAGACAAACCCATATCCACCAATAGATTTGACAAATAGTTGTTAAGCACCAACCACAATCCAAGCATCCTGTTAGGAGCTGGAGCTACAACCATGAATAAAATAAATGCAGCCCTATCCCCATGGCATTATAGTCTCCCAGAGGAGATGGACAATTAAAAGCAATTACAAGAAAATGTTAAAGTGTGTTAGGGAAGCTCCATCTTGCCAGAGCATCAAGTGCAAGGCAGACGGGGATGAGAGATGAGGCTGGGAAGAAAATGAAGCCAGGTAGCAGAGGGCCTTGTGAGCCTAGCTAAGGAATCTGAATTTCATCCCAAAGGCAATGGACGTATCAATAGCAAATGTGAGAAATCCCAATCCCACTGGCTTAAGCAAAAAGAGATTAGCACCTGCAATTGAAATAAGAGGTTGAGCTAGCATTATGAAGAACCAGAATCAGGAGCTCAGACAAGCCATGAGGACCTGGCTTTGCCATCTCTCAGCTCAGCTCTGCTCTCCTCCATGAGTTGGCCTCTGCCTTGGGCTCCACATGGAGGCCACAGCTGCTCCAGCCTCATGTCCTCCCAGGTTCAGAACCAGCAAATCCTTTTACAGGTGATTCAAGCTAAAGCCCTGGGACCTGGCTTGACTTAAGGGACCCATTCCTGGACAACCACCGGCCAGGGCAGTGAAATGAGATGACCCTTTATGTTGCATTCACTGACCTCCCTCCCCCCAGATGTGGGCTTAGATGGAGGTGGGGGTATGCTTCCTAAAGGAAAATCAGAGGTTTTTTACCATTAGAATGATAAATGGATGGATACTGAGTGGCAAAAACAAAAACAGAAATCCATTACAGAAAGATTTTTGGCAATGAATGACTTTGTTATTGGATTTATAATTAAAGACAAACCATGAAACAACCCTGCACTGGTGTGGTAATGTGGAAAATGGATGGATAGGGCAACACTGCCAGCAGGAAGGACAATGAACCAAATGAGAAATGATGGCTGCCAGAGGAGGGTGGGGACAGCAGGATGGAGAGAAGTGATACTTAGAGGTAGATGAACAGAGTGCAGATATAGATGTGTAAGCCTACAGGAGCAGTGCCGGTTGAGGGGAGGAGAGATGAGTTCTCTTTGGATAATGAGGAATTTAAGAGGCTCAAGGAATATGTTTGTGAAAAGATACAGAAATTGGTTGAATAAATGCTCAGGAGAGTGACATGAGCTGAAGATAGAGATTTGGGGGTCACCAGGACATAAAAGGCAACTAAAGGCACAGATGTGCATGAGATCTTCCAGGTAGAGAATGTGGAAGACAAAAGAAGGGCTGACTCAGAACTATGGTGAAGACCAACATTGAAGGAGTGAACAGAGGAAGAGGGGCCAATGTGGAGGAGAAGCCTGAGCAATGGGAAACCAAAAGAAAAGGAAGTCATGGAAGTCAAGGGAAGGGAGAGTTGCCAGAAAAGGGTAGGTCAGCAGGACCAGATGCTACCAGGAGATCAGGCAAGATGCCCCTAACTAGAGTGTATATTTCCTCACTCAGAGGGCTTCTCTACCTGTGGGATGCTCAAGCACTAGCCACACCAGCTTTCCAAGCAGATGGCTATTTACTGAGCACAAATGTTACACTTTGGAATGTTCTCACATGTGCTCTTGGGGATTAATGAGATCCTAATATTGTGATAATAATCATTTTCCATAAATATGCATAGTCAGCTTTAAAAAGTGTCACATGGGGTAATTATTAGCTGTCTGGGTGCTAATCGCTTGGGGAAAATATTTACTTGCATGTGAATTGGAACCTGTGTTTGTTTTGTTAAATGCACTGCCTTAACAATTACCAGCAATTACCAGTCTGGCTTAAAGAGATCTGGGATTGAAGGATGGATCTCTGGGATCTGGGATTGAAGGATGGGTCTCTGCTAGTTCTCTGAGGCCTTATCCAGCTTCAGGACCTCACTCACGGGAGCTTATGAAATGTTTTGTTGGATTTGGTTCAATAAAACAGTTTGGCCCCGACGTTGGGGCTCAGTGGTTGAGCATTGACCTATGAACCAGGAGGTCATGGTTCCATTCCCAGTTGGGGCACATGCCTGGGTTGTGGACTCCATTCTCAGTAGGTGGCGTGCAGGAAGCAGAGGATCAATTATTCTCTCTCATCATGGATGTTTCTACTTCTCTCTCCCTCTCCCTTCCACTCTAGTTAGGGGCATGGCTTTAAATAGCCTTGTGTACAGCACACACACACACAAACACACACACACACACACACACACACACACACACACACACACACACACCTCCCAGCAGGATTTAAGAAGAACTAAAGTACCTGACTTTCTCCCAAATGTCTGCTTCACCCAGGCCTGAAGTTCCCACCCTTAGAGAACTTTTTGAGGTTTCTGTTAAACCATTGGAGGTGCCATCAGAATACAGACAGATAGTGGGATCCACTGGCACACATTCATCTTGTAGTGAGTAAGGCCTTGAAGGGTCAAGATGTAGAATGAGAGACTTAAGGGATCTAACTAGAACAGGACTGTCCAAGCCAAAGGCCCAACTGGGCAGGTGAGTCTTGAGGAGGTCCTGGATCAGTGAGTCTTGAGGAGGTCCTGGATCTTAGGCACACAGGGAGAAAGAGAGAATGGACAAGCTCTGGCCTAGAAGTCAGAAGTCCTGGGTTCTACAACTAATTTATTATGGAACCTTCGACAAGTTTACTCACTCTGGGCCCAGTTTTCTCCTCTGTAGAAGCAAAGCATTGGATTAGAATGACCTCTAAAGAGTTTTCTTCTGCTTTGATCTTCATTTCTCCAAAAGAGTAAAGGAATTTGATCTGGATCTGGCCTGCAGTGTGGAACCACCATGCATCTCTTCCCACGGCAGCCCTGGTATCTACCATAGCTCACTCCTCTCCCGCCTGTTTCCATGTGACCAGGTGAGCTCCCTGACCTGATCTTGACATTAAAGACTTAAAGAGATGAGAGTTGACTTCTTCTCCGGCATTCAACAGCCAGCATTGCTAACTTCTAGAAAATAGAGGAGCCCCAGGGAAATCTAATAACAGCCCTACTTAAGAGCACACGACAATTATTACCTCCAACTGTGAGGGAGGCTGAGTAATTAAAAAGGGTTCTTTATTTTGATTAAAAAGATTCCTTTTAGTGTTTCTGAATCTTTAGTGAAAGCCCAGAACTCTATTTTTAGACACAAAACAAGACACATGGCCGGGGGCAGGGGTGTAATTTAAAACATGGAACGAGCATTTGTAACCTGAAAAATGAGCACGCGCCCCCAGTGGCCCCAGATCGAGCTCATCCCCACCCAATGGCTTTCAGGAGGCGCAGCAGCATGGCAGCCCCAACCCCGCTGCCTGGATTAATAGGAGGCCCAAATTAATTGGTTTTAATCACTATAAATTTCCTTCCCAATAAAATTTTAAGAATTTCCAATCATGCTGATTTATATGTGTAATTAGAAATCCATTCACAGATGTCACACTGCTAGGTGGTGGGTAGTATAAGACCCGGCTTAACTCCAGCACGAGGCCTGAGCAATGAAAAATGACAAAGGGGAACTTGGCAGGAAGCTGGGACAGGGAGTGTGCACCCCTAGAAACTACACCCAAGATCACATGGGGCTACTGACCACCAAGCACAGATTTGCCTCCTCTGAATCCCATCCCCTCCCTGCCCAGACACCCCTAGCCTACATAGGAGCAGACCAGAGGGGCTTTGCTGGGATAGCCTTACTGAGATAACAGCCGTGGGGTAAGCCACACTGGAGCATCAGGCCTCCCTCTGTCCAGAGCAGCAATGAGCACAGTAACGGTGGGAGGATAGATCTACAGGAAGAGAGAAGTCAGCCTGCCAACTCCCCACTTCCAGGAGGCAGATTACTGCCTTGCAACGTGCCCACATTTCATATTATCCAAATGCAAGCTTGTCTACAGAAGAGGCCAACATGCTGCCTGGACTTTCTTTCCTCTCTGCTCCTACACTCCCCCTACAAACGGCCCGGTGTCACAGAAGAGAAAGAACAGCCAGGGCTGCATTTCAGACCAGCAACTGAAGGAGTCAGCCTTTCTCTACAGCAACAAGAACGAGAGATGCACCAAGAGTTTTATGCCAGGACTTGAACAACATCAAGACTGGGAAGGTGGGGAGAAGAAGGGAAAGGAAGACGGAGGGTCAGAGGACTGGCAGGCAGCACAGTGTGTGTGGACCCAGATCTCTGGAACCTGCAGAAAGAAGCAGGCAGAGTCAGGTGCCAGTGGAAAGAATTATTTCCAACAGGTCGGCAGCAAGGATGAGAAAGCTCGCTCATCTGTAGAAGCCACGCTCCAAAATTAACAAATGGAGGGGTTGCTATTCTATGGGCTCAGGTGGGATCTCAGGAATAGCTCCCCCTACTAGGTGACAGCACAGTGACAAAAAGGAAGAGGCCATTGGTGTCACTGAGCTCAAGCCTCACCTCCTGCCATGGCCTAACCCTGTCTGCTACCCATAAAGACCACCCAGACTCTCTGTAGGCCACAGAAGCAACTAACTACCTGGGCATCAGAACACCAGCTCTGTAATACTCCCCACCCCCACACCACTCCAAACAAACACAGGCACACTCAGAATTATTTTCAATAGTGCCCTGTCCTCCCAAGTGATTGGCTGGTTTGCCCGCTCAGCTCACCTCCCCGTGAAGAGAGAAGAAGATCATCTTTGCTTAGCCTGATCCTTTAATGCGCCTGAAAGCTGTTGCTCTTTCTAAAGCAGACCCCAGGCCCCGAGCAGAGACTAGGTGGAAAGGTCTTAATGGGGAGATTAGTGTCTGTCCGGGCAGTGCCAGAGGGGGGTCCTAAGAGGAGATTTTAGAGGTTGGGCAATTTTTAAGGGCTTAAATGTTTGATAATGCAGGCTCAGTTGCGTTTATGCATGTTGGGGCCTCAGCAGCAATGTACCATCCAGGGCATAATGGATGTTGCAAGATTTGATTTTAGTAGTTTAAAAATACCCAAGTAGTCTGCAGGCTAATGGCCATTGGGCAGACTCATTAATATATCAATAATCATTCGGCATTCTGAAATCCTTTTAATGCTCTAGAACAGCAAGGAATGGGGCTAAAGGAGGGGAAGAAGGTCACGAGGGAACTTGTGGGGTCAGTTAAACAAGTGAAGGCAATGAATGACCTGGGTATGTTCTCTGCACCTCCCGTAGCCTGGTTTAAACAGTTTGTCTGGTGGGGTCTCATTCTAACTGGGGAACAGAGGTTTCAGAAATAAGCTTAAACAAAGCCTCATGGAGCCCCTCACAGACCAGCAGTTTAAATAGATTTTGCTAGGCCTTGGACTAGCCAACCCATTCTCCTTAACCTCATGGCTTACACATTCTTTCCTCCTCACTTTGGCTCACGGCCTTACCTGGTGGAGTAATGGCCTCCAAACAGCTGACTTCCTGTCCATCCTTTATATGCCCACCCCTGACCATACCTTCCCCTCTCCCCAAGCCACAGGGCCTTCGCATGAGCTCTGAACCATTGGTCACATCTCAGAGGCGTCTCCTCCACTGAACTGTGAGTCCTGGTGAGCTGCAGAACCTGCCTCATGGTAGGCACTCTGTTGGGCTTGAGATGGTGACCCTCAATCTCTCTGCTGTTGCTTTGCCACTGAAACCCTTTGAGTATAGGGCAAAGCTCTGGACTATTGCACAGGTGCACAGAAGCCCACAGACAGACAACACTGCACACGGGTTCAAGGGGCATACCCATTCTTGGTTCCTTCCCAGATCCCCAGGGGTCAAGCTCTGGAAGGAGGAAGAAGCCTTTGCAGTCTGGGGGTTAACTATAAAGTTCTGCCATTTGAACAGGAGATAGCAGCAGTTTCCTACAGCTAATAAGCTACACACCCCAGCAGCAATGCATGGGTTCACTTTCTGATTTGGCCCTTGAGGGGTCCAAGGAATGGCTTGGAAGGAAGGAGCATTGAATTCCCCTAGATGGAGCGCTCAATTGTCAAAAATGCTCTTAAATTCCTTTTGGAGCTTCATGGGGCACTAAGGGGTAGGAACCACCAAGGTCTAGGCCATGGCCAGAGGGAGCTGTCTCCACCTTCTGTATCCCACTCATTGCCACCCAGAGTAGCAGCCTGGCTGGAGTGTGGCTCTCAGGGGACCTGGACGAGACATGGAGGAGAGGAGCGGGGCACAGGGAGAGCAGGAGGTACTCCGGAAAGATTCTTGGCCCACGTACAGCAGCCTCTGAACATTAGTGAGCCATGTCAGTTTGGCCACCATGGGTCATCACTGTGCCGGAAGGGCAACCTCCAAGACAACTGCACATACAGCTCATGGCCCTTTCAGACCCCTGGCTATGCTCCCTACTTTCACTTTACAACAACCTCGCTGGGGAAACTGAGGCACCGACCAAGGACAGAAAGCAATCAAAAAGCTAACTTGAAGTCAACAATATTCCTCTAGAGGAAAATGGTGAGTTGCCTGGAATGCATGATTTTTCCCTCTTGTAAGCTTTGTGCAGTTCGTCCCTTAAAACCTGACCAAAACTACCTCCTGCAGGGAACAGTCCCTAGTGAGATGTACTCAGCCATCACCACTTATCCACCCATCCATCCGTCTGTTCATCAATGCATCCATTCAGTCCTTCCTGGGCACTTCTTATGTCCTCTCTGCCCCTGTCCTTACTGTGTATTCATGAACACTAGTGCATCTGCTATCCATCTAAGGTTTGCTCCCAGGGTTTCTGAGGTTGCTCTGGCCCCTCTTAGATTGTAAACTTCCTGGTAGGTGGTCCCATCTCCAGGCATTTATTGTATCTACTTTAATTTGATAAGCCTTGAGCACCTACTATCTTACAAAGGCAAAGAAGACAAAAGGCCTTCCTTAAGGAATACACGGTCTGCTTGGGTGACGACCACACGAGGTTCCGTGAGGGGACTGCAGGGCCAGGGGAAATTTGGGGAGGGAATCCACTGAGACAGGGGGTCTTGGTGGGAATTTCTGTAGGAGGGACACCTGAGCTGATTCCTGAAGGATGGACTGTAATTCCCCAAGCGCAGGGGTGAGTGTAGGGAGAGTGGTAGAAGGTTTACCAGGCAGAGGAAGCAGTCCAGGAGCAAGACCAGAAGGGGAGAAACACCATCAGTGGTTGGAAGTCCACTGGCTGGAGCTTGGCCTTCTAGGCAGTGGTGAGAGCTGAACTGGAGGTAGGAGGCAGGGGTCAGTTCCTTTCTTCAATGTCACTTAGTCTACAAATACAGACTAAGTCAGGCTTCGCTCCAGGTGTTGGGGACACAGCAGAGCCCAAAACAGATAGTGCCTGCCTTCCTGGAACTTTCATTCTAATGGATGGAGAAAGTCCATTAAAACACACATATATGAGCACACGCACGCGTGTGCATGCACACAGACCGACACACACACTCAATACAGCGCATCATCAGGGGGCAACACATTTTAGACTTGTCAGTGGAAGTCTCATAGATGAGCATTTTCAGTAGATTACTTGCCTCCTGTCCTCACTAAGCAACTGAGCGGGTAAGATGAGAAAGACCCAGCTATCTCCAACCCTACACTCAGAAGGCTTCATTGAGACTTTTGGTATTCTGGGCGGGGGCAGGTATTCTACTTGGCTTGGGGGCCCAGCCCCTTTAACAGCTGTCTACCAGGTACATACCTCCTTTTTCCAGATGACACCCACACTTCTCTCTGAGCAGCTTCCACTGCAGGAAAACTAATAAGGCTGGCATTTTATGATCCCCTCCCTCGGATAACAAGAGGCAATTTGAAGCCAGTAAAAGGTGTGCTGCACCAAGGGTGTTTTACATCTCATCAAACCATAAAACCCTGTGGCCACATGACCAAGGTGCCAGAAAAGGGCCAAGAAGTGGATTCCTCAGCCCTCTGTCCAGGAGGACTTCCAAAATAGGATGGTGACTGACCAATTACAAGAGGAGGGGCACTTCTATGAAGGAGGTCCCCTGAGCATGCTGGCTGGTGGGCCCAAGTTTGAAAGCCTCACACAACAGATAGAGTCCTCTAGATATGATTACAAGAGCCCTAGGAACCTCCTACATACTCCAGCCCTGGGGCTGTTTAAAATCCCTTCCATGGTCCCAGCTTTCCGACCACCAGAGGACTGTGGCCTAGTGCAGTAGCTGCCTTTTGGTCTGAAACTCACTCCCATCACCCACTGACTCTTGTGACCTTGAGCTAATCTCCCATCTCCTGCAACTCAATTTTTCTCTTTCTAAAAAAGGGATAATGATGCTTACATGTCTGGCTTGTTTAGAGAGGCAGCCACTGAGAAAATGGTAAAGACTTGGGATCTGTAAAAGGAATGAAGGCACAACTTTCCCTGAGAGAGAGAGAGAACTCAAGACTTTACGTCTATACCCAATGTCACCAACATGCCTCCAGGTATTTTCTTATAACATCCATTTACCTACCCATCCATCCATCCATTCATTCACCCACCTACCCTCCCAACTACCCATCATCCATCCATCCATCCATCCATCCATCCATCCATTCATCTACCCATTCATCAATCTACAGTAGGCACCCTCAAGCCAGAGCTACCTCTATAGACCAGGGAGTATCATTTCCACCCTGACTTTAGGCCCTCCACTCAGCTGTGGAACTGCCACGCCCCCCCACCCCACAGCATACCCTCTACCACCCCCACAGCCCAGCCATCTTCTGTGTGGCCTCCACCTCTACCTCATGACCAGCACTAGCAGCTTCCAGGAGAGGGACTCCCCCTTGAGCTATCTGACCTGAGTGCATACTGACGTTGGCCTGTAGGAGATGCCACATTCTTGACTCCCCAGGGAAAATGTCTGGTCTTGGCTTGGGGGCCCAGCCCCTTTAACAGCTGTCTACCAGGTACACCTCTCCTCAGCAATATCACCCTCTGCTCCTCACTCAGGTCTCACTTCCTTTGGGCAGTCATCTGCACCATTTATTCATTTAGTCAACAAAGATGGCTGTGGTAGGATGCAGGGACACAAGGCTAAAGCCAAGAACCTTCCAGCACAGGTGGGAAGCGCAGGTGGGTGTTGAGCAATTTTTCAGAGAAGGATGCAGGGGTGAGGAGGATGCTGTAGGAATTTGGAGGAGGTACACAGCTGCACCAGGGCTTTTCCTCCCAGAGAGCTGGTTTACCAGCACATTGGAGGCATTTCAGGGGAAGAGACAGCTGGGAAGAGTCTGACAGGTGCCTGACTCCAGCCCTCAGTGACCCTCCCTGCTGACCACACAACATGCACCTGGTGAGACACCATCCTATTCTTGCTCCCAACAATTCTTGCAGGTGGGCGCTTTGAAGGATTGGTCCTGGGCTATTTCTACCACACAGGGCACAGTGCAGAGAAGGTACCCACACAACCTCAGCACCTGCCTGCTCAGCCAGAGAGGTATGGAAAGATGGATGCAGAGAATTAGGAGAAGCAATGGGCAAGGGGCCAGTCAGGGCCCTCCCTGGGGTCCCCCTGGCTAAATCTGACCCACCTCTCCCTCTGTCCTCATTGATTTTGTAATCAACAGTATCCCTGGCTCCGTCTCATCTCACCACGTAAGCCGGAGCGAGAGGGCCTGGGTGGCTGCTCTGTCAGGCATTAGGTACAGGCATTAGCCAGCCTTGTGGCTCCATGGGGAATGCTAATGCACCTGATCTTTCTGGAAGCCAGTTCCCCCTGGCCCTCCCCTACCACCTCCCTAACTCCACCCCCACACCAGGGCCCTGCTGCCCTCTGCCAGGGAGTGAATTTCCTAAAATGACAGACCATTCCTTCTCTCCTGCTCTTCACCTTGCAAAGGCTAGGCCCATGTCCATGCAGCTGCCCAACCTTACCCCGGGGGTGGGTTGGAATCAGCAGTGGGCTGGTAACATTTAACTGGCTCTTTGGAAGGAATAGTGTTTGCCAATTCCATGGTGTAAATACTCCCACTGTGGCTGATTTCACCTTTCCGCTGGACTAATCACAGAGTTGGGAAGAGATGCCTTCCTTAAGAGCCAGCTCCAGCACACCTTAACAGACAGTGTTGCAATAACCCACTAGTCCCCACAGCTGAGCCCAGTTCTCTTCAGTAGACTCACTCCTGTTCATGAAGGCAGGATCCCTCCATAAGCCAGGATGAGATGTCAGGGGTGTGACCTTGTGAATCAATCTGAGCTGGGGTGAACTCTCAGCTCTGCCATTTAACAAGGTAGATGGATTTGGGCAAATTGCTTAACCATATCAGACCTCAGTTTCCTTATCAATAAACCAGATTAACAACACTCATATCCGAGATACACGAGGATTACATGAGCTCATGTTTGTAAGTCACTTAGCACAGTGCCCGCATAGTAAGCACTTGATCAACGTGTCCAGTAGTGGGGTGTGAGACCCAGTAACATGCTGCTCTTTGAAGGGTCTGCAAGCAAAAGCTGCTGGAGGAGACCCAGCAGCTGGCACGGTCCCTGGCATGTCATCCCTATATACACCTCTTGAGAATTAGGCTACGATTGGTTCTTTATCTTAAAACCAAAAAGATGTTATTCTATGTCCAATTTGCAAACAAAGAAAGATCAGCCCTGCATGTAGACTGAGTCTCCTACAGTTTGTGGTTTCAAAGGCACCAAGGGGGCCTCCTGTCCCAAATAATGTCTTTCACACCTGCTCCATGACACCTGGCATTCCACCATTGACACTGCACTGTTGGCACACACTATTTCTCAGAGCATCAAGATGAAAGCATTAGATGAAAGAGCCTGAGGTCACCTGAAGCTTGCTGGCCAAAGGAGGCACTGGGTGTAGGGACAGTAAGCAGAGAAAGGTGAGATGGGGGAGAGGGGGCTCTAGACCAACGTGTCAGCGTCCCAGTTTTGCTCATAGAAGCACCAGTATGGAGGAAAGGGAAGAGCAGCAGCTTCTGGCCCTTTGTTATGTGGGGCAGTAAAGGGCAGAGGATCCAAGGGCAGTGACCCACCCAACTGGGAGCCAGTCCAAGGTCAGCATGGGCTGTACAGGGATCCACATTGGCATGACCCACAGAGTCCAGAGAGGCTGAGAATTTGCTAGGAATACAAAAGTTTAGTTTGAATTCCTTAAACCCACTCCATCATTTCCAAGATACTTTTAGTGACATCTGTGGGGTGGGGGAGAGACAAGACCAGGGGAAGTGAGGACTAGGAGTAAAAGCATTGCCTAAGGAGTTTGGTTTAAAGTAAAACTCTTACCCACACAACACATGGGGTCAGAGGAATGACAAAGAGAGGCCCCATGAGTTAGACAAAATATAAGACAGAAAGAAGAGAGGGAGGGAGGGAAGGAAGGAGGGAAAAGAGGAAAAAGGAGGACAAAGGAACTGATAGAATAAAAGGGAGGAAAAGGGAAGACAAGAGGAGGCACAGAGAAAGAGGAGGAGGTGGTGGTATCGAGAGAGAGGGCGGAAGGAGAGCTGAGCTGGGAGGGTGAGGGGCAGCAGGAGGAAGAGGAGAGAGAAGACAGAAGACCTTGAGAGTCTTACATCTTGATCAAGGCATGACTGATAACATTCCAGCGGACCATCTTTCAGTCCCCTTGTTTGATGACAAAGCTCATCCCCCTTCTGCCATCCATTACCAGCTCTCCCTCCCTGAGGCAAGAGCATCAATAATGCTCCCTCTTTGAGATGCTGAGCCCTTACACACACACACACACACACACACACACACACACACACACACTGCATGCAGGCCTGGCCATCGCTGGTGGGCATTCCCAGCCGCACATCATTACCGTCCCCTGATCCGTCCCCACCTGCTGGGCAGCTGACCATCCTCACAGTTCCACTCCTACAGTCCCTGTTCCCAGGGCTGGACCAACCCCCCGACAGGCGGTCAGTCTCCACCACTGCTGGTGGATGATCCCTGACATCTTGCCACCAGGGCTTGATTTTTAAAAATGATTGTTTAGTTTAGTTTTGTTTTAATTAAGAAGGAGACCGAACTTCCCCATTCTGGTTGGCTCTTCCAAGAGACCTAACAGTTTGAATTTGAATGCAAACATCTTCAAACATCTGTTGCCGTAATTTGGTTGGATTAACTGTCTAGTTTGCTGGGCCATCTGCTGTTCTCCCCAAACCCCATCACTGCCTCTCCCACTGGCTGGGCCGGTGTCTCACCTGGCTGCCCCCAGTGGTGAAAGAAGGACCCCAAAAGGTCATCCCAGGTCAAAGCCACAGGTTTTCTCCAGAAAAACATGGAGACAGGCTGGCCATGCCCCACCCAATGCCAAATGCCAACAAGGGCTGGATTGTGTCTAGGCAACTGGAGAGGCTGCCCCTCAGAGCTGTGTGCCCTAGGAGAGGCACTTCCTCCTAGACTCACTGAGCCTCCTCTCCCTGGAGGGCTGCCAGGCGAGGGTGCTGGGACCGTTCCACATGGAGGGCGTCCCTGGGGTTGTACAATGGACAACCTGTGCAGCTGCACAGGCCACCCCTGCCCCCAGGCCCTGCAGGACCTTTCCTCCCTTTGCTGGTCATTCTTCTACCGAACAGAGACAAGCAAGTCAAGAAAAACCCACATTTTTCCCCTGGTCTCAGTATCAGGACCACGTGACAACTACCTCCACCTGTGAGAGGCACTCCCAGCTCCTGCCTGGACACACCCACTCTGCCATGGAGATGTTCTTCCCAGACTGAGCTAACATCAGGTTCCTGCAGCTCCCAAGCTCTGCTTTGGCTCTGCAGGGGTGAGGCCCAGGAGGCCAGAGCTTCCTGCCAATCACGGCCCAAGGGCTGCCTTCAAATAGGACGGCAAAGGCACTGGTGGGGAGAGTCCTGAGGCCTGCTTCAGAGGCCTGCTGGGGCTGTGTGCACTCCCTCAGGCATCACCACCACTTGTCCCAACGGCACCAGGACCAGAGTCCATGGCTTGGCCATGCTCAAACAGGGTGAGGCAGCAAAATAAGCAGAACAGGTAGTTGGATCTTATGATTTCTTTCCCTTCACAGCCTCTCCACTCCACTCCTCTCCCTCCCCACCTTTCTCTTCACCCAGAGCACTGTCTCCTCTCTGTCCCCTAAGCTGGGTCCACTGTTTGGCTCTGCTGTTGTCTGACCCCTTGTGCCTCATTCCATCTCTACCCACCTTCCAAGGTCTAGCTCAGGTGCCACCTCCTCTAGGGAACTCTCCAGAAATAATCTTTCTGTTTCAAAACCCTATAACATGTCAGTGCCACACAGGTGACAAGAATTATCTGTTTTCATCCGCACACAGTATCCGTAAGTATGCAAAGCTGGTGAGTGAGTGGATAAATGAATGAATGATGAATAAAACCATCTGATGTCAGCATTATAACCAAGGCCCCAGTACCCTTGCAAAAAATCGTATATATTCAACACACAGATGTAAGACCTATGACCTTAAACACCTGTAACTGATCCCAGGCTGTGCAGGTAGTGGCAGATGCCACTGGGAAAGTGGTCCATTTCACTGGTAGCTGTGCAGAAAGTCAGCCAGTTAAGAGAAGCCTAGTTCTGATTGCTTGCCATATAATAGATACACCTCCAACCAGCTGAGACCGTGGATCCCGTTCCAATTCCTGCTTCTGGCTTCCACCTCAGCCTTTCACATGGTGCCAGAGCTCTGCATATTTCATTTCCTTTTGTGTGGGGAAGGCAAGGGGCCCTTGGTTCCAGGAGGAGACAGTCACAGGTGTAATTTACTTGTTGCAGTGCAGCTTTGTGTGGAGAAGACACTTTCTATCCCCCACTATCATCCAGAGGCTTGAGGGTTACAACCACACGCAGCCCAGGTCAGACCCTGTGCACCCAGGATGGTGCAGCTCCTGCTCCCTAGGCTTGCACACATGCCCTCCCCAACGTGGTAGCAGAACCCCAACACCATAGCAGTACCCCAATACCATAGCAGTACCCCAATACCATACAGTACCCCAACACCATAGCAGTACCCCAATATCATAGCAGTCCCCCAACACCATACAGTCCCCCAACACCATAGCAGTACCCCAATACCATAGCAGTACCCCAACATGCCCCATACTAGGAATGGTGGCTAATGTCTCAGCAGGGTGGGAAAATCAGCACATTCAGTCACAGACCAGGGCTCCTGTAGCACCTTCATGGTCTCCTATTTCCCTAACCCTTCCCAGCCTGGCTGTTGAGCCTCCCCACAGCTCCGATGGGAAAATACCAGCAACCTTGACCCCACCAGCTGCAGTATCCTTCAACCCAAGGTGAAACTGGGGCATTTACTGGGGCCATAAAGGGTTCTCAGCCCCTGAGGGGCCCCAGAGTGGCAGGACTCTCAGTCTGGGCCTGTCCTCCTCCAGCCAGAGCAGCACGATGAGCTTATGCCCCTCTCCCCCGTCCCCCCCCCACCCCCCCCGCCCCGCACTTCCCACCACATCCTCCCTTTTTTGTTCCACTAGAGCCCTAGCCATAGTCCACGGTACCCCGGTCCCAGCTTCTGTCCTGCCTCCCCAAACCACATCCCTAGCCACAGCCACCATTCAGGTTCCTGCACGGTAAGTCCCTGTCCCGACCACACAGATAACATGTGGTCAAGGGCAGATTTGAACCCCAGTGTCCAAAGCCCTGACGCTTCCCACACCATCACGATGCCTCAAATACTAGGAAGCAGGATGTGGAAGGACTGTGCTACCAGCCCCACAGGTCTCCCCAGTGCCCTCCAGCCTCGCTGCTAAATAGTGGGACCTCCAGACGCTATGAGAGTGGACGAAGCAATGACCTTCCCAGTACAACAGGTCATGTTTCCATCAACGGTAAGGGAGGCACTTGCTTGTCTGTGAGATCCTCCAAAAACAACAACTGCAGCTCAAGCGTTTTAGAGAGAGGGGACAAGGGCAAGTGGACCCAGACCAAGGACAGCAGCCCCACTGGTTCTGTGTCCAGACAGGGGGAAGGATAGAGCAGGGAGCCCTCTCCCCCTTGCTCCGCTGAGTGAACTTGCAGGAGGCAAAATTGATCTCATAAGTCTGCCTGCTTAAAGTCCTCCAATGGATCCATAGGCTCAGCTCGTAGGACGAAAACCCAAATCCCTACTCGGTTTGGTCCTTCCCTCTCCAGCCTCCTCACTCACCACAGACCCCTCACTCTGTGCATCCCAGCCCCACCCAGTGTCCTTTAGCTCCTCCTACCCTAGCTCCGCCCTGCCCTCTCACCCCTGTCCTCTGCTCCTGAGCAACACCTTAACTCCATCCTTCCCATGCCCGCTCTGCTCTATCTCCCTGGGGGAACCCCCTCTGCACCCAGGTCCCCTTCTGTACCCCCCTCTCAGTGCCTCCTGCTTCTCCTGTGTAACGGTCACACCCTGTAACCTAACATCAGTTGTTTGCCTATTTGGTTAAATCCGCCTTCCTGTGGGCTATAAGTCTCATGGGGGCAAGCGCGGTGTGTTTCACGCCTCATGTTGTCCTCAGCATCTGGCGCCAGGCCTGACACGTGACAAATGCTCCAACTCTTTGTTGCATGAGTGAATGAATCCCAGGATGCTTTATCAAAAAGCGAAGGTTTAGGAGCTGGTAAATGATGGGATGGGATAGACACTGCCTGGCAAACTAGCGGGCAGGGGCATGCCACAGCTTTGAAAATGTGGAGCCCTTACTCAGAATCTCTGATCTGTTCCACCCCTGCCCCAACTCTGGGACCTGCTTCTACTCTGTGCATGTGCATGCAGCTTAGAGGCCTCACAGCTGACAAAGCACTTTCATGTACAACACACCCCCAGTCCTGTAGTGGCAGACATGATCAAATAGTCCCATTTTTCAGATGAGAAAATTACCTAGCTATGAGAACAGCCAAAGTATCCATTTACACACACACACACACACACACACACACACACACACACACTGGAATACTATTCAGCCATAAAAAAGAAGGAATCTTGCCATTTTGAAAACATGGAGGGCAGTATGTGAAGTGAACTAAATCAGACAGAGAGAGACGAACACCATGTGACCTTACTTACCTGTGGAATCTAAGGTCAGTAGGTACAAATCAACATCCCCAAGAAGCTTAGTTAGCACTTGGTCAGAGCGAGAAGATACCTATGGAAACGGCCCAAGTCCAAGGGACAGACTATTTGCTGGGAGAGTTCAGAGAACAGGGGAGTCCTTCTAAGAAGAGGGTTCTGTCCTGGGAAGGAGAGAGACTTGAGGAGCTTTTAGAATGGAATCCGTTTTGCCGAGTGAAGCTGACGAGGATGTTCTCCGTGGAACTGCAGAAGCATCACAATTGGGAAACGTTTGGGGAAGGGCCAGACCGGCTGGGGTGGGAGCAGCAGCCGAGAAGGCTGGGGGCTGGGCAAATGGACGCAGCCTGGATCACAGAGCCCTCAAAAGCCACGCCAAGGACTAGGGCTGGGGCTGGCCTCTGGGGGCTGCGCGGGAGGGAAGGTGTAGGTTTGCCTGTGGGATGACATCATGCAAACTGCTTTAGAATTGACCAAGCAGCACTTGCTACTGCTGTCCTAAAGTCTTGTTGAAAGAACCAATAAAAATGGCTGTGCTTAGGCATGAAATAAATTCCTCCACTTTGTCCTTGGAGTAACCAGGCACCAAATCCACTCAACTGTTTATTTCCAGACAAATCTCGTGCCGGTTCTAAGGAGGCGAGCTGGGAAAAGGTTGGGCGGGACACGGGGCACTGGGAGTCATGAGGTCTGGGGCCCTCTTGGAGACCCATCAGATGAAGAGAAACTAGCTCAGTGTCATTGCAAAGACGGGATTCCCGTGACCAAAACGCAGCCTGCACCTCACTCTGATCTAGCACATGCTCCAGGGGCACCCGCGCGGTGGGCTTCGGAAAGCACTGTCCTCCCAGACACAGGACACGTCCCGGGCAGCCCAGGGCCTTCGCGTTGGCTTCTGCACAAGTTCAGCACTGGTGTTTAACTTCTTTCCTCTTTTTTTTCTTCCTCCCTGTTATTTAAATGGTTTTAAACATGAAACTAGGCCAGGAAAAGGGGGTAGCATTGTTTTAATAATTAGCAATTATGATCACTGCAATATTAATTGCATATTTCCATAGCAAACACTTCCCCAGAGGGCCGAAGGGAGTGGTGGTTAGAGACTGCCAGAGCCTAAAACTAGAATTCCTGAGAACAGAGAAAGGAGAGAAAATCAACTTCTTCCATTTCTGCAAATTACCACGGGGACTGCAAGGCCCTCTAATTAGTCCAGCTCGCAGTAGCTGGCGAACAGGCTGGTGTGAGGCCTCGCTCGGTACCGCTGGGCCCGCCTGCGCAGGCCCTATCCCTGTATTCCTTTTATTTTTGTCATTTGGGCAAGACAGCAGCATATTTCCAGGGGGCAGCCCGGCTGGGCTGGAAGATGCCACTCCAGATCTCAGTGCCCCAGTGCCCCCAGCTGGGGCCTGGCGCTCATTTGTGCAAATCCTGACCACAGAAGGGCAAAATGGGCCAGGACCACAGGCAATTGCACGCGGTGCTCAGGGAGGCCGCGGCGGGAGAGGCTGCGAGCTCGCCTCCCCAATTCTGTGACACAGATTGAAAGGTTCAGGGTGGATTTGGAGGGAGATAAAGCAGGGGGGGAGGGGAGAAACAGGAAGGAAGAGGGGAGGAGAGGAGAGGAAGGAGGGGAAACCTAAGAGAAGGTAGCAGTGTCAAAGGAAGAAGCAGCAAATGAGGACAAGCAAGGGAGAAAGTGGGCATTGAACTGGAAGGCCAAAGAGGGAAGTGAGGGAGAAGATTAAAAAGAAACGACATCATTAACCAATGTCACCCCCAGTACATTTCATTTTTTTTTTAAATTATAAAATAAATAAGAAAAGCAATGGCACCATCAGGGCAAGGGTGCGAGTAATCAGAGGAGACTTCCTGGGAGTGGGGGCCTTCGTGGCTGCTTTGCACTCACTGCAGGATAGACTTTCACAGAAACAAGGCACCCCTGCTGCAGACCCCAGCTTCAAGGATGGCAGGCACAGGCAGGTGTCCCCAGATTCGCCTGGAAAAGCGGGACAGTGGCCGAGTTAACCAACCTTCTCTGGGCGCTGTGTGTCAGGGGAGGGAGAACATGAGTAACAATGAGCTCAGAGCCCAAACAGACGCAGTGCTTGCAGAACTCAGGCACGGCACATGTGACATCTCATTTCATCTTCAAGCAACAACCAAGGCGGGGATTCCTGTCTCCATTTTGCAGGTAGGAAAACTGAGTACACATGGCCAAGATCACACAGTTGGAAAGAGACAGAGGCTGAATGAAGTTCTTTCCAACACACGTACCACCTCCCCAGCATCGCCTCCCGTTAGCCTCTGAGTCCTTAATAGAAGCAAGCCCTGTCCCGCTGCTGCCGTGGCTGGGACCAGGTCACGGGATCTGTGAGTCTCATCCACCCTGCTCCTGCTCCAGGACACACAGTCTCCATTTTAAAGTAACTTGCTACGCAAAACTCCAAATTCACGAAAAGACACATTACAGGGCAATAATTCTCATTGTAAAAGGGTTCCCCCTAAGGTGCCTTAAATGGGGGTGGGGGGTGGGGGGGGACTCCCCTGCGCATGGAAGCGTTTGTTTACAGATCATCGCCTCCCTGATGGAGAAGCTGGGAGGCCTGACAGAGAAACTTAGGAACAAAATGTCTCTCTCACCGCTTTCCGTGGAACAAGATAAACACGGAAAACAAAGCGAACGTGCTTCCAGAGAAGGGAATCCAATTGTGCAACAGTAATGACGACGATAATACCATTATGCGCGATGTGACGGCCGTTTCCCGGCGCTCTCCAGGCCTCCTCCTCCCTGCCCCAGCCCCCTGGTCAGGACAATGGCGATGCCATCACCTTGTACACTGACCATGTCATAAGATAGGACAGAAAGTATTATTGCCAATGGGCAGGGGAGGAAAATGAGGCCCAGCAGGTGCCTGTCAGAGGTCGCACGGCTGGTGGTGGGGACTCTGAACCTCTCCCCACCTTGGTGTCTCTGAAGCTGCTTTAAACCTCTCCTGCTCCCCCTGCCAGGAGGCGGGGGAGGGGGTGTTCCTGCCCTGGGGTTATGAGGATGGCTGAACACACAACACCCCACCCTCGAGTGGTGAGATGGACAGCGGTTTCTTAGTCCTGCATGCGCAAAGCCCAGGGGAGGACACCTCAAGCCATTCAGAGTCACAAGGGGGGTGTCCTCAGGAACAGGGTGAACAGCCAGGGGCTGTGGGAGGCAGGCTTTGCAGTAGCCAGACCCCTGGTTCCCAGGGGAAGATCTGATTGGCTTGTCCGGATCTGAGACTGCCTCCTCGGGGGTAAACAGAAAGTGCTCCTGGTCCCCTTGATAAGGAGGGTGTTTGGGGGGGATCTTTCTCTGTGGGAGCAGAATGGGGAAGAGAACATGCATTTAGGCCATTTGGGTCCCTCCCAGTTTCCCCAGATGTCAAGGCAGCACCTAACACCAGACCTGAACCTCAGGCCTTACAACCACACAGGTCCCTCGGTGACGAGGCCCAGCTTCCTGCAGCACCCCAGAGAGCCCCCTTTTCAGTAACATGGCCATGGGCTTCTGAGAAACGATACCAGCCAACCCAAAACCAGGTTAGGAAACAATGTGTCCTGAAGGAGGCCCAGGGTCGGCTCCCCCTCACCCAGGCTGGAGTCAAGGCTATTCTAGCCCCAGGCGATAAAATACACTCCCTCTCCCCACCTTTCCCAGTTAAGGAGTCTAGCAGACTTTGCTCGCTCTGTGTGTGCACAAACATTACCCGATGTATTTCTGCTCTGACTTATCCCCAGGAATCTGTCTCAAAGCCGCCTTTGGAAACTCCTAAGTAGGATGTAATGCGTGGATTTCCGCCTCTGCTCGTAGTTTGCAATGTAGTCATTCCCCAAGCCTTAGCGTGAGGAAACAAACAAGGAAAGCAGAGCCATGTGTAATCAAACAGCACCTTGTGGCTGGGGGGGGGGGGGGGGGGGGGGGCCTGGGGAGATAGGGAAGGAAAGAAAGAGGTTTGGAGGGGGAGACCAGTGCAGACCCTGTGCCTGCTTCTTCCAAGAGTTTGCTGAAAGATTTCCACCCACACCCCCCAGTAAAAGCTGCACTCCCGCCCCCCCTTAATTTCAGTTACCTTGGCCATTGTTGGGGAAGGGAAGAATGGAGGGAAGTCCAGAGGCATGAGACAATGTGTTCTTGCCATAACCTCTAAAGGGTATTTCAAAGTTTGAAGAGAAGCATGTCAACATCCATCTTCAACCTGAGGTGCAGGAACTTGATTCAAGTGAACAGTTCACAAACCTGGGAAACAACCTCCAAAGGAAGCCGAAAGTGTGCTCCCCTGACACAAAGGGGAGGCTGCCTTTTACAGAGAAAGTTCCTGCCCTGGTTTCCGATTGGTCCATTTTTATGCAAATGAGGAATCCAAATTGCACAGTATTTGGATTGGTCCAAATAGCATGGACCTGTTTGGTCGGAATCATGTGTTTCGATTGGTTGTTATGGAGCCACTCCAATAGGTTGGTATAGATGCAAATGAGGATATAGTAGTTGCACAGTTCTGATTGGATGGGACAGGTCTCAGCCCATCGGTTGAAAGACAATTCCAGGAACTCTTTTATAAGAGTCAGCTCAGCTGGCAGGAACACAGAACAGGAGGCTTGGTAGCACTTTTTCCTGAAATTCAGTGTGTGTGAGAGGCCTCTATCAGCTATGGCTGCTAGACTCTGGTTATGGATATGGGCCCAATTAACCATGCGGAGTCCTTCTTGGCATATATATTCCTTCTTGGGCTTCACAAGAACATAAAACATGATTCCACTACAGTTAAAACTACAAAAGGTAAGCATGGATAGGACAAAAATTAAGTGACAACCTAGAAAAATGAAAGTACTTAGTAATAACTGGGTAGTAAGACTGATTGTTTTCCTTTTGAAAAATCCTTTCTTTTGATAATAGTGTTTGGATAATTATAATATTTTGGTGTAATTATGAATAGTTTGGGGATAATTGGTAACAATCAGGAAAGAAAAAAGAATGGGGTAATATCCTTGAGAACTATACAGTTGAAGATACAACTTGAAGTTATCACACAAATATCTCTTAATTAAAAAAAGCAAAGAGAATGCTTGATAGGCTTAAAATTAAGAACTGGCCTATAAGCAGAGGTGGCTGCCTGAAGAAACAGCCACATGGATTCTTCAACACACTTTCTAACCAGGCCAGTCCCGAGAGGTGACTGGCTTATCCCCAGTGCCTCTTCTTCCTTTGTGAAAGACCAGAGCCCCCCAAATCATTAAAGAACCAGAGCTTGCAATACCTAATCTAAACTATCCCAGGACAAGACCCTGCAGGAGGACAGTCAAAGGTAAGGAAGTCCAACCAACAGCAACCAAAGACCTCCCAGATGGTTCTGGGAACTTTGAAGGAAGGGAATGAGGCTCAAAATGCTCTCTGCTGAGCTCTGCTCTCTCAATACATTTCTCCAAAACATCCACCCCTGTCGCTGTGCATTGAGATTTCCAGAGAACCCCAGTTCTGAGGATCTGGGAGAAGTGGTTGCCATAGGAAGCTCCAGTGTCTTCTTCATCACTATTCTCATGCCTCGAAGGAATACCACATAGAGATTGACAAATGTACACTGAATGGAACTGGGAAGGAGCATGACCATGATAAGGAGGTGGGCCTGGGGTGTGAAGTGATTCATGGCCAATCAATTTAGCACAGATGTGGGGTCAGGTTGTGCTGGTCCTATAGCTCTAATCCCTGAGGTCTTATCCAGTTTCTCACAACCCTGCATCCCAGCTCTCATGACATGACTTTCAACACCAGTTCCCTGCCTGGCCACCTTCCCCGTATTCCACCACTGCCTGCCCATGATCATTAGGTATCAGCACACACTAGGGCGTCCCATGAATAGCTGCTCTAGGCATTGCATCTGTATGGGTTATATTATGTTATATTCTCCAGTATTATTATATTCTCCAATATTATTGTCATAATCTCAAATATTATTATTATCTTCTCTAATATTATTATAACTATCTCCAATATTGTTATTCTCGCCAATATTACTATTGTTCTCTCCAATTTATCATCTCCAATATTACTATTATTATCATCTCCAATGAGTGAGGCAGCTGACATTATAAAAGTAGATATCTGGTTGAGCATGGGCCACAAAGAGCAAGTTCATGCCTAAGGGGACAAGTACAGTTGGATGGACAAGGCCAAAGGTCAAGGAAGGTCAGGGTTGGGTTAGGACCTGAGAAGTTGTGAGCTGGGCACAGGTAGGAAACAGCAATTGTACCTGACAAGCAAGAGGACAAGAGCAAGCATGGACAAGAGAACAGTGCAGAGCAGTGGCTCTCACTTCCTCTTTTGCCAAATGCAGGTCCCACCGTGAAAACTGGGAGACACTGTGTGCCACAGAGGGAAAGACTGTTGGAGATGGACAACAGGCTCAAATGGTTTGGGGAATGATGGGAGGTAGAATAAGGAAGAAAATAAGTAAGCAAAATGTAAAGTAAATTTTGAAAGATGGAAACATCAGGGCTGGAAGAGAACACTTAAAATTATTCTGGTTGAACCTCCAAGTTAACAGACAAGGACATTGAGCCCCATGGAGCTGTAGGATTTCCCCAAGGTTAGTAATAGATTCAGGATTCAACCTAAGGTCTGCTAATCCCAGACCAGTGTCTGTCCATTCCCATTGTTGCCTGTGGTGTGGGCCCAAGGTCCCATGGCATGATATTGTTTGCCATCTGCCTTCTCCATGGGAATAAGAGCCCCATAAGAGAAGCCCTGTGTCAGTGTCTCTCAGTACTTAGAACACTACCTGGCACATAGTAGGTGCTCATCCAGTGGGATGGAATCCCATGGGTGGAATGAAATGGAAAAGAATGGGTGAAATGGATGGAATAGAGGGAATGGAATGAACAGAGTGGAATGGAATGGAGTGGAATGGAATGGAATGGAATGGAATGGAGTGGAGTGGAGTGGAGTGGAGTGGAGTGGAGTGGAGTGGAGTGGAGTGGAATGGAATAGAGTTAGCAGAGCTGAAATCAGGATTCTGGTGTCCCAGTTTCCATTTAATGGTATAGGCAAAAAACCATCCCAAACTCCCTCTCTCCTGCCCCCCCCCCCCCCGCCACCCCGCAACCTGTGGGATGCACCATCTCTGTCATCCAAATAACCTCCCACCCCAAGCAAGTAATGATGGGGTCTCTGGCACAAGCTGGGGTTCTGGGAAGCAGAACCCAGCCTTTGCCTTGGGAATGGAGGACAGAGAACTGAGGTCCACAGCCGTTGTGAGAGCAGCTCTGGGAAGCGAGGGGCCATTGGTTAGCCACAGGTGGAGAGGCAGACCCTAATCCAAGCTGCCTCTTTAGCCAGAGTGGTCAAGAGAGCAAAAGGAAGGTGCAGGCAGTGGACCCGAGGACCATCCCGAGTCCATGCTACAAAGACTCACAGGGGGTCCCAGCCATACTGTAGGTGCAGAGAGATTGCGAAAGTCCTGGCAGGTTGGGGTACCCCTCTCCTGTTCACTAACTTCTCTTCCCAAATCCATATTGAGATCATGGCCAATCCACCAATCCCACAGTAGTTACTAGACGGCCATGAAGAAACTGGATCCTTGAACCTGGGATCAGTTTGAGTGCGGAATGGGGCTGTTTTATACCAACCACAGTAATAACCCCATAATTCCCTTGCATTGGTGTAACAAGACACATTTCACAGCACTCGTACATGGGGACCACTCTATGCCCCCCAACACTGGGGGCCAGCTCTCTGTCTACTTCCATTCCCACCCCTGTTACAAGCTGTCCTGACCCCACCCCACATTCAGACGCTGTTAACTCTTTAACATCTTAAATCTGCTCCCACTTGCAGAGTCCAGATTAATAGGTTAACCACGTTCTCAAAATGACTCTTGCCAGTGACAATCCAGCCAGAGCCTTTGAGGCTGAGCTGGGCATGAGCTAGTCTTCCTGTTCTGCTACTTGAGGGTGGTTGGTGGGAGGCCTACCTGGTTTGGAGCCATGCCCTGGCTCAGGACTCTGTGTGCTCCCTGGTTTTTTATCATGCACCTTGCCTCACATTGTCCCCAGATCTCTGTCCTATTCATCTCTCCTTGATGCCCACCTCACCTGTACCCACTACCATCACATCACGGAATGCCCACCACTACCACATTACCCCCACGGAACCCTGTGATCTCCCATAATATTTGCTGTGTGCCCACTGACGCCACCCTCCAGGGCTTCAGTGCAGCTGCCTGTGTCTGGCTGCTGGCTTCCAGGTCCTTGTCCCTCCAGCCTTGCTCCCGGAATCACCTCCAGTCCACCAGCTCTGACTCCCCAGCCAGCTGCCCACATTACCCACCATCCAACATGGTACCCTCTGCCACCCCATCCTCACGTCGCCTGGAGACCAGAAACTAGCATGCCATTCCCCACTGCGTGGGCAGGGGCAGGGGCAGGGGCAGGGGCAGGGGTGGGGGGAAGAGCCGGCAGAATGGGCTGTTGACTACGAATTCCATTTCCTTCCCACCTCCGGCTAGTTAAGCAGCTAGAAGTCGGGCTTTGTTTGCTATGCGCGCACACACACCAGCCACGCGATCGCCCGCCATCCCTGCTTATCCTCGGGAATTTGTTTCAAAGCTGCCTTTTGGAAACTCCTAAGTAGGATGTAATTCGGTGGATTTTATGTTCTGCTCACTGCCTGGCAAAGTCGCTTATTCCACAAACCCCTCGTACATCAGAGAGAAAGAAGCCACATGAAAACTGGGGCTGCCCTGGGCCCCCAAACCCTGACGCTGTCCCAGCCCAGCCTGAGGAAGGCACCTCCTCGCCTAGGCGGAGCCCGTGTGAAGTTTCTTAACGTCTGAACTTCGACGTTCTCAACTTCAATAACTCGGGTTGTTAGTATGAAAGAAACAGCCTGTAAATGCCATTTAAAAGCAAATTGGATTTCCTTCCCCCAGCCATGCAGCCCTGGGTTCTGCCTGCTGGAGGACACAGTGTACTTCTCCTCCGAAGCAGCCGTTCGTCATGTGTCGGAGGATCTGAAATAAAATTCCTTTGTGTACAACTGTCTACTAAAGAGGATCTTAACGTTAATCATTTACTCTAAATGCCATTCACACATTGTTCTTCTCAGACCTCCAATCTGAGGTCTGGAAGCTGAAAGGTGTACGAGGATTTCTGCAGATCCTACGTATGTGTTCAGGAATAGCATTTACACCACGCGTCGCCTTCTTTAGATGCGAGGCCCGGGGCTCCGCTTGTGGGTGTTAACATGTATCAGCAAAGCCATCTGCTACTGGGGAGGGAGCTGCAGTCCGTGGGACGCGGGAAGGGAGGGGCAGGAGGACAGGTTTGCCCCAGAATAAGGAAGACGACCGGAGAGGGGCGCCCGGACACTCCACACTCACAGCATTTGTTGAGGGACTTACTGTGCCAGGCTCTCCGCTTGGCAGCAGAGCCACAGGCACAAAGCCAAAGGCTCTTCCCCTCCGAGCCTTTCTGGAATGAAGCAGGGCGCAAATCAATAAACGAACTGACAGACATAGACAGACTTAGTCAAACTGATCAGCAAGGTCTATGCAGCACCTGCCCAGCCCTCCGGTGGGTGTGGGTACCCCTCCTCTGGCTTCCTTTGCCCCTCAGGCACATTTCCTTCATTATGTGGGTGTCTTAGTCAGTCGGGGTGGCTATAACAAATTGCCATCGACCGGTTAATGGACAACAAACACTCATTTCTCACAGTTCTGGAAGCTGGGAAGTCCAAGAGGAAGGTGCTGGCAGACCTGGTGTCTGGTGAAGGCCCACTGCCTGGTTCATAGGTGCTGTCTTTCTTATACCTGCACATGGTAAGAGCAGAGAGATTGAGGACAAGCTCTCACGTCTCTCTTTATGAGGGCACTAATCCCATTGGTCAGGGCTCCATCCTCCTGACCTAAGCACCTCCTACTACATCACTTCGGGGGTTAGCATTTTGACATATGAATTTTGGAGAGACACAGACATTCAGTCCATAAGACTGACAATTCAAGGTCAAGGATCAATCTTTTCATCTCTGCAACTTCAGGGCCTAGCATGGTATTTGTCACATAAAAAGCACCAAACAAGTAGTTGTTGACTAACGGGAAGACCCAGTCCCTGATCTCAAGTCCAGTGTAGGAGACAGAAACAAATGGAGGGTGGCAATGGGGGGGGGGGGGCGGGCGGTCCCGTGCTCTGTCCATCAGTGTGATAAGTGATACGGGACCCCAGACCCCAGTGGCTTGCCTACATGTGTGAGCATTACAGGTTGTTGGCGAGCCCCTGCTCCACACCTCTTCATTTCAGAGCCACGGTGGAAGGAGCAGCCACCATTCCAGGCATGCAGGTCCCATGGCAGAAGGAAAGGAGAAACAATAGAGCAAAATGAAGGTTCTAGAAGCATCTGCTCCAAAAAGGCACATGTTACTTCTACCCACATGTCATTGTCCAAAGCATATAGCACAGCCCAGCCTGCCACCAGGCAGCCAGGACATGTCCTCTTCCACAGGAGGCCTGGTCGGGAGGGGAGCAAACACTGGACCACGGTGTAGACGCCCAAACACTGCCACAGAGGAGCACCGTGACCGCAGTGATCAGTCAGGGACGCAGCACTTGAACGAAGTGAGGCATGCGGGGCGACTTGCTTCAGAGCCCAAAAGTGAGTTTAGTGACAGCTGCTCGTGCCATGTCCTGCCCACAGGGAGGTATCCCAGCGGCCTCGTGGAAGGAAGCCTGTGCGTTTCCCATGTTTCCAAGGATGGAAGCAGCAGCAGCTGTACCCAGAGCTTCTGGAAACTCTGCCAAAAGGCCAGTTAGATGCTTGGGAGTCACTGGCTCCAGCCCAGCCCAAGGGTGCCCAGTCTCAGAGGACGTGGCTGGCCTTAGGCACCCTCCCTGCCTCCTGACATGATACTTACATTCAGAGCTCACTGTCCCTCTCTCACAGTTGGGAGGGAGGCAGAGACCCTCTGAATAACCTGCTGGGGAAACTGTGGTCACACCCCCAGGCAAATGTGTCAGCCTATCCTAGACATGTCAGTCAAAGCCAGGGCCCCTTCTTAGGGAAACGGCCAGGGCAGATCACCTGCTACCCACGCTGCATGCTCTATGCGGGTGGGGAACCTTTTTCTGTCAAAGGCCATTTGGATATTTATAACATCATTCTTGGACCATACAAAATTATCAACTTAAAAATTAGCCTGCTCTATTGGTCAAACATTTAATTAACTCACCCCTAATGCCTTGGCAGAGCCAGACCAAATGATTTTGTGGGCCTTACACGGCCTGAGGGACGGACATTCACCACCCATGCTCTATGCTATGGAGCCCTGGTCCCCCCTGGCTGGACCAGAGGTGGACACTCAATCCAAGGGAAGACATACCTTGGGAGGGTCAGTGACCTCTAAGGCCTGGTGTGAGGAGAGTAGACGAACCCTCTCTCACAGTTTTGAACCAGAGACTAGTGAGAGACTGGGCTCATCAGGCAAAGGTAGAGTAAGCCTGAACCACATGAAGCTGGCGTGATGAGGGAACGTACGTGACAAGGAAGGCTGCTGGTAGAATGTACATGGCAGAAGACTGGAGAGAACTTGCAGAGAGAGACAGAGATGGAGAGAGAAGGAGAGAGAGAGAGAGAGAGAGAGAGAGAGAGAGAGAGAGAGAGAGAGAGAGATTTGCCATGACAGATTTGTTTCCAATCCAACTGAACAGTAACTTGACAGAGACCTTTGTTCCTGAGTCAGTCTCTGTCCCTTACAACCAAAAGAGTCTAGTTTGAATACGCCCACCTAGCAAACATGTGTGGTGTGAGGCCCTCCCTCAGGAAGTGGCACAGAGTAGAAGAGGCCCAGTGTAAGATGTGTAAGTTGACATGTGACATTTCCAAAATGGACAAAATCATGGGGGAGAGGGGGAACTTTTAGAAGAAGAATGAAAACTTTGAAATACATACAAAATCCAATAATGCCCTTTATACACCTAAAGATACATAAGTAAGAAACATTTAGGTGGACCATTAAATTTTACTAATAAAGTCACCACCTTATTAATGTATTTATACTTTACTTGTAGACATGAAAAGCTGAGGCTGGGGAGTGGAAATTTTAATGTGAATTTTCCCCCAAATCAGTTTCATTTTCCATTTTCCTTTTGTTGTAATTAGGTCCATTTTTAGTTCGGACCCATGTATATTTGTATCAATCCTTATTTTCCATCAATCTTGGCAAAGGATTGTCTACTATTGTTGTCTTTAAAAGAGGAAGTAAGCTTTTTGTTTCTTAATTAACTCTGCTTTTTGTTTTCTATTCAATTCATTTGCACTTTCATCTTTATTAATTCCTTCTGTTTGTTGTCTTTGTTTTTCTATTTGTTGCTCTTTATCTAATTTCTTGAGTTGAACTCTCAAGTTATTTATTTTCAGACTTGGTGTTTTCTAATTAATGGATCTAAGTCTTTTATTCCTTTCTGAAAACCACACTCCATATGTCTTGATATATTGTGTTATCATTTTTAGTTTAATAATGTGTGATTTTCATTGTGATTTACTTTAATACAATAATGAGGGGGCTATGTTACTTAGATTTGACTTTGCTATCATTTTATTGATGAGGTCTTACGTTATTGCATTATGGTTAGTGAATGTGACATTAGATATGATAGTCATCTTTAAAAATGTATCAATATTTTATTTGTGACCAAACTCATGAGCAATTATGTGAATGTTCCATATGTGTTTGAAAAGGATTGTATTCTCTATCTGTTCAGTTATACCATATATTTTATAGTTCATCAACCTTGTTAATCATGCTGTTTGTATCCTCCATAGCTTTACTTGGTTGTCTTGATCTGTTGAAAAGTTAGGGTCTCTGACTATTATATTGTATTTATCTGCTTTTCCCAGTAGTACTATCAATTTTTGCTTTATATATTTTCAAGTTTTTTGTTATGTGCATAATGGTTCAAGATGGTTATATATCATCTTAACAGGGAGTTCCTTTCATTAACATAAAATATTCACTTTATTTTATTTGCTGTTAAAATTGCTATTCTTATTTCCATTTTATTAGTCTTCCCTGATATACATCTTTACATCTGTCCTCTTGTTTTCAATTTTTCTACTAGCTTTATGTGAACATCTTACTAGAAAAAGTCATGAAACTGGATTTATTTAAATCCAATTTGAGAAGTATTTAACTCAGTCACAAGTATTACCAAGAGGTTTAGAGTTATTCTAACAATGCCATTGTGTATATTCTATTTATCATGCTTTCTGGTTTGGTTTTTACCCATTTATGCCTTTGGTAATTTTTTTGAGCTGTCTTCATTTGATTTCATTTCATTTTTTTTCTAGTATTTTGGAAAGTTATACCCTATACTAGTTTTTCTATTTTTCTAGTGTTTTTCCTTAAAATTTTGCCCACAGTCCCTTGCATTTCTAGAATATCTACAATGTTCAGTATGCATATTCACCCCTCGTTCAAACTAATTGTCTGTTGCTCCCTTCCTCCCTCACCACCTCCACCCTGTTGTCTCTTCTGCTTCACAGTATCTGAATTTTTTGTTCTGGTTTGTACTTTTTAAATATTTTTTATAATAAACAAGTTTTACTAATTTCCTTTTGCTTGATTGTATCTACCTTGTAGACTCATTATTTGGTATTTGGTGGCACGTGAGATACTCAATGGTATGAAGCCCATCTCAATTTTATTCAGATATATCTCAGGGGAAATAATTACATGCATTTGTCTACCATGCATTGAGTGTTATTTGAAAGTGTTTTAAAGTGGTTTTTTAAAAATACATTTTTATTGATTTCAGAGAGAAAGGAAGAGGGAAAGAGAGATAGAAACATCCATGATGAGAGAGAATCATGGATCGGCTGCTTCCTGCAAGTCCCCCACTGGGGATCGAGCCCACAACCAGGGCATGTGCCCTTGACCAGAATTGAACCTGGGACATTTCAGTTCGCAGGCCAACGCTCTATCCACTGAGCCAAACCAGCCAGGGCTTAAAGTGCTTTTATGCAGAAAAATATATTACTCCCCCTCCCCCATTATCATTTAGAATAAGTTTGGCTTTGTTTAACAAAAAAAGCCCACAAAATAGTAGCTTAAAAATATAAAAATGTGTTTTTCTCTCAAAAAAAAAAAAAAAAAAAAGGAAGCCTGGAGGGAATCCGGTCTAGTGTGGTCACTGTGCGGTCTCAGGAACTCAGCCTTCTTCTGTCTTGTTGTCTCACAGAACATGGCTTCTGTTCCCAATGTCACCTCATGGCTCAGGATGGCTGCTGGGATGCCAGCCATTACATCTCTATCCAGGCACCAGGATGGAAGAAGGCAGGAACAGAAGGGTACCTATTCTTTAGGGAGACTTCCCAGAAACACAATAATTCTACTTCTATTTATAAGCTATACCCAGATGCAAAGGAGGCCAAGAAATGAGTGTGTGTGTTTTTTGTTTCTAACTGGATGGCTATGTGCCTACATTAAAGCATGTCATAATAAAATTTAAGAATGGTAGGAATTGCCTGGCCAGCGTGGCTCAGTGGTTGAGCATCGACCCATGAACCAAGAGGTCACTGATTTAATTCCCAGTCAGGGTACATGCTCGGGATTGCAGGTTCCATTGATGTGCAGGAGACAGCTAACAGATGTTTCTTTCTCATCGATGTCTCTATCTCTCTAAAATCAATAAAAACGTATTTTTTTACAAAAATGATGGAAGGAATCAATAGAAGATCCTACAAGCTCCCAGACAGTAGAAAAAGGTCACATTCAAAATAAATGGTCATATTCAAATGATTTGGAATTAGAATATACACAGCAAGACCGGAAGTTAAAAGACAACAGAGCAATGCCTTCACAAGTCTGTGGGAAAAGGTTCTCCAACTGAGAATTCTATGTCCAACCACAGCCTCTAGTGAGAAGATTTTCATCTTTCACAGGAGGCGACTGAATAATGCCATTTACCCGAATGAAGAAGTAAGCCAGGAAAAGGAAAGACATGGGATCTGGAAAACAGGCACCCAATCTAGGAAAGAGGTGACAAAAATCCCAGGTACCAGCTGATGGAAGAGTGACTGCATTTGAGCATATTTGGAAGAGATTTTCATGTCTGTAGGAGAATGTGGGGATCGGTTAGCAGGTAGGTAGTAACAGATATATAAACTGAGCAAATAAAAATAAAGACAAGTATTAACCCAGAGGGAAGAAAAAAAGGATTATAATCATAGCACCCTACATGACTGAGCTGTGAGTAATATTCATATGGTCGTACTATATAAGCCAATAGTGATTTTAACCACAACTTGTGATAGAGGTATATTGGAAGATGAGGGAAGGGTAAGTGGATATGTTTGGGGAGGGAGAAAATGGGCAGAAGAGCTAAAATCTAATTTTCCATACTTGAAAGTCAATAGACAATTCTTAAAACTGAGAAATCACAAAATAGCTACATATACAATAAATTGATAAATAGAGAAGCAAAAGAATAGCTAAAACAGTTGAGAGTTGTTCCTCTGAGGAGGAATAAGACGGAGAGAGCTAGGGTAACAAACTCTTTTACATTATATCCCTAATAATACTTTCTGTCTATGTAAATGTACCAGTTTGCACGACAATATAAATCAAATCCATTTGAAGAAATATATAACGCCAGACAATTTGGGGTTACTTTTCTTATTGGCAGGGGAGGTGACGGGGAAAGGAAGGAAGGCATCTACACACCAGCCAAATGCAGTAATTCTTCCAAAGAGGAATTGCAAAGCTGGTAAATGTTCTGAGTCCGTACTTGTCTGAGATGGCTCCATTTTGCCCTCACACTTGAATGATAATTTATGTTCAAAGCCATTTCCCCTCAGAGCTTTGAAAATATTGCTTCATTATTTTCTTGTATCCAATTTTGCTGATGAGGAGTACGGTACCAATCCAATTCTTGTTCCCATGTCTAGTGGGTTGAACAGTGTCCCCCCAAATGATACGTCCAAGTTGTAACTCCCAGCACCTGTGAGGGTGACTTTATTTGGAAAGAGGGGGTGTGAAGATATTATTAAGTTAAAGATCTCGAGATGTGGTGGGCCCTCAATCTGGAGACTAGTGTCCTTATAAGAAGAGAGAACACAGAGAAGATGGCCACGTGAAGACCTGAGCAGAGGCAGGCGTGGTGCAGCTACAAGCCAGGGAGGCCAAGGGTTGCCAGGAGCCACAACCAGGTACAGGCATGGAAGGGGGAATCGCTCCAGCACATCCAAAAGGAATCAGCCCTGCCAACACCTTGATTTCACACTCCAGCCTTCAGAACTGTGATGACTACATTTCTGTTGCTTTAAGCCACTCAGTTTGTGGTACTTTGTTATACCAGCCCTCGGAAACTCATACGTGTGTGTGTGTGTGTGTGTGTGTGTGTGTGTTTTCTCGCTGAAGTTTTCAGGATTTTCCCTACGTCTTTGGTGTTCTAAAATTTCACTATGACATGTCTATGTTTGTGGGTTTTGAAATTTTGCTAGCCATCCATGGGTCCTTTAAGGCTGAGGACTTACCTTTCTTTGGTTCTGGAAAAATCTCTTCTATTAATTATTGAAGTATTGCCTCTCCCCCACTGTGTCTATTTTTTCCTTTAGGTCCTCTGTACTTATGTGTCCTCTGCATTGATGATCTTTTCCTTCAAGCTTCCTGCCTCCTCACCTTTGCACTGCACTCCTGGAGAAATTCTTGCCTGATTTTCCAGCAATTATCCCTCCTCCGTCGGTGCTCATTTTGCAATTCAGTCCATCAGTTGTGAAATCTTTTAACATTTCAATCAATAAAATTTTAAGTTCCATGATCTCCAGTTGATTCTGATTATGTGGATCCAAAGCCTTCACATCTTTTAAGGCAGTGGTCGGCAAACTCATTAGTCAACAGAGCGGCAAACCGCAGCTCGCAAGCCGCAGTTTGCCGACCACTGTTTTAGGGGATTTTTTGGGGGGGAGTAAGTTGTCATGTGCCCTTAGAATGCCATCCTGCCATCCTCTGGAGCCTTCTCAGGCCTTCCTATTTCTAATTGAAGGGGAGTCCAGAACGTATCTTCCGATCCTGATATTCATGGCTGTGAATGGCACCCTTGAGAGATGCTAGACAGTCAGCTGAGCATCAGTGTGTAGTATCTTATCTAATACTCACAGTAACCCATAAGGATGGTGATATCAATGTCCCCATTCAACAGATGCACAAACTAAGGCAGGTGGAGGCTACTTGCCTCAGATCACAGTAGAGCTAGTAGAAATGGCACTGGAATCTAGGATGGCTAACTCCAGAATCTGGGTATTTGGCCACTCCATAACTTTGCCTTGAATTGTGTGGCATGTGTCACATCCCATTTAGATATCAGTTGATGCATGCACTAACGGAGATTAATGGAGAGCGCTGGTTCTCGGCCAGGAGTGACTTCGTTCCTGGGGGACATTGGACAATGTCGAGAGACATTATTAACTGTCACAATGGGGGAGAGAGGAAGGTACTCGTGGCAACTTGTGTGCAAACTTCCTGCAATGCCCAGGACAGCCCCCCAGCAGAGAATGGTCTCACCCTGAGTGTCAGGGTGCCAAGGTAGGGACACCTGTGCTGAGCCTCTAAAACCTTCCAGCCCCACGAGCCGGGTGGCTGGTCGATAATGTCGTGAGTGCGGGACAGCATCTCAAAAAGACCTGGAGGCCCAGGCTTGACCCTGGCAGGAGAGAGCAGACTTTGCAGGTGGCAGACACGAGTCCCTCCCAGGCCGGAGAGCCGCAGTGGCACACCTGTCCATCCTAGGGGCCCCCAGCCTCACGGACCCCAGACAGTGAGTTAACACTCACTGTGCGGAGCTCTGTGAGACAGGACATGTAGGTGACATACAACGTCGGGCTTTCTCCCTTCGTTTCTTCTTTCTCTCCACTTCAAACATGGAGCCACGCCCCATCCGACTTCCTGCACCCAGGATTCTTGCAGAGCAAAGAGCAGAAAAAGATCCCGGGAGAGGTGGCCAGAATGGCAGTACTCAAGGGAGACACCAGATCTGGGCGTCTGGCTGTGCGGTTCCCTTGCAAGAGGCCAGCCCCTGTGCCTGGGGCACCAGCCTTGCCAAAGCACTCACACCCCAAAAGGCCCACGCAGCAGGGGACCCGGAATTCTCCAGTGACCACAGCTCCAGACACATGGCCCAGGGTCCCTGGGACAGTGGGGCTTCCACCCAGCTGTGTTCAGAGTAAGAGGCAGTAGTGGAAACCCACGCTTCCCAGTCTGCACTGCTGCGCGAGGCAGTCACTTGGGAAAGAGGGAAGGAAAGAAGGAAGACAACAAGCAGAAGGAGGAGGGGTGTCTGAGCCTGGCTCCTCCCCACCCTGTTGGAGTCCTGGCAACCGGAGAAATCCGAGAAATCGAAGAGCTGCCTGACACCTGCCCCACCCCCACCCCCACCCCGGGCTGAGGCGACTTCCAGCCATTCCCAGCCCTATGGCACCCATGGACTTATTTAAAACTACCTGCTTGGCTCCCGTTCATCCCCACAGGAGACACATAACCTTGTCCAAATGAATGAAACACAGAGAGTGGGAAGCAGGGAAGGTCCCCTTGGCATGTGTCCAGGCCCAGTTTGGCTGGTTGCAGAGTGGTGGTGAGGTAAACCAGCTCCACCATCCTCCCTGCTCCCCTCCCCCCATCCTCCACTAGGAGGACACACCTAGGCTGGCCGGTCCGGGCTCAGCCCCACCCCTACATCCCTGCCACCTTCCCAGCAGCCCAGCCTTCACCCAGGCAGTCTCACTCTGGGCGGTGACACAGGGGGAAGGGAATATCAGGTAATCAAAAGACACTGTTTTTGGAACTCAAATCCATTTCCCTGTTAATCCACAGGAACATTTTGGAGATCATTCATCTTCATTTCTGATTGATTTTCTGTCAATATTCCCTGCCTGGCCCCACCCCAGCCTTTCCATCAAGTAACTAATGAGCTGTAAACAAACACTAGGGGTGGGTGGTTTTCCAAGAGGCCTTTGAAAGAGAGAAGCAAACTTTGGGGACACGAGCGGCACGCTCTGGCTCCTCTGTGGGTGCATTTAGCTTTTCTCACTTGGGGTCCCCAGGACTGATGCATGGAGGACGAGCCCTCCCCTCCCCGAGGCAAAGTAAGTAGTAAGTTAGTGAGGCAACAGGAAAGCAGTGCATGGAATAATCCCCACTCTCTCTCCCCTGCCTGCCACCACCCTGCGGCTGCCTCTCTGGGTTAAGGGCTCCAGGAGGTGGCCCCACCCAGGAGCACACTATGGGTGCCAGTTTGCCCCCAGGCAGGGCCCTGGTTTGGCTGGCATTGAGCCTGGGAGAGTGTGGAGCCTGCCTTCCCCGGGGGAGAGGAGGTTTGGGGTGAGGGGCACCTCAGGGGTGTCCCCAGTGTGAGAGGGGCCTGGGGTTGGAAGCTCCCAAAGGTGGCAATGGGCTGGCAAAGAGGAGTGCGACTCCACCATCGGGTCTCAGGTCAGCCTTGGGGATGTCCCTGAAGGTCCCTCACGTGAAGGTCTCAGTTTACTCATCTATCAGATGGGTGAATAGTTCCTTTCCTGCCTACCTGCTGGGAACGTTAGAAGGATCTGGGGACACGGGGTTTGGGAAAAGTCTAAAAGTTACAGATGTCAAAGGGTGGCCATCCTGCCCCCTCCCACTCGCTGTAGCCCCAGCACCCCCAAGCTCCCCATCTGTCCCTCCCCACCCACCAAGGCCCAGGAGTTTTCCCGCAGCCCGCCTGAATGTTAACACGCAGGGAGAACTTCAAGGAAAACATACAGCTGATAAAAAATTAATGCTATATGTAACAAAGCAGAATGAATATTTAATCCGTGCTTTTATGCGTAACCACATAACCAACCGGCCCCACGCAGCGGCGAGAGCGGCTCGACCCCTCCCTGCTGGCGCCACCCCAGCCCGGCAGCGAAGCAGTTAAGTTGCTGGCAACAAGCAGCTCCTAATAAACACTCGGCTAATTCTGTAGGAAAAGCACTAATTAGAAAACCAATAATAATCGGTGTAATTGCTCTAAATTACCCTCCTAACAGAGAACGGCGCTCGGGCGCTCGGAGCTGGAACGCAGCTGCCGCCGCCCACCCCTCGCCCTGCGCCCAGGCCCCGCGCTCTGCTGCCCCCTGGCGGCCGCTGTGCGCCGCGCCCTCCTGGTCGCGAGGAGAGGCTGCGCGAACCCCGTCGCTCTGGCTCCCCCTAGTGTCCGCGCCGCTGCACTGACCTGCGGTCTGGCCAAAGGCCCTGAGAACTGAGTACTGGTCCTTTGGATTTTTCTCTCCACCCTCCGCCTGTCTCTCCGGAGACTGCTGACAAGAATAAGCATCACACTGGCTGGACCTCAAGGGAAAGAAAAAACGGGGTCAAATAATAATGGAATTTTTAGACCTCAATAATCCTAGGGATTCGGAGTGGTGTGGATTTGGGGATGGCTTTGGGAACAGGGTTTGAACACACAAGCCCAAAGAACAGGGGCCTTCCTCAAACGCGGGAGACCAGGGTAACAGGGGAGATGGAGTGCTCTGGGAGAGGGCCAGCAAGCTCTGAGCCCAGCCTGACACGGCCTGAAGTGAACAAGGGTGCAGAGACCTGGAGGATGTATGGAGCCCTGTCAGCAATTCTCACGGGACCATGCCCATCTCTGCCTACAGCGCTCCTGGGGTCAGCCGTGGTTTTCAGAGTGAGTTGGGGCCCTCGGCCCTCCCTGACTTACCTGTAAGTCCCTGGAGGATGTTTGAATGGAGACAGGACCCTCCTAAAATGAGCAGCCCCACCTTTACATCTACAGAGGCCATCCAGCCTGGTAGCCACCTGCACAGTCTGGGGGCCAGACTGCCTGGGTTCAAATCCCGACTTTCCCACTGACACACTGTGTGACCAGGGGCAAGTTTCTTAACTTCTCTGTGCCTCATCTTCCTCCAATGTGAAATGAGGACGTCAATAATAATAGCCTAACATGAGCTGATTGGGAAAACTAAATGAATCGACACGTGTCAAATACCTAGCCTACAGGAAGCACTCAATAAACATTAGCTATTAATATTATCTGATTTATATAATGGAATTTCACATATCATGCTTGCACAAAGACCAAAATTTGTTTGAAAACCACTGGATTTAATGATCTCTAAGGTCTCTTCTGGCTTTTAAATTCTGATTTTAAAATTATTTCTTTTAGTTCACTCCTTTCCCCACCTCCTAGCCTTGCACCTGCCGTTCTCTGCCATTGCACCATTTCCTCTTGTCTGCTGGCCGTAACCATTCCCTCCCCCAGGAAGCTTCCTCTTGCTCCAGGCAGAGGCCCCTAGCCCTCCTTCCCACTGGCTCTCTGCAGACTTTAAATAAGGCCGCCCCCATTATCCTTTGGCCCCATCACCTGTTTCCTGTCTCGCCTACAGGAACCCAGGGCACCTGGAGAGCATAGGGGTCCCACTCATCTCCCCCACACCCGGACTGGAATTTTACAGATGAGGGAACTGAGGCACGGAGGCCTGGGAACTGGGACAACAATGTCTGGAAACAGCCAGGGAGTCAGAGCCAGGAGGAGAAACCGGGACCCTGGGCTCCCCGGCTGGCTCTGCTGCGTCTCCTCTCACGGGGGCCTCACCTTCTCAGTTCCGAGGCACGCGTGGGCACGCCAGCAGGCGGGCATCTCCGCTTGGGTGGCTTACAAGGGCCTAAGTTGAGAGACCGCCCTCTGCACACACACAGAGGCTGTGGGCGCCATCTCACATCGGAACCGTTGCAGAAGCTTCTCGTTGGCCTCCCTGCTTCCACCTGTGCCCCCACCTGTACCCCATCCTCCTCAGAGCAGATGGGCCTAGGAAAACCTCAGTGGCCCAGCTCACTCAGAGGTAAGGCTAAGTTCTTCCAACAGCCCCCAAGCCCCTGCATGCTCGAACCCCAGCCTCATCCTCTCCCATTCCCTTCCCCACTCACTTCGTTCCAGCCATGTGGGCCCCCTTGATATTTATCGATACCAAGCACAGTCAACCAGGCCCTTCCCTCTGCCTGCAGTGCCCCGCCCCCAGGCGGCCACGTGGCTAACTCACTCTTGCCCACGGCCGCTGCTCACATGGCCTCCTTACAGAAGCCTGTCCTGGCCGCTCTAAAAGAACACCCTTACCCATCTTGGTTTTGTTTTTGCATAACTCCTTCACTTGACTCAATATACATCAGTCTTCTTATGTGTGGCTCCCCCACTGGACTGGAGGCTCCACAAAGCAGGCACCCCGCCTTTTGTTCGCTCGTGTATCCTCACATCTGAAGTAGACCTGCCACATATGGTGAGTTCAGTAAAAGTCTGATAAATGCTCGATGAACTGAGCAGTCATAAAGGCACAAAGAAATGAATTTCTAAGGGTGGACTTTCAGGCCCTCCATGCATTGCGGTTGGACGTGCCACAGGGTGGGGCAGATGGCGAGTGCTAGGAACCGTCTGTAGAACGATGGGTCTTCTTGATGTCTCTGTATTTGCCCTACATACTCCACCTCGAGGCAAGTGCTCAGCTTACCCCCTCACTAGGAAAGCATTCGACACATAATCACCATTCCGTCATTGTTGGATAGTTGGTTCTGTTGTTTGTTCGGCTGCTTTCCTGACAATGAGGACCTGGGGGGCATTCCCTGTTTTCCTCACAATGTGAGGTTCACCGGGGCACACACAATTGACAACATCCCTCTTCGCCAGGTCTCTCCTGATTTAGGTCCCAAGCCCCAATTGTTTCTGGCCCAGCCAAATGGAAAATTTAATTCCCAACTAATTAGCCCTGAATTTGGTGCCCATCGTCAAGTTACGGGACTACCCCTCTCCCAAGAGAGGGGGGCTCCCCACCCACAAATGGCCAACATTTGACACTGGCCCTGTGGGGAGGGAGACAAAAGCCCCCAGCCCAGCCATTGTCTCTGCTTGGAGTTCATGGGCAGGCAGGCACAAAAGCCCGATGAATTCTTCATGACCCTCTGAAAGGGTGGCTCCTCCAGGCCCCGCCTGTTGTTGTCCACAGGTGGGCCTTTGAATGGGGCAGTAGGACATTATCTTCTTAACCAACCAGTTTCCTTTCTGATCAAGGCTCCCTGAGCTTCCTCCTTCCAGCCTCCTCCCCTTGGGGATGCCAACCATGCCAGTTAGCTGAAACCAGAACCCCACTGTCAGGTCAAGGCAAGGTCACCCCAGCATCCAGAGAAACACCCCTGCCTTCCCCACCACAGCTCTCGCTGCTGTGCAACTTCCGGAGATGCCCAGGCAAGACCCCTTTCCCTGCTCCAGAAGAGTTGTCCAGGGAGAGATCTGCCCATCCTTCTACATGCAAGGCCTGGGGAGGAAGCACCCTCTCCCAAGCTTCCTCTCATCCCCTAGGAGTCTGGAGGAAGAGCTGGGCTGGAGCCTGGAAGGGGCCTGCACTCTGCCACGGCGCCCTCTGCTGGTAGATCCCGAGAGGTGTACGGACTGCAGATTTCATGCCCTGTCTTGACTCCCTGAGTGTCCAAACCTGATATCATCCCCTGCCCTCATGTCCTTCCTTACCCAAGAAGTCCACAAAGGAAAGAGGTGGCTGTCCTCTGGCCAAGTCCCTTTTCCAATAATAAGTGGAGGGAGAGAGAGGGAGGCTGAGGCCAGGGGGAGGGGCTGGATTTGAGTTAATGAACTATGTACTTTCCTGCCCCTATAATCCACGGCATTTGAGGCAGCAGCCAATTTAACTTCTCTATGGGATAATTTGTCATGGGGTTGCTAGGAGAGCTGGATGGGATGAGGATGGGTGGGCAGGGCAGGGCCAGACAGAACAGGGCAGTCTCAGGCTCTTCCAGAAATCATCCCAAGGAGGCATGCTCCATGCTCAGGAGCCAAGGGGAGGGGCAAGGACAGGCCAAGGGCTCCTTGGGGAAGAGCTCCAACAAGGTGAGGGAGGGAGGAGAGGGCCCGGCTACATCACCAGAGAGCCCTGGCTGGGCAGTTGGGGCCTCACCCCGACCCTGAACAGGTGTGTGTGTGTGTGTGTGTGTGTGTGTGTGTGTGTGTGGGTGTGTGTGTGTGTGTGTGACTCTCCAGGGCCTGGGACCCCAGGGTGCTTCGTGGACATTTACTGGATTGGTATAATCCAGGGATCAATAGATGGATTAATTGGTTAGATCTAGGGATCAGTGACTGAGCTCCACTCAGAGCTTCTATGCCTCTCAGAATGTGACAGAGCCAGGACATTCTGGCCTCCCTTCTGTGTCGCTGCCTCCTGCTTCCTCAGCCAAAAGCCAGAGGACGTCAGACTTCGATGGTTAGAAGGTCCTACAGATGAGCTGGGAGACCACAGGGCCTGGTCTGCCCACACAGCTGTCCCAGGGTAATTGTTAACACTATTCCGTTCAGTAACAAGATCATCCTGGTGTGGCCAATCAACTGCAGAGAGGAAGATGCAGTCACTGCCCACAGCGAGTCCATGGTCGTTCTCGGGTCTCCTGATGCCCCGTGTTCTTCCCACTAAACTGATCCACTGACAAGCACCAAGGCCTGGCACTCAAGTCCACAAAACCGGACCCCACCCCCTGGGGCCTGCAGGAAGCCCTCCCGGACCAGGGCAGCCGGGAGGGACCCACCCACATCTGAGTTCTGCCATCCAAATCCTGGGCACGGCACTGACCCCATTTCCCCACCAAAACACAGCTGGGCTAGAGAGGAGCGTGGGCATGGGGGAGTGTGGAAGAGGTTAGACAGGTAGCAAGGGCCGGGTGGCCAGGGTCTGAAATCAGTCACTGCACATGTCTCTCCTGGGACATGAAACTCAGCTGTAGCCTGAGGCCTGGCGGGGAGATAGGGAACCACACATCTGGAAGGAACTGGAATTAAAAGGTTGACCATTTGGTCCCAGTGGGCTGGGGGAGGCCAGGCCTCTCAGTAGCCCCAGGCTGCTTTTCTGACAGCCTCTGGCCCTGGCTCATTGTCCACCCCCCAGGTGCAAGCTGCAGACCCACTTTCTGGTCCCCCTGCTATCTGGTCAACGCATTTTTCAGACAGACTGATTTCTGGGAGGCAGCGTCAGGCACCAGCTGGGGTGGTGGATTCTCTCTTCATCCTTCTCTTCTCAGGAAGTGTGAGTCCTCCTCTTCCACCTGCCCAGCCTTCTCACTGCTGAATACACCAGCTCCTTTCCCAGGGTAGGGAGCTAGCTGCCCAAGCCTGCCTCTTGCAGGCTGAAGGGCTAGCTACTGTCCACTCTCTGGAATGTAGCACCACCTAGTGGCAGCCTGCAGCCTGACAGTGCGCTGTTGAAATCTCAGTGAGTCAACAAATCTTTATCAGACATCAAGCAAGTATAAAGCATTATGCCAGGCCATCACAGAGAGGAGGATGGGGGTTGCGGTAGGAAAAAATGGGGGGGGGGAGAATAAAAAATAAAAACAAAGGCAGGCAAGCAAACATGCCTCTGCACCTGAAGACACCTGCTTTTGAGCATGAGGTTCTGAGTCAGACCACATAGGGTTCAAATCCTGGCCCCAGCACTTACTAGCTGTGCTACTCTGGGCATATTATTTAACCTCTGTAAACACCAATGTCCTCTTTTGTAATATGTGAATACTAAAAGTAAGTACCTCTCTCAAAGGGTTGCTTTGAAAATGAACTGAGTTGAAGCATTACAACACTTAGCACAGCCCTGCCTGGGTAGCTCAGTTGATTGGAGCATCGTCCTATACACCAAAAGGTTGTGGGCTCAATCCCCAGGGTGCATACAGGAGGCAATCAATTGATGTTTCTCTCCTACATCTCTCTCTCTCTCTTTCTCTGAAATTAAAAAAACAAAAAACATATCCCCGGGTAAAGATTAAAAACACATTTTTTAAACACTTAGCACAGTGCTTGGCAGACAGTAACTAATTTTTAATGGATGCTATTATTATTGAGATAATAAAATGATTAATTCAGGCTAAGTGCTGTAATAAATCAACAAAAGGTCAGCCCAAATGAATTGAAATGATGACACAGAGAGCTTAGTATGAGCCTGAGAAAATGTAGGGTCCGTGACCACGAGCAAGTCAATAACCCTCTTCAGGCTAAGACAAGTACCTGAAGGTAGAGAACTCAAGCAGACAGTCCTTGGGGTAGTAACTTTTGTGATTAAATCCTCACCAGGCTTTGAGGATTCAGAGAAGAAACGATACAGTTGTCACCTCAGAGTTGCAATCGGGCTTATGTCACAGAGAGAAGAGGTGGTAGCTTCCTCACACCATCCTCTGATTCCCACCCCAACCCCCATACCAAACACGGAAGGCAAAGGTGAGGGCCATCTGTTACTACTGTGATCTCAGCAGGAAGAATCTCCAGGGTCCCCACCCCCACCCCACGAGAAAAGGGCCAAGTGTTTGGGGGAAGTCAGAGGGCAGACCGTCATCAGTCACAGGCCCCATCTCGTTCCCCCCAGGCTGCTCCTCTACAAGGCTGCCCCTCCCCCGCCTTGCTCCCTCCAGAACCTAGAGCACCTGGAGTGCAAGGTTCATGAGAGCAGAGTCCAGTCCATCTCGTTCACCAATGGGGCCAGCATAATACTCGGTGCCTCGATAGAGAAATGTTCAAACATATTTGTTGAGTGGATGAATGAATTATTAAAACTTAAGTTCTTTCATGGCAGTTCTTTCATGGCAGGGACTTTCTCTTATATGCTGAATTTACACTTTGCTTGGTTACACATAATACTCAAAAACTGGAAACAATCTAAAGGTGAGCTGTTTCTCTCATCAATGTCTCTCTCTCTCTCTTTCTACCTCCCTCTCTTTTCCTCTCTCTCTCAAATCAATAAAAACATTTTTTAAAAAGAAAGAAAAAAGCCAAAGCCGGTTTGGCTCAGTGGATAGTGCGTCGGCCTTCAGACTGAAGGGTCCCAGGTTCGATTCCGGTCAAGGGCATGTACCTTGGTTGCGGGCACATCCCCAGTGGGGGGTGTGCAGGAGGCAACTGATCGATGTTTCTCTCTCATCGATGTTTCTAACTCTCGATCCTTCTCTCTTCCTCTCTGTAAAAAATCAATAAAATATATTTTAGAAAAAGAAAAAAGAAAGAAAAAAATGTTGTATAGTCCTGCAATGAAATACTACTCAGAAATAAAAAAGGAATAAACACATATAACATGGATAAATCTCAAAACTGTTATGTTGTGTGAAAGAAGCCAGATGCAGGAGAACGTGTATGGTATGGTGTCATTTATATAACACTAGGGCCCAGTGCACAAATTCGTGCACGTTGAAAGGAACTGTGGGCCGAGAGGCTGTGGTGGGCACAGAGGCAGGTCTCAGCTCATCCTCCACGCCCCCGCCTGGCCCCTCCCATCATGGCCCCCAGTCCCCTGTCTGCCAGCAACCCCGCTCCCGCCACCGCTGCTCCCACACGCTGATGGCACTGGCCCCGCTTGCACCCGCTGATGGTGGAGCGATTGGGGCCAGCGCCAGCAGCAGGTGCAAGCAGGGCCAGCACTGTCAGCTGGTGCAAGTGGCAGCTGCTGCCCCAATCGCCCATCAGGAGCAGGGGGAGGTGGAGAAGCCCTGAGGGGCAATTGGGGCTGGCAGCCGCCGCTTGCACCCACTGATGGCACTGAGCAATCAGGACTGGCACTGGGCACTGGCAGCGGGTGCAAGCAGCAGCTCCGGTGCCGGCTGCGGGTGCGAGTGCTGGGTGAGACCATGGCACTCAGGAGCAAAAACTTTTCAGTAACCACCAGAGGCTCACCCCAATGGCAGCGACTGGTGCCCTGCCTTGGTCTGGAGCCCCTGCTCACCTTCTCCACTATCCCACCACAGCCAATGCCTGCCATGTTCCGCACACACCCCCTGGTGGTCAGCACATGTCATAGCGACCGGTTGTTCGGTTATTCAGTTGTTCTAGTTGTTCTGCCGTTCGGTCTATTTGCATATAGCCTTTTATTATATAGGACTAGAGGCCCAGTGCATGAATTCATGCACGGGTGGGGTCTGGCCAGCCAGGCCCCAATCAGGGCAGATCTAGGCTGGGCCTGTCGGGAGGAGGAGACAGCAAGAGGTTAGCCAGCCTGCCCACCCCGATCAGGGCCAAGTGAGCTGGGGAGGAGCCATGGGTGATTGGCCAGTGGGCCCCACCCCTAATTGAAATGGATGGACCAATTGTGGGTGGGGCCAGCCATGGGGAGGGGCTGTGTGTGGTGGGCTGGCCAGCCCCACACCCAAATGGGGTGGGGTGGGGCGATCAGGGGCAGAGCTGGCTGGGGGGCTGGGCCTCGAGCTGATCAGGGTGGTAGGGGCTGATTGGGGGTGGGGCCGGCCATGGGGAGGGACTGTGGGCAGTGGGCTGGCTAGCCCTACCCCCAAATGGGGTGGGGGGGTCGATTGGAGGCCAACAGCCTGGGGGAGAGGCCATGGGTGGTTGGCCGACCAGCCCTGCCCCTGATCGGAGGGGGGGAGGGGGCCGATCGGGGATGGAGTTGGCTGGGGAGAGGGGCTGATCTGGGGAGGGGCTGTGGGCCAATCGGGGGGGTGGGGCCCCCATCAGGGGCAGGGCCGGCAGGGGGGAGGGGCTGTGGGCCTATCATGGTGGGGCTGGCAGGGAGGAGGGAAGGGGGAGTGTTTAGCCAGCCAGCCCCACCCTTGATCAGGGTGGGAGAGTCCGATCAGGGGTGGGCCAGCCGGGGGGTAGGGGCTGCGGGAGGTCGGCTGGCCGGCCCCACCCCTTGATCAGGCCATTTTGCTGGCCACAGTGGGAGTCATAGCAACCAGTTGTTACAGTCATTATGGTGTTACGGTTGCTGGCTTTTTATATATATAGATTTAGAGCAGATAAATTAAGCACTGGCGATAGATACTAAAACAGTAGTTGCCTTGAGCAGAAGAGGAGAGGATGGAAGTGGACTGATTGGAAAGGGGCATGAAGAACTCACTGAAGCCCTGACTGGTTTGGCTCAGTGGATAGAGCTGCAGACTGAAGGGTCCCAGGTTCGATTCCAGACAAGGGCATGTACCTTGGTTGCAGGCACATCCCCAGTAGGGGGTGTGCAGGAGACAGCTGATCGATGTTTCTCTCTCATCAATGTTTCTAACTCTCTATCCCTCTCCCTTCTTCTCTGTAAAAATCAATAAAATATATTTTTTTAAAAAGAACTCACTGAAGAGATGTAAATGTTCTATATGTTCATTGAATTACCAGTTATATGGGTGTAGACTTTTGCCCAACTCATCAAACTACACTGGAAGCTGTATAATTTGGTATATGTAAATTATACCTCAATTTAAAAAATAAGACCAAGTTATGCCAAGCATGTTCCTAACCACAATTAAATTAAGTTAGAAATTAATAATACAAGTATAACAGAAAAGTCCCCATGTACATGGAAATTAAAGAAATACATTTCTAAAACACCCATGAGTCAAAGAAAATAATTACAATGGAAATTTGGTAATATTTGAAACTCAGTGTTAATAAAATGCTAAACACTAGAACTTATTGGATGCTGCTGAAACACCAGAGGAAAGTTTAATAGGATTAAATGCCTATATTACCAAAAATAAAATAAAAGATTTAAAAAAATCCTTGTCAAGAATTTAGAAAAGAAATAACAAAGAAAACCCCTGAACAAGATTTAGAGTTTAATAATAAAAGAGAATATATTAATTTAATGGAAAACATAGTAGATGATAAAGCTAAAAATTGGTTCTTTAAAAATAAAAGCTAAGTTAATAACCCTTGGGTGAGACGAGTGAAGAACAAGGAGAGAAGGAGCAAATAATCAGTATAAGGAAAGAAGAGGGGGTCATCACCACAGGTCCTACCCATAGTAAAAAGATCAGAAGAATTAACATGAACAATTTTGTGCCGATATATTTTAAAAGTTTACAGGAAATGAACAAATTCCTAGTGGCATGCAACTACTAAAACTGACGCAGGAAGAAACAGGAAATCCCAGTAGTCCTGTAACCGTTGTAATTAAATCTATCATTTAAAACCTTCACAAGAAGGAAGCCTCAGGTTCAAGTGGCTTTACCAGCAAATTTAACTAAAACATTAGAAAAGTATCATATAAATGTATTCATTTTCTGTTGCTGCTTAACAAATTACCACAAACATAGAAACTTAAAGTGATACCCAGTTATTACCTCACCGTTTCCATGGGCCAGGAGTTCAGGGACACACAGCTTCCAGGCCTCTGCGCCGGTTCCCACAAGGCTGCATTCCAGGTCTCTGCAGGGCTGCAGGCTGATCAGATGCTCCACTGGGGACAATCTGCTTCCGGGCTCCTTTAGGTTGTCGACAGGGTTCATTTCATAGCTATAGGTCTGAGGTCCCCATTTTCCTGCTCTCTCTCCGCATTCAGAGGCCTCCCACAGCTCCTGGGCACATGGCCCTCTCCACAGTCAGTTCACACATGATTTTTTGCTTCTTCAACTGGCAGGGAAGTCTCTCTCTTCTGTCCGCTTGCAGAGAGTCCTATATAAAGAAACATAATCATGGGAGTGACAGCCTCTACAACTGGCTAGCTGTGTGGTCTTAGGCAAGTCATGTCACCTCTGTGGGCCTCAGTTTCCTCATCTGTGAATTGGGCATAAACAATGTCTCCCTCTCGGGATGGAAGTTGGGTGGAGAAGTTGATTCAAGGGCGCCCTCTGAGACACACAAAGCCCAGCCTTTATTCTCAAGTCTGGCCAGGGTTCCTCGGCCCTTCCATCCCCACTTACGCCAGAAACACCTCCCTCCCACCCAAGGCCACTCTTGGCAAACCGTCCACATAGACCAGACCCAGGCTCTCTTGGTTCTGGACTCCGGACTCCCACACAGCCTCCCTCAGGGGCTCAGAGGAAGCCAAGTGCAAAGCCGGTGAAGAGGAGGGGGTCCCACCAGCCAGTCCCTCCCTTCCAGCTTTGGGCCAGCACTACGCTTACTCCCTTGGGAAAGAAGGCAGCTGCATCCAGACACCAGAACCTCCTTCCTGGAACTTGTCCAGACAGGAAGTAGGCCCACGGTTCTTCCTCTTACCCAAAGGATGGGTGCACCTGAGCACCATCAGGTGGCCCCAAGGAATCAGCCACCACCGGTATCTCCTCTTCTGGGGTTCTTGAGACGACATATTCTTTCAGAAGTGCAGAGGCCTGAAGCAGAGGAACCTCAGTAGAGATCATCCTGGCCAACTTCCTTAACCGTTTGGAGACCACACGCCTCTTTAAGAATCTGATGAAAACAGTTGACCCTCTCCCCAGAGAAATGCCCCAGCACATAAACTCAATATCCTCACACAGCTTCATAGTACCCTTAGACCCACCTCCATCGCACCCACGGATCCCGTAGCATTTTCTGTAACTCAGCCTAGGAATCCCTGCCCTGATCTCCACCACGTCCCTCCTTGTCCAGAAGATAAACAAGTCCCACTGCCTCCACTCCCTGTGGTCAGACCCATGTCCATGTTTATCCTGGTGAAGTCTGGGTTAACTGCTCCAGCAATGGAGCTGGAAGAGAAAATCACCCACCAGAGATTAGCTTGTTTGAAGGGAGGGGCTTACAAAAGTGGGAGGGACTTGGTGGTTTGTGGGGATTGTGAACTTGATTATCTCCGAACCTCAGATCTGGATTCTTTTTTTTTTTTCAAATCAATAACTGCTGCTCCTTTTCCCAAGAGAAATCATGACCCTACTCCTATCTGCATATTGGGGCACAGAAATGGGGGTGCATTGGAGAGGATGAAGGAGGTAAGGAGGCAGAGTTTATGACATGGGAGAGATTTACCCCTTTTGGTACCCTGAGGGCCATTCTGTCTTCTTAAAGAGAAGACACTGAGCAGAGGTAAGAATTTTCTTGACATTTCAGAATCATTTATTTATTCTGAAGTTGTTACTGGGTGACAGCTAAGTGCCAGGCACTGTTCCAGGCACTGGGGATACGGCAGTGGCCTTTGAGCCTGGCTGGTGTGGCTCACTGGTTGAGCGCTGACCTATGAACCAGGAGGTCACGTTCGATTCCTGGTCAGGGAATATGCCTGGGTTGTGGGCTCAATCCCCAATAGGAGATATGCAGGAGGCAGCTGATTAATGATTCTCTCTCATCATTGATGTTTTTATCTTTCTCTCCCTCTCCCTTCCTCTCTGAAATCAATAAAAATATATTTAAAAACAAAAACAACAGTGGCCTTTGAGGCAGATATGGTTCCTGTCTTACAACCTAGTAAGGAAGACACTCTGGGAAATAATTACAGCCATAATTAATAATTGATCATTACAGGAATCCAGGAATATCATGCTCTGGAAATATATGAGGGGGTGAGAGTCTGAAGGAAAGGAGAGGAAGGAAGAAAGGCTCCTTTGAGGGGGTGTGTTTAAGCTGAGCTCAGAGGAGAGAGCAGGAGGAAGCAAGGCGGAGAAGAGAGGAAGGCCAGAGCATTCGGGCAGCGGGAACTGCAGGTGTGAAGGTGAGAGTAGGTAAGAAGGAGTGTGGCTGGTGGAAGCCAGGTGGCTGGAGCAGCAGCCCTGTGAACAGCGCCATTGGCCTGCACTGTTTCAGAGGTCCCCTCAAGGCTAGTTCAGGGGTCAGGGACCAGGTAGGAACACTGCCACCTGCTCTTGGAAGAGATGGGCATATCTTCCCTGTCAAACCCAAAGATACCACCAGCTACTCGTGGAGTGCTCTCCAGCGTGGGTGTGTGGTGAAAGAACCCACCTGGGCTAAAAGAGCCACATTCTGTCAGGGTCCGACAGTTCAGAACGGCCACAGAACCGTAGAGGACTAGTCCTGGGAAGCCCTCAAAGACCATCTAGAGCAGAGGTTATGATCCTGGCTGCACAACAGAATCACCTGAGACACTTGGACAAATACCTGTGCTCTGGCCAACCCTATCACAGACCAATTAAATCAGAACATCTGAGCATGGCACTCTGTCACGGGTACTTTGTGAAGCTCTTGAATGATTCTAATGAGCAGCCATGGTTGAGAATCACTATCCTAGGGCATTTCTTTTTCTTTTTCTTTTTTTTTTTAACAGATGAAATAACTGAAGCCCTTTAACAAAATTATGTATCTTAGGAATGTACCTATACTCACATTATACACCAATTGAGAGTGAAAAAGAAGTGGTCACAGAAATATGATTGAACTCAGGGGAAACTGGGTTCCACATTCTCTTGCTTAGTCCAAAAGAGCAGCATTTAAAATGTGAATTTATATTGTGTTATTTGAAAGAAAATATTTTATGGATAAGGATAAAGTTGCAAAAGAATGAAGTTGGACCCCTTCTTTACCCATACACAAAAATCAACTCAAAGTGGATTGAAGACTTAAATGTAAGAGCTAAAACAAAAAATTTAAAAGAAAACCCTGGAGTAAATCTTCATGGCCTTGGGTTAAGCAAAATCTTAGACATGACACTAAAGGCACAAGTAATGAAAGAAAATAATAGATTAAGTGGACTTCATCAAAATCACAAACTTTTGTGATGCAAAAAATACCATCAAGAAAGGGGGCGGGGGAAAACCCCACAGAATGGGCCAATATATTTGCAGATCATACATCTAATAAGGGACTGGTGTCCAGACTATAGAAAGAACTTTCACAACTCAGTGATAAAAGGACAAATAACCCAATTTAAAAATGGGTACGGGATCTCCATAGACATTTCTTGAAAGACTTCTAAATGGCCAATAAGCATTTGAAAAAAAATGCTCAGTTTCATCAACCATCAGGGAAATGCAAATCAAAACCATAATGACATATCACTTCACACCCCCCTAGGATGGCTAGAATCAAAAAGACAAAGGAGGTGATGAAGATGTGGAGAAATGGGAAGCTTCATACAATGCTGGCGGGAATGCAAAATAGCTCAAATACTTCGGAGAACAACTTATCAGGTCCTCGAAATACTAACATAAGAGTTATTGTATGTCCCAGCAATTCCACTCCTAAGTATATATCCAAGAGAAATGAAAGCGTAACGCCCACATAAAAACCTGTAACTGAATATTTATATCTGCACTAGTCAAAATAGCCAAAAATAGAAATGACCCAAATGTCCATCACTTGAGGAATGAATAACTGAAATGTGTTATATGAATACAATGAAATAGTATTCAACCATAAAAAGGGAATGGAGTGCTGATAGATGCTACAACATGAATGAATCTTGAAATCATTATGCTAAACGAAAGAAGCCTCTCACAAAAGAACCACATGCTGTATGATTTCATTTACATGAAATGTCTAGAGCAAGCAAATCTATGGAGACAGAAAGTAAATTAGTGGTTACCCAGGGCTGGGAGGGTGGAGGGGATGAGAAGTGACGGCCAGTGGGTACAGATTTCTTTTGGGGAAGATAAAAATGCTCTAAAATTGATTGTGCACAATTCTGTGAACATACTAAAAACCAGTGACTTGAACAATTTAAATGAGTGAATTGTGTGATATGTGAATTACAGCACAATAAAGCTGTTTTTTTAAACCCAGTTTACACTCCACTTCCTCATTCTGGGTGACAATGGGTCATTGCTTTCTTACTTTCTATGCTTTTTATTCTTTTCCTCTTCCATATTTTTATCCCACTCCTCCATCTGGGTTTATGTTTCTTATCGCTGATCTGGTACACTGAGCTCGCTCTCTCTCTCCTCCCTTCCCTCCCTTCTTCCTCTCCTCCCTTGGGACCCAGCCTTCTTGTTATGAGGAAATCAAGGCCTCATGGAGAGACCACACATGTGTGTTCCAGCCAACAAGGAGCTCAGATCGCAGCCCATGGCCAGCATCAACTGGCAGACCAGTGAGGAAAGAGAAGGGAACCATCACAGGAGTTCAGTTCCCAGCTCCCACACCCACCCAAGCTGACAAGTCCAAGAGAGGGGCTATCCCGTGATGAGTCCCCCCCAAATTACAGATTCCTGAGATATTAGTTTATCTATTTCTCCAAATTACCCCATAATTTTGTGACTTGAAACACTCATTTTTCCACAGCCTCCGTAGGTCAGGAATTGGGGCCTGGCTCAGCTGGGTCCTCTGAGTCAGGGTCTTTCCAGAGCTGCAATCAAGGTGTGGTGGGGCTCCGTCCCAGGTGCCACTGGGAAGGCTACCATCACTCCCGTGGTCGCTGGCCGGACTCAGTTCCTGGAAGCCTGTTGGGTCACCGCCTTCAGTTCCTTGTCACAAGTGTTTCCGTTAACATCACATGGCGGCTTACTTCATGCAAACCAAGAAGGCAACCGAGTGAAAGTGGTAGCAAGATGGGTGACTTCCATCCCTTTTGCCACATTCTAATCATGAGAAGCAAGTCGCTAAGTCCAGCCACACATGGGAGAGAGGATTTTACAAGGAAGAGGCTGCTTCCAGGTTGAGCAAAGTTCGTGTCTTGTTCTGTTGATCCATTAAGTTTTGTGATGGTTTGTTATGCGGTATTAGAAAACACCAAAACACAGGGAGGACGAAGAGCTGGGTAGGAAAACTGTATTTGTTGAATATTTACTATGTGCCAGGATCAGTTTACTGATGGCAACGTTGAGGCTCAGAGAGGGTTAGAGACTTATCTCAGCTTTTAGCGGCAGAATGAGCATGAAAACCAGTTCTATCAGATTCCATAGCCCATGACCTTTTCCACTCTAATTCCAATCCTTTAAAGAAAAACAATCCCAGCCCTAACTGGTTTGGCTCAGTGGATAGAGCGTTGGCCTGAGGACTGAAAGGTCCCAGGTTCGATTCTGGTCAAGGGCATGTACCTTGGTTGCAGGCATATCCCTAGTAGGGGGTGTGCAGGAGGCAGCTGATCGACGTTTCTCTCTCACTGATGTTTCTAACTCTCTATTCTTCTCCCTTCTTCTCTGTAAAAAAATCAATAAAATATATATTTTTTAAAAAAGAAAAAGAAAAACAATCCCAAACCATGTGAATATGAAATAGTGTTTTCTGAATGTCCCCCCCCCAAAAAAAAATCCTAAATTTAACTAGCAAATATTATTTCTAAGTGTACTCCCCCTCCCCCTTCAACTCGAAGTTACGAAGGACTTTCCTGCTAATGCAAATTCTGTATATTATTTTTTTTAATATATTTTATTGATTTTTTACAGAGAGGAAGGGAGAGGGATAGAAAGCTAGAAACATCAATGAGAGAGAAACATTGACCGGCTGCCTCCTGCACATCCCCTACTGGGGACGTGCCCACAACCAATGTACATGCCCTTGACCGGAATCGAACCTGGGACCTTTCAGTCCGCAGACCGACGCTCTATCCACTGAGCCAAACCGGTTTCGGCAAATTCTGTATATTATGAAGCTAGCAGGAGCAGCCCAACATGCTTAGCTGAATTTTCCTCCATAAAAATAAGCTCTCTGGAATACTATTGCTTGCTCATCGTGAGGACATAGCTTCCAGGAAGTTGACTTCAACTGCTAAAAAACTAACATGAGGCAAATGTCTGCTTGAGTAGAAAATAATGTAAAACCCCACTGCTCCTGCAGCTACCTACCCCACCCCACCCCCCCCCACCCCACCCCAGCCCACCCCACCTCATCCCACCCAGTTCCTCAAGAGGGGTTTCAGGCTGAACACATAAACACTTTGTGCTCATTAATTCAAGATACAGATTGGAAGGAGGCTGACTTTTCACTGAAAATCTTTTCGTACAGCATTTTAAAAGTATTGTGCATGTTAATTAATTTTTAAAAATCTGTTTAAAACCTAATATGAGTGATTTCCATTCAGGGAAACTGAGGCATTTGTCAGGATGGATTCAAGGATCACTATATCCTCTCAAGCACTGATTCTGGGCTCTCCGATGTAGTTAGGACTGTGCTCCAGGCATCCAGGGTGAGCAAAGGCTTTCAGCAGAGACAGAAGACAGGTAGTCTCTCTAGGAGCACCTTGCCTGCTGGGGAGACAAGGAAGGCTTTTTTAGAAGTAACAGATAACCCAACGCCAAACCCTAGATGCTTAGGGGTTGCGTGATATTATAAAAGACTAGTAGCCCATTTGCAGGAAGAATCCTGCAAGTGGCCGCTGCGGCCGCGGGCACTGCCGCTGCCGCTGCCTTTGCAGCCACCACACCTGCACCCGCACGCCACTGCCGCCCGCCCCGCCGCGCTCCACCCGGGCTTTCCCTCTGGCAGCCACCTTACTTTCCGCTTTTCCTCCCTCTTCCTTCTAAGTTGTCTTCAGTCTTCACTCCACCCTCCCTCAGTGTATGCAAATTAACCTGCCATCTTTGTTGGGTAATTTGCATAGTCGCCCTGATTGGCTGGTGGGCGTGGCTTTGGCTGGTGGGCGTGGCTTGGGCGTAGTGAAGGTGCGGTCAATTTGCATATTACTATTTTACTAGGTAGGATGAATCAGATCAGAAGGATGACCCTATTCTTCTGCAGTCTACAGTGATAATGATGGTAATAAGAATTACTATTTTGAGTGCTTAGTTCATTAACATTTCATTATTGATATGACTAGAGGCCTGGTGCACGACATGCATGCACTGGGGGGGGGGAGTGTCCCTCAGCCCAGCCTGCACCCTCTCGCAGTCCAAGGCCCCTCGGGAGTCCTTAGTGCTGCCGTGGAGGCAGAAGAGGCTCCCACCACTGCTGCTGCGCTTGCCAGCCGTGAGCCCAGCTTCTGGCTGAGCAGCGCTCCGCCTGTGGGAGCGCACTGACCACCAGGGGGCAGCTCCTGCATTGAGCATCTGCCCCTTGGTGGTCAGTGGGTGTTGTTCTGCTGTTCGGTAGATTTGCATATTAGCCTTTTATTATAGGACTAGAGGCCCGGTGCATGAAATTCTCTCAGCCCAGCCTGCACCTTCTCCAATCCAGGACCCCTCGGGGGATGTCTGACTGCCAGTTTAGGCCCGATCCCGCATCAATCCAAGACCACTGGGTCCTAATCGCTCACCTGCCTGCCTGCCTGATCATCCCTAACTGCTCTCCCCTGCCTGCCTGATCGCCCCTAACTGCCCTCCCTTGCTGGCCTGGTCACCCCTAACTGCCCTCCCCTGCCAGCCTGATCGCCCCTAACTGCCTTCCCCTGCTGGCCTGGTCACCCCTAACTGTCTCTGCCTCAGCCCCGCCAACATGGCTTTGTCCGGAAGGATGTCCAGAAGATGTCCAGTCTAATTAGGATATTACCCTTTATTAGTATAGATTGTAATGAGGTTGACTCTTTTACCATTTATCTGTTTGTCTCCACTGTTTTCTTTGTTCCTCTATTCCTCCTTTCTTTCCACATTGGACTATCCTATATAATTAAAGCCTAATATGCAAAGTGTCTGGTCATCCAGTCGTCTGGTCAGCCAATCAAAGTGTAATATACTAATGATATGCTAAGGCTGCTCAACTGCTTGCTATGATGTGCACTGACCACCAGGGGGCAGATGCTCCAACCGGTAGGTTAGCTTGCTGCTGGGGTCCGGCCAGTTGGGACTGAGCGAGGAGCAGGCCTAAGCCACCAGTCGGACATCCCCCAAGGGCTGCCGTACTGCCAGATGGTGCAGGCCAGGCTGAGGGACCACCCCCACCCCCGGAGTGCACGAATTTCATGCACTGGGCCTCTAGTTTAACTATGTTTAAGAATTCCAATTAATGTATCTATATTGGCCTTTTAACTGGAAGGATTTGTATTTTTCTTAGAGATTGCACTAGTTTGCACTAGGGATTACAGTATACCCCCTTACTTCTTCAGAGTTAATATTATACCATTTCACGTAAGACACAGAAACTTTACAGCTGTATAGTTCCATTTATCCCTAATAACACCCCATCCACAGCACTCTTTATGCTATAGTTGTTTGGCAGGTATATTAAAGTCTACACATACTGTAACCTGCAAGAAATATTATTTCTTTTTTAAATAATCATATGTATTTTAAAGAAATTAAGAGGAAAAAACAGGTCATCCCTGTGGTATTCCTCCCCAAAACCTATAACATCACTCTAACAATAAGAAAGCATTAGGCTAATCCAAATTGCAGGAAATTCTACAAAATATCAGACCAATACTCCTAAAGGGTATTAAGATCATGAAAGATAAGGAAAGGCTGGGGAACTGTCACAGGTTGGAGGTAACTGAGGTAAATGTGAATAATAGTGCAACGTGATATCCTGGACTGGATCCTGGAACAGAAAAAGAACATTAGCAGAAAAACTGGGAAAAAGTGTGAAACTTCTTGAGCATTGGGACATTTTTTCTACTCCCAAGGGCTTAGTATCAAGCTTTCAACAGTGACTTCTTGATGTGCTCAAGTCAGACATAAGGATAATAATAACAGCTGTTATTTATTGCATACTTAATGTATGCCAGACACATTTACATACAATGTGTCCTTTAATCCTCCCATCAACATCATCAACTCTGTTTTACTGGGAAGATGCTGAGCAAAGAGAAGTGCAGTCATGTGACCAAGGTCACACAGCTAGCAATTGCAGGAGCCAAGAATTGAACCCTGGGAGTTTGGCTTCAGCACTCACACCCTTAACTACCATGCTTGGTCTATGGGAATATTTATTGAATCATTGCCTTGAGGAATCAGGAAGCTCCATTAAAAGAATACATTGAATTGTCAAAAATAAAAACCGTAAAATATTGGAGGAAGAGACATTTAGGTAATTCTTTCTGACACAGCACAACGTATATATACCCTTGTTTCCCAAGCTTTAGTCAGCCTCTAGCCACCTCCCTGATTCCTGCCATGGCTGACATGACCTGGACTCTTAGTCACTTAGTATCTTTTAAATCAACTCAATTGTTTTTGTTTAAGTAAGTTACTTAAAAAGGAAAGTGACCTCATGTCACTTGTAAATGGAAAAGCAATATCATTTACCTTAAATAAATGGTAACCTAAAAATAAATACCATAGAAACAAAACAATGTCAATAAATTACAGTTACATGTTGGTGCCTGCCAAAGGCTCTGAGCCTGAGTGAGCTCTGTTCCTTCTTTGCTAAAACAGGGAAGATTCAGCAAATGTTAGAGAGGTGTTTGTGACAGACCAGCACCAAAAGATAGAAGACATAAGTCTTATCTGTAATTTGGAATTTGGTGATAAGAACAGTGGCTAAAACTAAATAGAAATTTATTTCTACCTCACACAAAAGTCCAGAGGTAGGTGGACGAGGGCTGCTATGACACCCTGCAGTGTTATGAAGAGACACTTTCTATCTTGTGATCCCACCAGGTCAGCTTGCAAGGTTACTTCAAGGACCAAGACTGCTGCTCCAACACCAGCCATCACGCCTGCTTTCCACAGAGCAGCAAAACAGAAAGGAGGAGAAAAAGGAACATCCCTTCTCTTTAAGACACTTTCTCGCTTTTGCTTACATCCCATTGGCTAGAATGTAGTCACATGGTCAGAGAGACAGGGAACTGTGGTTTTTATGTTGGGCAGTCAAGTGCCTACCGTAAAAATAAAAAGAAGAAAAAATCAGGGAATTATATTATTAGAGAAAAAGAGGACAATCGCAGCAATCTCTATGGCTTTATTATTCTCCATGCTGTACTGTCTGCCTCCAGGACGCACCTTCGATGGACCACCCGAGTCAAGCCAAGCCCAGACCTCTCCACCTGCCTCTGAAGTTGGTCTTGACCTCACTCCAAGCCGAGGAAAGCACTTCTCTTTCCCACTAAACTTACATTGTGTAAAGCCTTGTCCAGCTGCCCAAGCCCACCTCTTGCAGGCCCCCTGAGTTAAGTGGGCTGTGGTACAGCACAGCACTGCTATAGAGGAGGGCGTGCTGGGAGAGCCGGTCAGCTCTGGGTTTGCTTTCCGACTCTGCCCCGCCCAGCTGTGGTGGCCACCACTGATCTACGCTCTGAGATACTTTCTCATTATACCTGACACCGCATGCCAGAGGCCGGGGTTCTGGCCCATGGGTGAGAAGAATCTCTGGGCTGTAGTAACTCTGGCCCGATGCTCAAGGAGTTTCACATCTTAAAGGGAAGGTACACCACATCTGACACAAAGACATACACAAAAATAATTCTCAACATGAAGATATATACAAAAGTTGCCACAGATGGTCTTGACAACCACCAGCAAGTTGTAGATGGAAACCCTCTCATATCAGGTGACCTTAAATTATAATCTGAAAAGAGGAGATGTGACATGGCCAAGGGAGGGAGGGGCGTTATGGGGCACAGTCACTGATAACCTCAGAGATGGGTCACAGATGCTGGGGTGGCCACCCACCTAGATCACCGAGATCATCCCTCCAGGGTAGGGCTGGGATCATAGGGTTTTAGAGGAGGAGGCAATCTGGAGACCCCTGCCCACTGGTTCTCTGTGTTGTCATTGTCAAAGACATCTTACCTTATAATAGAGAAACATGCAAATTGACCGCACCTCCGCTATGCCCATGATTGGGCCTGCCAGAGGCTGGGGGCGGGACTCCAGGTGGCCCATCCGGCCGTTGGGAAGACCAAGATGGCTGCGGGCAATCCAGTAAGTTCCGGGGGTCTGAATGGCGATCGCCACCAGCAGGGGCGTGTCCGGGCCGAGCCCGGCGCTCCCCGGGGTGTCAGCATGGCGATCGCCACCCGGGGGGCGGGTCCGGGCCGAGTGGCGATCGCCACCCTGGAGGGCGGGTCCGCTCCAAGCCCGGCGCTCCCCGGGGTGTCAGCATGGCGATCGCCACCTGGGGGGCGGGTCCGCTCAGAGCCCGGCGCTCCCCGGGGTGTCAGCATGGCGATCGCCACGGGGGGGGGGCGTGTCCGGGCCGAGACCGGCGCTCCCCGGGTGTCAGCATGGCGATCGCCACCCGGGGGGGCGTGTCCGGGCCGAGTGGCGATCGCCATCCTGGAGGGCGGGTCCGCTCCGAGCCCAGTGCTCCCCGGGGTGTCAGCATGGCGATCGCCACCCGGAGGGGCGGGTCCGGGCCGAGCCCGGCGCTCCCCGGGGTGTCAGCATGGCGATCGCCACCCGGGGGGGGCGGGTCCGCTCCGAGCCCAGTGCTCCCCGGGGTGTCAAAATGGCGATCGCCACCCGGAGGGGCGGGTCCGGGCCGAGCCGGCGCTCCCCGGGGTGTCAGCATGGCGATCGCCACCGGGGGGGGCGGGTCCGGGCCGAGCCGGCGCTCCCCGGGGTGTCAGCATGGCGATCGCCACCGGGGGGGGCGGGTCCGGGCCGAGCCCGGCGCTCCCCGGGGTGTCAGCATGGCGATCGCCACCCGGGGACGGGTCCGGGCCGAGCCCGGCGCTCCCCCGGGTGTCAGCATGGCGATCGCCACCCGGGGGGGCGGGTCCGGGCCGAGCCCGGCGCTCCCCGGGGTGTCAGCATGGCGATCGCCACCCGGGGGGGCGGGTCCGGGCCGAGCCCGGCGCTCCCCGGGGTGTCAGCATGGCGATCGCCACCCGGGGGGGCGGGTCCGGGCCGAGCCCGGCGCTCCCCGGGGTGTCAGCATGGCGATCGCCACCCGGGGGGGCGGGTCCGGGCCGAGCCCGGCGCTCCCCGGGGTGTCAGCATGGCGATCGCCACCCGGGGGGGCGGGTCCGGGCAGAGTGGCGATCGCCACCCTGGGGGGCGGGTCCGGGCCGAGCCCGGCGCTCCCCGGGGTGTCAGCATGGCGATCGCCACCCGGGGGGGCGGGTCCGGGCAGAGTGGCGATCGCCACCCTGGGGGGCGGGTCCGGGCCGAGCCCGGCGCTCCCCGGGGTGTCAGCATGGCGATCGCCACCCGGGGGGCGGGTCCGCTCAGAGCCCGGCGCTCCCTGGGGTGTCAGCATGGCGATCGCCACCCGGGGGGGCGGGTCCGGGCCGAGCCCGGCGCTCCCCGGGGTGTCAGCATGGCGATCGCCACCGGGGGGCGGGTCCTGGCCTAGCCCGGCGCTCCCTCGGGTGTCAGCATGGCGATCGCCACCCGGGGGGGCGTGTCCGGGCCGAGCCCGGCGCTCCCCCAGGTGTCAGCATGGCGATAGCCACCCGGGGGGGCGTGTCCGGGCAGAGTGGCGATCGCCACCCTGGAGGGCGGGTCCGGGCCGAGCCCTGCGCTCCCCGAGGTGTCAGCATGGCGATCGCCACCCGGGAGGGCGGGTCCGGGCCGAGCCCGGCGCTCCCCGGGGTGTCAGCATGGCCATCGCCACCCGGGGGGGCGTGTCCGGGCCGAGCCCGGCGCTCCCCGGGGTGTCAGCATGGCGATCGCCACCCGGGGGGTCGTGTCCGGGCCGAGCCCGGCGCTCCCTGGGGTGTCCGCATGGCGATCGCCACCCCGGGGGGCGGGTCCGGGCCGAGCCCGGCGCTCCCCGGGGTGTCCGCATGGTTATCGCCACCGGGGGCGGTGTGTCCGGGCCGAGCCCGGCGCTCCCCGGGGTGTCAGCAGGGCGATCGCCACCCGGGGGCGTGTCCAGGCGGAGCCTGGCGCTCCCTGGGTGTCCGCATCCATGGCCACCCGGGGGGCGTGTCCTGTCCGAGCCAGGCGCTGCCGGGTGTCCCGGGTGGCCATCGCCACCCTGGGGGGGCGATTCGGGCGGAGCCATGCGTTCCGGGGGCATCCGGGGGCCATCGCCACCCTAGGTTGGGCGTGGCAGGACTCGCCCAGCCCCTCCCAGGGTCCCTGGGAACATTGCAGGCATGTGGTTGCTGAGACCCAGACCAGGCCTCTGGCCACAGATTCATAGCTTTGCAGAGACCTAGGGCAGGGATCTGCTTCATCTGCAGAGAGACGGAGGTTCTATAGTGCCCCCAAGATGTGGGTGGGCCCAGCCAGGGGTCAAGGGGCATGGAAGGACTCCTGGCAGAGGGGCAAGGACCCTCACTCCTGAGGCGGGGGTTGAGGGATGGAGCCACCTCAGTGGAGGGGTGCTGCACTGCAGGGTACTGGACTGACTGAGGTGATTCAGAGAAGCTCCCAGTGCTAATGGGCCTCGCTCAGGCGGCCTTCACACTTCAGAGGCAGTGACTACTGCTCCTGCCTTGACCCACAAGCAAGCTCGCTACACCCTGCCCCATAGCAGAGCATGCCTAGGCAGTGAGTGGGACGCCTTCCACCTGCTTCGGAGAAGGCGGGGCAGTAAAGAATGGGGGGAGAGGAAAGAATGTGGAGCATCTGCAATGAAGAGGTGCTTGAGAAAGAGGCTGGGAAGCCTGACTGGAAGGTTTGTTCTGTTTGCTGGGCCGCTGCCCCTTAGGAAGCGCAAAGAGCATGGCTCTGAGGGCTTCCTGTGTGCTCTGAGGGCTTCCTGAGTCAAGTTCCACAGCCAACTGGAATTGGCCTCAGTTTCCTGGTCTGTAAAATGGATGAAGCCTGTCCCAGTGCCTTCACTGAGCTTTGATGGCCAATTGAGATACTATATAAAGAAAATGAGGGAAGAAGTGAGAAAGAAAAGGACGGACAAAAAAACACAAAAGAAAGACTGAAAGGAACCTGTAAACCCATTGTCACTTAAATAGGGAATATAGTCAATAGTGTTGTAATGATGGTATGATGCCAGGTGGGTACTAGAAATATCGGGGAACACTTTGTAAAGTATATGATTGTCTAACCACTATTCTGTAACTAATATAAAACCTGAAACCAATACAAAATAATGTTGAATGTAAAGAAATGAAAATTGGAGTGAAATTTTTATAAATTTCAAAGTTTAAATAAAAGCTGTAAAGGAAGGAAGGGGAGAATAAAAAGTGTTTTTCATTTTGCCACTTCATTAAAAAGACAGTTGTCTTTATGTGATGCTTTTATACTTTTCTAAGTCATTATCTCATTTTAATTTCCGGGCAACTTAAAGACAAGGTAAGTATTCCCTCCACTATTCAAAGAAAGGAAATCTTGGTGTCTGGTCCTAATGATTCAATCGTCAAGCCCTTATTGTAAAGCAGGGTTAGTAAAATTTTCTGTGCAGGGTCATATCTATACTAATAAAAGCCTTGGGGGTGATCAGGCCAGCAGGGGAGGGTATTTGGGGGCAATCAGGCCCGCAGAGGAGCAGTTAGGGGTCAATCAGGCAGGTAGGTGAGCGGTTAGGAGCCAGCAGTCCCGGATTGTGAGAAGAATGTCCAACTGCAGGATTAGGCCCGATTCCTGTGTGGAATCGGGCCTAATCCTGCAGTTGGACATCCCCCGAGGGGTCCCATATTAGAGAGGGTGCAAGCTGGGCTGAGGGACACCCTCCCCAGTGCACGAATTTCGTGCACCGGGCCCCTAGTCTTTTAATAAGTATCTCCCCAATGGACTTCTGTTTTAAGGGATGCTTGCCAATTAAATTGTACAAATTAAGAATTAATTCCTGTTTCCTATATTTTCATCCAAGATGCACATCTGCCAGTCAGCAGGTCTGGCGAACATGGGCAAAACAACAGGGCCAAGCTGAGCTGACAGATGTTTGACCCTTGCCTCCTGCGTAGGCGCATGCTTGAGAAAAGCCACTTTAGATGGGAGTTTTAAAAACACCAGAAAGATGCCCAGCTGGTGTGGCTCAGTGGTTGAGCGTCAACCTATGAATCAAGCCACGGTTCAATTCCCAGTCAGGGCACATGCCCAGGTTTTGGGCTCAGTCCCCAGTAGGAGGCATGCAGGAGGCAGCTGATCATCAGTGATGTTTCCATATCTCCCTCTTCCTTCCTCTCTGAAATCAATAAAAATATATTTAAAGGGGGAGAGGGGGCGGCCAGGAAGGAAGCACCAGAAAGAACTACTGAGCCAGTCCCACTCTTGGCATCTTTTACCATCTTTGCTGGTCTCCAGCCTCCTCCCAGGTAGGAAAGAGTTAATCTTCCTGTCCAGTCTCCTCAGTTTACTAGTGGGAAAACTGGGGCCCAGGAGGGGAAATGGCCTGGCCAAGGCCACGGAGCTAAGGATGGAGAGATGGAGCTAGACCTGTGCCTCAGACCTCCTGACTGGTGGCCACTATCCTTCCCACGTCTCCACCCTCCCCATCGCTCAGTTCAAAACTCCAACCAGCCGTCTGACAGCAGTGTGGGAACCAGCTTGGCAGAGTCGCAGGGGGAAAGGGATCCCTCCCAGAGAAAGGGGTTTAGAACCATCCACACCCAAGGATATAAAGCAGAAAGGACGCCTGGATCAGAAGGCCAAGGCGCTGCCAAAATGCCATGGGTGCTATAAATTAAGCAGCCAAACATGCCAGACTCGTTATAATTACCCGGCACGCTGACAGCGTGTCTGAAGGCTGCAGTCTTTATGACGGGTCCCAGGACATTAATCCGGCTTGTTATATGATCCTGTACGGGTGATAAGAGAAAGTATTGTTTTTCCCAAACGCCATCCAGATCAAGCTCAGGCACAGACCACCCAGAAAGCCGTTGCAACCTGTCACGCTTGAACAGAAGAATAAATTGCAATGTTTTTATTCCCAGCCCCTATGAAATCACTGACTCTCTCATATAACGTGTCAGACTAACCTGTGACCCAGTCAGAGAAACCAAGCGTTAGCTCCGTTTCTTAGTAGCTGCGTGACCTGAAGCAAGCCACGGCTCTCAGGGGCCTCAGGTCCTCAGTCAGAAAGTGGTGACGTTAGTCCCCGGATGAGTGTGCTAGAACTGCCCTAACTAAGTGCCACAGACGGGGGATTTAAACAACAGCAGCGTATTGTCTCTTAGATCTGGAGGCTGGAAGTCCAAGGTCAAGGTGTCAACAGAGTTGCTTTCTTTTAAGGGCTGTGATGTCTTTCTTTGTATTCGTGTTGATTGCATGTGGCTGTAGTTCATTCATTTTAATGGCTATATGAATAGGTCACAAATTTTAAAAATTTATTTTCTGTTTGTCTCTTCCCCCCGCCCCCCCCCCAGCCCGCCCCCTTCTTTTTTTAATGTTACAAATGATGTTGCAAGAAGGTTCTTGAGCTGAGGGGACTCCCTTGCTCCTCTGCAGTGTGGACCTAGATGTGGGTGCCTGGGGCAGGGGGCAGGAGCATCTTCACCTCTTCTGTATCTTGCCACACTTTTCTCAGAAGTGGTTCTACCAATTTATACTCCCACCTGTAGGCATTTGGACTCACCACAGCCTTCCTTGCACTTGCTATGATTGGACACTTAAATTCTTGCCAAGCTAATGGGTAGGAAATGGTGTCTCACCGGGATTTTAATTTGCATTTTTCCCTCATTAACAGTGAAATTGAACATCTTTTCATGTCTTTTTTAAAACCTGGTCTGAATCTTTAGGAAAGACCCCCTGTGAGATTTAAGGGAAAGTACAGAATAGCCAGAAATTAAATCTTTACCCTGGCACTCAGTAATCCAGAACTCTTCTAACCCCTGGGTAACAAATTCACAGCTACCTGAGTAGTCTGGAGGAGTTGATCTGTGAAGGCAGGAGGGAGAGAGTACCTGGGTAAGAGAGTCCTGCTCCAAGCCCATCCATCCACCGAATGCTCTTCCAGGTCCGCACAGCGCCCCTAGAGGTAACTGATGGTAACCACTGCAAAGCCTGTCATGGATGGCAAGGGAGCCCAGCCTTGGGAGAGAAAGTGAACAAGAGAAAAAGTAAGATCAAGAGGCCACAGGGAAATTTGGTGTGACATATTCTAAGTAAAGTCTATTGAGATACAAGACAGATAGAACAGTATATAATTGCAAGTGCCCAGCCCAATGAATTTCACAAAGTGAACATTTTTATGTAACCACAACCCCAAACTAGAATAGAACATTACCAACACCCCCAACGTTCCGCTCCCCTCCCCTCCCAACCACTCTTCCTCCACCCCTCCAAGGTAGGGTACCATATGTTTTTAAAATATATTATTCTGGCTGTTGAAGGGTATGAGAGTGGAGTTCTCTGGATTTTCCCTTGAATCCCACTAGGGAAGGTACCTGAAGTTATTAGGAAATGGTGTCTCATCAGAATAGCCACTATAGATGGGAGTTTTAAAAATGCCAGCATTTTTAAACATTCCAGCAAAGACCCAAACTATAGCAAGGTCTCTGAGGTCCTGTCTACTTGGGCAGTGGGTGGGTGGGGGTAAAGCCCTGGGTGGGGTGTGGCTCATTGTCCAGAGAAGCAGTGATTATTTACTAACGGGAAGGAAAGTTCAGATGTTTGAATACCAGCCTGGACGGTCTGTGTGTAAAGCTGAGTGTCAGCAGAGGGTGCCAGTGAGAGGCAAACTGACGGAGAGGTTTCCACAGTGCACACGAGGAGGGTGGTGGCTGAGTCTGGCTGTGGAGATAGAAAGAAATGGGTAGTCGCTATATTTTGAGTATATTTTGGTGGAAGAACTCACAGGACCTGGAGATGGATTGTATGAGGGGGTGGGGGTAAAGAAAGTGTGAAGGACCAAGCCCAGGTTTCCTGGGCAGAGGCCCATGTCATTTACCAAGATGGGGTCTCTCAGAGGAGGAGAGGGTTAGAATGATGACCGTGAGTTCTGTCTTGGACACATTAAATCTGGATGCTTCTGAGCTCAGCATGTGGAAATGTCAAGTCAAGAATTAAAAATAGGATTTGGGAACTAAAAGAAAGGTCTGAATTGAAGATGTAAACCTGGGAGTCAGTAACCTATGGAAGCTACTTAAGACCATGAATATAAACAAGATTCCTAAGGAGAGAGAACCAAAAAGGGCCTAACCAGTTATTATATTGTTATTACATATATACTAGAGGCCCAGTACACGAAATTCATGCACTCGGGAGTGGGTGGGGGAGGTCCTTCAGGCTGGCCTGTACCCTCTAACAGTCCGGGAGCCCTCGGGGGATGTCCGACTGATGGCTTAGGCCCGCTCCCCATGGGCAGTCGGACATCCTTAGCGCTGCCATGGAGGCAGGAGAGATTCTTGCCACTGCCGCTGTGCTCACCAGCAATGAGCCCGGCTTCTGGCTGAGTGGTGTTCCCCCTGTGGGAGTGCACTGACCACCAGGGGCAGCTCCTGTGTTGAGTGGGATCGGGCCAAAACTGGCTCTCCAACATCCCCCAAGGGGTCCCCGATAGCGAGAGGGTGCAGGCCAGGCCGAGGGACCCCACCAGTGCACAATCAGGGCCTGGGAGGGATGCAGGAGTTTGGCCAGTTGGGGAGGGACCAGGAGAGGGCTACAGGGTGTATCTGGCCCATCTTGCTCAGTCCCAATCGACCAGACCCCAGCAGCAAGCTAATCTACCAGTTGGAGCATCTGCCCCCTGGTGATCAGTGCACATCATAGCAACTGGTCAACTGGTCGACTGTCTGCCCCCTGGTGGTCAGTGCATGTCATAGCGACTGGTTGACCAGTTGACTGTCTGTCGCCTGGTGGTCAGTGCACGTCATAGTGAGCGGTTGAGCGGCCTTAGCATATCATTAGCATATTACGCTATTGGTTGAATGGACGACCGGACACTTAGCATATTAGGCTTTTATTATGTAGGATATTTTTTACTTCAGAGAGGAAGGGAGAGGGCAAGAGAGATAAAAACATCAATGATGAGGGAGAATCACTGACCTGCCACCTCCTGCATGCCCTACATTGGGAATTGACCCCGCAACCTGGGCATGTGCCCTGACCGGGAATCAAAGCGTGACCTCCCAGTTCACGCTCAACCACGCCGGTTGGGCATCTAACCAGTTATTATTAAACAGTCTTTGAATGTGTTAATGATATGGAGGCTACGCTTTTAAGAGTCCTGTTTTTTAGACAAATATACTAAAACGTTTATAATAAAATAATATAAAGTGTGGGGTTTGCCTAAAAGTAAACCAGGGGAAGAAGGACTATTATGATTGTTTAGGCCATAAGTTGGTAATTGTTGAAGATGGGTGATGAGCACATGGGAGTTCATTACACTAGTCTTTCTATTTTTATATGTTAGAAGTTTTCTGTACAAAAAAAAGAAAAATAGATTTAAAGGAAAACAAAGTCACAACACAGAGCCTTAAAGACCTCCAGCGTTTAGCAGTCAGATGTAGGACGTAGGAAAGCCTGCAAAGGAAACAGAAGAAGTGAAGGGTCAGAGGAGGTCAACCACACCGTGGGGGTCCCTGAAGCTAACAGGCGAGAGGCACTGAAGAAGGAGCACATGGCAGCTGGATGGTTAGGGATTCCGAGGGCAAGTCCGATGGACTTCTAATTGTGCCCGATAGATTTAGCGACATGGGGGCCACTGGTGACCGCCATAAAGGCAGTGCCAGGAAAGAAGGTTCAGTGTCAGAAATCCACCCAGGGTGATCTGAGGAAGAAAGAAGACGAGAGCGAGCAGGAGGATGTGTAGGCACCTGTTTTGACAAGCTTGACTGTGAACAAGAACAGAAGGGCAAGGAGTTGAGGGAAGGTTTTCTTTTGCAATGAGAGAGACAGGGCAGATTGATCCAAGGGAAAGGGAGAAATCAAAGGGGGGTGAGGGGAGGTGAACCAATGCATTGTCCAGAGAAGTACAAGGCCACAATGTTAAAAAATAAAAATAGCCACAAGAGTGTCTCTGCATAGCGCCCTGCACATTCTAAGTCATGTCTCCAGCCTGGCTAATTTGGGCTCCAAACGGGCTCATGGTGATATTTTAAATTTTTCTGTGTGCCCTAGCTGGTTTGGCTCAGTGGATAGAGCATCAGCCTGAGGACTGAAGGGTCCCTGGGTTTGATTCCGGTTAAGGGCACATGCCTGGGTTGCGGGCTCCATCCCCAATAGTGGGTGTGTAGGAGGCAGCCAATCAATGATTCTCTCTCATCATTGATGTTTCTATCTCTCTTTCCCTTTCCCTTCCTCTCTGAAATCAATGTACGTTTAAAGGAAATTTTTTTCTGTGTAATCCACATTTAACATACATAGAAGCTGGGGAGCTCTGGGGGACTCTTGCAGAGACTACCCAGCTTAACAAAAGCAGAGTTTCTACTGGAGCCCATCATCTCTGGCTACCCAGGTCAGGTTGTGGGCTCAGGGATGGACACTGGGGCAAGGGGACTCGGGTGGTGGCAGGCAGGGCACCAGGGTGAGACCTCTCCCCAGGGCACACCAGCGATTCCTTGGGCGCCCTCTCTGGTGTGGGCATTGTTAACCCACCACAGTGGCGTAGAAACAGGAGGTTTCTGCTCCTCCAGGACAGTGGCCCTCTTAGGGCAGGAAGCTGAGAAAAGCACCTCCTCTGCCAGGGAACCAGAGGCCTGCCAGGCTCGGACCATCACTTAGCCGTACGCCAGGCCAGAACAGAGCTTTGCTTTTATGAAGCCACGAGCAAAGGGCCAAAGAAAGCAATAGTAGGACCCTCTACTGTACCCCTAGGAGACAGCTCCCTGCCCCCAGCCCTCATGCAGCCCTCCCCTCTGCAGAGGGACTGTGACTGTGACTCACTCCTCCCCAGGGAGCAGCCTGTAGAGGAAATGGCGGGGAGTGCACAGGAGGGACTCTGCATGGACGGACCTGGGGCAGGTCCTGGTCTCCAGGAAGGAAAAACAGAAGGACTGGAATTACTATGGTTGGCAGAAGTCCCGATCTCCAGGACGCCTGGTGAGTAGCATGAGGGAAGGACAGTGAGGGGAAGGGGTGCGTGCTCACCTGCCCTTGGAGGCCAGTTTTCCGGTTATGGCTGGGCCACCACCTCCAGCCTGGAGGCAGGGGCAGAGGCAGAGCTGGACCTAAACGGGCCTGTCTGCTTCTATAGGCACAGATCACCGACCCCCTAGCCCGGAGTGATGGGCCCCATCACACCCACAGATGTGAGCGGCTGTGGAGAGAATCTTTTAGATGTCGCTTGTCACAGGCTAACAGTTTTACATCCTTTTATTTTGGACCTCTTACAAAAAGAAAAATCGAAAGCCTGATTCTCCTCTGGATCTAACCCCATCTTTGCAGAAAAATAGCACATAAGGTAATGATCTGAACAAGGAAACAATGCAGACATTCAGACCATGCTCTCTATTGCCAGAGCCCCCAAAATCTCAGTCCCAGCCCTTAACAGTGTTCTCTAAACACAGATTCTCAGTGGTCAGCTCCTGGCTGGAGATGAGACAGAGCTCTTGTGTAGGAGCCCTGTGGCTGAAATGAAGGCTCTGTCCGCCTTCCCTGGGTATGTGTGGAGAGCCAACTCTGTTGCAAGCATGGAATGCAAACATGAATATGATAGAAAGGTCCCTGCCCTCAGACAACTCCCATTCCGGTGAGGGGAGACAGGCCATAATACATAACCTCCCACCCTCAGAGCCCCCAGCTTCTATGTAGTATGTTAAATGGTGTTTACAAAGAAAACCTCAAAATATCACCACTGTCTTGCCAGCCTCGTGGAGCATGAGCCCGTTTGAAGCTCCAATGAGTCAGGCTAAAGTCATGGCTTAGAATGGGCAGGGTGCTATGCAGAGACAGACATGCTACAGGGCCTGGCCCAAGTCCAGAAAACCGTTCACGTCTTCTTTGGCCCATGTGTCCATTCATTCTTCCATCCTACAGGCATCTACTAATTGCCCTCTAGTACCCAGTGCTGGGCTGGCGACAGAAAGATTTCCGGTCACTGCCACATACTATAATCAGCTCCTCATTCAAATACTTGTTGGACACTAACACTGAGACGTCCTAGCCCACAGCGGCTCCTGAGGCCTGAGGAAACCAAAGCTTGAATAAGGACAATTGTGGCAAATCATGCAAAAAAGGCCCCAGAGCTGTCAGTCACAGCACCTCCCACCCCTGGCCTCAGGCTGCCCCTCTCTTCCTCCAGGTCTCTGCTCAAAGCCCTTTGTCCTGGAGGCCTGCTCTGACCATCCTCCCGTCCAGTCCCCTGACGCTGCTTTCGGTTTCTTCGTGGTACTGTTACCCTCCGATCTTACATGGATTGTCTTGCTCAAATATCAAGTCCATGAAGGCAGAGATCTTGTCCTGCTCCCTGCGGAGTTCTAGGCTCCTGTCACGGGGCTTACTGGGAGAAGGGAGGGAGGAGGGAAAATGCTATGAGGTACCAACTCTGGCAGACCTGCGCAGGACTTCGGGGGGAGGTGGCCCAGGGCTGGTAGGAATTCCCTGGGTGGAGAAGAGAGGACCAGGCCGTCAGGCAAAGGGAGCGGCCCCTACAAGGTTAAGGAGGCTAGAAGGAGCCACAAGTGGGCTAAATGCGGTAGGAGGGGAGGCAGAGAGGTAGGTGGGGCAGCTCCAGATGGGCACTGATGCTGTGAGGTGGTCAGGGAAGCTGCACAGACGATGAGGAGGGGCGGGTGTGCTCGAGCAGGGAGCCATGGGGCGGGAGGGAAGCTTATCGGCAAGGAACTACTTGATTTAGCAGCTTTCAGACAGAGCCAGCAGAGCAGGGAGGCAAGTTCCAGGGTTCCAGAGGGTCGCCAAGCACAGAGGTAGAGCCTGAGAAGCTTCATGGAGGAGGCGAGCCTTGTGCAGGCTTCTGCAGGCCCCAGGCCACACCAGAGGGCTGAGCTGGGGCTCGGTGAACCCTGGTGCCTCTGAAAGCGCAGAGTGAGAGGAAGGGAAAGAGCAGGAAGGTGTCAGGGACAAGCTGTCCGCGGCTGACAGCCACCTGCTCCTCCACCTCTGCCTCCCAGCTGAACACATCCCCAACTGCTAGGTGAACTTAGGCTAATTATTCTGCCAGGAAACACCTGCATAGACAGGGCCGTGGCTCCCCATGGCCCCCACCCCAGCCTAGGCAGCCTTGAGTGTTCTCTGCCCACTCCCCCATCCCCGTCTGGTGCCATCTCAAGGCCAGGGACCTGTTCCAGACACAACTCAGCCCCCAGCCCACTCTGGGCCTCCTTGGCTCTGTCCCAGCTTGCCTGGGGTTTGGGATTGGGGTCTCTGGGGCTAAGCCGGGCCTGGGGAAAGGGGGCACAGGGGCTGTGTCTCCTCGGCTTTTGTAGGTGCCCTGGGCTCTACTGCCCTCTCCTTCCCACCTGCACACAGGAGAGGAGGGCAAGATGCACCCAACACAGAGCCTCCCCTCAGAACCCACCAACAAGCCGCCATCAGGCTCAGGCCTTGAGGAGGGACCCAAACTCTGGGAAAATTAGCAAGTCCACCCCCTGCCCCGTCCTACTTTTGGACACAGGGGAGACACATATTTATATAGCACTGCTCCTTATAGCTCTAAAGTCAGTTTTTGGTGCAAAAACATAAAAAAATGTATTATGTATGACTTGGTATCACATTTGATATATTTAGATAATTTTTCAGAAGAGAAAACCAACAAAACCTCTCTGGGGAAAGACATTCCCTCCTTCCTCCCCCCAATTTTGGAGTTATTTTCAGTGCCTCCCTGGCTCTCCTCTGGAGAGGGACGAGGTGGGGCCCCCACCCCCACCCAGGAGCCGGCTCTGGGGAGAGGCGCGGGTGCAGTTCTTCCGGTGCACACGCCCCACCAAGGGATGTCAAATTGATTAACTTCATCATGGTAGTGAGCTCTCTAATGTTTTTCTTTGCAATGTCTCGGCTCTAAATGATCGTGACCCAAGGCAATTTACAGTTACTTCCATTTTTTTTAATGAAGTCTGATTTAATAGTCGGAATGGTTAATGGCCTCGTCTGTCACACATAATAAAACAGAGCCTAATTGTATTTTAAAAAGGCCCTTTTGGTATGAACAGAAGCAACAACTTGATTGCATTGCGAGGCAGGGCTTTGGTGTGCGCTAAGATGGCTGCCCAAGGGCGCCAGACACTTTCTCCCTCAGTCCTCATTTCACCCTCCCCCTCTTCCCCTTCACCCACAGTTCTTTCTTCTGAGGGAAATGTCTAATTCCCCCAACCAATTAAAACCCGTGGCCATCCTGCCAGCTTTCTCAGGATGCCCAGCCCCAGCCTTGGTCTCCCAGGGCTCTCACTCCTTTCCATAATTATAGCCCTCCAGGCCCTCCCATGGAAGCAAGTGGCCTGAATCCCATTTTACACCTGGGAAAACTGAGGCTGGCTTGCCTGACTTGCTCAGAGCCCCAAGGGTGGTGAGTCAGAGCCTCTGGTAGGCACTGTTGCCAGCCCTAACTATGGACACTCCCCACCCAGTCAGACACCCGCCACATGCTCCTCCGCCTGTGGCAGAATGGGCCCCTGTGAGCCAGGCCAGGTGTCCTGTCCTCTCAGAATCATTGTGGTTGGCCACTGAATCCAAAACCCATGGGGAAACTGAGGCAAAGGGAAGGATTCACCCAAGAGCTCAGAGCTTGTTCAAAGGGAGCTGAGGTTAAATTTTGGTCATTGAGCAAATAATACACTTGCTTCCTATAAAATACAAAAGCAGGGCCTGTCCTTTAGGAGAACCTGGGAACACTTACTCTCCTGCCCTCCCTGCCTACTCTCCTGGGCAGCCTCCATTCAGGGCCCTGCCTACCCCACGGTGTCCCAGCACTCCCTGAGAGGGCCAGCCTGGAGCCGTGGGCGAGGTTTACCAGTTAGCCAAGGCAGATGTCACAGGGAAAGGCCTGAGGATGTGGTGCACCTCAGTGGAGGTGGCCTAGCTAACATCACACTGAATGCTGGTGCCACAGGGAGTGAGAGACGGGGAAAAGAACAATGGACTTGATGTCCTGAGGCCATGGGTTAGTTGGCCACCAGCAAGCCATGTGACCTTGGGTGCCTGCTCCCCTCTCTGAGTACCAGCTTTCCCTCTGTAAAATATACCCCTGTTCTTCATGCCTCCTTAGGCCATTGGGAGGGTCGCCAGACATAACGGCTGTAGAAATCTCACTATTGGATCATGCCAGCTCTAGAGAGAGACCTGCCCCCCCCCCCCACCACACACACACACAACTCCTGGCTGTGGGGACATCTCCTTTATGCCCCTGCCTTTAGTGGGAGCTTTGCTAAGGGCAGATGGGGGTGCAGGCAGGCCCACAGAGCCAGTCTGCAGTGAAGCCAGATTCCTGTGGAAGAAGGGGTTGGCTTGGCCTAGCCGGGGCATGCACCCTCTGATCTTGGGAAATGGGGCCTGTCTGGACACTCCACCCTTTGCCATGTAGCCTTTTTGAAGTGCTGGTGCTCGAAAGAAGGCCGAGGAAAAATAAGGAGCATGTGGGGTCTTGCCAATGTCTTTGGCTGGAGGAGTGGGTGGCTGGGAGAGGCATCCAGGCTCGGCTGGGCAGAGGGCCTGAAGGCTGGTGCCAGAACTTACAGATCATCTCTGGGGGCAGAGCCCATCTCTGTGCAGGTCCATCTGGCTTCTCTTATAAGGGAAAGGGAATAAGGATGGGGGGCCTTCTGGCCCCTTGTAGAAAGGTGCAGGGAAAGATGGGCCTAGAGTCGGACAGACCAGCTTCCTGCCTGCCCAGCTTCCAAAATATGTGATTTGGACCCTGTCTCATTTATAATGAACAACCAGTGATCAGGACATGGAGGGTGTGGGCAGATCTCACATAATCATCCTCACCTGTGAGATTACATGGAGAGTCTGTATTACGCAGAAATCCCTACTGGCCCAGTGGGCAGACAGAGAACACGATGGGGAAAATCAGAAGGCACCAGGGATGGCTGTGGCACAGGCTCCACTGGAAAAAAAAAGATTAAAATGATCCTTTACAAAAAGAAAGCTTGATGACTCTCAATGTGCCACAGGTTCCACCTAGACACAGGAACACATTCTCCTCAGGGACATGAGAAGCAAGCATTTAGCCATGATTGTCTCTGGCAGCCCTCTTGTAACTATAAGTATATAAAGGAACCTCAGGATGAATCTAGCATTTCCCTCAGTTCCCTCTCACCCAGCTCAGGCCTCATTAAATACACCCTCAATTCCTTGTTCCTCCTTCTCTCTGTCATGCTTCCCTGGCAAAAGCCCAATGCTGGTTACATCAAGAGTCCATCCTCTCTGCTCCTGCAAATTAGCAAGGGAACAGAGCTGGAGAAAAGCACACAACTTTTGTATCAGTCAGCATAGGGCATGTTACAGTAACAAACAGCCCCTAGATCTCAGGGGCTTATACTTCTAAGGCTCATTTTTCACTCACAGAGAACAGGTCCACTGCAGGTCAGTGTGTTGCTCTGCTTCACAGTGTGGTCACTCCAGCATCCAAGTTGATTGAACGGTCTCTACTGGGACATGGTCAGTCTTGGGAAAGAGAGAAAACCAGACATGGTGAACACAACTTGTCTCCTAAGCTCCTGCTTTGAAGTGACACACATCACTTCCCTTCATATTTTGCTGATCACAAGTCTTATGGCCAAGCCTGATGTCATTAAGGCAGGAAAATAGAGTTCTCCCCCAGGAAGGGCTGGTGAATATTTTCACAAAATAATACCAAACAAGCTCCCAGTCTCACTTAAAAAGCATGCCACTCACCTAAATGGCTCTTGATGCTACCCAGCAAGTCTCCCTGTGACTAGTCTGTTCAGTTCCCCACACGGCTGTGTCACTATATTATGTCTTGCCCACTCTTCTCAAATGTCCAACACCTCTACTTTCATTCCAGTCTAGCAAATTAATGACTACTCTGATTTATAGAGGAAATAGAGACAACCAGAAATTTTTCCAATGCTTTCATCACCAAAGCAACCAACTTAGCTGTACCTGAGTACATGTTCTCGGCCTCCTCTCCTCTCACCATGCCTGGACTCTCCATGCTCCTATCCAAAGCCCTTCCATTTGTGCAATGAATTTTATACCATTCATCTACTCTGAATATCACTTCTGTCTCCCTTCTCTGATGGGTTATTCTCCTTAGAATCAAATATACTGTCATTATCCATCTTTAAAAATGCTCGCTTGATCCCACATCCCTCTTCAACTCCCACCTCATTTCTTTGCTCCCGTTTATGGCAAAACTCTTCCAAAAATGTTGTCTACACTCTGTCGCCAATTAATCAACTTACCTTCTCTCTTGGCCCATTCCACGCAGGATTTTTGTCCACCACCCACAGGAACTGGTCTTGCACAGACACCAGTGACCTCCACGTTCTTCGTCCAATGGTCAATCTATTCTCACCTTTCTTATTCACCAGCAGCATTTGACACATGTCGTCACTCTGTCCTCCCTGAAACTTGGTCTCAGGGACAACACTATCCCTTTGTTCTCCTCTTTAACTGCTCATTCTCACTCTTTACTAGTTTCAACTCATCTTTATGACCCTTAAACTTTGAAGAATCTAGGGCTTAATGCTTTCTAGCCATACTCACTTCCTCAGTGGCCCATCAGACATGCAGCATTGAATACCACCTGCATCTGGATGTCCCTACCCTTACATCTCTAACCCCCTCACCACCCCTAAAGGTCAGATTTGTATATCTAGCTGCCTAACTTGGACATCCCTACTTGGACAACTCAAACATGTCCAAAAAAAAAAAAAAAAAAAAAAAAAAAAAAACCCTTGATTTTAACCCCTAAACCTATTACCTCCACCCCCAACCTTCTTCAAGTCATGCAGGCCAAAAATCATGAGTATTTCTTGACGCCCCATCCTGTAATGGGGTTCCCTGCTTCAGCCCTTGCCCTCTTCCAGGATGGAAGGGTTCTTTAAGACTACACTAAATCCAAGCACTCTTCTCAAAATCCTCCCAGGCTTCCATTGCAGGGAATAATGCAACGTACTCACCATGGCCTACAAAGTCCTAGGTGATTCGCCCATTGCTACTCCCTCTCTTCCTCCTCTCTCACCATGCCTGTCCCTTAGCCATTCTGATGTCCCCAAACTCACTGAGCAATTCTCACATGAGGTCTTTGTACTTGCTCTTCCCTCAGCCTGGAATGTTCTTCTCCCAGAAATCCACATGGCGTGCTTCCGTGGGTCTCTGCTCAAGTCACTTTATCAGAGAGGTCTCCCCTGACCATTCTATATAAAATAGGCTCCTCACAACTTCTGCTACTTCATACTCCCTTGCCCAGCTTGATTTATTTTTATATCATTTGTCACCATGTGCCCTATTTTTATTTGTCTCTCCCCAAAATAGAATGTAAATGACAAAAGAGGCAATTTTACTTGTTTTGTTCATTGTTGTAGCACCAGCCCCTAGAGCAGTGCCTAGCAAGAAGTAGGTACACAATAAATATTTGTTGAATGAATAAATGTGTGAATGAATTAATGAAGGCAATAGCAGAGCCCAGAGACAGGAAGTAACTCACTCCCTTGCAACACAGGGCCTAGGCTATTTTGAGACTTCTATTTTGTGAGACATTAGCTCCTTCACTATTTAGGCTATTTTAAATTGGATGCCTGTTCTTTTTTGCCAAGAGCATCCTAACTGAATCACTGCCACTTAGGCCAATGGGCAAGGAGGGAGCAAGAGTGCACAGGCCCCTGGCAGGAGAGCCCTGCCAGCAGCCCAGCTGAATAGGCTCAGGGAGCTGCCACTTCTGATGTGGTTTTATGATCCTGTCCCCAGGTTCACATCTAAAATGGCAGGACAGTGCCTCAGAGTGTACCAACATGCCAGCTGTGTACTAAAAAACTCTATGTTCCCCCAGGGCCCTGGATCCCTTGGAAGAGAGCTTAGGAATGGGGAAAAGATGGCAATAGAACTCTAGTACTTTCCCCTGAATCCATACCACTTCCTTAGATATCTCTCATTCCATGACTTTCTATTTACCCCACTGCCATGGACTGAAAGTATGTGTCCCTTCTCACCCCAGGAAAAAAAAGTCACATATTAAAGCTTTAATCCCTAATGTAAGGTAACTGGAGGTGGGGGCCTTTGGGGGGTGTTTGGTCATGAAGGTGGAGCCCTTATAGGGACAAGTGCCCTTATAAAAAAAGGAAGTGACCAGAGTGTCCCCTCCTCTCTTCTCCCCGCCATATGAGAAGACAACAAAAAGGTGGTCATCTGTAAGCCAGAAAGAGAGCCCCCACCAGAACCTAACCCCTAATGCTGCTGGCACCTTGATCTTGGAATTAGCAGCTTCCAGAAGCGTGAGAAAGAAATTTCTGTTCTATAAGCCACCCAGACTATGGTATTTTGTTATAGTAACCCAGACTAATACATCCTCATACTTAACCAATTTCAGTGTTCTTTATCCCCTGCTTTCAACCTGAAGAACTTCCTTGAGCATTTTTTCTTCTGTGAGTCTGGCACAAATTCCCTGCTTTTGTTTACCTTAAAATGTTTTTATTTCACATTTATTTTTGAGATATATTTTTGCAGGATATAGAATTCTGACAGATTTTTTTCATCACTACAAATATTAATTTATTGTCAATATTTTTTATTCTTATTGTTTGATGAGGAGTCAGCCATCATTCTCACTTTAGTGCCCTGTATGCAATGTCTTTTCTTATCTTGCTATTTTAAATATTTTTTATCTTTGGTATGCTGGCTTAGCAATTTAGCAATGTGTACTTGTACTTGTTTTCTCTGTATTTATCCTGTGTAGAATTCACTGATATTCCTGGATTTGTATGTTGCTGTTTTTTAATGCAACTTGAAAAATTTTAGCGATATTTCTTCAAATGTTTTTCTGTCCAACTCTCTTTTCCTTCTGGAATTCCAATTACATGTAGGTTACACTTTTTGATACAGGTCATTGAGGCTCTATTTTTTTTTTCAATATTTTCTTCTAGGTGTTTTGTTTGGATGATGACTTGTCTTCAAATTCACTGATTCATTCTTTGCTTGTATCCAATCCTCTGAATTTTTTATTGCATATATTGTGTAACCCATTTCTAGGGTTTTCTTTTGATTCTTTTCTTACAGTTTCCATATTTCTCCTGAAACTTTTTATCTCTTTACCAATTAATCCATTATTCATATTGATTCTTCAAAAGACTTATCAAATTTATTTTAGAATGATTGTCTGCTAATTACAACATCAGTGTTACCTGTGTGTCTGCTTCTGTTGACTAATATTTTTCTTTGACTATGGGTCACATCTTCCTGTTTGTTTGTTTTCCCATTTCTTGTAATTTTGGACTGTATGTTGAACATGATGGGTGATTTCTCATATAGACTCTGGATTCTGTTATCTCCCTCTGAAGAGTACAGTATGTTGCTCTAACAAGCTGTTTCGTTAGCAGCAGATCCTCTTAATCCTGAGATGGCTTAATTTCAGGTTCTGTTATGGTGGGTCTATTTCACTTTTGTCCTTTGTTGTAGGGTGAATCCCTTAGTGTTGAGATAATGTATCTTTACTCCTAAAGTGTAGCTTCTGGAGTTTCAATAGGAAGTCTGAAACCAAGTACTTGGAAAGACTTGAGCTGCAGTTGGGAAGCTACAATAAAATAAATCTCGGCTCAGTTCTTTCAGCTTTCCAGCTGTTGCTTTCCTCTAGGCACTTGGGAGTTTTAACCCCCACATGTACAATTAAGGAGTTAGGCAACAATTCAAGAAGAATTTATACACAGATTATGGGCTCTCTACTCTCTGACTCCATTTTTCCTCCTCAATTTCCAGCTTCTCTAGAAGCCTCAGCCCAGTCAGGCTGCTTCTTGCTGCTGGAGTTCTCCCTGTGTATTGCATGGGCCAGTAAGTACCCCCCGGGGCATGGGGGTAGGGTGGGGACCTGTATAAACATGGATCTCATCCAGTGTGGCTCCCTTCTCTCAAGAGTTGAATCTCCTCCAGAATCTGTCTGTTTTAGGCCACTCTCCCATGCCTCCAGAGCTTATAATTACTATCAGCACAAGAATTAGTCTGATACAAGCTACTCTGTGATTATCAGAGGCTGAAGTTCTCTCTTTTGGCTGTAGATACCTTCTATAATCTGACGACTCCCCAAATTTATATCTACAGCTTCAACCTCTCCCTGATGTCCAGACTTGTATATCCAACAGTTTCTGAATGTCAAATAGGCATTTCAAAGTATACATGAACAGAAGTAATGTCGTGATAATTTTCCTCGCAAAATTACTCCACCTACAGTCTTCTGCATCTCAGTAAATAGTATCTCTATTCTCCACAGCAAGCTTTGGAGACATCCTTGGCTTCTTCCTTTCCCTCACATTTTACATCCAATCCATCATAAAATTCTTAACACATATCCAGAATGAAATAGTACATCTTAACATACTAATAGTACATAAAAGGAAAGTGGTTAGGAGTATAAATGAAATAGACCAGCCATGGGATAATTGTGGCAGTTTGGTGATGGGTATATGGTTATTTGTTATTATCCTATTCTGTTTTCATAAATGTTTGAAATGACAAAACCACTTTCCACCACCGCCATCATCACCACCACCTCCTGCCTGGATTATTGCACATGGCTTCTGTCCTTGCCTCTCTACAGGTATGTCACTCTCAGCTCAGAACCCACTAATGCAGTGGTTCTCAACCTTTTTAATGCCGCGACCCTTTAATACAGTTCCTCATGTTGTGGTGACCCCCAACCATAAATTATTTTCGTTGCTACTTCATAACTGTAATTTTGCTACTTTTATGAATCGTAATGTAAATATCTGTGTTTTCCAATAGGCTCTACAGCAGCGGTTCTCAACCTGTGGGTCCCGACAGGTTGAGAACCGCTAGCAGGGTTGCCTAAGACGATGGGAGAGTCAGAGAGACAGCAGGGCCAGATAACAGGTACCTTCTGGAGCTCCAGGAGTTTGGAGTCTAAGAACAATGGGAAAGCAAGGATGGTCTTGAACACAGAAGTGACATAATCTGATTTACCTTTTTAAAAGATCAAATCATCTTTCCATTTCCACCCTTCAGATTAAAAAGACTGAACAAGTTTGATAATACACTGGGTTGATGAAGGCATGTGGCAAATGTAATTTGATCCAGCAATTTTACCACTGAGAACTTATCCTACAGATATACGTGTATCTGTGCAAAATGAGTACAAGTACAATGTTACTATAACATTATCTATAATAATCTATAATAATAAAAGCATTAATATGCTAATTAGACTGGACGGCCAAATGACCTCTGGACATCCTTCCGGACAAAGCCAGGGCTGCAAGGGCCGAGGCAAGCTGCTGTTGCTGTGAGGGTCGAGCCCCTTGCAAAAACTTTGTGCATCGGGCCTCTAGTTTATATATAAAACACTAGCACTAATCTAAATGCTCACCAACAGGGGACTGATTAAATATAGCATAGTGTATCCATTTAATAGAATATTATGCAGTTGGAAAAAAGAGTGTTTTTTATTTACTAATATGGAATGATTTCTAAGAAATAATAAGTGACAAGGTTAAATTATAGAACAGTGGCCCAGCCGGCGTGGTTCAGTGGTTGAGCATAGATCTATGAACCAGGAGGTCATCGTTCAATTCCCGGTCAGGGCACATGCTGGGGTTGCAGACTTGATCTCCAGTATGGGGTGTGCAGGAGGCAGCCAATCAATGATGCTCATCATTGATGTTTCTATCTCTCTCTCCTTCTCCCTTCCTCTCTGAAATCAATAAAAATATTTAAAAAATAAATTACAGAACAGTGGATCTAGTATATTTCCATTTAAGGTGGGAGATAGATAAAAGTGTTTACATAGCCATGAACCATATCTTGAAATAATATTTAAAAAAACTGGTAACACTGACTGTCTGAGGAGGAGAAAAAAATTTAATGTACATCCTGTTTTTTTTTTATTTTATACTATGTCAATCTATTTCTTATTCAAAAATAAAATGAATAAGTGGCCACTTTGGCTTCTATGTGGAAAAGAGCAGAAACTGAGAACCAATTGGGGGCCAGTGTGGTCACTCAGGGGGCTGAGCCCGAGTGGCAGTGGGAGAGATAGTATATCCTCCACCACCATTTGAGCCCCTTCTGGTCTAGAATCTCTCTGTGTTACTGTCTCTCACAGGATATTTTTTGGAGAAGAAATTGTCCCAGTAAAATCCCCTTGCCAGGCCTTTGACAATCTGCCCACGGGCCCCGCCCATAGGAAAGAACTACTAAAGGTGTAAAAGGCAGCACTCAAGGAAGAATTCTCAGGAACATGTACTGTCCTCTGCCATCTCTGTGGGAGGTGGTGGGATGGGGAAGCTCTGCATAGTTAGGGAAACAGACCGTCTCTTTCAGACCTTAATTAAGCACCCCAGTCTCTCTGGTTACCCTCTCCCTACCCTTCCTCTTTATTCAGTTCCCTAAAGTACATGACAGATGGCAGCTTGTGGTTAAGGGCTATCTTAGCTTTCCCGGCCAGAAAAGCAGGCAGGGTGAGTGTGGGGGTTGAGGGGCCCTGTCTAACCCTCCAACTTGGAAACTAAACCAGGAAGAGGTTCAGGAAACCCTCAGGGGATCGCAAAGTTGACTAGCTGGTCTAGCTATCTGCACCCACGAGCAATGCCTCACTCCAGCCCCCCTTTCCAGGGGGCTGAAGACGACCCAGAACCAGAAAGACAGTAAGTGCTCTTGAGCCAGTGCCAGGTCTCCAGACTCCTCTTCCCTCCAGGTCAGAGTCAAGAACAGGCTAGTGACTCCAATCCTTTAAGAGCTTTGTTGGATGGTGTCCAACATTCAGCCTGTCTGTTTGTAATTCTCTTTAAATCTGAGGTTTCCCTATTACTAAACACTCTCCTGCCCCTCTCCTGACTGATGATTAAGCATTTAGGGAGAGGTTATTTTTTCTACCACATACCTGTTATTTGGATAGAGATTTCTTCTTAATTCTCCAACCCAAAGGAATAAACTACCTACTTCCTTTTGACTCATGGTCTGAAGCACATTTGGGTATGGAATAGAATGGACTTGCTGCAGAAAAGCTTTTAAAGGTAAGACTGAGTATAATTTAAATGCATAATAGAGTTCTACCTCATTTGCCAAAAGCCATCCTAAAGAGGGCTGATATAGGCTGTTAAAAGCTGGTAATTATATAGTGGAAACACGTACTCTTGCAGACATGAAGTCAGCGATCTCCTGCCATCCTGGCTGCCCAGACCAATTCATCTGAGCACAGCCACAGAGGAACCACTGAAAAATACCCCAGCCAGGTAAACAGGGCCTGTGGAATGGCTTCTCATCCTAGAAGGAACTTAATCTGACTCAGGAATACTAAGGACCAAGCGAATTTCAAATTGTACACATATTAAAATACACTGTGGCCACCGATCAAGTCATTTCCCTGTTCCAGAATTTCCTGGGTTTTCTCCTTACCCACTCCTCCCTTTCTCTACCATTACCCACCACCACCCCGCCCCCACCACCATATTGCCACTTACCTCCTCCACACTCACATCCCCACTGTGCCTCTGCTTAGGCCATGATCTCAAAGTCCAACGCTACTCACCCTCCTGGCCCACCTTGGCCTACCCTAATTGCTCCTGCGGGGACCCTGCAGTACTTTGTGCCACAGACTGTGCTTTCGATCTTCTGATTCCACACTGCTTTATCCGTGGCAGCCTATCAAGGTCCTTCCAAATAGGGTGTGTCTTTCTTCTGCAGTCCCCATGGTGCTGGGCACCAAACTGGTGTTTAAAAAGACCGGCTGATCAAACAACACATGTGACTTAGAAATAGAAATAAAATGGCCCCATGCATCAGGAAGCAACCATGGCTAACCTTCATACTCTTGCACCATCTTCTGGATTTAGCATCCTCTTCCTTGCCCAGGAGTTGAGGGTGGAGGGATGCCAATGACAGTTTTCTCATGCCAAAACAAAAGTACCTGTCTGGTTCTCTTAAAGAAAGCAATGACTGATTTAGAGGTTTTTCTGTTGGAATGAGCATGACCATCCCCCAAGGACTGGAGTGCCATGGGATATCCATTAGGACCACACTGCAGTATCTACACCTTCAACTGAGATCAGTCTGACCCCAAGCCCCAAACCCCCAGCCCCAAATGTGCAATAATGAAGGTAAGAACTAGTTGCTGTCCACTTGGCTTCCAGGGACAGAGTTATCCACCAGATAACTGAGTGAGAACCACCAGAGCTTATGGTGTCCCACATCAGATAGTCTATACCAGCAGTTGCCAACCTTTTGGACCTCACGGACCATCAGTGTCCACAGACCACCGGTTGGCGACCGCTGGTCTACACTGCTTTGAAAGAAGTTACCTCTGAAATCCAAAGGAGTGCTGCAGGGCCCTAAAGGGACCAGTTTACTTCTACAAGCTGGATTGGGTTGATCCACAGCTCGCACCCCAAACACACACATTGGAAGGTTTGCCAAAGCCCATGATCACAAAAAAGAAAAGGAGAGCAGCTGATCAAGGTGGGACCCTGTAGGAGGAAAAATAATGGGGTAGGGGGAGGCATTTCAAGGAAAACAACTTAAAAATTAATGAGCTCTCAGGAAAGGAAGGCATTCACAAGAGAATCAATCAGGCTAGGTCTACTGAGCACCTGTCAGTTGAGCAAGAAACATGTACTGCATGCCAGCCATGGACAGGCAATGTTGAAGTGGGCATGAAGACATAGCATATATAAAAAAGAAATGTTGGGGAAAAGCCAATTTTAGCTTCTGACCTCAGGAGCTTATAACCTAAGTGATGCTAATCACATCTAACTCTCTCTTCCTGAAGGCTTGCTATACTTAGACTTGCTGGCAAGGTTTCTTCCAAGAATGCCCATGTCACTGTGTCTCAGTGCCCCACACAAGTTTTTGTGCATGTATCTCACAAGCATCCAACTGCTGCTGCCGGTTACTGCCATGGGGGTAGGTAACTGTCAACAGTTGTTAGTTAGAGAAGACAGCAGAGATCAGGTTTTCACTGGGTCTTGAAGAATGGGCAAATTTGGACATACAGAGCAAAGGCTGGAGAGCTTTCCAAGGTGGAAAGGGGCTCACAATTTAGCAACAAATTTAGGTGTACACCAGTATAAACAAATTACGAAGAGTGTGCCCAAAAGGGACTGTGACGTTTGGGGAGAATAAAGCAAAATCCATGGTGGTGGTGATATGTGAACTGGGCTTTGAGGAATGACTAGTGTTAGACCAGGCTGCCAAAGGACATCCAGGGTACTAGAAGCAGTAGAGGCAAACACTGAAGCCAGAAAGAGCAAGTCCAGGGCAAGAATATCCATGTTGAACCAATACTTAGACATTATTAAAGATCCCATTTTCCTTGTGTCTGACCACTCCCTCCCCCCACGGTCTTTCCAATAAAGCTAAACAACAAAGCTTGATAATGACAGGAAAGGAAAGGATGTGTACCAGAGTAGGAACAGTTCTACTGGCTGTGACCTTCAGAGTCTTTATTTTATTACTAGAAGCCCGATGCACGAAGATTTGTGCTAGAATGGGCTTTCCTTTCCCTGGCTGCCGGCACCACCTTTCCACTCTGGCCCAGCCCCTTTCCGCTCAGGCCCCGCAGCCGCCTCTTTTCGCTCCAGCCCTGCCTTCCCACGCTGCCCAGAGGCCCTGAGAGACCGGGGGGGGGGGGGGGGGGGGAACGCAGAATGCCTGCCTCCTGCCTATCACTCGGTGCCTGTGTATGCAAATTAACCTCCATCTTTGTTGGGTTAATTTGCATACCACTCCTGATTAGCTGGGGGCATAGTGGAGGTACAGTCAATTTACATGTTTGTCTATTATTAGGTAAGATTCTTTGGCATCTCTAGAAAGTGTGGTTTTATTGAGGATGAAAAAGGAGTTCTAAATTCTAAGAGCTCCATTCACATACCAAAAGCAAAGTTTGGACAACTGAACATGGAGTTTTACCCTAAGCCATAAAGAGAGGAAACTTGGGATTTGATGTAAGGAGAATCCTTTCATTGGGGAGAAAGTGGAATGACTTCTAGGACAGGAAGAGAGATTTAGGAAGAAAGAATAGGTTGTAAAGAACAGCTTTTACTGCACCTTCCTACCTCTTAGGGTCAAATCTCATGTGTGGGCATAGTGGAGGGGTGAGGGGGGCAGGGATGGGAATGAAGACAGAGACAGAAATTGCATGATGGGTTAATAACCTATTTCCTAGGCACAGCCTGAGAAAGGCTGTAAGTCACTCAGAAAAGTCCTGCCTGTGATCCAGAGGCATACCCATTACAGCATGGAGGCACTCACTCAGCTTTGGTAGAGGGAGATGTCAGAGAAAACACTAGGCTTCCCAAAGCTTGAGCAAGATGTTCAAGACACCTCCAAATTCCAACCTCCTCCCTTATTGACACTCCTATCCCCAAGAGCCAAGCAGATAAATGGTTTGAAAGTTAGAGGCCTTGAGACCAAAGGCAATGGCGGAGTTGTGGTCAGCAGCAGGCCAAGCTAACAAGGGAACAAAAGCCAAAAACACTCACACCAACCAGCAGATTCAGCAAAGACGGTGGCCAATGAACAGAGACAGAGGATGGAACACCAGCAGCAGGACTGTCCAAGCATTGGAGAACCCACTTCCTGTCACCCAGAGATGACCTTTACTCACCCATCTGCTGGATGCCATCTTAGGGAGGAAAACAGAAAGAGGCTTTGAAAAGTTGAGCATTTATTCCCAATAGGCCATCTGAAGCCCAAGATAGACTGAATAAGAGAGTTATCTTCGATTGGCAAGTTTAACCTTTTGCACTCGGATGTCGAGTGTGACTCAACACGGTAAGCATCGGTAGCAGCTCTTTTTATACTCTTTGAATGTATCAATAATTTGAAATATAAAAAAATCCAAATAAATTTGTATGAAAAGAAACTCCAGTTTTTTATTCTACTGCCGCGCTTTGTAAAATCTGGGTTATTTAAAAAATTAAATCCCGAGTAGAATAAAGGAATCAAGAAAAAAGCAAGCGAGTGCAAAGGGTTAAAGCCATCCACCTCTTCCCACACCCCCAAAGCCAGATGGGGTTCATGAGGGATTTTAAATTAATGATATGAAATGGAGAAACTGCAACTTTATTTGCACAGACTGAGTTTGTGTGGGAGGTGGGTAAAGAGAAGAACATAGATGGGGTAAAGCTGAATGCCCACAGGGAACATGGTCTAAAGCAGTGGTGTGCTGGCTGACACTCACCCTGGGCTTTCTAAAAATGCAGATCCCAGTGTTCTGATTCCAGACTCACAAAATCAGAAGGCCCCAGGAGAGGCCAGGGAAGCTGCATTTCAACAGCACTCCTTGTGACTCCCATTTGGAAACTACATGACAACACTGGCACACGAATTTACCTTGAACAGAACATCATTTCCTCCAGGTGTGAGGGAACAGTCAAGTGCAGTCCCCAAGGGTAACTACAATTGGCGAGGTGACTGCAGTCAAGTGGGGGGACAGAAAGTGAAGATGGCTGGTAAAACTTGGTCTCAACACACTTCACTGCTCAACAGAGATTGGAAGTAGTTATGCAGGTTGCAAGAAACTTTTAAAAAATATTTATTTTTATTGATTTCCGAAAGGAAGGGAGAGGGAGAGACAGAAACATCAATGATGAGAGAGCATCATTGATTGGCTGCTTTCTGCAGGCCTTTTGCCAGGGATCAAGCCTACAACGCTGGTATGTGCTCTGACCAGGAATCGAACACTGACCTCCTGGTTCCTAGGTCAACGCTCAACCACTGAGCTATACCAGCCAGGCAGGGAACTTTGTCTTAGTTTTCCTGTTGTCTGTTAAAGCAGGAGTTACCGAGCCTGTGTAGGCTGTAGGAATGGGCAAGTGGCAACAGAATGAAAATCTGAGAAGGAATAACTGACTGGAAGCATGTTAGAGGTCTTGCAGACCTAGCTAGGGCTCAGAGCACATGACTTAGCCCTGACATAAGACAACTTTCCCTCTGCCACTGAACTGAGGTGAGGGGCTGGCAGTGAGAATGAAAATTTTGGAGTCACTGTGGCAATAGCAGGGGGGTCACCTAAGAGGTCATCAAGATACATCTCACAGTGGGGCCTCTCAGAACCTGGAGGTCAGATCAGCTTCCTTTGAAAATTTTAGCTCCCATCCCACATGTAGTAAAGACAAAAATACCAATATACTTTTTTTGTTAATCCTCACCTGACGTTATTTTTCCATTGATTTTTAGAGAGTGGAAGGGCGGGAGAGACAGAGACAAACATAAATGTGAGAGAGACACATTGATTGGTTGCCTCCTGCATGAGAGCCTGCAACTGAGGTCTGTACCCTTGACCAGAATCAAACCTGGGACCCTTCAATCTGTGGGCCATAGCTCTATCTACTGAGCCAAACCAGCTAGGGTGCCACTATACTTTCTATGCTCATTGTATCTGAACAATTACTGCTAGCTGATCAATAAAATTCCTTGGTTCTACTGCACACTTTTATTTTAGGACACTTGTATCAGACAAGACAAATAAAGAAAACACACGTTTGGTTCTAAATATACTAGTCAAAGTGTATACTCAATTTAGAATATATAAAAATCACGCATGAAAAGGATGTCTAAAATTGTTATATTTAATTGCAAACATCACATTTTAAGTAGACCAATACATCTTTTGTGTTGCTTAAAGCAAGTCAAGAGAAATTACATGTCTGTTATGGCTTGCTGAATGGCTTAATGCATTTTAGAGATTTTTCTTAAGATTTGTAATAACTTTCTCTAACTGAAGGTGCTGTTAGAGAACCTCCATATATTTCCTGATGAATATAAATAAAAAGTAAAAAAATATTACACCAAACAGTGGTTTTCTCTGGTTGTCATAATGTATTTTTGCTGGTGTTTTTGTATTTTACATAAATAGGCTTTTTATAAAGTTTAAAAAAATATTTTAAATAGTCCTATTCACTGGGATTCCATTAAAAGACAAAATATTTTTGTGTATCTACATGAATGAGATAATCAAAATAAGCCATGTGACCATTAACGATGATTGTGGGGAAGAGCCCTTTTAAAGATATATTCAGGGAGAAGTATATTCAGTTCTCTGGAAAAATGTGGTAAAGAAACTGGCCCAAGAGATTGAAGGCTGAGGTCAACCCCACTTTCTAGGGCTGCCAAGCACAGCTGTCACCAGAGATGCTCACTTCCTAACTTCCTCCATTGCAGAGATTCAGACTCTCCAATTTTTTATTCTTGTCACATAGAAACAGGACACAGATAATTGTGGTGTTTCCCTTTTTAAAATCTGTGTCAGTTCTGACATACACGATCAACCAGATTATTGCTAAAGCATTATTATGTTAAAGCTTCCCTAGAGCACTCCATGCTTCTGAAAATGGCCAGCAAGGAGTACAGCAGATAGGATAGAGAACATCTCTGCATTTAAGAAAGCCCCGGAAAGGTTTGGGAAGTGGCATTCATAACTATCACTGTTCATTATTAAAGGTTTTCTCTGGGAATGCTTCCTTTTACAGCCTTTATGAGGTGGACTCTTCTATGTCTGTACAAGTCAAGTTCAGGGCTTAGGGTGTTCAATCAGTCATGTGGTAATGGCCAGGTGCAATTGCAATGATGAACCTAGAGTAGACAAGATACAGTCCTTTGGTTTTAACTCACCTTCACAGTGTATGCTAGAATAGGCTTCTACTCAATGCTCTATGAATTAAAAAACACTTGAACCAAATAGATCCCTGCCTAGGATCTCTTAGGCTTCTGCACATGTCCCACTCTTCACTGGTGAACAAATCCAACTGAAAACACAAAGCTTGGGCATGGTGGATTGATTGCATTTGGAGCCCCAATTCTCCACCCCTGTTGTACGCCCCCCCACCCCCACCCCCACCCCCTTTGCCATTTAACTCCAAAGTGCCTTTCCACTCTGCACTTAGCCTCGTGGCTTGCTTCTGGGGAATGCTGGTGGGCAGATGCATGAAAACCTGAAAAGGGGCTTGTAAGATTGGACTCAGCTGCTGTTGCCCTCTGCCACCGCCATGAAAAGATGCCTGGGCTAGCTAGGATGGAGGATGAGAAAAATGTGGAATAGGGCTGAGTGGCTCCAGTCAAGGCCAACCCCTTTTGCAAGACTCCCGAGGCATGACTAGAAACACTGCCCAGAGCCGCCCAGCCTAAATCATTGCTCTCATACGCTGAGTGCATGTTCACTGATGCAAACCACTGGATTTTGGTGGTTGCTATACATTACTTTTGTGGCAACAGATAATTGCTACAGGTTTTTCATTTATTTGACATCTGAGTGTGACATCTCTTCTCGCAACTTCTCTGAGAGGAAGATTTGGTAGTAAAGACCTTCATTATTAGCATCTCCTGACACTCTGTAGACACCAGATTCAGTCACCTGAGCACCTACTTTGTGCAAAGTACTCTCCCAAGGGCTCTCATTTAATGCCTCATAACCTCCCTCAAAAATAACTTCCTCATTTGGGGGAATTTGAGGAAATGAAAAACTTGAGGCACAATGATCAAATGATATATCTAAAGTCATCATAAATTGGCAGAATCAGGGCCCAAACGAGAAGTCTGAGACCAGTTGCATTTTCCATTACATCAGAAATAACTAAGGTTTAAAACTAGCAGAATGTTATTCTGTCCAAAGTCATTAAAGACAGAAAAAAACTCGTTTAAAGAAGGCAATTGATGGGGGGCAAATGAGTTTTTATTCCATCATCCAAGATAACTGAAATATTTGACCATTACAGGACTGTTTTCTTCAAGCATTCCACTCTTAGCATTCTTGCTGCTTAAATGGCCTTTAAAATATTCCTATTCCCAGTTGAAAAACACCCCCACAACCAGAGACAAAATCATATAGACAGACACTCCACCGTTTCCCTGTTTTAAAGGATTTTATGTTCAATATCCCTCTTCAGCCAATCACTAATTATGTAAATTGTAAATTTCAAGATTCCCTGGTGGTGACACTAATTAGAAAAAAGTACACCCATGCAACTATCAATTAGAAATAGTGGATACACAAAATATGAACTTATTTTTATTTTTTTTCAATATATTTTTATTGATTTCAGAGAGGAAGGGAGAAGGGGAGAGAAACATTAATGAAGAGAATCACTGATTGGCTGCCTCCTGCACACTCCCTACTGGGGATTGAGCCACAACCCGGGCATGTGCCCATGACCGGAATCGAACCCGGGGCCCTTTAGTCCACAGGCCAATGCTCTACCCACTGAGCCAACCCAACTAGGGCTGAACTTACTTTTAAAGGTGATTTTTTAAAATAATGTTGAAACAAGCCAGATTCTTAGATATCTCTGCCTTTTATGATTTGGGCTCTAAAAAAGATATAGAAACAAATCAATTAAATATTCTGAGATAAGGCATTATTCTAAGGTTCTTTAATTGCTGGGGAGCTGTAGGAGGAAACTGGAAAAGAGGGAAGCAGGACATAGAGGGAACGAAGTTGACATTTTGGCAAATGAAAATCAAACCATACGAGATGTTATATCGGCATTGCTAGAAACTTTGTACTCCAAATTTAATTTACCAAATCTAGCTTGATTTTAAAGTATTTGATTTTACACTTATGTTAAATTTAAGCTGAGGATACTAGAACTGACAGGAAAATAATGCTTTAAAGAGTAGTTAAACTTTTAGAATAAAACATTTTGTCAGTAGTTGTCATTTTAGAATTTAAAAACTGGATTTTCTTTCCCTCAAATGTCTTTTATGCAGGTAACTTGTAGCAGAAAATTTCACCCTTCAACAATTTCAGAGCATAGAAAAAAAAACCCAAAAAAACAAACCACAGTGGTTTGCAGGCTACTAATTCTGTTACAGATGAAAGCATTCAATTATCTAAGATTCAATTCCTTAGAAAATGTATTTGTTGATTGACCAAGCACATTTTTAAAACATAGTGATACCACATGCTTATTATTCAAGATCTTAATTTAAAAGTTGGAAGTAGCTTGTGGTTCTTGGTAAAACAAAGACACTAATCTGTTTTGTTTTGAATATAAAAAGGCCACCCTAAAATATTTTTATTTCAAATATTAGGCTAGGCTTATTTAAATCTTCATTGTCCCACTGCAGCCCAAACATACTTAAAAACTGCACACCATCACTTAAAAGTGGGCAATCATATGTATTAAAATGTTATTTATATGGCATTTATATTTAAAATAGTGTGAGCAAATATAGAGATAATATCTCTCACGGAAAAAGACTTGTAACAAGATTCAAAATCAGTAAATTCTAACTTAAGTTCAAGATAAGAGGTCTCAATTGCTTGCTGTAGGGCAGTGTTAAGGTATCTGATCACTGCTACCTCACAGCAGAAAAACTACATAAATACAAAATTCTGCACAAAATTTCAGAGGGCTCTCTAGATTAATAATCTTGTGAGCACCAAGTTTCACTTCACACACACACATTTCAACTCCTTCCCCTCCCCCAAACCACCAGCCCACCCTTGGCTGGGGGTATGGCTGCTATTCTGTCCTGTGCTCTAGCTTGCCTGTTTTGCAGCAGTCTCATTGCAGACTCTGAAACCCAAGGTGTATCTGCGGCTTTTACCTCCTGGAAGTCTAGGCTCTATTATTAGATACGGGCTTCATGGTAGCATGTGGTTGTCAGTTTTATACTCACCACACACAGCAGCTCAGGTCCAGCATACATACACATTCAGACTCAAAAACAAGAGTTCTGTTCCAAGACTTCATTTTTATTGGCTTCAAATGTCCTCTCCATCTATCCCAATTCAATGCATCCTTGAGGACTGTTCTTAAATGGTATTTTGTCCATCTTCTTCCAGCACATCGTTCAGAAGCACCTTCTCTCCTTCCTCTGTGGTATCTTCCTTAAACTACTTGAAAAACTTTCGAAGTGACTTTATCATCACATAGCATGAAGGAGGGTGTAGAGGCAGCCACTTACTTAGATTGTAAAAATTGGCAAATGCCTATCTCAAAGTATTCCATAACCAATAAGGTCATGTAGCTTGGCCTGGAGCACAGTAACACATCTTGTAGCTTCTTAAAAGGGCACACTTAGTCTGTTTTGGCTTACCCCTGAACTTGTTACCCGTAAGTCTGATTCAATGTTCTTGCCTTCTATTAACGTGGTGGTCAAGTATTATGCCTTCCTATGTGCAAACTAGCATGACTTTTGCTTCTTTTACTAATTTGATAAATTCAACAAATATTTCCATACCACTTTCACTGTAGAAAATAACTTTGATGTACCCCTTTTACATTTTCTTCTGAATTCCTACATTTGTGAACTTAATTTTCAGGTTGGGCTCATCTTGTATATTTTGATAAAAAGAATGTCTCTTAAAAAGAAAGCTACACAACCTTATGGTGTAACTATGTTCTTGAAGAGCAAAAGAACCTGGTCTCAACCCTTTGGTGCTTAAAAAGACTGCATTGGAGTACACCTGTTTGATACTGACATGCCTGCTTCCCACACTAAGGGGCTTCCAATCTGTTCTGAAACAAGGAGAAAAAAAGCATTTACCAATGAGGAGAAAGCCCAAACATACAACATAATACTCCTCCCCTACTCTTCCGCCTCTTGAGGAATGTGCCATTAGACACGAGGGTTGTTACAGAAACCTCCCCATGCAGGTAACAAGTGTCACAACAGGCTGATTGGCAGGATGCTCCCAGGGAGAGGTGACAGTGGAAAAGAATCTCTGCTGGTGTGTCAACTGAAGTGATACTGTAAGTTCAATGTTGGAAGATTCCTTTCAGGTTATTTACAGAGGAATATGGTATAACAATTTAAACAGAATTTGTTTAAATGGGTTCTCCACCAATAAAAAATTGTTGATGGAACAAGTGCTAATCCCTGAGCTGTTCAATGCCAAGTAGGATAGTGCATTTTAGCTTTTGAGGTCCCTTTTGTTGCATCCTAAAGCATTATGTTTTAAATGGTTTGAAGAAAACAGTCTGCTAACCAGAACATGATTGATTCATCCTAGGAATTGAGCTCCTGCAAGACAAAGGAAGTTTGACTGATCTAAAAAGTCTTTCTAACTTTTTCAATTATTTCATGATGTTGATAGAACTAATTATGACTACACTATTTCCCATCTAATATTTTTCAATGGAGTCTTTAAAAAATAACATTTGCATTTTTGCTAAGAGCACATTTTAAGAGCAAATGTGAATTTTACCTTCTAGTCTGTTTACAGTAGTTGATCATTAATTTGGCACAGGCACACTCTGAAGTAAACTAAAATGCATAACTTACTAGAACTGTGTGGGGAGGTGCTGTGTATTTGGGGGGGGGGCATATATTAAGCAATGCATATCTGTCTGCCAGGGGAGTGGGATTAATTTCATATATAATACCAAACTTAAAAAAATATATATGTACTCTTAGTCAGACCTCCATTATGTGAAATACACACACAGAATTTTTTTGTTTCCATATAATTTAGGGCATGTACAGCAAAGTATAACCCCTTCTAACAAAAAGTTCAATTTAAGTCAAAACCAATTAAAAATTAGTCCCATAATAACATGGTAAGCAACTCAAAATGGCTTTTTGTTTTAATGCTAAGAAAAACTGAACTTTCAAAGGTGATAGTACTGTTAACACAGGTAGAGAGCAAACAAGGTAAAAAGTGAAAGCATGTACAGACACACACACACACACACATAAAAATTGACCAGAAATCACAGAATACTTAAGCAATGTTTTCTTAAGTAGAACTACTTTTTTTTTGTACTTTAAATAGACTAAAATATTTGGTGTGGGTGGGGAGAAAGAAAATCAGTATTTTCACAATTTTAAATTGAAAACCAGCTGTAATAAAGCCTCAGCTTATTGTTTAATTTTTAAAAATGGAACATCGTACTTTTGACAATCACAGGATTAAAGCTTACAAAGAATACATCTACCATCTACATCACAGTGCACAGAGAATGCAGCATCTGAAGACTACCACAGGGAAACAAGAACAGACTCTGCATCCATCATATTGCATTACAAAATTAATGCCGTATTAGAAAAAAATCTCACCTCCCGCGGTCGGTGTTCTAGCTGGTAAGCACCTGAGGGTAGGAGGCTATGAAACTGAGGGCACTGCTCAGTCTGGATCAGGCTACCAGCTCGTTCACCTGCCAGTGGCTGATGCATTTAGTAATCTCAATACATTTATGGAAAATATATGTAACACCACATTCTGGCTTTTTTAGCCGGAAAAGTCTGGGGAATGTAGAGGACAGAGTATCAAAGGCCATATTTTCCCTCAAGAGAGAAGAAATCCACCCAGTTTTCATTTAATTTTCATTGTGAAAAATTTAAATTTCAGATTACATTAACCCCATCAAAATGTGACTGGTACTTAAATATACACACAGGATCTGCAGAACTTAACTATCTAGTTGCCTCTTCTCTATCTTCATTAAACCACTAGTCACCTTCCTTGGATGTCTTAAGTGTTAGTCTCACTACCAACTGGTGTTAATAGCAATTGTTGTTAGAAATCTCACATTCCATCCACAGTAATAAGTGATTGAAGGGCACATATTCAAGTATTGGAAACGTTGACAGCCACAGTGCAGCTGAATTTCATTACAACTATTACAGCCATTTATGGGACTGAGGGTCAATCACAAGAATACTTAGGGTGATCAGCTCCTGGGGTGCCTAGGACTTTCCTGGGTTTAGAATTGGAAGTGCCACATCCAGGGAACCCCAGCCCAGGCACACCAGGGCAAATGCTCACCCTAAAAATACCACTCACTCCTCCCTTGGTATCTCTAGAGAAAAGATAAAGTTTCAAGAGCATAAATCTACCTATGTGGGCATCAGCTCATAAATATTTTTAGAACACTTGCTAATGGCTATTTCCTAAGAGTCCATAAATGTCTTAAAGTTGTCAATTTTAAGAATAGTTGGTAGTACTTCAACACATTTGTGAACAGTGCATCTAAGTTCATTCTTGCAAACTCTCTTCAGACAAATCCTAACAATTGTTTTTGTCCAGAATTATACAGTATTTTGCTGTATTTTTTTGAAATTTTCAGAGCTAAGTGAATAATCCAGTTTTATATGTCTTTTCACGATTTTTTAGGTGAAAGCACTTGTTGCGAACCATTTCCCACATTCTTGCTTCATATACTGAAAAGACTACCACCAACTGGAGATTATTTCCCTCAGACCCAAAGGCCCTGAATTATGTTACTTTTAACAGTGCTCCCTCCACCAGAGGGTCTGGCCTTGGGAGGAAATGGCAAAAAGAATATTCTGAGATATGGAAGGTTTATTTTGCCTACAATGCTGTGATCTAGTTCAACAAGTACAGAACTGCTTTCATCTTAATCTCTGTAGTTTTTCTTGTTTTGCCCTCTTGTATAAAAATGGTTAGTGTCACCGTTTCACTATCACTAATAAAAAGATACAAATATTTATGCCTTAAAGGTCAGGGTCAAAAAAGAAAAAATGAAGCCTGAGGTAAAGGTGATCTAAGAAATGACCAATTTGGGTTCTGCATTTTGCCAAGAAATAGGACTTTAATGAAAGTGACAGGTATTTTCTTAGGGACTTATTCAAAAAAGGAAAATCTCTTTGGAAGAAAAGAGACTTTAGAAGGACTTCTTTTCCTACAGACAAATGTTTAGAACCAGCTCTATGCTGCAGTAATGTAAAGGGTAGAACTTAATATAGAACCAGAAATATGCCAAGTTCCCTAGTGACTAACATTGTAAATAGCCAAATGCTTTAAAGCCAGAGGGAGAAAGAACAGTAGAGTGTGAAATAGAAAATGTTATTTATACAATTCTAAAACTTTACTTTTTGTTCTTATAAATCAATATATTGTGGATTTCATTATTCCATAAATTATCATCTTTTTATTAGAAATAGGAAGCAAATCCTTATTCCCAACTCAGAAAAGCAAACTGGAAAATTTGGAGAAATTAAGAACTTTTTATTTATTTTTCCCCTTGAAGGGTAGGAGAACATCATTTTTTCAGGAATATTTTTGCAAGAAAAATCTAAAAGTCCTTTGTGTACAGTTAATGAATCCTTCTCACTCCCATTCTCAGTGGCATTATTCTTACAAGGGGTCCTCCATCTCAACTACCGGTGAAATTTTGAGTCTATTATGGATCTCACGACGGCAAAGCAACTGATATTGAAATTAACTGGGGCTAATATACTCTGGTCAGATCCTCTGTGAATCAGAGACGACCGAAAGTACGTTGGAAAGTCCATTTCTGTTGGGCACAGGTAAGAAAATCAGGTCTGCAATCTTCCGGCTCCCCTTAAATACAGGAGAACTTAATGTGGTAGTGGTACTTCCCAGGGTATCTTAAGCAACTACCTTATACCAAAGGGAAAAGAATTAAAGGCAGGGGGTGGGGAGCCACCATCTAACATTTTTTAAAAAGTTAACCCTAAATTAGTACCTCCCAGAGACCACTGAATGTACAATAATTTAATTAAGGGATATATAGCAGAGCTTTATTTGATGTTAATGAATTTGTTATGATTCTTAATTGTCACTGTACCTAAAAACGGTATACTAACTGAACCACCAAATTAGGACTCTAGCAGAATAAAAATAATTACTCTGATGGTCTGTCCATGAAAGGAAAATGTCTGCAAGCAAATTAAGAACTTTCTAGTAAAGCAAGAGAAGCATTCAATATTTTAAAAATATATGCAGATAAATGATCCTTACGTTAAGGTTTTTGAGTGTACATGTATGTATATATAAATCCATACACACACATTATATAGTTTATTTCCTACTAAAAAGATTTAAGGCAGTTATTCTATCTATAAAGTTAGCTATAATATCCAAGATAAAACAGTTACTACTTGAGGAATTATGTGAAAACGTTAGACAAGTTATAAAGGCCATCTAGATCTAGTATAGTTCCCATTTCCTGGCTGAGGCTACAAACACAGGAATTCCACACCCAGAGATCATTTGTCCCACAATCCCCATACATAAAACAAAGTAGTCTGAACAGTCAACATATCCATGGAAAGCTTGAAAAGGAAGATACAAAAGGAACTCAATAATAGTATTCTGCCTGCCTTTAGAGACCACACACTATCGTCATTACTCTTGACTGTGCTAAATGCGACAATCCAATGTGCTCCAAGGTGGAAACAGGGCCAATATTGTAGGAAAAACATGGCCTGCGACTGCCAGAAAAGTTCATAAACCAAAACATAAGTTAAAATAGAACCTGATGACTTGCTATTTGCTAGTCACAAAGACATTAAACTGAAGATAATTTCTCCCATCAAGTGATGGGCCAATTTGAATATCAACCTTTATAAAGAAATTAGAACCCTGGGTATGAATAGCACCATCCTTTTTGGTCTTTTGTAAAAGTCAAAGGAGAGAAACATTCTGATGTACGCTGATAAAAACACAACTGGCAAGGAAGAGGGCAATCAGCAAAACCATTAGGGACATATCTCAAGAGAAGGGGAGAAAGAATAAAAGTCAGCTGATAAATATAAAGGATTTAGCAAAGTAAAAGCTCATGGCAGAATGAAAATGGGCAATAATTTGTTATGTCTAGACATCAATGCCTTAGATCAGAGTAAAATTAAAAAAAAGATAGTGTGTTTCTATGTCCACAGACTACTAAGTTATCTAAAGAGATACGGGGCGTGGGGTGGGGGTGATAATGAAGTGGGGCAAACTGTGAAACTGAAATGTTTGTTATGAAAGCAACTGCACATGAGACAAGTTTTAAGTAAAGATTGTCTTGTTTACTTTATATCCCACCATCAACCAGGAGGGTCCCTATTATTGAATGAATGTTCAAAGTAATTAGTTATTTTTTAAAAAGACAGAAATATCCTAAAAGCATATTTGTACAGTTTTTGGAAGAGGTAGAGAAACTAACTGGGTATATACTCTTGTTTGATTTCAATTAACAAGATACTAGACTGATTGTATTTCATCTTCAAAGTTTTAGTCTTGATGAAACTGACAATAAAGGTACAAATCAAGTGAAATTACAATAATATTAACAACAAAAGAGAAAATCTGACAATGTTTAAAAGACCAATGAATCAAGCAAAATTGGATATGGTTTAAGGTTAAAAAAAAACACACAAAACACCCCAGGCATTCACAACTTGCAAATATAAACTTAGAATACAGAATAAGAGTAAGAATACAGAATAAGACTATTTAGCTTTCAAGAAAAACTAGGCAGATTTTCTTCTTGCCAAGACAGGTCCCAAGAGAGAAAGTAACTCCCACAAGACTAAGCTAAACACAGCTTGACGATCAGGACCAAATCCCAGTTATCTTTTTATTACTCAACTAGAGGCCCTGTGCACGGGGGTGGGGAGTGGTCCCTCAGTCCGGTACTGCACCCTCCCCAATCCAGGACCTCTTGGGGGATGTCTGACTGCCAGTTTAGGCCTGATCCCACAGGTACATCCCTCTTGCAATCTGGAACTGCTGGCTCCTAACCGCTCGCCTGCCTGATCGCCCCTAACTGCCTCTGCTTGCCGGCCTGATCACCCCCTTACTGGTCCCCTGCTGGCCTGGTTGCCCCCTAACTGCTCTCCTGCCAGCCTGGCCGCCCCTAACTGCTTCTGCCTCGGCCCCCGCCACTGTGTCTTTGTCAGAAAGGACGTCTGGAAGGATGACCGAAAGATGTCTGGTCTAATTAGCATATTACCCTTTTATTAGTATAGATGCCTATCACAGTGTCTAGGTAAAGAATAGGCATCATTAAATGTTTACTGAATAAATGTGTACCATAATGTATAACTAGCATAATTAGTTCAAACCTAATCAGGAAAGTTCTTTAAAGTGGGATGAGAAAAGAACACGGAATTATTCCCAAAAGTGGGCTGATATCCAGTTTTCTCTAATTTTAAACAGCATAAACTTTTCAAACTATTTTTTAAGCAATAAAACTTTTTAACAAATCTCTGTAGAACTTCAATATAGAACTGAAATGAAACTGCCACTGGTTAGACCAAAATCAGTGGGCACATCACCAGCCCTAAGGTGTCTCTATGGATTCGAATCCACTGTGAAAACCACCATTCACTTAAATGTGACAGACAGCATGGTCCTTCAATTCTCACTTTGTTGAGTTGAAGAAATTACTAGCACTGTGAAGAAGTTCTAAATAATGTTGCTAATTCAAAGAAAAACAAAATTCAACAAAGAAGAGATTTCACCATGAAGAATGAAAACAGTCCCTATAAAGGGGGGGAAAAAGAAAAGGTCCATGTTAAGAGGCCACTGTAGACAATACAGAATGCAAAAACAGCATCCAATTAAAAAGCAAATACGGGAAAAAGCTGATGGTTGGGATTACTACTTGGGCACTGCAGATGCTCTTTGGTTAAAATATTCTAAGAAATTTGAATTGTGAACAGCCCAAGAAACTGCTGTATATTTGGGGGCTACCTGAATATGAAGAGAAGCAGATAAACAAATGCTTTTTGGGTTCAGTATCTTGAAAAAAACTTTAGGGAGGTATTACTTAAAAACATCTGTATCACTAATGTACATGGGATAATTTTGCCTTTCTGTTAACTATAGTTGTCCCCCCTTATCTGCTGATTTGCTTTCTGTGGTTTCAGTTACTCCTGATCAACCATGGTCTGGAAAATTCCAGAAATAAACAATTTATAAGTAAAAAACAAACATGACCATGACCATTAAATATATTCACAAAAATGTAGTCACCACCATAAAGCCAACTGCTCGACAGGTATAACTGCTCAATACAACAGGTGCCTCCTAAGAGTTGAGTCCCAGCTTCCGGTGGCACAGAACTCCACTGCACCTGGAGCTGAGCTCCATATTGGCATGCTGTGACTGGCACTGCTTCACTTAATGTATCAATGCAAGAGTGACTGCCAAGACCTTCCACCAGTTTCCAAGTTATTCTCTGTCCCCAGAACTGCTCCCAAGTTCTCAATAAACACCTGCAAAGGGCAGAGACTCCCCTGTTATCTCCAGCAGATCTGCGGTGGTAATAAGTGGGACATTTACACAAATCACAAGATGTCCTGTAGAAGTAGTAATTAGTGAGCAGCAAGAAGTCTGGAAGCAAGCAGCCAGACACCACAATGGTGAAAACTTGCCCAGGGCCGATTTAAAGAAGGGGTTGTTAAATGGTATGACAAATGATGAACTTTTCAGCAAGGGCTCGACAAAGAAGAAATATTACTGAGAATGATACAGTCTATCACAAAATAAGGCCACCTTCAACTATTATAAATTGTAGAACCATTCTGATCCTCAAGTTCGGATCTGTGTAGAGGTGTTCATATAAAGCATTCATAACTAACGAGTTTCCTCTAAAATGAGCCTTTGCATATCATGCCATTCTCTTTGCCAGTAATGCCCACTTGCTCCTTTCTCACGCCAAGTGTTAGTGCAAGCAACACTTCCTTAGAGAAGCCTTCCCTCTGTAATACTCTATCACCCTATTTATTTCCTTCACAGACAAAAAAGCTGATCAAGGGTTATAGTGTTCAACTTTACCCAAAAGCTAAGAAAGTTCCTGGCACATATAACAGGTGAGCAATAAATATTTGTTGAATGAGTAAAAATTTACTACACGTTTACAAGAATACATGCATGTACACACAAATATTTGAAAATGAGGAATACTTAACAGAAAACAACCAAATGCTGAAAGTACTGAAAATGACACCTGTAGAAACAGGTGACTGTGGTTTCGAAAAACAAGTACTTAAGATATTTATCCTAAAAATATAAAAATTTACTAGAAGGGGCCTAGGAAGAGTGGTTATTTTTCATTTCTACTGAGATGCAAACAAGTAATGTTTAAACAGCAATAACTTCACATTAGACCTAAGAGTTACTCGCTGCACAATGAACTACCCACAGAGCTTCTGCTCCTCTTACTGTAGAGCATAAAGTGTGGTCGATTCTAGTAACAAACGTATATTCAGTTTTAGTTAAGAACAGCTCAGACTGTAGGTGATTATAAGCTTAAAAAGTTGCTAGACTGCTTCTCCCCAAATTTTAAAAATTCTACATTAATAATTATGTAAAATAAGAGATTTTATAAATTGAATACAACATATTTTAAAAACAGATGGCCCTTATCTGCTGACCACACCTCAGCATCACTTTTCTAGGTATTCTGCAGGTGCAATTACATTTACAAAAGGTCCATTCATAAAACAATCTGGTAACTAAATCAAGTGAAACTCAAATCAAAGAGCACTAGGTCTGCTGTTGAAACATTTAAAATACCTTTTTAAAAAAGTGTTTACATCTTTAGATTGGCTTTAAAAAAAGGATAAATGGATTAAGTGTAGCATATCCCTGAAAATAATTAAACTGCCACCTATGTATTTTTTATGAGGTGTAAGGATAAATTAATAGACTGCTAGGTCACACAAGTCAAGTATTATCTGTTGAAATGTGTAAGACAAAGCAACTTACTCCATATGCATTCTTACTGTACCCCAGAAGCAACTGGTGCTGGCAGTTTAACCACTATCAGTGCAACCATTACTGGCGATGGATGGCATGCTATTCTGTTTTTGTATCAGAACAAAAGTAGGAATGAAGAAGAGGTTTGAAAAGATTTTCTGCAAGGCTTTGTTATAGAAATTTAGCAGTAAACAAACAAACCAACCAACAAGAACAAATGTTTAAGACCTACTGAACACATTAAGGTCAAGGATTTCAAAAATTAATCCACTTTTCTTCCCCCAAGAGTTTATTTTTGGTAAAAGGCAGAAAAATTAGTTTTTCTATAAGGGAAATCTGCTTCTAAATGATACTTTGAAAATCTTGATATATATTATATATTAAAAAAGACACACAAAAATAACGGAGAGGTGGGAATAACAGATTAGGTATTGTAACTTTATAAAAGCTTGCCTAAATCAAGAAGCAGCACACAAACACCTAATTTATGCAAACTAAAAATGTATATAAACAGCACAATACTGTGATACTGGATCATGATACATTACCTGTACACATAACTACTACTGTTATTAATAAGCCTTTGGGACACTCAATTTTATGCCCAACAAGACATCAGTAAGTCTTTAAAATCTTCTCTTCCTCCTTTATGGGAGGGTATTCCTAGACACTAATTTTCCCATCTAATATTCGAATATAGGAAACGGATTCCACAAGGTGCTTTAATTGATGAGACCTCAAGTGCTGTTTTCTTGGTTGAATTTTTGGATACAAACAGTCCATGGGGACCACACACAAATACTATGACAGAAGAGTTGTTACAGTAAGTCTTTTGATGGGACTGGGTTGGTGATGGAACTTTATGACATGCTTGAGCAACGCACTGAAGGGGATCCCATCTGAGTTAATACTTTGTCCAACCACTGTAGAGGTCCATTCAGATGAAGTTCAATCCAGCAAGGAGTGCTTGTTACCGTCTGCCTTCTGTTTAAGAGAATACAAGCAAATAATTATGAAGTTAAGAGAACATGACTATGTTTAGTTACATGCAATAAGAATTTAGATAAAGTAAAAAGTGGTATATACTGAAACCTAAATTCTTTTGAACAAGTTTGGGTATCTAATTATTTTGAAAACTGCTTAATCCTCAAAGTCTAACAAAGTATTCTCAATGACATTTTTCTTTTAAAAAGATTTATAAAATACATTCTTTTCCCCTTAAATTAAAATTAGTAGGGTGACCTTATTATTTACCATCCAAAATGGGACACCTTTATGAGGGAATGTAGTCACTATTAATAATCATGCCAGGGCAAGAGACGTAAACCAGGACTGTCCCATGCTTACAGGAATATATAGTTACCCTACTTATTTAACAACTACAGAATAAAAGATATTCAAATACCAAATGAAGTCTAAATGGAACAGGGTTAAAGTATACCAAAACAAAATGCTGACCCAAGCTCATCACAAAATGTTAAGAGTTATAGTAGTTCTACTTTCCTGGACAAAGCCAATGCTATCCCTTTTAGCAACATCATGCAGACTTTTAATAAGAAACATCCTTACTACTTCAACAAAAAGGGCTATTGTCTGGGAATCATAAATTGTTCAACGACATCCTGTCATTTCCATGTACTGATTTCAGTTGTTTTATTTAATATACAAGTCAGTGAATCTGCTTGCTTCTTTGTGACAGCCCTACAAACATGAGAAAAGGCTATTATCAACATTTCGCCTCCAAGCAACACATGCTCAATATATTAAAACTGTATTTCAAGGGATGTGGTTTTTTGTAGCAGAGGGTCTCAGTGCCCCATTATGCCCTTCAGATTTTTCAGTGTTCTCTAGACTAGCGGTCGCCAACCTTTCGGACCTCACAGACCACCACTGGTGCATGGACCAGGGGTTGGCGACCGCTGCTCTAGACATCTTCCAACTGCAGGTGTCTGCACTTATCTGCCTGAGAACTTCTTGGCTCTGTCCACATGTGTAGCAGACTAGAAGTGCCAGAAAATTAATATCCCCAGGAGCAACCTTCAAGCAATGACAAAGGAATTGGCATTTAAATGTTGTTTCCTTTCCCTCTGGGTGGGATAATTCTGAATGTTCTTTACCATTTTCCAAAGTTTCCCTCAGGGAATAAACTAGTGACCCACCCGCTATAGTAGATGGATTAATAATGATACTGGCTGCCTTCCCTCCCCTACCTCACTTCCAACTTCCTCCTTCCTTACCAGTGTTTCCTCCATTTCCTGAACAAACTCTTTGCACTTGAATCCTTGTCTCAGTGTCTGAGACAAATACTAAGACATTCCTAAAATATGACACACAAAACACAATAGTCCAAATCTGATCTGTATAGACTCATTGCGTTTTTTAAAAAATTATTATTATTATTTTATTGATTTCAGAGAGGAAGGGAAAGGGAGAGATGATAGGAACATCATTGATCGGTTGCCTCCTGCACGCCCCCTACTGGGGATCCAACCCTTGACTGGAATGGAACCTGGGACCCTTCAGTCTACAGACCTATGCTCTATCCACTGAGCCAAACCCTCATTGCCTTGTTTTGATTTAGATACTATGTCTACTAGTATCTATGCAGCTTAAAATTGCACAAGCACACTTTACAAATTGCCATGAGATATAGGCAAGACTGACCCTTTCTCATCTTCCCCTTCATTCTTTTTGTTTTGTTCTTCACAGTTTCTATTGCCGTTCATCTCTCCATTGGATCATACCTTTGGCAGCCATATTGCCAAAATCTCTTTTAATTTTGATTTTGCTATGTGCTGAAGTTTGGATTTTTGCTGAAGTCTGATGTTTTTCCCCAGTTTGTTTTCAATCTGATCATTTCATTACTACATTAGTTTAACCTTCAGGAAAAAATTCTTAATCTAGGTCACTGAAGGGTAGAAATAAGTTTAAGAAGACTGTCGCTATACCTATTTGGGCACATCGTCCCTCTACCTGTTTAGTTACTCCAGTACTGATTCACTTATTTCTCAATAAAATATGAATTCCTTACACATCTATATTTCCGTTTTACTGTATTCCTGACTTTATGCTGGAAATTGAGCTGGCATTAAAGAAATGAAAAAACCGTTTTTAGAAGTCCAACAGTAAGAACTACCTCTTCAGTTCCAAAGTCATTAAAGATAAAAGATTCCTGGTAACTAATCACAGTTCACAGATACATGGGTATTTTGAATTGTAAATTTCAAGAAAGCTTAATTATCCAAGTAGATGTACCGGACTCTACACCAATAAAGCCATACTGTATGTTATTGCTTCTCATAATTACAGATTTTAAATGATCTCTAGGTTATAGAATGGCAGTCCACAGTAAATGAAGGGCAGTATCTCTCTCTCCCAATTAAAACTGCTTTTAGTGGGAGACCTATAATCTATTTTCCTAATCTATTCAGTTCATATTTAATTCAACTGATTTTCTACCTTGTTCTGCAATATTCTAATCATTTGAAAGGGAAAAGAAGGTCTGACCTGAAAACATCATATCAGATAGCACTATTTGAATCTAATTTTAATATCAACTCAGATCAATTCAAGTCCAAAAGAAAAAAATGAATTCAGCAGTCCTTAGAGGTATCACATCTCAAAAGGGAAATAGTTAAAGCAAAGAAAACTACAGCAAAGTCACAAAATGAATTATTCTACTAATATAACTAGGACAAAATAGTGAGAAGTCTTCATTCTAGGATATAAATATACAGCACAGAATATATTTTTATGGAAGTATACAACCAACAGACCTCAAATCTAACAAACTCACACAACTTACTTAAGATCAGAAATCAAGTCCAAATGAAATGAAATAAATTCAGGGCCCAAACTGTGGAATTCTATTGCTATACTATATGAACATCTTCTTAAGTAGACATTCAAAGAGTAAGCAAATGACCTGGAGAAAGGTCAAGTATTTTACTTATAATTCCATTCTTTAATATGCTGAGAAAGTCTTTCTTTTCTTTGATGTGGAATCCAATCTATTATAATCTATCTTACCCCTTGATGACAAATAGGCTTTTGTAAAACTCAATTACGTAACTGGTACCACTATGTTTAAAGAGGGTAAGAGTCAAGGAGAGCTTCCCTCAAGTCCTGTCTCCACCACTTACAATGTGTCCTTGGGCAAATGATCAAATCTCTCCTAAGCCTATTTCCAAATAAGTATTAGTCTGAACCATTTTTTTAATTACAAAAACTGCAACCTCATAAAGAAAAGATAGTAACAGAAATTCTTAGCAATGTTGAAAGACATGAGATACTACATTTAAAACAAGCACAGTGCCTGACACCTAATAAGTACCCCCTTCTATTACTGAATCAAGTTCCAACTCCTAACCTTATATTCAGGTGGTCTCAACTTATTTGTCCAGACTTCTTCTTCTGTATTTTCTATACACTCCAGGCAAACTGCTATTTTATTGCCAGAAGCACCATCTGCCACGCCCTCATAGCTATGACTACTAAAATACTGTACATCTCTTAGAATGTACATGATCTCCATCATCTCTACCAGAAGCCTTCACTGAGCTCCAGTGAAGACACACCTCCTTCTATGAACTGACATCATCTTTCCTTTACATCCCTTTTTATGGTATTTAACAATCTATATTATGTTACAGTGAATGTCTATACATGTTTCAATCCTATCTTTTATAATGCCAGCAACAGAAATTCACTATATTTTTAATCTAGAGGCCTCCGACTTTCTTTTATTTCACATAAAGATCTACTGACTCCATAACCTCAATGAAAACAGATACATGTGAACTCCGGACTGTGCAAAGAATGCGGGGAAAAAAGAATTCTGTTGAAACTTAACAACTGAATATGTATTTCATACCGGTATTCTGCTCCCCACCCTTTCACAAAACTCATTCTTATGGTGCACATTCTAGTTAGCTGATACACGGCTTCAAAACCCTGGTTCACAGACTGAGCCAGAAGAGCAGCAAATTCCTGGTTGTTGAAGATCTTCAGATTACAGCCTATGATGGAAAAAAGTGAAAAATAATAATAATTGTGTAAAAAGAGTACCATTGTAAGCAAATAGCTTTAAAAGGGCTACACATATTAGAATACAAGCATGCAAATCATCTCCTGATTCCTAAAATTAACAGCAACCAAAAAAGAAGGTTTATTTACATTGTTGTATCCATACCTGGTGGGATTTTACACACTGTTGCAGGGTGCCAGCCGTATCTCTGATTACAATTGGGGCTCTGCACAAAGATTGCACTATCACTTAGGCACTCAGCAAAAACTTCCCCACCTATGTAATATAAGCGCACTCCTCTTCCTAGAACAAAATACATATGGGATTAGTTTTATAACATTTACTATTTCAGCATGACTTTGGAAGAGTCTTCTGGAGGAATACTAAAATAATATAAGGTACTTAGATGACATTTTCCATAGTTATGCTTAACATGCTACAGGCGTGGTCGGCAAACTGCGGCTCACGAGCCACATGCGGCTCTTTGGCCCCTTGAGTGTGGCTCTTCCACAAAATACCACGGCCTGGGCGAGTCTATTTTGAAGAAGTGGCGTTAGAAGAAGTTTAAGTTTAAAAAATTTGGCTCTCAAAAGAAATTTCAATCGTTGTACTGTTGATATTTGGCTCTGTTGACTAATGAGTTTGCCGACCACTGTGCTACAGTATATTTTCCCAAATATTTCTCAACAATTGTTTTATTGATTTGCAAAAATAATACATGCTTATCAAAACTATTTAAACAATGTAGAAAAGTACACAGATAGTAGTATAAAAAACTTCATACCAATTATGTATTTTAAAATTAAGTAAAAGAAATTGAGTTAATTTTAAAGGAATTAACTAATGTTTGGAGAAATATACCTTCATTATAATACATAGTATTTCTTTAAAGAGCCCACTACAGTTAAGAAAAAAAGGTAGTAAAAATGGTCAAGCCCTGGCTGGTGTGGCTCAGTTGGTGGAGCATCGTCCTGTACACACCAAATCACTGGTTCAGTCCCTGGTCGGGGTGCATACGGGAGGAAACCAATCAATGTTTCTCTCTCACATCAATGTTTCTCTCTTCCTCTCTCTAAAATCAATAAAAAAAATTTTTTTTTAAATTATCTAGAGTTTATTTTTGGTGGGCCTGACTTAATCAGGCGATACCCTTAAAAGAGATTGGGCTGTCCCTGGTGAAAATGATTCAAAGTTTGAGAGATGGTCAACCCAAGGGACTTTCCAGTGGGGACTATGAATGCAGGTCTACTGGCAAGGAATGTATGTGGACTGTAGATGCTGACAGCAGCCACTAGCTGTCAGTCTGCAGGAAATGAGGACCTCGGTACTGTAAGTTCAAAGAAGTGAACTCTGCAACAATCATGTGGTTGGACAAGGACCTCAAGCTTCAGATGAGAAGGCAGTTCAGATGACACCTTGATTCCCCTTGTGAGACCCGGAGGAGACTCCTAAGCCATCCCTGGAGTTCTGACCCATAGAAACTGTGAGATGATAAATTTGTGTTATTTCAGGCTGGTCAGTGTATGATAGTATGTCATACAATTAAAAAAACACACAAAACTCCCCCACAAAGCTAATAAAAGAACCAACAAACCAGATTTAATATATAAATACAAAATCTGGTGCCCTGTTCTCTTATAACTACAGAATATGTGTTTAAAAATAATAATTTACTTGACCATCAGGAAAACAGTAAGTCTAAAAAGTATAAAGATATTTTCAGGCTATCTAATAAACTAGAAATCAAAAGTTAAAAAAGAATATTTTAAAGTAGGGTGGATATGCAGATGCCTTCCTCACCTACCTTGGTATCCTAACAAGATACGCAAAATTTTAAAAATTAAGCAAGATTTGAGGAATTCCACATGAAGCCAAGTAAGAGACCTCTTAAATCCCTAATACTCTACAGTATCACACTCACTCTTTAGTGATCAGCATCATTTATCAGTTTTACTTCTATGGAAACTTACTATACTAGACATTAAAACTAAGATTAAAAAAAAGTATTCACTTAAAATAAAGAAACCCTCAACATATTAACATAAATAACATGTTTATTTAAAAAAAGTGACCTTTCCAAAGTAAATAAAAAAAAATAGTTCTCAGAGTAGCAATGTATTTTTGCAAATCTCTTTAATGTCTAATTTAACAGAAGAGCGACAGATTCTCTTTAATGTACATTTAATCTCTTGCAAGCTCATATGCCATCTAGCCTCTGAATACTTGACTGTGTGTGAGAGATGGCAGTGGAAAAGGCAAATAGCATCCTAGTACCATTAATGAAAATAGTTTTGACCTCACAAACTTGGTAAAAGGTTGTTGGGACTACCACATTTTGAGATACTTTGTGGATTATTTTTGAGCTTCATGAAATAATAGTTCTTATTTTACGTATCTTGCTTCAGATTAAAAGTGAGATTTAACACATGAACTCACTGAAGGGAGAAACTAGATATAAATGAACTGAAAAAAATTCATCATTTGTTAAAAAAAATATGAACATGACAATTTTATGATTGGTAGAGACTCAGCAAAGTAAAGTTATTTTAACACCTATTTATTGAAGGACCTCCCAGTGTCAAAGATGCCAAATAAAGAGAAGTCAAAGAGTTTGCAGATGGCAGGATAACCAGGATCTATTAAAAGCAGTGAAGCTGTGCACTTAAACTGACAGAGACAAGGCAGGCTTTTCTGCATACAATCGTTTGATGTGGTAAACCACATAATGCTCACATTATGAGTATATGGCATTGGTTTTTCACACAGGGAAAAAAACCCAAAAACATACCTATATGTCTTCGTGTCATTTCTACTGTAGCATTTCGGTTGACGTTGGAGAGTAAGCCTAAGCAGAATCTCTCTGAATTTGATGGATCTGTGAAGCCGTCTACAGTGAGTGAGGGCTGTGATGCATGGAAGGTCTCTCCAACCCTCTGGTTTAATTCATAATAGGCTATTGAACACCAAAACGCAGGTTCTGAGTATGTAACTGGCTGCAAGTCTAGGGCGGAGGAAACCAAACCCATAAGAGTAAGAAATGTTGTGTGAACAATTCAAGCCAAGAATATATTGAATATTATCACCTTTACATGCTCTATGCCAGCCTATCCTGGCAACAGCTCAGGAAGTAGACCTAACTTCTACGTCATTAACTCTAGTTTCCGTAGAACATACCAGATTTTCAATTTCCCCCATCTCATTAAGTCATCCAATCTTCAAACCTCTTTTTTTAGACTTTATGGGGCATCATCTGTTCTCCCAGTACAGTGGTCGGCAAACTGCGGCTCACGAGCCGTGGTTTGCCGCTCTGTTGACTAATGAGTTTGCCGACCACTGCCTTAGGGGGAAACACTTAAAAAACATTTCAAGAATGTAATAATGTCTTTAACCGGAAGTCAAAACTTCTGGGTAAGGGTAATGCCTTATGTAGTGGTCGGCAAACTCATTAGTCAACAGAGCGGCAAACCGCGGCTCGCGAGCTGCAGTTTGCCGACCACTGTCCTAGTAGTTTTACACTAGTTCCTGTTCAATAGAAAACCATCCTAGATAAAGTAAATCAATTTGCATAATAAAGCTAATTTTTGGTAGAATTAAGTGGAATAAAACTGGAGCAAGAATTAATAGTCTAGGCCACAAGAAGGAAAAATGTCACAATAATAGGATACAAAATGACATACTTTTGACATTTGTCTATTTTAACATCAGATCTTCAGGGGTTACCCTAATTACAATATAAAGCACCCCCCTACACACAAAAAAAACCCAACAAAAAGTAAATAAATACAAAGAATGTGCTAATAGAAACAGAACATGGAATCAAAAAAATCTATATGTTGCATGGGAAAACTAGGATCACATGTATTTAAGTTCTATGATTTTGATTAAAAACCATCACAAGGAATATCATTTAAAAAAATGACCATTTTTTGTAGAATAAATTCCAAATGTGTAAAATGAAGAGAAATTGTGAAATAGCAAGATAAAATAAAGTCCAAAAATAAACTACAGAATATTTATATGCACACACCTATACACACATGTGCACAAACATGCGCACATACACATTAGCTCTCACATATACATAGCCCCCAAACCACATATTTGTTTTATGTGTACATATATTTACCTCTTATATTAATAATTGCTATTACAATATATATCATAAAATAACATACCCACAAATATCTAGTCATAATGTCATAAAATTTACTGTGACTAAAAAATATTGTTGCCCTGACCGGTTTGGCTTAGTGGATAGAGCTTCGGCCTGTGGACTGAAGGGTCCCAGGTTCGATTCCGGTCAAGGGCACCAAATAAATAAAAAATAAAAACAAAAAAAATATTGTTTCCATGAATAAACAGATTATTAATTTCTTTTATGTGCCAGTAGAAAAGCGGTTTAATAATATTGAGGCACATTACCAGTATCATTTTTAAAAAGCATTAATTTGAATAATTACTTGGTTATTTATTGGGTTCCCTTTCTCATATATAAAATAATGACCAGAGAAGACATTTAAGTAAGTGATACAGTTTAAAACAGTGGAGGGAAAACATTTGCAACTTACCCAAACTATGATTAACAGGGGAAAGAGTAGTAGGAGATAATTCTGCTGGGGATCCTGAAATAAAAGAAATTAATTTAAAAACAGATATGAAAGTATTTCCAGAACTTCTGACCAAGTAATAAAATAGGTTATAATTAAGCATCACAAATAATACATAATTTACATCCCAAGTATTATAAATATACAGCTGCTTGGTCCTGGTTGGGTAGCTAGGCTGGTTAAAGTATTGTCCTGATAGGCTAAGGTTATGAGTTCGATCCCTGGTCAGGATACATACAGGAATCAACCAATGAATTCATAAATAAGTGGAACAACAAATCAATGTTTCTTTCTCTAAAAATCAATAAATATAAATTAAAAAAGATAAACAGCTGCTTTATGTGAGTGTAATTTTGGAGGCTTCAATATATAAAAGGTAAAAACGGTGTAAAACAGTCCTGGCTTCTAGTCACAGAGTTCCCCTTCCCAAAGGCATCCAGTGTATTTTTCCAGAAATAATCAAATGAACCAAATAAGCAAATATATTCTGTTCTGTGCTCCCTGTTTTTTATATACAAACTAGAGGCCTGGTGCACGAAATTCATGCACAGGAGGGGTGGAGGGGTCCCTCAGCCTGGCCTGCACCCTCTCCAATCCGGGATCCCTCTCGCAATCCGCAACCACTGGCTAACCGCTCACCTGCCTGCCTGCCTGATGGCCCTAACTGCTCCCCTGCCGACCTGATCCCCCTAACTGCCTAACTGCTCTCCCCTCCTGGCCTGATCCCCCTAACTACCTATCTGAGCTCCCCTCTTGGCCTGATCACCCTGCCTATCTGCTCTCCCTTCTTCTCCGCGCCCTTCGGACCTGTGGCGCAGGCAGGCTGAGAGCTCTCCACCGCGGCCCCGTGCCCGTCCTGATTGGTCATTACATGATGACACCCCAGACAATTTGCATATTCCTCTATTATTAGTATAGATTTCCTTTCTGTGAATGGTCTGTTCTTTTCCTTTGTTCTTTTCTCTATTGTGGTTCTAATCACTTTTCTTAGGGATCTATAAAAGGCTCTTTATGTATTAGGCATCTTAGTTAGCCCTTCCATGCTATGAGTTGCAAATATTTGATTGTTTTATGACTCTTCATCCTAATTCTGATTAAGCAGTATTAAAAAAAAAAAAACTTACGTGATATAATTTATCAAGCATTTTGAGATGTATCACACTTTGGTAAAACAGTGGTAACAATGGATATTCTTGTTTTACTCTTAAAGAGAATACTTCTAGTATTTTCCCATTAAGTATAATGCTGGCTTTGATGATGAGAGAGATAACACTGCTTATTTAGGATTTTTGCATCAATACTCCCAAGCAATACTGGTCTGCAGATTTACACTGCGATTGCAATGTTATGCTACTTCATAATTATAATCTAGAAGCTGTATGCCTTTCTTATGCTCTGTAACAGTTTAAAGAGCATTTTAATAACATTCCTTAATAGTTTCATAGAGATCCAGTGTCAAATTGTTTGCAGTTAAACACTATCTAGGGTTTATTCTAAGACATTTCTCTATTTCTTCTATGACAGTTGATAGCTCTATTTTTTGGAGTCAGTTTGGTAGGTTATATTTTCTTAGAAAATTACTCATGTCTTCCAGTTTTAGGTAAGCAAGCTAACGCTAATCAAGAACATATGGGGAGAGGGCACAGATATACAAAATAAGAAAAAGAAGGTAGAACTATAGACAAAGAAGAAAAAAAGCAAAAAAAACACACAAACCAAGACCACTCAATACCATGCAACTAATTTAAATACATTTGTTAAATAGTTACATGTAATTATAAATTTTGTCTTCTGATCATCATTTTTTGTACCTTTTGGGAAAGTTATATAAAAAAAAATGACCTACAGCTCCCAAGCTTCACATATATAGCAATGGCATCTATGTAGAATAAGACAGGTCAGACCCCCTTGTGTACCTCCCCTCCCCACACTGTTATAACCATAAAAAGTAGAGAACAGATGATAATTAATTTTTAGAAGAGAACAGTCTTCCATAACAAAATTAAGTTCTTAGGTTCTTTTTTTGTTCCTCATTTTGAAAAATCTGTTGGCAAGTACCAACAGGTACAACTAAGAAAGGTCAAAATATATTTAGAACAATAAAGTAAAACTCACTGCTGTTTCCTGAAGCTGTTATAAAATAAACAAAGCTACTATCAGACATGGAGGAAACTGCCCAATTTTTAACTTTTTAAATACTTATCAGAAATGACCAGTAGTTACAGTTCATTAATTTAGACTAATAGGAGTTCAGTCAAATGTGATAAAAGAATTTAGGAATTACAAAAAGTAAGGTTCATTATAATCATACATATATAGATATATATATATATAAAGCTTTTAAAAGTTAAATTAAGGTAACAATTTACTAACTAACAGAAGTTTTTTGAAACATTTTTACAAACACAGGTTAATTGACAATTAACCTACTAGTTATTCATATATACATATTGTTACTAAGGTCTGGAACTTCCTATTATGAGAAATAAAAAATATCCTATTTCACTGGTTTGAATCACCAGTTTCTGTTACTTTTATTTTTTGGAATCCTTTGTTGAGTTATAGTTAAACTTGTTCAAGTTTCAGGGGGAGAGGCTAACGGAATCTCTCACGCTGCCATTCCTCTGATGTCACTTAATAGGTTTCTGTTACTTTTAGCTAAAACATTTACAGAAATGCTTGTGCATGTATCATTGTATGCCAGTTCTATGTTACTCCCTAGTATTACCTTATTCACAAAACCCACCATCCAATTAAAAAAACAACATGAGAATGCAAAGTAGAAAAAAACTGACCCAGAAGCAGACTTACATATAAACCAGATACTGAAATGATCAGATTAAGAGGTTAAATGAATCCCTGGCCAGTTTGGCTTACTGGATAGAGCATTGGCCTGCAGAATGAAGGGTTGAGGGCTCCATCCTGACCCTGGTTGGAGCTCGTGTGGGAGGCAACCAATCAATGTGTGTCTCTCATATCAATGTTTCTCTCTCTCTGTCTCTGCCCCTCCCTTCCACTTTCTGAAAATCAATGGAGTAAATATTCTCAGGTGAAGATTAACAAAAATAAAACAAAACAAAACAAAAGTTTAAATGAAAATTGTGAAACTGAAAAATAAGATTATCGAAAATGAATTCACTATCTTGGTTTAACAGCAGACCATAAGTTAGACCCACACATACATTATCACTTGATTTTCACCCAAGAATCCAAGGTAAATCAACAGGAAAAGAGTCTTCAACAAATGGTTCCAACACAACTAGACAAATGTCTATGCAAAGGAATGAAGAGCAGAAATGTGTGCATTAGTCCCCTAATTCATGGTTTCACTTTCCGTGGTTTCAGTTACTTGTAGATATGAAGCATCCCTATGCCCAGCATATCCACACTATGTACGCTATCCACCCATTAGTCACTTAGTAGCTGCCTAGGTTATCAAATGGACTGTTGTGGAACTGCAGTGCTGGTGTTTAAGGAATGATTATTTTACTTAAAAATGGCCCTAAACACAAGAATACGAATGCTGGCAATTCCGATCAACCAAAGAGAAGCCATAAAGTGCTTCCATTAAGTGAAAAGGTGAGTATAGTAAGATATTTTGGAGACAACATTCAGATAATTTTTATTACAGGAACTTTATAATTATATTGTTGTTAATCTTTTACTGTGCCTAATTTATAAATTAAACTTTATCCTAGGTATGTATGTATAGGAAAAAAACATAACAGTGGTTCTCAACCTTTCTAATGCAGCGACCCTTTAATACAGTTCCTCATGTTGTGGTGACCCCCAACCATAATATTATTTTCGTTGCTACTTCATAATTGTAATTTTGCTACTGTTTTGAATCGTAATGTAAATATCTGTGTTTTCCGATGGTCTTAGGCGACCCACAGGTTGAGAACCGCTAGCAGGGTCGCCTAAGACCATCGGAAAACACAGATATTTACATTACGATTCAAAACAGTAGCAAAATTACAGTTATGAAGTAGCAATGAAAATAATGTTATGGTTGGGGGTCATCACAACATGAGGAACTGTATTAAAGGGTGGCAGCATTAGGAAGGTTGAAAACCACTGCTATATAATAAAAGGGTAATATGCAAATTGACTGAATGGCGGAACCAATGGTCACTATGACATGCACTGACCACCAGGGGGCAGATGCTCAATGCAGGAGCTGCCCCCTGGTGATTAGTGCACTCCCACAGGGGGAGCACCGCTCAGCCAGAAGCCAGGCTCATGGCCGGCGAGCGCAGTGGCTGTGGTGGGAGCCTCTCTCACCACCACAGCAGCGCTCAAGATGTCATGGAGCGGGCCTAAGCCGGCAGTCAGACATCCCCTGAGGGCTCCCAGACTGCAAGAGGGTGCAGGCCAGATTGAGGAACCGATTTTCGTGCACCAGGCCTCTAGTAGTATATATTGGGCTCTGTATCATCCACTATTTCAGGCATCCATTAGGGGGTCTTGCAACATATTCCCTGCAGATATGGAAGGACTAGTGGATATTCATCATATTTTTCTTGCAACATTTCAGCTATATTATAAAATAGGCATTTGTACACCAGTTGGAATCCTTGTGGCCTTTTGTGTCTGGCTTCTTTCACTTAATGCTTTCAAGGTTCATCCATGTTGTACCATGGATCAGTACTTCACTCCTTTATATGGTTGAACAATATTCCAATGTATGGATTTAATTTATACATTCATTATTTGATGGATAATTGGGTTGCTTCCACTTTTACATGAACACTTGGATACAAGTTTACCATGGGTGTGTACAAAATTACTTTTTAATTTTCTTGGGCATATACCTAGGAGCTTGCTAGGTTATATTGTCCTATCTAATAAAAGAGTAATATGCAAATTGACCATCACTCCAACACACAAGATGGCCACTCCCATGTGGACACAAGATGGCCACCACAATATGGCCAGCAGGAGAGGGCAGTGGTAGGCGATCAAGCCAGCAGGGGAGGGCAGTTGGGAGGGACCAGGCCTGCAAGGGAGGGCAGTTGGGGGGGACCAGGCCAGCCAGGGGAGGGCAGTTAGGGGCGACCAGGCTGGCAAGGGGAGGGCAGTTAGGGGTTACCAGACCAGCAGGGGAGGGCAGTTGGGGACGACCAGGCGGGCAGGAGAGGGCAGTTAGGGGCAATCGGGCCGGCAGGGGAGCAGTTAGACGTCGATCAGGCTGGCAGAGGAGTGGTTAGGGGGTGATCAGGCTGGCAGGCAGAAGCGGTTAGGGGCAATCAGGCAGGCAGGCGAGTGGTTGGGAGCCAGCAGTCCTGGATCATGAAAGGTATGTCCGACTGCCCGTTTAGGCCCGATCGGATAGGGCCTAAACAGGCAGTTGGACATCCCTCGAGGGGTCCCAGATTGGAGAGGGTGCAGGCTGGGCTGAGGGACAAACACACCCCCATGCATGAATTTTGTGCACCGGGCCTCTAGTTATTCTGTAATTTAATTTTTGAGGAAGAACAAATTTTTCCAAAGCAACTGAACCATTTTATACTTCCACCAGGACCATATGAAGACTCCAACTTCTTCATATCCCCATCAACACTTGTTATTATCCTTCTCTTTTTATTATGACCACTAGTGGCCCAATGCACAGATTCGTGCACGGGTGGGGTCCCTCGGCCTGGCCTGCAGGGATTGGGCCGAAACCAGCTCTCCAACATCCCCCAAGGGGTCCTGGATTGCGAGAGGGTGGCATACCCCGGAATTCGGCTCCCTCCTCTCTGGTTCCCGGTGCATCACCCAAGAACCGCAGCTGCCAAGTCACCATAGCTCGGCAGCTCCTGCGTTGAGCGTCTGCTCCCTAGTGGTCAGTGCATGTCATAGCTACTGGCTGGTCAGCAGGTTGCTTAGCCTTTTATATATATAGATTCCAGTAGGTATGAAGTGGTATGCCACTGGCTTTCATTTGCATTTCCCTGCTGGCTATCATGGCATTCACTTTTAAATGTAGAGCAGCAGTTGACCATCATGGGGCACAAACAGGAACATGGTTGATTCAGGAGCACAATTCTTCGATATATAGGTGTGTCAGAAAGATACATTTGGAAAGCCAAGTATCATTTGCAGAAAGACATTTGCATTAAGATATATAACGTTATTTCCAATAATCATTAGATTATCTATCTTTCCTGGTTATCTACTACTCTGAACACCTGTAAGTATGATTAGCTATAGTAGAAGCTTCCTTACCTGAAAGTCTAAATAATGGAAGGATTTAAACAACAGAATTATTGTAAAAGCCTGCCCACCCCAACTTCCCCCCACCGCCAATGTTAATTCATTTAAAAACAACTTAGATTATCATAACTGCAGAATGCTTTACTATAAATGGTAGAAATTTGTCAGGTGGTAATTTTAATGTGTCCAATCCTTAAGATACTGACAGGTTGAAATGGATAAAAATGGACAATTACAATGACATCTATTTCACTGGCAACCTATTAGTTTTGGTGGATTATACATTATTACATAACAACTGTTTTAAAGCTTTGAGGTGTGTAATATTTATTATATATTGAAACTGTTTCTCCATTGTGTTTGGAGTCGATAGCTAAGTTAATTAGAAAGTAATTTCATTAGGTGAGGTACAAGATACTTTTTGTAAACAGTCTACTGTAATTGAGAACTCACTCTTATGTTAAAAGAGCACTGAAAAGATGAGTCCCATCCCTTACTTCCAAATTCCTCTGAAAATATGTAATTGGGCTAATTACCGTATTTTCCAGCGTATAAGACTACTTTTTAACCCAGGAAAATCTTCTATACGCCCAGTCGTCTTATACGCCGGAAAATACGGTATGAGCTTTCATCACAAAGACATTTAATCACAGGATAACTAAAACTTTCAACAGAAGCACAGAATATTTACAAAGAGAAATAAACGAGTGTTCTCAAATTCTTTACTCTAACAAGAAAAAATTTTACCAATTATTCTGCTGAGCAGCATATGTTAATTTTTCATGGACAACAGGGCCCTTTGATGGCTCAAATATAATTAAATCAAGATAAACATTTTTTTGATGTGTCCCAACTTCTCTAAATTTAAGAGTTATGAATAACTCATGTGAGTTTCAAATGAGGCAAAAATGGTTATGTAATTGCTAAAGGATTTTGAAAGATATATATATGTATTTTTTACCTGTATCCATACTTTGGTTCAACTGTTGATCACTTGTTTCTCCATCTTCACTGATATATCCAGGAGGTGGTGTTTCTACAGAAATTTAGAACAAATCAAGTAGAGTTACAATTTAATCTCACCTTTTCTCCCAGCTACCAAAGATAACCCAACAAATTGCTCCGATTAACAAACATAAATGTTATATAACATCATTATAAAAAGCAGTATTGGAAACTAAGAGCTTAGGATTCAGGCTCTGGTCCAAACCTTGTAGGCAAACCCTTAAAGCCTACTTGAAATACAATCGAGCTGTTTGGGCATATTTTCTTAACTACTATTTACATATCTGGCTCATTCTCCTATGTATATTTTCTGGGGCAAGAGCCAAAAATATAACTTCAAAGATACCTCAGTTCTGGATCAGTATACTTCAAAGACATTAGTACCTACAGTGTGTTTTGCTTTTTTAAAAAAACTAATGGCCACCATGGATGAGTATCTAAATGATTAAAGGAACTCCCCCCACCCCCCCTCAGCCTCACCACACACACACACACACACACACACACACACACACACACACACACACACGATTTCAGATTACAGAGTAATACAGGCTTACATCTTCCACTAAGTTTTATAGGGCAAAATATGGTAATATACTTCAGGACTGGTCTAGCTTGAATTCTACCAAAAAGTGTATTTCTCCAAAGATTTCTAAGCAGTAATTCCTGAATATTAAAGCAGAAAATTAAATTCAAATACAGATTACTGCACAAAACTGAGGCAAAATTCTCCCTGAAAATAAATAAGATGCCAGTGTGCCATTTCCAATATGTTTATTCGGAAGGCGTATGAATACCTGAATGAGCTTCATGTAAAATAAAAACATTTGTACAATTTTACCAATTATAATTTTGAATGAAAAGTAAATTTCAATGATTATCAACAGTTTAATATATACATTGCTGGAAATTTTAAGCAATTCAAATAATGCAGACACATACTCAAAAAGAATTCTGTAATTATACAAGGAGGAGAGAGAAGAGGGTTAATGGTTTTCTTCATTAATCTTTTTTAAAAAAATATATCTGTATTGATTTCAGAGAGGGAGAGGGAGAGATAGAAACATCAATGATGAGAGAGAATCACTGATTGGCTGCCTCCTGCACATCCCCTACTGGGGATTGAGCCCACAACCTGGACATGTGCCCTTGACCGGAATCGAACCTGGGACCCTTCAGTTCACAGGCTGACGCTCTATCCACTGAGCCAAAACGGCTAGGGCTCTTCATTAACCTTTTCAATCTCCCTTCAATAAGCTAACTACAAATTTTAACTTCTTAATATCAAACTCTTGTGTCAATACCCCAAAATATTTAATACTGAAATTCTAAGAATAAAATACCTTCATATGTTCAAACAACAAAGAACATGAAAGAGTAATATAACCATTATGCACTATTTCAAAGGTTAAAGGTGATAAAATTAAACAGAGCTAAGCTTTGCCAGTCTAACTGCCTATGTCTCAAATTCTAAGTAGAAATACTTTTAAATACTTTATCCTAGTTTATTTTTCTCCATCTTTATTTGTAAAATAATAATAAAGTCATTAGCATTTTGGAGAAAATATTAAAATTTCTTTAGAAGTGGAATAAAAAGTGAACCATTAGGTTTTGCTATCAGTCAGAGCTGGGTAAACCCCACTGTCCAAAAAAACACAAATAGGTACACTTGATGTCCTACTTTGTAAAATACCCAAATCTAAACAAATAGAGAAAACACAAGTCCAAACATCTCCACAAGTGAAAGCCACTAAGCATTTTGATTAACATCCTTCCAAATAATTACTGGGTACATGGTCTTGTAAGACTGTATGCTTACTGGTAACCTCAGTTTCCTAATATTGCTAAGTCCCACTTCAAAGGCTTAAAATGGCTCCCCCTCTCCTCATGCCACACACACAACTCTAGTTTCAGCCAAATTCTAAATTCTCTCTAGGAAATGCCCTGTTTTAGCCCTACTTTCCCCCTCGTCTTAGCCCTCATACTACATTCCACTCTATCACACTACTTCCTAACTTAAAAAGTTTGTTTCCTAGCAACCCAAAGAGCAGTCTTAAATTTCTCCTTTGGAATAAAATAGTAATCAAAGAAATGAACATTTAAACAATCAGAAGATACTTTCTAACTTTAAAATTAACTATTTGGAAAAATCCTTATGTTTTAAAAATTGTCTTCAATGAACAGGCATTATCTTCATGATGAGACACATTAAAGAAATGTTTTATGTGCTTGAAACTCTAAATTCATTACATATTTTCAGTTGTATAAAAATTAGAATGCGATAGAGGAATATTGCAAAAAGAGAAAAAAATTAACACCAAAAAATCCAATGTATAGCTTAATCTTCATCCTAGTATACCTTTAGTTTCTGCTAAAAGGGGGAGGGGCAGAAAAGTAAGAAAACATTAGTTTTTCTCCTAAAAAATAGTGAAAATTAAAGGGTAGGTAGCTACCATATCATGGAATATGTTGTTAGATCCCATAATACAATAATTAAAGCAGAAGTTACTGAGGCCCAGATTAAAAAGAACTAAAATAGAGGTCTTCTGATTTTCAGTACAACATAGGTGTTGCTATGTCTGTAGAACTAAAATATTTTATCTCCCACAGAAATGTTGTATCTCTCTTAAACATTATCTATGTAAGTAAGTAATTATTTGGTCAATTTTTAATTACATTTGTTTCAGGAATAGTTTTTTCCTGTATCATTTATTTTGCTTACATTCTATATCTCTCTTAGCTTCAATAACTAAGATAAACTTACTAAGATCTTTTCTTTTCTGCTTCTCAGAGTACTTTGATTAAAGCCACTGCAAAAGAAAATGAAATATAAAGTAAAACTTTTCTCCACACAAAAATGTTTAATGTACTAGGTTTATACATTTCACAAAAATAATCACCCAACAGATCATGTTTTTCTATTTAAAATCCAAAGGCATTTTTTAAAAAGTCAAACCACAGTTTACTAATACTTGAATGTTTATTAACAAAATTTGTATCTATCCCAATTTTTAGGAGATTCAGAAAGCAAAATACCTGGAATGTAATTACTCTGTGGCTCAATTCCCGCTGGGAAATTAGTGTTTTCTGGAATGGAGTGGGTATAATCATCCAGAGGCGGTAGTTCTGTTAGGATCTCAGTGTGCCGTGGTACTAACACAGGAGGCAAAACTAAAAAGTAAAAACAATCCAAGTTAATGGCAAGGAGCAAGGGGTAGGGAACAGGACCTTTATTAAGTTTTCACACAAAAAAGAAGTAGCCTGCTTAATTTTTAAAATTTAGGGTCTACCTATTTGGTATTATACAAGTTATTAAATTGACAAATCTGATTATGATTTTAACTTACCATATGGTTCACAATAATTTCCAAGATCCAATTTATCTTGTACTTTTTGGTACAAAGTGATCCTGGTAATATTATATTACCATGAAAGTTCAAAAATCCCCATTAGAAAGGTTGCAAAAAGATTTGTAAAATCAAATTTAGGGCATTTTCTAAAAATACAGCTATAGTCTTAAAACGTTTCAAGTACACAGCTAAGTAAAGGTAAAGTCTTTCTATGACTTTTACTAAATTGCTTAGATAGGAATAACATCATTAAAATACTTGAAAAAAAACTCAGAGAGCAAAATGACTGAAAACAGTTAATGCACCAGACAAGTAAACAGATTCATCAGCTTATTTCTAAGCAGACTGGAATTTCCTATATATGTACTTTGATGTGAACTAATATGCTATTCCAAGAAACTATCTTTCCCACTAAGTTATATTTTCGATAAAATATTTTTTTAATTGTAAAGTATTTTTAATGACCACCAAATAATATATTGAATTTAAAGTAATTTATTAGAATCTTACACCAAAATTTTCCTGGGTCAACTAGATATAATGAACACCTAATATACTTAAGTTCAAGCATTTAATTTTTTTTTTAATCTACTTTTCCTACCTGGTGTCTCAACTCTCTGGTAGTGGTAAGGGTTTACACATACTTCATCCTTTTTAAGATTAAAAGCATATTCGCAGTTTTCAATTGCTTTGAGTTCATGATGACTATGAAGATCAGGCCAGCGCCATAATCGGCAATATATAACGTGTGGCAGTCCTTTCCGATGAGATACCTGAAGACGACCATCAAGAGACCTATTGGGAAGCAAGGGGAAAAGAAAGGTGGGAGCTTTAAAAAAACAGAAATACTCAATTGGACTAAATTAGTACAATAAAAGCATAAAGAAAAAAATGACAGACATTCAGTTAGTTTTAGTGAATACAAGGAAGAAAAATGTACTATTTTATGGATCTGATATAAAAGAAAGCAGCAGCTCTAGCAGATGTTTCTTAAAACATGTTACACAAATGAGTTAAGTGTCAGTGAATGGATCACCATTTGGGAAAACTAGATTTTTAAGAGTATTATATAGTTACACTTGAAAAATGTTGTCAACTTTTATCTTTAATAAATCAAACTGTTATTTAGGGATTCTTTTAGGGGCATTAATTCTGTCGGTGATTGAATTATCAAAAAAAGAACTACTGTGAAGAATGGTAAATACCAACAATGATATAAAACTTACTGAAACTAATGTAACTCATTACCCAATTGTGACTATGTTGAGGTATTATTTCTATAGCTCACACATAAATGCAGATGGTGATGAGTATGATGAGATGAAATGGACAAATACCAGTAAGTTTAAAAAGAGAATGAGGTGATTAAAAAAAGATAACATAAAAAAACAAGTTAGCCTTGTGTTAATTGTGTTCAGTAATCAATATGTATTTATTAGTATACAGATGAGATTAGTATACAAGAAATGTAGCAAACCTGGTTATGTATCTATTTAAAAATTAGGCCAACAACAGATCTCAAACTGAAATGAGAATATAGTTATCAAAATTCCTATTCTTTAGGGGATTCAATAATTTAAAAATTCAAAATTAGAATTTCATTGATCAAAACTTCAGCTGAAACATTTAATAATACTTTTAATATCGGCAAGCAGGTATTTTAAATGCTATGCCTTATTTTACATTAAGGTAACATCCTAGGCAAAATTATATTAAGCAACCCACTATAGGTCTTCCAAATACCCCCCCGCCCACAAGATTGCTAGGATTTGACAGAGGGCAGAATATTCACCTGGTTTGTTCAGAGAAGCTGTAAAGGCCTGTTGTATCCCACTGATCTATCGTATTTGGTGTACTCAGTCCCCAAATTTCAGAGCAAGTGCTGTGCATAAATTGAAAAACAAAAAATTGATGTGAACATGGAAGCATGGTTATTCAAAATACCATGATGTAAAACATGAAAAATGTACAGAATACTTCCTTCACTGAGAAAATATACATTGCTTCATGTTTTCACAGGCATTTAATACTGGTTTCTATATTTTCTATATGAAGGAAGCCAATAAAATGGAACATGTGACTCCAGATAAGTTATGATTATGTTTTTAAAATGTGAACACCAATGCTCTCTAGCTTAATGAAATCATACCTATAATGTCCTTTTCAATTTCCTCTACTCACAACAAAAGATCTAATACCTATGTCATTAGCCTTACTAACAGTGCTTCGTTTTATAATCCAGTTTTTAAAAAAAAACTTATCTAAACACAAATGTCAACTCGTATTTTAAATATAGGAGAAATTCCAATTAAAACAGACATATCTACAGTTAAGATTTTCAAGTTATTTGAAATACTTATATATTCACTTTTACAGAAATTATTGATCTTTTATCACAACAAAGGACAAGGAAGTAGATTTTGAAATCATTCTAATGTAGCATACCATCTTAAAAGTTTTAAGAAATTTCTATAAGGACTAAAGATATGTGAAAGCACCAAATTCTTAAAAGATAGTATGAATATGAAAAATTTGCTGTATCTAGTTTTTTGTTGTTGTTTTTAAATTAGTATACCTGAAAGCCACAGAGCAAAAAGAACTCAAAATTTTTCTCCCACATTCCTTTTCAGAACCTGGGCAGTCTAGAGATAATTTTCCCTGTTTCCCCTGTTACTGCATTTCACATTAACTTCTCATCCATGGATGAAGGGAAGAAGAGGAGCTTAAAAGCTGTCTAGAATGAACTCCTGACCCCCAAGGTGTCTCAGGTCCTAAGTTTTACTTTAAAAAATTAGAGTTCATAAAGGTAATTAAATTCCAGATGTACACACTACTAATGAACACTTCAAAGGCAATAGTGAAAAGTGCTGTCTTCCTGTGGCTGGGCAGCACACATCCATCACGTGGGGTGCTGGGCTTCTTGCATAACCACTGGGATGCAGAAACATCTCATGCCATACTTTGGGGCTACAGTAACTGTAATTCTAGACAGTTTAAGAAAATGTATTTTCAGACACTCTCCAGCACCTTGAGATATTTTAAAGATTCTCTGGGTTTTTAGGCTGCAGACATCTATCTTTCATTTCCCAAGCTGCAAAAGTCAGAAAAAGCCCAAAACCTGGAAGATAATTTAGACCTTTTCTTCGCCCCCCCCGCCCCCCAAATATGTACTGACTAAAAAAACCATAAAATCAATGGTTCTTGTATTTAAGATAGTTGTCAAATAGCTACTGGAACAATATAGTACTATGTAGTTTAAATTACAATAAAAGCAACTAAAGTCTATAGAGTCTTATGAATCTGAATTTAAACCTCGGAAGGAACAGGATACAACGTACTCTTCTTTCTTGGACAATAATTCAAGAAAGGTAATTAACAAAAGATCAGACCAAGGAGCTATTCTGCTCATATGAAGATCAGGCTGAACATTTCATTCCAATAAATCTGGGAATGACACAAGAACCAGAATCTAAAAGGGCATAAAGAGCTAAAGTTGTGCTTTATTCAAGCTTTGTTAAAAACATGCAATCAGTTCAGAGGCAGACAGACCTAAATACCAACTTTAACTCTGATACTTTCCAATTGCCATCATAGGGTATTAAGCCTCAATTCTATCCACCTTTATATCTCTCTCACAAAATTGGAAGGTTTATTTGAAAATAAATTTGCTTCTAGTTAGTAAAATTTTTGCTTGGTTATATAGGAAAAAAATTTTTAAACGAATTAATTTATAATAAAATATACAAATCACCTAGAAATAATGTAACTGCAAATGTGTCAAAACTACAAAAGTAACATTTTAATTATCAAACAACACAAAAGTAAACTGAACAAAGAAAAATACATCTTCCTACAAAGACAATACCATCGAATATATAAATTCTGCCGAATTTATATATTCGATGCAATCTAAATTAAATTTTAATAAATTTTTAACACAGACAAAATTATTCCAAAAATAACATCCTATCTAATAATAGAGTAACATGTAAATTACCATCACTCCGGTACACCCACGATTGGGCGATGGGAGGCTGGGGGGCGGGACTCGGGGTGGCCTATCCGGCCATTGAGAGGCACGGATCCGCTGCCACTGAGGGGGGCTACCCTGCTGTTGAGAGGCACAGGGGGCGGGACTCCCGCCCCCTGCACCTCTCAACAGCCAGATCCGTGGCCACTGAGGGGGCCTGCCTCGGACACCCAGCTGCGCCTCTCAACGGCAGGGTAGCCAGGTGTCCGCGGCAGCCTCCCTCAGCGGCTGTTGAGAGGCGCAGGGAGTGGGAGTCCTGCCCCCTGCACCTCTCAACAGCAGGGTAGCCCCCCTCAGCGGCCGCAGACCATCAAAAGTGTGGGAGCTGGGTGCCTGTCTGCTCCGGCACCAGGCCTTTCAGAAGCTTCCGCCGCACCGGAGGCTTCTGAAAGGCCTGGTGCACCGGAGGCTTCTGAAAGGCCTGGTGCACCAGCGGACAGGCACCCAGCTCCACCACAAAAAGCGAAAGCGTGTAGGGGATCCTACACGTGCATGATTCAATCATGCACTGGGCCTCTAGTCTATATATATAAAAGCCTAAGCGGCCGTTGTTAGGACCGGATGATCAGCTGGTAGCTATGATGCACACTGACCACCAGGGGACAGAAGCTCAATGCAGGAGCTGCCCCCTGGTGGTCAGTGCACTCCCACAGCCAACCTCCCGCAGTCCTCCCTACATCCCCCCCAGCCGGCCGGTCCGATCGGCCACGAATGCCGACCAGGCCGAGGGACCCCACCCATGCACGAATTTGTGCACCGGGCCTCTAGTAACAAAATAAACAAGAATGACCAGGAAAACTCTGACGAAGAAGAGTAGAGACTGGCCCTACCAAATTCTGAAATGCGTTAAATCCTCAATAATGAAAACATTATGCAATTAGCAAAAAAAGAATACACAAGTAAAACAGAAAAGAAGTTCTGCCTGTAGAGTAGCCTTTATTAGGCAAAACCTCCTTTGGATAAAAAGGACAGCCTCTGAATGTAATAAAATCAATTATTTGAAAATATAATAAAATCAACTACCTGAAAACAGTTGATAACAAAAACAGGTAAAAATTGAAATCAACCTTTGTAAGAGAGAAAACATATTGGATGAGAACTGTGTTTATGTGGCTTTGTATAACCAGTGGCACACAGAGTCTAAGCTAGGCAGGGTAATTAGACCTTAAGGAGAAAACTGCGTTTTACTGACCACCAGAATCAGACAAGAGGAATTGGAAGGGGGCTGGAAAAAGAATGGGAAAATCCTGTAAAGGAGTGTGCAACAGGGGGAAAAACATCAATATATGTGTGAACTCTGCCCAAATCCTTGTTGATGCCTAAATTACAAATGCAGGAGAAAAAGAAGGTGGGAGACTGCTGAGAACTAGCATTTGGAAGTCTGAAAGAACTCAGCTGAGATTTCAACTGTTACTTACATCAGAGGCAAACAATCTGGACAGTGAGGCCACCCAAAACTATCAACACTCTTCAGAGGAAGATAACAGAATTTAGAGTCTCTACAATGTTCTGTCCCCCAAATCCACTATAAAACCACAAATTACTATACATGTGAAGAAATAGGAAAATGTTACCACTTAGTCAAAAGAGAAAACAGCCAGCAGAAACAGACCCCCACCATTAACTATCACACAAGGTTTTACAGTAACTATTATGAATATGTCCATGGACTTCATGAAGAGATGGGAATCTCAGCTGAGTAATAGGATCTATAAAATGAATCAAATAAGAATTCCAGAATTGAAAATTACAAAATCAGAAATAATTAACCTGATTGTTGGAAGACAGAAGAGACAGTGACTTTAAAGAACGATCAATAGAAATTATCTAACTAGGAGAACCCATATTAAAAAGACTGTATAAAAAAATGAACTGTCTCAGTAACTTGCAGCCCCAGAAAGACAGGAAGCAAGAACAGACCAGAAAAAATATTTAAAATAATAATAGCTGTAATAGTTTACAAGTATGTCCACGTTAGAGTCTCACGCAAAGTCCTGCAATTATTTGTATAGAACATAATTTCTTTTTTTTTAATTTTCAGTTCTTAATTTATATGATTAGCACTCTCAGCATTTAACACTGTCCATCACTCTTTCCTTTTTGAAACTTTCTTTTTTTGATCCAGTCTCTGGGTTCTTTTTCCATCTCTCTGGCTCCTTTAAGTTTCCTCTGTGAAAAATTGATGCTTGACCTGTCCCTTAAATATTCTTTAGATGTCTTCCTGGGGGTTTTCTTATTCAGCACCATCTTCTGACCTGCCTCATCCACGTTCAAGGCTTCCATTACCGTGTGACCTAAATGCTGATGACTCGGAGAATCTCTAGCCCATCTCTCTCCCCTGGGTTCCAAACACATGTCCATCTACTTCCTAGCCTTCCCACTAAACCCATCAACCTATCAAAAAAATGAACACATGATCTTTTGCTTTCCTTATCCATTATCCAAACTTCCATCTATACTTGTTCTCCCTGCTGTGTTGAGGTGGGTCACTTGGTGGTTTGAGTATTGGTGCTCAGGAGCCACTCAGGGATGGGTTTGTATCCCAGCACCCTAATTACCAGGGTGACCTCAAGCAAGATATTTTGCCTCTCTAAGCCTCAGCTTTGCTGCCTGTAAAGTAGAAATAATAGTCCTACTGCGAAGAGTTGTTGTGAGATTCTAGAACATAATTTCTTAAAGGCAGATTATCCCCTATCAACTCTGTAATTTTCTTGCTTACGTAGACTGAATTAAAAAAAAGTTCTGGGGAAGAAAAGTTGGAACAGCTATTAAAATTATCAGGACTCTAATATGCCAAAGAAGTATGTATGGCCTACAGTGTATTAATTGATCATGGACTAACCAGATGGCTTGGTAGTAAACCTGGCAGAAATCCGTACAGAATTTCCCTAGTATCACTTTTACAGTATCAGTAAAATTAACATATTAAAGCTTTTTTTCAGCTAATAAACTGACTTTTGAAAACTGAAGTTAAAACTTTAAATCTAGTGTACAATTTACCAACTATAACATGCATGGTATTTTACACAGACATCTACATTAACATTTTGCACTTTGTTAACTGACATTCTTTTTGTATTAAAGGACATGTATATGTATTCATGCACTTGTTATCAGGATATGAAAGAGAAGAACTAAGTTAAAGAAAGTAACACTGGCTTTGAAGGCTCATACCATAGAGTCATATAAACCATTAAAAAAAAAGTTTCCCTGTTCCTGCCATATTTGCATGATTTAATACAGCAGTTATGTCTTATTAATTTACTAGAAGCCTGATGCATGAAGATTAATGTCAGAATGGGCCTTCCTTTCCCTGGCTGCCGGCACCGCCTTCGCTCGGGCCGAAGCCACCTTTCCGCCTTCCCATGCTGCTCAGAGGCCGAAGAGGCCGGGGGTGGTGCAGAACACCTGCGTTGTCGCCATGGTGACGACGCAAGCATCCTGCCCTGCCCCCGACAGCTCGGCGCCCATGTATGCAAATTAACCTGCCATCTTTGTTGGGTTAATTTGCATACTCACTCCTGATTGGCTGGTGGGTGCCGCGAAGGTACGGTCAATTAGCATGTTACTCTTTTATTAGGTAGACTAGTGGCCCGGTGCACAGCGGGGGGAGGGGTCCCTCAGCCCGGCCTGCACCCTCTTCAATCTGGGACCCCTTAGGGATGTCTGACTGACAGCCAGTAAGTACAACACAGATGAGTAAGAGACTATAATCTGATAAATAAAATTATTGGGAGGTACTGTTTTGAGGTATTATTACATATTCCCACACATTCTCCTTTGTTTTCTCTTTTTCCTCTCTCCAAGATAAGTAGCTGGTTCTGCCTTTATTGCTAATGGAGAAAGATTCAACAGAACATTCTGGATGGTGGCTACCTGGGTGTAGACATAGGTAAACATTTATTGAGCTGTACAATTGAGATTTCTGTATTTTACCTGGCATTTGGCTCTTGTGTTTGCATAAACATAAGCAGTGGCTTCTAACCCACAGTTTAGAATCATTCAGGGACACTTAAAATTTACTGTTGGCTGGATACTCTCCAAATCAGCAAAATCAGAATCTATGGAAATTGAACAGAATTGCAACTCTAATTTCTGAAGGGGTAGACTTGTTGTTTGGAATATTTTACACACACACACACACACACACACACACACACACACACACACACACACACACTCCTCAAGTAATTCCCATGAACAGCTATCATTGAAAATCAACCCTCAAGGGAATTTAGAGTCCTTGTAAGGGGGCAGAAGAATTCAGGCACAATAAATAGACAATTGTGTTGCTAGAAACAGCAGGAAATGTAGGCCTTCCCTCACGCCCTACAGCAGCCTAAAATGCCTTGTGCTGCCCACCTGGACTCCACCGGCCCCCAACAGAACGGACTTTTCCTGCAGGGCCTGGCGCTGCCTGTCCCGCCTCCTGGGTCCCCTACGGACCTGGACCCCTCATCTGGGGCCTGGCGTTGCCCACCCCACCTCCCCCAACCCCCGATGGACTTGGACCCCATGGTTGGGGCCTCAAGCTGCCTGCCCCGCCACCCCAGGCCCCCTATGAAACAGGACTTTTCGGGCAGGGACTGACGCTGCTCTCCCAGCCTCCCCCAACCCCTGATGACACAGGACTTTGCAGGTGGGGACTAGAGCTGCTCACCCCACATCCCCGGGCCTCCGATTGGACCTGGACCCTCAGTTGGGGCCTGGTGCTGCCCGACCTGACTCCCCGGGCCCCAATGAAACAGGACTTTGGGGACAGGCCCTGGCGCTGCTCGCCCCGCCTCCCCTGGCCCCCCAATGGAACAGGACTTTGCAGGCAGGGCCTGGGGCTACCCACCCCGCCTCCCCCAACCCCCGATGGACCGGGACCCGTGGTTGGGGCCTCGCGCTGGTTGAGTCCACGATCGGGGCTTGGGACATCGCCTGCCGGTGGCGGCGGCGGCGGCGGCGGGCACTGACCCAAGCCCCGCCTGCCCCACTCCACGCTCGGGGCTTGGGTCTGTGATCGGGGCTTGGGAAAGCGCCCGCCACCGGCAGCGGGGCTTGGGTCAGCGTCCGCTGGCAGCAGGCACTGACCCAAGCCCGCCCCGCCTGCCCGGTCAGCGCTCTGGGTGCTGACCCAAGCCCCGCCTGCCCCAGTCCACGCTCGGAGCTTGGGTCCGCACTCGGGGCTTGGGTCTGTGATCAGGTGCTTAAAGCGCTCGCCGCCTGCCCTGTCAGCGCAACCGGGTGCTGACCCAAGCCCCGCCTGCCCCAGTCCACGCTCGGAGCTTGGGTCCGCGATGGTCCTCGATCTGGGCTTTGGACCCAACGGCTGCGGCGGGTGCTGCCCCTCCCCCCCACCCCCCCACTCCCGCCATCTTTGCTGGGTTAATTTGCATAGCACCCCTGATTAGCTGTGGGCATAGCAAAGGTACGATCAATTAGCATATTATTCTATTATTAGGTAGGATTATTTTTCATGACCTTCTAGCCTAAAGAATATATTTCTTCTACAAATCAAAAGGAGCAAGAATCTAGGTTGTCAGTGTGGAAAGATTATAAAGCATGCTGAACATGGAGTAAAATTAAAGGGGTTAATAAATTAACAGAATGGTATACACAAAAGAAACTTCATTTGAGTTTTCAGCTCTTGATTACTGATGTATTCTTGAAATATGGACATCTACAAAGTAATTTGTAACTACTCATCCATAATTATTTCTACTTACAACAAAACAGTACTTTCATTTTAGATATGACTAAATAATTCAGAAATCAAGAGCTGATCATGATAATAAAAGGAAGTCTCTATAATTACACGTTCTACATCTATGTTTGTGTACTTCCTCACCATTGTACAGCTGAAGGATGGGGAATGGAAAACAAAAATATGCCTACCTTCAGATAAGTTTTTTTTTACCTTCCATCACCAAGAAAGAAGCTTTGGGCACAATCCTGTCCTTAACAAATTAGCAAAAGATACAAGTAAACAATTAAATTTTCATTGGCTACAGGAAACTTACCTCAAACTTTCCAATACTTATTTTAAGCATTTGTTATGTACCTGGAACCACTCAAAGTGCTTTACATGTATTATGTGATTCATATTCACATCAACCCTACAGTGAATTAACATGACTGCTATTTTCAAATAAAGAAATAAAATAACTCAAATAGTCACAGAACTATTGAGATAAGATCCAGGATTTATATCTGGCTGGCTTAAGAGCCTACATTTTTCAAGGTACACTTCAGCAAAATGATGGCTTAAATTTCAAACTTGTATAGGAGTATGTAATGACTATTATTTTATTATCCTTGATACTCTGACATTTGGGATTAAAAGATATTGATCCTCTCAGGGCTAATTTCTAGAGATAGCAAACTCTTTTTTGATAAGTTTTGTAAAACTTTGAGATATTTTATTAACAACTTACTTGCAATTTTAAGTAAATAAGCTTACATTAAATCCATTTGCCATCACATTTTAAATAATTTTGTTTAAACTATGGTTTGGATTTATCCATAAATACCTTTTCCACACCATTCCCTACCCTTTACAGTCTACAATTATCTTTAAAGAATTTAGTAGTTAAGAAATCACTAATCATCTAATATAACTAATATACTATTTGAAAACAAAGCAAACTTTATAAAATATATGGCACCAAACTATAGTGTAAGAAGCTTGAATTTTTTGAAAGACACAAGCAATATTAACAAATCTACATTTCTACAATATAAAAGTAACACAAAGTTAAACAAGCAAGTTTCTAAGCTTCAAGGAACTTTTGATGGTAAAACACAAGATAATGTAAAGGACAACCACCACTTTGCTTTCATAGAGTTAAAGGGTAGAAAAAGACCTTTTAATGATGAAGTAACCCTAGAATATGAAGTCTCTAAAAGGCTACAAAAAGGAGAATAAAAAGGAAGGAAGAGAGATCTAAGTTAACCTTCACAGTTTAAATACCCATGTCTGTGAATTTTAATCAGTAGGTTGCTACCTACTATGCTTTCTTAAAAGACAGGATTGCATAGCCTTACTCTCAGGCTCTGCTCTGTCAATAATCTCAAAGCAAAGGCAATTTGAGCCTTAGATGAAGCTGGGCAAAAATATGACTCAATGCCTTCTGGATCACATCACTTTGATGAGGGAGACAACATACTCTAACTGCCTCCCTTCTTGACAGTCTCACAACCATTTTCCTCACTGCAGCCAGATGCTATACTTAAAATTAATTTGATTTATGAGTCTTCTTTACCTAAGACTCTTCAATGAATCCACCCTTACCCAATCATATTCAGGTGCAGCGTAAACTCCTCAACCCAGTGTAGTTCCTTATAAACACATACATAAATTCACTCCTGTCATGTCCCGCTCCCACTTTACACTCCTAGGACACAAGGTAACTTAGAACCCTTCACCAGCCCTTCCCTACCACCACACTCTCAATACCACAGTGCTACTCTGGATGAATTGGGATTCTTCCAACTAAATTCCTCCCTTATATCCATCAAAATTCAATCCAGGCACCAATCTTCCTCCAGAAGGAAACTTTCCACAAGCCACAAAGTAGGCAAAGTTCTCCTCCTTTGGACATAGCTCCCTGAGCAAACATCTTTCATAACACCTACTGCACCTTACAAAATTTATCTTTTTTTATATTTTTAAAGTTTGTCTCCCTTAATAGAAAGTGGTTCAAGTGTAGAAATTGTATTTTAACTCCAATGAGGAAGAGCCTATCATACCTGTAGTGGCTAATTGAAAAATGTTTACTGAATTGAAATGCTGGGTGCTACACAATGAAAACTTAACAGACATAGCTTGACTTATTCTTAGCCAATTCATTAGCAAGTCCTATCAGTTGTAATTCCAAAATACATACCAAATTCACTCACTTCACATATGCTCAGCCACCGCGCCAGTCCAGCCTGCCGAATCTCATTTAGATTACTATAACAGCCTCCTGATTTCTCTGCTTCCAGACCCACCATTCATTTTAAAACACACACACACTCACACCACAATCCCCATCACCACCATGACCCCAGCAGTCTTTGTAAAAGTGAATGTAAGAAATTCTCTAAAAGTGGATTTAAATTTAAGAAATCCATTGAAATCCTTATATGCTTTCTACTAAGTTTATACTAAAATTCAAACTCCCACAGTGCCTACAATGCCCTATATGATATGACACCTTCCAAGTTTTATACTCATTCTGTATTACTCCAACTCTACAGGGCTCCATTACAATAATTTTTCATCTCAGAGTCTTTACACCAGCTCTTTCCTCTGCCTAGAAGACTCAACCCTCAGCTAGCTTGGTACTTCTCAAAGCTTAGGTTAAAATATCACAATCCAATCCAAAGCAGCTTTTTTTATCCCTCAATCATTGTCTTTTTTGCACTCATTACTAAATTATATTCTCCACTTATTAATTGTATATATCAATCCTTCATGAGGGCAGGAACTTGGTGTTTTGTTCATCACTGTATCCCCATGTGCCTAGAAACAGTACCTTGCACACATCAGGTACTCATAAGCATTTGTAAAACAAGAAAAATGACTCTTAAATTTTAGATATACATGAAACAAGGTAAAAGAAATGAATAATCTACCAAACAAGAAGGAAACATTCTACTATTAGTATTTGCAAGTAGATAGGCGGGGTGTTACTGGATCTGTTATCAACAAGCACCCAGAGTGTATTTCCAAAAGCTCACTGAAAACATGTCAAGTGGAATGGTTTCATGTGCTATACCCATATGCCAGCCCATGTGCATGACACGGCAAACAATCCTTTTATGCAGACACTCCCAAAAAGCCCTGTAACGTACATAAAAAGGAGTGAAATAACTTAAAAAACATCTACTACATTATTTAAAAAACAAACAGTATTTCTCACAGTGGTACTTATCTATAAATTATTAAATTTACACTAAAACTTGACCTCTTAAGTAAAATACAAGAGGTAGATCTTTAAGACATGTCTAACATCTAAGAAGCTGTCTTACATACTGTACTTTCTTGGAAGTAACACTACAACTCAAACAAAATAAAACATAAAATTCAACACAATGGTAGTAGCCTCTTTCAACTCCTTACTGAGTGAAGTTTTAACCAAGAAGGGAGAAATCTGTCTAGCAGTACTGCACTAGAGATAGAAAAGCACTGAATCTTTACCCAAATGTCAATCACAGAAATTAGATAAAACCCATGGAAGCATTTAGGCAACAAAGGCAAAAGAAGACAGTGAAGATAAAACTTAACATATTGGAAGAATTTTATTTTGCTTGATTAAACCTCACAGCTCAAGAAAATGACTTGTAAAATAAGTCTAAAGAGCACATCAAAATTAATACAACAGGCTAAAAATAGCTGTCCTATTTTAATAATTATTATTTACAGGTGACTCGAAAGTAACAAAATTTCAATAATTCTCCTTCAGATTCCTTCAAGCAATTTTCAACAGGATGACCATCAAATTAAGTGATCTGACAACACTTACCTTGGTATGGTGACACATTTAGTATTACAATTTTGAGTGGTGATAGCTTTCTCAAGCTCATCTAATCGTCCTGTTTTCTTTAGCTTCTTCACCAAACTTTTAACTGCTTTCTCACACCACTTTTCTTCCTGTCCATTCTGCTCTCCTCCACCTGCTCCTCCGGATCCACCAGCTGATTTCTTCCATCCCAGCAGTCTTTTCACAACTGGTGGAGTGAATGGCAAGATGGACGACATGTTCTTACTAAAGGCAGCAATCCACACGAAGGAAATATCCTCCTTTATCTAACCTAGAAAAGATATGGAAAAGGTAATTTAGAGGAGAACTTTAAAATCAAGTAATTATTTCAACATGATATCAAAAGCAAATTACAAAATGAAATAGAAATTCAAATTACTACTTTCACAACAGATTTTTCAGAAGTTCTCTTCTTCACCCATTAAAATATCTTAATTAATTTAAACAAATTATGGAAATAAACCCTTTTACAAAAAAACCACAATGTTATAAGTGGGTATATATAATAATTTTACAAGTAAAATATTTATTAATACTAGACCAGTTAATCACTATTAATACTATATTAACTTTTAATAGTGTCAATAATTAAAATACTTTCACCAAAAGAAAAACTTTTTCTCACTTTTTAGAACTTCAATCTTATTCTCAAAACATTCACAAAAATATTTTTAAAAAATGTATAAGCCCACTCTCCCCAAAGTTCTGAACTTTCATAACTGACTTGGTATCATGAAACAAATTCTAAAGTTATAAGAAGGGAAAAGTGTAAAATATATAACAAGAATCCTATATAATAAAACTCTAACATGCAAATCGACCGAATGGCACAACAACTGGTCGCTATGATGCGCACTGACCACCAGGGGGCAGACGCTCAACGCAGGAGCTGTCCCCTTGTGGTCAGTGTGCTCCCACAGCGGGTGTGCCCGCTCAGCCAGAAGCTGGGCTCACAGCTAGTGAGCATAGTGGCAGTGGCGGGAGCCTCTCCTGCCTCCGCAGCAGCGCTAAGGATCCCTCGGGGGATGTCCGCCTGCTGGCTTAGGCCCACTCCCTGCCAAGGGGTCCTGGACTGTGTGAGGGTGCAGGCCAGGCTGAGGGACACCCCATCCCCAGTGCACAAATGTCATGCACCGGGACTCTAGTAAAGAAATAAAGGTAGACACAGTGTGTAAAGAAAAGGTTTGGGACCTGGCCAGTGTGGTTCAGTGGTTGAGCATCAACCTATGAACTAGGAGGTCACGGTTCCATTCCCAGTCAGGGCACATGCCCTGGGTTGCAGGCTTGATCTCCAGTAGAGGGTGTGCAGGAGGCAGCGGATCAATGATTCTCTCTCATCATTGATGTTTCTATCTCTCCCTCTTTGGTTCACTTTTACATCCCTTGAGAAGATTTTTAATTAAGCTTCTTTTAAAAAATATATTTTCATTTTTAAGTAATAATGTGCACAGTGAGTATAATCAAATATAGTTGCTTGTCTCACGCCAAGATATAATTTTTTAAAACCTTAAAACTTTTATTTAATCTTGCTATTTATAACTCAGTACAGTAGTCTCCCTAACCACCCCACCCTAACCCCTCAGACCCCATTTGCAGTTTCACTTTCCAGGATTTCAGTTACCCACAGTCAACAGTAATCCAAAATTATTAGATGCACGATTCCAGAAATAAACAATTCATAAGTTTTAGGTAGCATGCCATTCTCAGTAGCATGAGGAAATCTAGCACTGTCCCACTCTATCCCACCCAGGATGTGAGTCATCCCTATCTCAAGAATATCCACGATGAATACTGTCCCCACCCCCTGGTCACTTAACAGCTATCTCGGTTATTAGATCAGTTATCAGAAAGAGAGAAAGAGAAAGACAAAGAAACCGCATTCACATAACTTTTATATAACATATTGTTATAATTGTTCTATTTAATTACTTGTTATTATTGTTAATCTCTTACTATGTCTAATTTATAAACTTTATCATAAGTATGTATTATAGGGGAAAATAGTACACACACACACACACACACACACACACACACACACACACTAGGAGGCCCGATGCACAAAATTTGTGCAAGGGGCTCGGCTTTGTCCGGAAGATCGTTCTGCTGTTTGGTCTAATTAGCACATTAGCTCTTTATTATATAGGATGGGGGGGAAAGAGAGAGAGAGAGAGAGAGAGAGAGAGAGAGAGAGAGAGAGAGAGAGAGAGAGAGAGAGATCAGTACTACCTGTGGTTTCAGACATCCACTGGGGGGGGAGGGGTGTCTTTGAATGTGTTCCCAATGGATTAGGGGGGATTACTGTCTTTCTCTTTCTCTCTTTCTGATAACTGATGTAATAACCAAGATAGCTGTTAAGTAACCAGGGGGTGGGGACAGTATTCATTACTGTAACAGACTTATAATGGTACCCTTTGAAATATCAAGTTCAGGTATTATCTGTTCATTTTTCAGTAGAAAATGAGGATTTATACCACAACCACTCACATTCCTCCAACCTTTAAGATAATTAACTCCCAAATGTAGTTCTGATGAGATTAGCAGTAAACTACTACTTAATCATATTTCCCTTTTTGTACAACTCTTTTTCCCCTTGAGTTAATTTCCTTAGTTTTTTATTGCTTAGTTTTCTATGTACCTACCACAAATTCTTTCCATACTCTTCACAAGCCCCTCAATTAAATTTTAATGCTGATGACTTTAATCTCAAAATAAGAGATAAGATCATTGACCACTTGAGGACAGAACTGAAAAGTTAAGATTTGAGATGAAAAATATTCAGAAACCTAGTTCTGAGAACTACTATAGAAAATCAACTAGACTGAAATAACAAATTTTATCAAGTACTTACCAAGCTACACAAAGCTAAAAAAATATTCCATGATGCCCTAGCCAGTTTGGCTCAGTGGATAGAATGTCGGCCTGCAGACCAAAGGGTCTTGGGTTTGATCCCGGTCAAGGGCTTGTACCTTGGTTGCAGGCTCCTCGGGCCCTGGCCCTGGTCAGAGGCAACCAATCAATGTGTTTTCTCTCACACTGACGTTTCTCTCTGTCTTTCCCTGTCGCTTCCACTCTCCCTAATAAATCAATGGAAAAATATCCTCAGGTGAGGATTAACAAAACAAAACAAAAATATCCATGAGAGGAGTTCTATTCCTAATCAGGTTATAGAAAATCACAATAGACCATCACTTTCACCCTAATAATCAAAACAGGCCAGGTAAGCTACAAAATCATAGTTTTTCTGAACCCATCAGAGAGATAAGGATGCATAGTAACCTAAGTGGAATTAACTGACAGAAGAGAAGCCCACAAGTGGTGTCTTTCCTGATGGCGGGGCTAAGGAGGAATAATTCCACTATAAGAGAAACCAGGCTACCTTTAATAAATCTTAACATGTAGGCTGACAAGACATATCAGAATTCCACAAAGCAAATCACTCATTCCCACAGGTCTTCACCAAAGTGCTTGAAAAATGACCAAGATTGGGGGACAGAGCTGGAAAGATGAGAGATACCCTAAGAAACTTATAGTCTCCCTCAAATGCAATAAATCTGTCCTCTGATGGGGGGAGAAGGGTGGGATGGGCAAAAGTGAAAAAAAAAAATCATTCCAAAAAACTCCAAACATTAAGCTGCGAAGGGTTGAGGTTAGACAGGAGAGTTGAGAGAACCATTTCCACCCAGATATCTGCACATTATTACCGGGGCAGGTAGGTTTGCTGAGAGAAAACCCTGGAAGGCATTACTGGTAGAGACGTTATCACAACAGACACAAAAAAGCCTGGGACAGGGCTGAAGAGCACAAAGTACTCCAGAATGACCAAAGAACAGACAGCTAGGCTGCAAAGCAGAGAAAATGCCCAAAGGTCCCACAGCTGATGGCTCAGATATAAAGCACTAAGAAATAACTGAAATTACAATCAGACAACAAATCTTGCAGAAAGTGAAAAGTCCTAATCCTGCTCTCAAAGCACTTAAAAGAAATCAAACTAAAGTTGCAACAAAGCCCAGAACTAGCCCCATTATCAGACTAACTTAAGAAACTAGAGGCCCAGTGCACGAAATTCGTGCACGGGGTGCAGTCCCTAGGCCTGGCCAGTGATCAAAGTGCAAGCATCTGGTGTAAGGGCAGGTCCCAGCTGACCTCTGGGCCCTGGGCAGCACCTGGGCCCCCACGTGCCTCCCTCCACCTGAGCCACAGTGCCCAAGTTCCCACGCGGAGATGCAGTGAGCACGACCGGACGCTGCGGGCCGGGGCGCAGCATGGGCCTCTGGGCCACCCGGCGGCACTGCATGGAAGCTGGGCGGGCAGTGCATGCTCTCCTGGCCAGCCTCGCAGACTGGCTCCTGCACGAACCCACGGGGAGCCTGACCGGCCCTTGCAGTCCAGGCAGCTGTGGCCTGGCTCACGTGGAAGATGCCACACGGTATGGGGTGGGCTCCTTGCAGCCGCCCGGCACCCAAGGGCGGGGGCTTCCCCAGGTGCGAGCCCTGGCATCGATGCCAGGGGGAGGTTACCAGGAGGAGTGAGAGCAAGCTCGGTGGATACCCACATTCTCACCGCACCTCTGTCCTGTCACCCCCACCCCCGGTGAGAGGTCGCAGCGTGTCACCGACACGCGCCATGTTCCACGCCTCCCCCTGGTGGTCAGCGCACATCATAGCAAGCAGTCGAACTCCTGGACTCCCAGTGGAACAACCGCCTAAGGGGACAATTTGCATATTAGGCTTTTATTATATAGGATAATGGCCCATTTCCTGTAAGTCAATAATGTTTACTTCGATCTGTACTATTTTTATACAAATATTCGGCACTCAATCAATTACAAGACAGAGAATAGCAAACCACAGTCAAAAGATGAAATTATATGAGTACACAATTATAAAACTCACAAAACTCAACATTTTATCAAATGTAAATTACAATAAAAAAAAAAGTATCAGGACAAATACCTTAAAAAGTTCCATGATAAGTTAAATGGATTTAAGAATTTCTCAAACCTTCAAAATGCCAATGCATACTGTAAATTTCAGAAGAGAGGAGGTTGCAGTTGACTAAAGATGGAAGCCTAGGGGAGTCTGCCCACAACTTGCAGGTAGCATCTGCAGGCATATTTATACAAATGTTGGGAAACAGGGTCTAGGGAGCTATGGAAAATATTTAAAATTATTTGACATGTTATCTAATCACAAACTTTATGTGGGACACTGGTGGGAAGGCTGCTATACTAGAACTATACATTTTCTTAAAAAAGAATTGTAAGTATAATTCTCAAAAAACGACTTTGAATTCTCAGGGGACCACAACAATTACAATTTGACAGCAGCACTGTTGTCTAGCGGTAGACTAGAATGCACATGAATAAGCACCATAGTATATAAAACTACAACTTGACAAAATAAAGCAACCTACAAAATTCCATGAAATACATGTAAAAATCCACCAAAGCAAACACGACTACCAAGCAGCAAAAGGTATACTTGACTACCTTTGGTCTCTGCTAAATTCCTCCTCTGTCACAAATCATACTGTGCAAGGAGCAAGCCAGCTATATAAACCTCAATACCATGTGACACAGTCTTATCCGAGCACAGAGAACATGCTGATGAATTCAACCTTTGGAAGGGAGAGGTATCGCAAAAGTGACACCAGAGCAAGTCTGAAGAGAGAAAGAATACCCAGGCAGAAAGTTAATTTTTTAGGGACAAGGAAATGTTTTGAATATCCTATATAATAAAAGGCTAATATGCAAATCGACTGAAAGGGGGAATGACTCAATGCAGGAGCTTCCCCCTGGTGGTGAGTGTGCTCCCACAGTGGGAGCGCTGCTCAGCCAGAAGCCAGACTCACAGCTGGCGAGTGCAGCGTCAGTGGCAGGAGCCTCTCTCATCTCCACAGCAGCGCTAAGGACCCCTTGAGGGATGTCTGCCTGCCAGGGACATTCTGCTAGGGAGTGGGCCTAAGCTGGCAGGCAGTCATCACCCAAGGGGTCCTGGACTGCAAGAGGGCAAACGCTGGGCTGAGGGACCCTCCCACTTCAGTGCACGAATGTCGTGCACAGGGCCTCTAGTGGAATATAAGAAAGTAATGTGGTAGGAGATAGGGAGAGGAAAGCTAGTCAGATGAAAAAGCTGAATACAGAAGTTAGAGCTAATGATAGGACTATTCATTACTTTAGAGAAAATTCACATTGTTACTGAGCAACTGGATATGAGCAGTTTAGGGAAAAGGAGGACTCAAAGCTAACTATTGCTAACTAATGTAACTGAGCATGTAATGGTACACTAATCACTATTTGGAACACAGAAAGAAAAGCAAACCTGAAGGATACGGTTACAGGGTCAGTATTATACATGCTTTGATATAAGCGTTCATGTTCATCACATGGCCAGAAAGCAAGGGTGGTCAGCGCACAAATAAGAGTGTGTGCCCAAGCAAGGCAGAGACAACCAGTCCTGCAGAAAAGCAGAGCATCCAGTTTCCAAGCTTGGTTTGGAACGACTCTCTGGGTCTTGTTGCAGGCCCACACCAATCTTATCCTTAGAAAACTCTTAAGGATCCCTATTCCTTGTGAAAAACTGATTATGACAAGGACAATATAAGAATCATTTTATTTAAAAGTGTCTATTTTTGACTCAATGTATTCATGAGAATTCAGCCTAAGAAAATGAATAAAAATTACACTTATGTATAAACAGCAAAAATGAAAGGGATTTCCAGTGTTAGACTCTGAGTTAACAGGTTCTCTGTTACACTTTTGTTAGGAGAATGTTTCTTAAGAGTTGAGATATATTCTTGGGGATCTAATTTTTCTATAAAACCTTTTAAATTATTTTTCTTTATGGAAATAAAAACATGAAAAGTTTAAGGCTATTCTGGGTCATTTGAATGACCTCATGACCTAGTACTGCCACATGATTTCAGTGTCCCATGCCTTAGAACAGCAGTTATAACCACTTTGGAACTATGTGATCACTTAAAGTTAGCAGCCTTAAGTTATGTCTTAGTAACCATGGCTGCCTGATATCTGGCTAATTATCTCTGGAGAATTTTTAAATTATGCAATAAAATATTATTTTTCAGTAATGCTGATAATGCGTTTTTATCAATTGAACATTTTAAATATCAAGGATATTTAGCCAATATTTTGGAATGTAAACATACTGAATTTAGGCTTTTACATGGAATCAATGTCAATATGTTCTACGATGAAAACAAAATGAAATAAAAAAACTAAATTTATGATCAAGTTGTTGATATGTGAACAAGTCATTTACAGACTATACAGATTTCCTTCACTAGTGTGGCAGCAAGCTCTGTACTGAAGTTAGAATTTTTTTTTCAACATCTGCAAGAATTGAAAAATAAGTTCAGATACTAATTCTGTTCCTAATTCCAGCACTAAGTGATACTTAGATAATTCAGGTTTCAATAGAATAGGAAGACTATATCTTTACAGTTAAGTAAGAAAGCTTATCAAGTGATACCTTAGTAAAATTGGGATTATAAGATTACTCACTGGAAAGTTTCAGTTAAGTAAGAGGTCTGATTATCCTGAACTGGCAGATGAAGCATTCAAGTTATTAATAATTGTGTAAGTTTTACAATTAGCATTCTCTATATTTTATTAAACTATAGTTCATATTCTTTGCAAAGTCATCAACTATTCTTTCCTTTACTTACTGTTTTTATTCTGATACTAGTGGCCCGTTGCACGGATTCATGCACATTGAAAGGAAATTAATTAGAAGAAATAACATGATATAACAACAACAAAGACATGATATAAAAACAACATTGATAAAAACAATAACCGGTAAATTGATTAAACTTATTCTAATATCTCCCTGTATACCACATTAAGAGTAACACTTTCAGAGTGCTTGACTAATTTCCCTTGTGATGAAGTATTTACAACTTTAACATCACACAGTCTTCGAACTCGAGAGAAAACATCATATAACTGACCATGTCCGAAAATGGGTTCAGGAAGGAATATTCCTACTCTGTCTAGATTGGCACCAGCGAGAGCTTTATATGTATCACGCATGTGCGAGTCAACATTTATTTTTAAATTGCCAGTGTACGTCATATGTACCAGCCGATAGGTTGGTTGGTCGGACGGTCATACAGTCGGTCATGTAGCTTTTTATATATATATAGATAGATAAACCCTATCACTGTATTTCAAAAAATCTCCAAATCTTTGGAATGTTTATTTTACTTTGTCTTTTAGAACACAATTTTATATTTTAACCATGGTATTTATTTTATGATACAACTTAGCTTCTTTTCAAAGAAACCCCTTTCTGCACCCAAATACAGTAGGAAACATATACTGAATGCTAACTACGACACAGTCTAAGAGTCAGGTAAGCATTAACTCATTTAATTCTCATCGGAATCCAGTGGAATAGGTACCATATCCTACCTAATAATAGAGTAATATGCAAATTGACCGTACCTTCGCTATGCCCACGATTGGCCAGGAGGCGCGGGGGGGGCGGGACTCGGGGTGGCCAGGGTGGCCGATTGGGCCGGCGGGATGCTGAGCTCACGTCGCCAGCGGCAGCGCGAGCTCAGCGTCTGCGCCATGGCTGTGCTGCAGCACAGAAGGGGCCTCTTGGACAGCGAGCCCACATCCCACCGCCGACCATCAAAAGCGGGGAGCTGGGTGTCCGCTCCGGCACCAGCGGACAGACATCCAGCTCCCCTGCGATTGAAAATGAAAGCGGGGGAGCTGGGTGTCTGTCCGCTCTGGCACCAGGCCAAAAGCCTCCGCGGGAGGCTTTTGAAAGGCCTGGTGCATCAGCGGACACCCAGCTCCCCCGTGATCGAAAGCAGGGAGCTGTGTGTCCGCTCTGGCACCAGTGGACCCCCTGCCATCAAAAGCGGGGAGCAGGCTGCCAGCAGTGTCCGCGGAGCATGCTAGGCTTTGCAGGGCAGTGGATATGGCCTGGATGGCAGGTTAGGCCTAGGGGACCCTACACGTGCATGATTTAATCATGCACTGGGCCTCTAGTATAATAATAAAAGCATAGTATGCTAATTAGACCCGACGTCCTTCCGAATGACCTTCTGGACAAAGCCAGGGCTGCGAGGGAAGCCTGGGTCCTGGGTGCCAGAGGGAAGCTGGTACTGGCAGCCGGGGGAAGGAAGGCCTACTCATGCATGAATTTCATGCATCGGGCCTCTAGTTAATTATAAATGAGGAATCTGAGGCATGAAAAAAGTACCCTGATGTTATAAAGATACTAGAGGCCTGGTACACAAAATTCGTGCACAGGTAGGCTCTTTAGGCCTGGCTGGTGATCAGGGCCGATCAGTTCCCCACCTCCGGGCCTCCCTGCCTCCTCCTTCCCTCACTCCCTCAGTACCCCACCGCCCCTGCTGGTCGCCCGCCATGTTCCGCACTGCCCCCTGGTGGTCAGAACACGTCATAGTGAGCGGTGGAACTCCTGGTCTCCCGGTCAAACTCCCAAGGGGAAAATTTGCATATTAGCCTTGTATTATATAGGATTCCCCCCATGGATTCTCACAGACATTTTAGTTTTGCTTTTCACATCTAGGTTTCCAACATATCAGGAATTTGTTTTTATTTAAGGGGTAAGACAGCAATCTAAACATCTCCTATAAGGACAGACTATTTTATCAGCACTTTAATAATTTACCTTAATAATTCATAATACCACTCCTGTCACACATCAAATCCCTATAAAATAAATTTATGATTGGGGGCTTTAAAGTCTTTTCATTGCTGTACTTGTTCATACCTACAATATCACAGAATTTTAGTTATTGCTTCTCAAGAGTGTTGATATGTGCAGAGTGAGCCCCTTTCCTTACTTCTCAAATTTATGTTGGTTATTTTAAGTTTAGCTTTTCAAATCCCACCAAATTTAGAGTTTTAAAAAAATATATTTGTATTGATCTGAGAGAGTGACTTTAATGTGCTCAAGCTTATCAATTTAAATTAGAGCACATCAATTTAAAATCTTGTATGATGTATACACGTGTACCCTCTTAAAAAATCTTCCATATGGTGTCATCTTTCAAAAGTTATAAAGTCTAAAGTTCTCTTTCACATCTGCAATTTATTTTTGTGTGTGGTGCAAGGCAGGTACCTTCTCCTCCCCAGCAAAGATAATAAACTGAATCTTCTTCCCTACTGATTACAATGCTATTTGTGTTTCTGAGCTCTTCCCCCCTCCCCCCAATTAGTCTATAACTGAGGCAAATACTGTGGCTTAACTACTAAAGCTACAGAATATGTCTTCGTACCTGATAAAGTAAATTCTCTTTCACCTGCTGGGATTTTAATTGGAATGACACCAAATTTACAAACAAGTGGAAGAAAACTGACAGATTTATGGTAATGTGCCTTCTAGTCATAAACACAAGTACATCTTTTATAATTTGAATTATACGTGTCTTATTTTCTCCACTCAGGTCCCACACGTTTTTGTTTTACTTCTTCCTAGGGATTTTGTAGTTTGTGCTGCCATTATAAATGGTGGGATTTTATTTTATTTAAATTTTGTTTGTTGCTGATACATAGACATGCCTTGGTTTTTACATATTAACTTTTTAAATCAACTTCACTGATGCATAACTTATCTATATAATAAAAGCCTGAGCGACGATTAACGCAGAACAACCAGAATGACCAGTCGCTATGATGCACACTGACCACCAGGGGGCAGACGCTCAACGCAGGAGCTGCCCCTGGTGGTCAGTGCGCTCCCACGAGCGCCACTCAGCCAGAAACTGGGCTCATGGTTGGCAAGTGCAGCGGTGGTGGCGGGAGCCTTTCTCACCTCTGTGGTACCACTAAGGAGCAGCGAGCCAAGTGGTAAGGAGCGAGGCGTCCCAGACATCCTCCAAGGGGTCCCAGACTGCGAGAGGGCGCAGGCCAGGCTGAGGGACACACACACTCCCAGTGCATAAATTTTGTGCACCGGGCCTCTAGTATATAATGAAATGCACAAATGTTATATAATTCAATGAGTACTAATAAATGTATACCTCCATATATCCATCATCCCAATCAAAACATAGAATAATTCCATCATCTCAGAAAGTTTCCTTGTGTCCTTACAGTCAATCTACTTTCCTTACCCCAGGCAATTACTGATCTGACTTCTATCAAGGTAATTTTACCTGTTCTAGAAATTCATATAATTGAATATTATATGTACTCTTCTGTGCCCCCCGCACCCCTTTTAACCAGCACTCTCGTATTTATAGTTTCTAAAAATTTTTGTCAAAAACGTACTGCATTTTATCATGTCTTTTTCCTTTTGCCCAGCTAGGGTTTTCACTTGGGTTTTGCTTTTTGCTTTTTGGTTTTTCACTTAACTTTATTTTGGTTGATCTATGAATTTAAGTTTTTAAATTATAATCTAGTCAAGATTCTTATATGGGTTTTTTTTTCCCCTTTGGTGTGTTAATGTGATGAACTTCATTTACAGGTTTTCTAACATTTAATCATCTTTACATTTTTGAGGTAACCCTTATTAGTCATGGTATTTTTTTTATAACAAATACTAACATTTTACCTAAAATTTTTATTGCCATCTGAGATGTGGACTATACATTTCCCCTTCTCATAATACCCATCCCGTTGGAGGCATCAAGATTACAATAGACTTGCAAAATGATTTTTTGTTTTTTTTTTCTATAACATTTTGTATTATGATTGGAATTACTGACTCCTCATGTTTTGTAGAATTTGGCCATTTGGGGTTTTTACTTGGGTTTGGATTTTTACTTAATTTTCTTTTGGTATAGGTAGATTTCTAATGAATTTAAGATTTTAAATTACAATCTAGTCAAGTTTCTTCTTCTTAAGCCAATTCTGATAGCTTATTTTACTAGAAATTGTCTTTTCCACTTTTAAATTAAAGGTAAAAAAACTGTTCTTGGTGTTCTTAGTTTCAAAATCTATTTGCTGTAGTCATAACCCTGCTTTATTTCTAATACATCTGTAATCTTTTCCTCCACCAATCTTGGCAAAGTCTTTTCAACTTAGCACCCTTGGTTTAGTTGTTCCAATTATATATTTTTTTCATTAATGTTTCTCAACTTAATTACCTTCCTTTTTCTAATTCATTACATTGTATACTTAACTCATTAATTTTTACTTAGTTCTTCACTAATAAACATTTAAAATTCTATCTAAAGTTTCCCAAATGGGATTTTTGCTGTATCTAGTTTCGACAGGTAGTATTTTCATCATTCTTTTCTAAACACTTCCTAATTTTTTATGAGTTGTTCCTCATCTCATAAATTCAGAAATATACAACTTCAGATTTGGGAGTTGTTGCTATCCTCCTGTTATATTTCTAACTGAATTGCAATAGGATCCAAGGATGTGATTTATAAGATATAAATTCTTAGGAATTTGTTAACATTTGCTTTGAGGTCTACGTACATAAACAATTCTTATAAAATTTCATGAGTACTTGAAAAGAATACATATTCTGTAATTTGTTGCATGCTTGCTAACTGTACCTTCTAATCCTTTAAAACCTTGTGTGTGTGTGTGTGTGTGTGTGTGTGTGTGTGTGTGTGTGTGTGTATTAATATATTTTTATTGATTTCAAAGAGGAATGGAGAGGGAGAAGGAAAGGGAGAGGTAGAAACATCGATAATGAGAGAGAATCACTGACTGGCTGCCTCATGCATGCCCCCTATGGGGATCAAGCCTACACCCAGGCATGTGCCCTTGACCAGAATCAAACCTGGGACCCTTCAGTCTGCAGGTCGACGTTTTATCGACTGAGACAAACCGTGGATGGATCCCTCAATGAATGGGATTAGTGTCCTTTAAGAGACCAAGGAGCTCTAGCCAGTTTGGCTCAGTGGATGGAGCATTGGCCTGCGGACTGAAGAGTCCGGGGTTCGATTACAGGCAAGGGTATATGCCTGGGTTGTGGCTCGATCCCCAGTAGGGCGTTGTGCAGGAGGCAGCTGATCAATGATTCTCTTTCATCATTGATGTTTCTCTCTCTCTCTCCCTCTTTCTTCCTCTCTGAAATCAGTAAAAATATATTTAAAAAAAAGAGACCAAGGAGTTTGCTTGCCCCCTTCAGCCTTATGAAATTACAACAAAAGACAGCTGTCTATGAACTAGGAAGTGGCCCTCACGAGAAACCAAATCGGCTGGCATCTTGAACTTCCCAGCCTCCAGAGCTGTGAGATATAAATTTGTTGTTTATAAGACAACCAGTCTATGGAATTCTGTTATAGCAACCCAAATGGACTAAGATACAGATTATGCCTAGCATGTATCTTTAGTCATTCCTTTACTTTAAAATTATATCACCATCCTTTTAGGAGTGTCTATTAATAAAAAGCATTTTGTTAGAATTTTTAAGTTTTCATTCTCGGGGTGGGGAAAATGCAGAGGAGACAGAAGGCAGGAGAGATGCCTGAGAAAGGGCAGTGCGCTGGAGCCACAGGAGTAATGGAAGGGAAAGATCGTCACAGAGCTGAGAAGCCATCAAATGAAGAAGAAGCTGCAGACCTCCCAACAAAGCCTACAACGATATCCAAATTTGGATTTGCCATAGGTAGTAAGACAACAAAGAAAGCCTCAGCCATATCCATCAAACTTAGATCAAGTAACTTTGAGAAAATCTTCCAACTCTTTCTCCAAAAACCCTTTCAGTAGCAGCAGCACCTTTTAATGAAGATGAAGATAGCAAACCTGAGGAAACGTCTCCAAGAAGCAAAGATGGGGATGAAGAATATTGAAAGGGATACACCAACATCAGCAGGACCACATTCCTTCAATAAAGGAAAGCAATGGGTTTTCTGATAATCAGAAGCTATGGGAGCGAAATATAAAAATCTCATCCTGGGAATGTCCATGACCAAGACGATTAAATGATATGTTTTGAAATTGGTATGTGGGGTGGGAGTCAAGTTAAAAGGAACAGTTTCCTTTTTAAAGAATGCCGTAAGACTATCTTTGGAGCCTCCTTTTTTTTTTTTTTTTTTTAAAGATTGAGTGGTACACTAATAAATGAGTTTGAAATGTGCATAATTATGTTTTATATACAGATTTTAAAACATTTGCTAATTTTGTAGCTTCATGTGATTAGTATCCAAAGGTTACAGATAATTAAATCAGAAATAATTTTAAAAAACTTTTTTAAGTTTTTATTCTCCCTTACCAGCAAGTTCATTTTGAATTTATGTATTAGGCTTATGGAGATATTTATTCTCTACCAACTCATTTTGTGTTTTCTAATTCCTATGCATTTTTCTTTGTTTATTTTTTTCCCCTTTCTCACCTCTACTAAAATTATCAAATTTTCTTCATTTACACCCCCTCATCCCCACTGACTTGGGAGTTACACATTCTGTATCAACTCTTTCAGAATTATCCTTAAGACATTTTTCATGGGAAACTTTAATCAGTAGGTTACAGGTGAAGACAGTAGCCTATTTTAAAAAGCCATAATAAAGGAATTTAAAAAGAAAAGACAATCTCACAAGGATAGGGAGAAGAATAAGGAGGAAATGAGCAAAATTTTGATAACTGGAAAATGGATGTATGAGTACTAACTATGAACTACTAGGAGAGACTACTAATTCTAGGCTAACTGTAGGTAAATGTCCTGATTTATATATAGCTCAGAATCCTCAAAAGGTTAAGTAACAGCTCCAGTCATAGCAGGAACTGAGGGAAAGAAGATGAAATAGGCAGGATTGGGTGAGAGATACTTGAGAGGCATTTAGATCCTTAGATGGGTAACTGCCTCTCTCCAGAGAACTAAATGTTTATTCTTGGCAGAGGGTGAAACAGTCTCCCTAGACTAGAAGATGGCCTGAGTACCATTAGGAGAAGCGAGAAGTAATGAAAATGAGCATACTGCATGCTAAAAGTAGACTCTTCAACCCTTCTTCCACTGGGTTCTGGCTCCCAAAATACTTGCAGCTAGACCTTTACCTGTTTAGTCATATTGAGACTCCTCTCAGGGGTACCTGACCAACCCCAAAAGGAAAAATGTACAGATACTAATATTGAGAGTTTACCAACAAACAGCCCACTCAGATCACTCTACAGTGAAACTGAAAGGAGACAAAGCCTCACCCACATGCTTCGTTTCCCATCAGCTTGCTAGAATAGACCCCTACCTTCTTAACCTAGTACTACTTTATCTGAGGGGAAAAAGCAAACAAAAATAGAAAAATGCAACTTCAAGAAATTTGAGACTATCCAGAGAAAAAACATGGTGTAAAAATCATCAATATACACAGAGAAATAAGAGAAGATATAGCCACCCTGAAGCAAGAGCAGCATCATGCTGTACAAAGGGAACATTGACTAAAAGAAGAGCTCTTAAATAGCTTGACAGGGGTGGGGATGGGGGAAGGGACCAACATGAGGGTTGGAAGATAAAATAAGAGGAAATCTCTTAGAAAGTAGATCAAAAAGAAAGATGAAAATTAGTAGAGAAAAGTGAAGAAAACTGAAGGACCAACTCAGGAGGTTCAATGCCCAAACAGAACTTCCAAAAAGACATCAGAGATAATGGAAGGCGGAGGAGAGGAGGGTTTATCAAAGAAATCAAGAAATATCCTCGGAACTGAAAGATAGGAATTTCCAGATTGAAAGGACCCATCAAGACCCCAGGACAATGGATGAAAACACACCAACATCAAGACCAGTGGCTGTGAAACCTCAGAATGCTGAAGACAAAGGGCCTAAAGTCTCCAGGGGGGAAAAAACAGGTCATATGGAAAATAATCAGAATACCTTTGGTTTTCTCAACAGTAACACTGTAAGTGAAGTCAACAGAGCAATGCCTTCATAACTCCGGGAAAAAAATTATTTCCAACCCAGAATTCTATTTCCTAGGGTAAAAAGAAGGTATTATTTTGGGACGTGCAACATAACCAAATATTTACCCCACATACACAAGAAAAGTCCTGAAGAATATGTCATCAAAAGGAGGGAGCACAAAACAAGAGTATGAGATTTAACAAAGGAGAGAAGTGAAGAGGGATCCAGATTGACTGCTGTGTACGAAGTGTAGAGAGGCAACCAGTGCAAATTGGAGCAGGTTCAAAAACATGAAGCCAAGAGTAATGCTGGGTTTCTCCCTGAAGTTAACATACATCTTAAAAGACAATGGAAGTAAAAAAAAAAAAAAAGACAATGGAAGCATGACTTTCACTAATGAGGCCAACAATGATCATGGTAATGGTTGAGAGTAAATAATCCTATATAATAAAAGCCTAATATGCTAAGTCACTGGTCGTCCAATCAGCCGTTCAACCAATCAAAGCGCAATATGCTAATGATATGCTAAGGCCACTCAACCACTTACTATGATGTGCACTGACCACCAGGGGGCAGACAGTCAACAGGTTGACCAGTCGCTATGACGTGCACTGACCACCAGGGGGCAGATGCTCCGACCAGTAGGTTAGCTTGCTGCTGGGGTCTGGCCAATCAGGACTGAGCAAGATGGGCTGGACATGCCCTGGAGCTCTCCTGCGGTCCCTCCTTGGCCCTGATTGTGCACTGGTGGGGTCCCTCGGTCTGGCCTGTGCCCTCTCGCAATCCAGGACCCCCTCAGGGGATGTTGGAGAGCTGGTTTCAGCCAGATCCTGCAGGCCAGGCCAAGAGACCCCACTGGTGCAAGAATTCCTGCACCAGGCCTCTAGTAAAACAATAAAGAATAGCCTGGTACCTCTCTCTCCTATTAAAAAAAATTTTTTTAAATTGATTTCAGAGGAAGGGAGAAATAGATAGAAACATCAATGATGAGAGAGAATCATTGGCCGGCTGCCTCCTGCACGCCCCACATTGGGGATGGAGCCCGCAACCAGAGCATGTGCCCTAACCAGGAATCGAACAGTGACCTCCTGGTTCACAGGTTGACACTCAACCACTGAGCCATGCCAGCCAGGCTGGTACCTCTCTTTTAACCACACCCTAGCAAGAGATTTCTGATCCCACAGATTGCAATGCAAAAGGAAATCCTGACTAGAGGAATTCCCATATATTAATACACATTTATATATGTATGAATGTATTTCTTTAGACCAATGCTGTCCAACAGAAATAGGATGCAAACCACATATATAATTATAAATTTTCTATTAGCCACATTTTAAAAGTAGAGTAAAAAATAGGTAAAATTGTTTTAATAATGTTATTAATTCACCCCAATATACCAAAATTATCATTTTAATGTCAAATCAGTATTAAAAACAGAGATAGTTTACATTCTCTTTTATAGACTAAGTATTATACTTGCAACCCATCTCAATTTGGACTAGCTACATTTCAAGTGTTCAATAGTCACATTTGTCTAATGGCTAGATAGCAGTAACAGTGGTTACATTCTGGAAAGTATATTAGGTAGCAGGATGCAGATGATCTGAGGGAGACTTACTTTTCATTATTAATTTGTTCCTTTTGAACTTTGTACTATGTGCATGTATTACCTATTTTAAAAAATGAACACATTCCCTAAATAAGTATACAATGTAAATATCCTACTTCTGGAAATCTATTTTATGTATGTGTATAATGATGAATAAACAGTTATTTGCTGCAGCACTATTTTTAATACCACAACACTGGAAATAACCTAAGTGTCCATCAATAGAAGACTGATGAAATACTAGTATACTATAGACACTCACAAAAAAATACTGTGCAATCAAAAGAAAAAGTAAAAAGTATGAACATGAAATAATATACAAGATGCATTATTAAGTAACATACATATACGGCCACTTGTACTAAAAGCTAGCATACGGACAAAGTTGCTCGGACATGCATAAAATCTCTGGAATAATTCACAAAAACCTAGTAATGCTACTTGTGTTTGAAAAGGCAACTGAGTGGCAAGTGGCAGGCTGACAGACTTTTCAATATATATATATATCCTTTGGACCTTTTGAATTTCGCATTACAATCCTATATTTGCAAATTGTCCCCTCAACCAGGAGTTCGACCAGGGGGCGGGGCCGGCCAGCCAACTGCCTGAGGCACCTCCCCACTTTTGGACCCACCCCCAGTTGGCCCCCTCCACCCCAAAGGTGGTGCCAGACAGCCAACTGCCCACGGCCCCTCCCCTGGCCAGCCCTGCCCCAATTGGCCCTGATCGGGTGGGCCGGCCGGACCCCACCCATGCACGAATTCGTGCACTGGGCCTCTAGTAATATATACTTGTAAAAAAACAAAAACAAAAACAAAACACCCACTCTTTACACTTAGTTGGTATCTTGCTTTTTATTGACCCTGCTTGCCTTCATGTAATGTTTAAAGTCCATCTATAAAGACTAGCATTTTTCTAGTTCCTCCATAGAGAGTTTTCCCAGCAGAGGCCATAGATGTTTCAATGACATCAGAACAGTTTTTACATAAATATATATTTTAGCATACAGTTTTTAGAGTTTTGTTTCCCTTCCCTGAATGGCATTACAACCCCATCCCCTGCTACTGAATTCTTTATCTAGTAATTTCCCTAAGACCACCTTTTCCTGAACACTGACTTTTCTAAGTTTCTTGTTCTTGAGGACCTTTATTTCCCTCTCAAGATCAGACATATATAAAAGAAAACAAGTCTGACATTTTATCCAACATTTATAGCTGGAGAAAAGAGCCTAATCTGTGTCTGTTCTAGCATGCCTGTGTGATTTTAAGAAATCTAGAGTATAGTCAATAATGGCAGAGACTGAAGAAAGTAGTATGATAACTGAGAAAAGGCTGCTAAACTTGGCAGTTCAGAATTCACTGATGACTTCCGAAAGGGCAGTATGGACAGTGTGAAGGAGAATATGAAAAAAGAATGGCAAAAAACACTACACAAAGTCCAAGTCTAGAAAAAAGGAAGTGATTAAGTATAGAAAGCAAATATAATTTCAAATATCTTCAAACTGCAAATACAAAATATTCCCAAAATACCTATATGACTTTTTACTTCAAGAGAAAAATCAAGTTAGATACTGCAACATAAAACACTTGAAATGTGATGGTTCTGCCTTCATAAAGAACACCGAAAGTCCCACCAGAATAGTATAAAATCATTATTAGATTTTTGGCAATCCATAAACATGTTATCATACAAGGTAGAGAAAAAAGATTACTTATGATCTGGATTTTTACAACTTTTTTAGTCAAAGAAATCAGTACAATAGAAAGGATTAAAAAAATAAAAATAATTAAAAGCCATTTTTTAAAAAAAATAGGTTTCTCCATTTTCACTATAACTATACTTTTTCCAAAGTTATAAGTTAGTAAGGAAACACACTGCCAATTAGAAATCTAAGTTGGCCCTGTGGAGAACGATGGCTAATGTGTCTTTTAAACAAAAGCAAATAGAAAAATTCATGTGTTCAAGAAACTAGAAACACCCATCAGAAAGGATATATGCACCCCTATGTATAGCAGCACAATTCACCATAGCTAAGATTTGGAAACAGCCTAAATGCCCATCAGCAGATGAGTGGATTAGAAAACTATGGTACATCTACACAATGGAATACTACGCTGCTATAAAAAAGAAGGAATTCTTACCATTTGCAGCAGCATGGATGGAACTGGAGAGCATTATACTAAGTGAAATAAACCAGGCAATGAAAGAAAAATACCACATGATCTCACTCATTTATAAAAAATAAAAAACATTTTAACCTGATGAACAAAAAGATAGATGCAGAGGCAGTCAAGTATCGAACAGACTGTCAAATTACAGCGGGAAGGCTGGGAAGTGTTGGGAAGGGGGGGAAAGAGATCAACCGAAGGAATTGTATGCATGCATATAAGCACAACCAATGGACACAAGACACTGGGGGGATGGGATGAGGGCATGCGACAGGGGATAGGGGAGATTGTGGGAAGGTCAATGGGGAAGAAAAAAGGAGATATATGTACTACTATTTGTAATACTTTAAACAATAAAATAAAATTAAAATTAAATTTTAAAAATATATAAAAAAATCATGTGTTCAATTTTGTGAGCTGCTAAATCTAATGTTAGAGCTTGAATTTAATCCTAAAATTGGTCTTGGTTCAGTGAAAGCCATATTATATAGGCACTGCTGGGGAAGGAAACTACCTGTTTTTTAGTTGAGTTATATTCCTTTCACCTTTCATGAATTTAGAGTTCTATAATCAGCTTGTAAACATAAATTTACATACTGGTTTATCATTCCCAAATTATAAAAAGTCATCCATCAGACTACACAGGCCCAGACTCAAATTGCATGAATATTCAGTACTCCAACTGACCTTCAAATTCCTAGGTCTGTCTTGACCCTCTGCTGAGCAGCAATTTATACCCAGGTCAAGTGTATACAGTTCTCAAGGTGTAAAAGTGCAATCAAAACAAAGTCTAATAGCACTGTCCAAAAGAACCTTCTATTAGATTAAAATTAATTATAGTTAAATTAACATTCATTTCCTCAGTCACAGTTGCCTTATTTCAAGTGCTAAATAGCCACATTTGGCCAATGGCTACCATATTGGACAGTGCAGCAGGTGTATAGCAAACATTTTTCCTTAAGATCTATTATTCCTCAGTGGAGTTTCCAACGGGTAAGAATGACAGGAAAACTAAGCAGCCAGGGTTTCAGCACCCACCTATTCCCCTTACATTTTGAAATTCTGCATGTTTGTTTGCTTTTTTAATGAGCCTGACAGATGCTGTTGTGTGCATAAGTGTGTGTGTGCTCTAAGTTTGAAAATTAGTGATATAGAGCAGAAATGGTCAATACACAAACCTCAGGCCAAAGCTGAACCCTCCTCATACTTAAAACAATTTATAAAGAAAATTTTAACTAGCCAGTTTACATGAACTATCTACTTGTCTATGAAGTAAAACTTGGAGGAAGGAGAGGGGAAACTTGGTCTAAACTTGGAAAATTTGCATTCACTGCCACAGATAAAGCATCTTCAGTAAAAAAAAAAAAAAAAAAAAAAGTTTCCACAGTTCAGTCAAATCAAGGGAGAAAGAAAGCTCATTGGCCCAGTTTCCACTACACCAGTGGTCGGCAAACTGCAGCTCGCGAGCCGTGGTTTGCCGCTCTGTTGACTAATGAGTTTGCTGACCACTGCACTACACCATTTATGAGGAGTTCATTCTGTGAACTTTGCAAATCAGATTCCCCATTTCACATTTTGTAATGAAGGATGCAATTAAGAAGGAGCATTTACTAGTATTTCCTTAATATTTACAATACCTTAACCATTCTCTGTAGAATTTTTGGAAGAAGCTAAAGCAGCATATGTGAATGTAATTTAAACAAAGGCAAATTACAAGATCACAGATTTACTATACTACTACCTCAGGTCAATTCTTTTTTTAATTAAAATCTAGAACTTCTAGTGGCTCCTCCAAAATTATTCATCCTTACTGAGTACTTTGAACATGAAACTATATCCTCCCCCCCCCCCCCAAAAGGGAAGGGAGATAGAGGTAGGACACTGTACATTATTAAAGAAAATGTAGCTTTCAAGTGCAAACTGGACATGCGTGCTGAATGGATTGCAACTAAAGTCTACACTCACTTTCCATTGCTCTAGTCTTGAGGCCAAAGTATTCCAGATTTTGAAAAATTTCAGAACTATCTGGAAAAATTAGTAACAATTTCATAGTAAACTCGCACATTTTAGTAAGAATAAAATCATTAGGATTTCTGTTCTCTTAAAAGTATAAACCTAAAGATCTAATTTACTGGACATCTGTCCTATTAGTGTGGCTCAGTTACATCTGAAAACCCATTGAGCTAAAGGAGAACCACTCATGCTCTAGAACAGGTGTCCTCAAACTACGGCCCGCGGGCCACATGCGGGTGTTTTTGCTGTTTTGCTTTTTACTTCAAAATAAGATATGTGCAGTGTGCATAGGAATTTGTTCATAGTTTTTTTTTTAAACTATAGTCCGGCCCTCCAACGGTCTAAGGGACAGTGAACTGATCCCCCGTTTAAAAAGTTTGAGGACCCCTGCTCTAGAATGTAAGACAAGTAGTAAGTCACAGAATTACCCTAATCATTCTGGCTATCTGGCCAAGCCAGGGACAGTGTCTAAATCTACCTGGCTTGGCAAAATTATATTCTCCATACATGAAATTACTGAAATTTAAGCTGAAAGCTATTCATGAGATATATATATATCCAGAATCAGCATTGAAATATATCCTAACTGAATACATCACAATTATACCATCTGGAGAAATGATCAAAATTGATGGAAGGCAAGCAATAAGCCTCTAACTGTGCATTTTTTAAAACGAAAAAGACTGGATTACTTTTGTACTACTAGCTAAAAATACAAAATCCTATTGTTTATTTTTTTTTTTAAGAAAGTCAAGGCTATATATTACAAACATTACCAATTAGTATTTGGTGGAATAGATTGTTTACAAAGTAACTCTGAGATAGAAAGGAGGATCCAAAAAAAAATTATCAAAGCTAATACTGGGTAGAAGTCACATGTAAGAGGAAAGAAGCCCTCAACAGACAGACTAGCTACTGTCCACGTTAGTTTGGTCCTGGAAATCTCTAGCACACTATCTCAAAGCCTGAATGAAAAGTTTTACATGACATCCTTATAGATGACAAAAAGAATGACTAACTCTGAAGAAAGGTTTGGTATGGGGTGCTAAGCCATTTAAATCACATTTCTTTACTAGTAGCTTAGCATGAAAGGCTTTTTATTAGCCTGTAACATGGCACACTGAATGGCAAACCAAATGAAAAACACTAGCAGGTACTGTGCTTGCAAGTACTGTGGTTTTTCCATGAAATAAGTCATTCCATATAGTACAATGCTTTACCCCTTTAAGAAGAACTGTTAATCATCCTGAATGACAATCTAAAGTATATTATGTAGATCACTGCACTCTCATAAAGAGTTCCCCAAACATGACTTAAGCTAATTGATGAACATGCATTACTACACTTTCAGGTCTGGTCCTGCACTGAATGGTCCCAGACATGCTAGATAGGCTTTGAATATTTGTTTTTGTGTCTTGTAGATTAAGTCTACTGTCTTTACCAGGCTGTTATCTGTTTTTTCTTAGAACAGTGGGCAACAGTTCCCCATCCTCCCACCCCCACCCCCCACCCCTCTCTCCTTAACCTCCCACATTACTCACAATCTACTTCTTTCTAATCTATTGTGGACTTAGAAGCCAGATAGCTTTCCTTGCTAGAAATATCTGAAATAAATGCCAACAGATAAATGCCAACAGGTTCTGATTAAGGGTCTCAATGGCTCTCCTGTGACTAAAGCTTTAAGATATATGGACTTGGACAATTTGAGTACCCCCGGTCTTCTTTGCTTAGTTTCTGCCTCTCAAGTGCATTTTATAATAGGTCAAAGATAAGAACATAGGCAAATCATTTAGAAAATTAGAAAGAAAACAACTGAAAACCACAACTAAAACAGAACAAAAGATCATTTGGGAGGACCCTTATGTCTGAGGCAATGTTCTAGGTACTTTCATCATGATCATTTAACCCTTATAATAATCATAAGAGGTAGCTGTTACCTCCATTTTCAGTTAGAAAACCAAGGCTCGGGAATTAGTAATTTGCCTCAGATAGTAACTGAGAAACCAACTACTAGCTTAGCTCTCTCTCTCCAAAACCCATGGCCTTCCCACTACATGATATTGCAGCCCAATCCTTATTCTTGGATTAGCTAATTGTCTTTACACTTTAATTCTGATGCTTTTATTGGAACCAGACCCATTCAAGTTTGCTTTCTTTCCCTAACCAGTTTCTATAACTAAAGAACAAATAAACAAATGAATAAACAAACTAAGGCCAAATTAAGCCTAACTCTACAAGTGTTCATCTGCTCAGAAACATTTATATGTTTGTAAAAGTTCGGCCATATCTTCAGTTTGTATGGAGTGTGCAAAAATGGTGATGTTTCCACCCCCCATACACTGACAGTTCCCAGTGACAATGCGTTAACACTTGACATCTTCTTTAATGCTGTCCTCTATATTACAGAAAGCACTGCAAGCATATTTAGAAATTGGCTCAGTAATGCATTACATGCTCCCTCAATTTGCAGTAACATGATTTTCTTACTCTAAACACTGGAAGACAGGGCAAGAGATATGAGGAACTTCTTTTCTAATTCCACCAAGGAACAGGGATAATATACTTGTTCGCTGTTAGGTATTTTACTGCCTAGTCCAGGGCCTGGCACACATCAAAGACTATTTGTTTAATAAATGCATAACGGCACTCTTCTGAATGGGGTTTTGAAATCTTCTTCTTTCACATTTTCTGACATACCCTTGCAATACTTAGTGGAAAACATCTTTCCTCTTACAGAAACTAAGAGCTTAAAAATGGCTCTCCTACTTCCATCAAAGACAAGGAATCTAAGACATACATACCCCTCTCTATCCTATAAAAATGACTCTTGTCCCAAGAATATGAATAAACCTCCATCTGCCAAACTGCATACAGCTTTTAGATGCATTATAAATACACCTGTATAACAAAGCTGCTACAAACACAGTCTTTGCAGTCCTAAAATATAAAACCAGCAGAATCAAAACCAAACAAAAAAAGCATTCAGACCTTTATAAAAAGACACAACTGAAAATATTTGCAAAATGTAAAAACTCAACAGGTCTATGATCAGCAGGTTATGCAGCTAAACTGAGTGGTTTTCATCCCCAATGTAAAGTAATGAGATTATAGCAATATAATTCTAATATTTACAAAATGAAAATGAAAAGGGGATCTTTTGCCATCTTTCGGTAGAAAAATCTTTGTTTCTATTAAAAAGATTTTTGCTGAAATATAAAAAAACCATCCCCAAATTCCTGGTTAAGTGTTAAAACACATACCAAGCCTGACAAACCACGAACAACAGGAAATTACCCTGCACAGTTTCTTACAAGACTATTATTTTATGAATTTACAGATTGTGTAAAGATCTGACCACTTATGAATAGGTACAGGTAAGTTACAAGCTTGAAAAAGCAAACTTTTTTGAACATCTACAATGTTAACTCACTTTAGAAGGTATAGGTATAAAGTATAAAAACAGGGCTCTAAGAGCAATTTCTTACTAAAACAAGCTCGGAAATTGATGTTTCCAATCACATTACATTAATTAAAACTGGCCAATGAACTACTTTAAAGTCAATTAATTGTAATATTAAGGGTGTAAGTGGGTACTCACCTTAAAATGTCCACAAGACTCTATTCTTATTTGCCAACAATAACTAATTTTACGGCAAAAACCAAGGAACTTTAAAATCAGTGTTACTTTCTGAATTGAATAAAAATGTTTGCTAAATGATCTTTTGGTGGAGAAAAGTATATAGATATCCTGGATGGTTTTCTTAAGGCAAATAAGAAAATCCTCACACTGTGGTACACTTACGAAATCCATTTCATATTATTTCTCCCATTTCTGTGTTAATTTGCTTATTTATTTATTCACATTAAAACTCCTCAAACTTCATTTAACTAATTGATTTACTCTTCTATGTAAGAGAAACACTTTTTAAGGCGGGTCAAAGCTAGAATAACAAATGTATTTGCAGAGTAATAGCCAATTTATTATCTTATTAGGCTCCAATAAAATACCCTTGCAATCAGTGGTACACGTTCAATTCATATGAAATCAGAAGAGGGGAAATGAAAAGGAACTAGGAATACAGCATCATTTAGAATTCTGAAAATAATTCAAATTTCAGGGACCATTTTTTTTTAAAAAGATGGAATTGGAAGTTTGCGTGATCATTTACTTATTAACAATTACCTTTCATGTGTCATTTAAAACACCAGAATTTAAAATATTCCAAGCTGTAACAGGCAAGACATGACAGAAGGAAAAATGCTACTTCCAATTTCGTTTACCTGGAGATGGCTGTTTCAAAGGTTTGGATGACAACAAACCCGGAGTATGTAGCTAAAAGGGTCCAGAGGAAGGAATAACAAAACCAACCTAGGAGCTGTTTTTCCTTTGTTTAGGATCAAAAGGAAACCACTCACCACACAAGGATTAAGTAAGTAAAAGACACCAGTACCCAGCCCAAGGACAGGATCCCCCCAGGAGAGAGAACAAAACAACTAAAGTTGCACATTTTAAAACGAAGTTTGAAAATCCGCGAAATCCTGGAGCATGCTTTCTACAGGCGTGGGAGAAAACCCAGCAGGCTCCCCGCACAGGAACTTTCCCAAGTGAGGGGAGAAGGGCCGCCTGCTCGTGGGGGTGGGAGGACCCCGGGCGCTCCGGAACCCCAAGACGAGGATGGTCAACCAAGGTTACGGGACCAGAAAACAAGTGGAAGCAAAGTACCGCCCGCTCCGAACACGGCTTCCCAGCGAGCCCTACACCAGAGCGGTCTCCCCGGCTCTGAAAATCAGAACCACAAACCATCAACTGTTCGCGACGGAGGGGAAGGGCCCCCGCGGACCCCGGGCCGGCCGGCGGGCGGGCAGCTCCGGGCGCCGACCCCTTCCTTCCCTTTGGCCTGCCCGGCCCCGCGTCCCCGCACCCCGAGGGCCGGGCGCCCCGCCGCCCCGCCGCCGCCACACCTCAGCACCAGCCCCCGTGGCGAGGCGACGCGGAGCCTCAAGGACCCGAGCCCAACACCAACACACCCCTAGCCCCAGGGGCCCGCCGGGCGCCGCGGCTTTACCTGGACCGAGGCTCCGGGTCCCGCCCCGTCGGAGCCGGGGGTCCGGGACCTTTTGTTCCTTCCTCTTCCGAACGGGATGAGGGGCTGAGAGGGGAGAGGGGAATGGGAGATTGGAGGCGGAACTGAAAACACTCTCGCAGCCGCCCGGCCTCCCGCCCCGCCTCCCCAGCTAGTGCCCGGCCCGCGGCCCCGGCGCGCGGGGAGGGGACGCGGGCCCGGACGCCGCCCGCGAGAAGGAGGGGGTGGGGACGCGCGTCCCGCCGCCGCCGCCGCCGCCGCCCCTCCTCCCCTCAGGCGCGCGCCCGCATCCCTCCAACCCCGGGCCGCCCGGGCGACCGAGCCCTCCCCGCCGCGCCCGCCGGCCCACCTCCGCTTCCGCCCCGCGCCCTCCGCCGCCGGCCGCAGCGGCGCGGCGCACCCACCTCCGGGAGGCTCGCTCGGAGCTCGCTGGCTGCTGGCTGGGAGCTGTTCCTCCGCCGCCGCGGCCGCGCGGTAGACCCGCCTCCCACCCCAGGCCGCGAGCCCCGCCGATTCGCCGGCGCAGCCCCGGGGCTGGCACCCTGCCGCCCGCTGATTGGCGCCCCCGGCCGCCCGTTAGGGCGCGAGGCACGCCGGCCGATCGCAGCCCTCGGCACGCGCGGAAGACCGGACGAGCTGAGGAGGGAAGGCAGGAGGCCGAGCTCCCGAGCAGGGCCGGGGCGCGAGCGGGGCTTCGAGAGTCCCGGCCACTACCTCCCCGCCTCCTTTCCCCCCGCCCCCCCCCCCCGGCCCGCCCTGCCCTCTCGGCCCGACCGGCGGCGCGCGCAACCAATCAGCGCGCGAGGTGCTCGGGGTGTGAGCCGCGCGTCGGGAGCCTCGAATCGGAAGGGAGACGTCGCTCCCTGATTGGTCCCGCCTCCCCCGTAGAGCGTGAGGCGAGGCGAGGCGCGGCCGGGCCGGCGGCGGTGGGCGAGGTGGGGTGGGACGCCCCCGGTTTCGGTCGACTTCGTCTTCGGGGAGCTCCCGGGAGAGGCTGTGGGAAGGGATGGAGGGGAAGCACGTATCCTGCCGCAGTGGGGAAGCAGCCCCGGGATCGCCCGTCCCTCTGCCTCGGCCCTGGGTCCCCTTCTCGGTCTCTCCACCGCCATTGGGTGGGGCCTGTGAGGGCCGCCGCCTGGCCCACCTCTCCTAATCATGCCGAGAAGGGGCAAGTGCTCATCCCCTGGGAAGAACCGAGCCCGCCTGGAGGACAGGACGAGCCCGGGGCAGGAGGATGGTTCCGCCGAAGCCGCGGTACTGAATCCACTCCGGGCGCGCCCGTAGGCGAAGGAGCGGGCGAGTGGGCGGGGCCCCCGTGGTGATAAATGGGGGCGGGGTCCGAGATGTAAATAAGCCCCCAGGGCGGGGATCTGTGGGCCTTAGGGCCGGGGGGGAAGGATGCCAGGTTTAACCAGAATCTTGGTTCTCTCTCCAGTAAAAAATGCAGCGAACCAATGCATGCTGTGGACGACCCTTGTGAAGTCTGAAAAATAAGCCCGATGCCCCTTAATTGCCGGATTCTCTTTCCCTCCATTTCTCCGCTGTTCAGGGGATGTGGGTAGGCCCCCCAGCATCTGCGCTTCAAGGCCCTAACTACTGGTAAGCTGCTGGCTGACCAAAACTGGTGGGGGCGTAACGGCACTCGGGTAACTTCGCTTTCACCTTAGGGACACCCAAATCTCTGCTGAAATATTGAACCCAACTAATCAACCACATCAAGTGTTTATTAAGCACTTGGTGCGTTGGGCAGGGAGCACCACAGAACTAAAGTTAGGAAGAAAGTTAGGGCTCACACAGGTAGGTAGTTGGTGGCAGAGACAAGGCAGTATTCTTGGCTCCCTGTTCAGCGCTTCAATTTCATGTGCTCCTTCATGAATTTCACGTGGCGACTTAAGCAGGAGAGGGGCACTGACAATGTAGATCAGTCAACAAGAAGTCCCAAACGGCCATTCCAAACAGTAAGAGTTCTTGAAGTATATGCTTTCTTTTCAGCTATGAAGGCTTCTCCGAGGAAGGTGTCTTCTGGAGATACTTGGCCATTCCCTGAGTCTTACAGGTTTTCCAGTTGTCCTTTTCAAAATCTTCATGTCCACCATCTCCCTCCTCGAACATAGAAGTACTCTTCTCACCGAAAAGTTGTGATGAAGGGCATGAACCCTGGAGCTAGGCAAATTGTAGTTTTTAGATCTACTCTGTTCCAAATCTGATCTTCGGCAAGTGGAACTCACCTGCAATGATAGCTATTCAAATGTAGTTGTGTGGTGATTAAATAAAATAATAAATATCACAGGGCTTTGGAGTTCAAAGAAAATCAATAATTGTTAACATTTCTTCCCTTCGGTTGCCTTCATGTATTTATGCTAAGATAAACTTACTCAGCAGAAATTCTTCAAAAGTTGACCTCCAGGGTGTTTTCTTCCATTGTCAGCTTAGAGGCAGCTCTACTCACCTCCTTTTTAAAATAGCTTGTGAAAGAGACCCAGGAAGCCAACTGATGGAACTGATCCATCGCCTAAGCCTCTGCTTCCATATCCCAGAGCCACCAGGGAGGATGGATGGTCTAGGCCAGGGCAAAAGCTCTTCAATTTAGAAGTAGGAAGGCTGTTTCTGGTTTTTGGTCCTTCCTGCTGACCCAAGCCAACCATTTTAATATGAAATGGCCTATTAAAAGCTACCCTGGGCCTGGCAGGCATGACTCAGTGATTGAGTGTCAACCTAGGAGGTCACATTTCAATTCTGGACAGGATACATGCCAGGTTGCAGGTTTGATCCCCAGTAGGGGGTGTGCAGGAAGCAGCTGATTAATGATTCTTATCATTGATGTTTCTCTCCCTCTCCCTTCCTCTGAAATCAATAAAAATTTATTTAAAAATAATAATAAAGCTACCCTGGGTCACACAAATATTTTCTCCTATGTGACCAGGGTGTACATTTATTTGAGTATCCATTTGGGTGATGGGGGATTCCTGAGCTGGCTGGGATTCCAGAAGAATCTGCTATAGGAGTTAGGGTACAATTAAAGAGTACAGTAATGCAGTAGATGATATGCTTGAAGTTTAAGACCATCTTCCCAAAGTGTCAGACTTTTGAGTCCGTAACTTCCATTCTGGAATCCTTTTAGGATCTGTGAGATTGAAGAAATGGGAGGAGGGGCAATCTGGCTACCAATGCAGTACCCATAGGGTTTTGAAATGGGAACATGCCTACTGGCCCCTCTGCTAGAAATGTGTCTAAACCAAAGTGGGTCAAGACAGAAACTGAAGGCAGATGGAGAAGGATTGCCGTGGCAACAATCAACTGGGAAATCCCCTAGGGTACTTCAAGGCCTATCATCAGTAGATTCCTATTGCATAAATTATATTAAGTAAACCTTATTTTTATGTGAATAGACACTAAGTTTAACCCTTCATTACTCATGACACTGCAAAATAAATGAAATTATAATCAATTCAGAATCAATTTAAAAGTAGTTAAATGTACTAGAAAGACATATAAGAAAAATGGTAATGGTGGTTGCTTCTGGAATGAGAACTTGGAAGTCATGAGTGGAAAACTTAAATTTCATCATTATTTCTTCTGTAGTTTGAATTTTTAAAAATATGTATCCATGTGTTGATTTTTCAAAAGATACAACTCATAGTCCATCTCTCTGACGAGATCTGGAAAGCCTTTCGTGGATGATATACATATGACTTCGCTTTGATTAATCTTGACCTGTTAGTTTAGTCTTGAGAAGGTTTTTAGCTTTCTCATGTATGTATGTTTTGTCTCCCCATTTAGATTGTACATTCCTGAAGGATAAGGAAAGCATCTCATTCTCAGTTGTCTTCCCACACCCTTACCAAAAGACTAAGTAATTGAAGTGAAATATAGCATTTGTATAGCATTCTGTGTGTGTCATGGGTCCACAAGCATTCTACACAGGTTTGCCCCATCCTTTCAGTTTGTAGTTGATCTCAGTACAGCCACTGAGCATCTCTTCCACATCTGATCTCTGCATTTGCTTATCCTGGTGGAGCTACGTTGCAGTGAGCATTGCTACATCTTAAGGAAACTTCCAGTTATTTGCAACTGAAAGGACACTGATTACATGAAATAACCTAAGTGAAAATTGTAAAGAACAAAAGTTGAGGGGTTACTTTTGTTGTAAATAATGATAGAAAAAACTCAATACCAGCTGGATTTTTATCTCAATACAATGAAATTTTATGTTTTAAAAGAATTTGTATTAAAGGTGTGTACACCTGCCTACACACACACACACACACACACACACACACACACACACACATTCCTTATTCACATGCTAGCTTTTCTTAAAAATGAAAACTAACATCTGATGGAGATAAGAATAAAGCATATATAAGAAAAAAGGATCCAGCAAGTATTTATCGGTATCTGTTATGTGCCAATCATAAAAGCAATGGTTGATTATGATGGAAAATTATTGTCCTATGCCAAAATCACTCAAGAAAACAAACCATTGAGGTAGGGTTTTTGTTTGTTTTTCTTTAAATATATTTTTTATTGATTCATAGAGGCAGGAAAAGGGAGAGAGAAATAGAAATATCAATGATAAGAGAATCATTGATCGGCTGCCTCCTGCCCACCCCCCCACTGGGGATTAATAGAGCCACAACCTGGGCATATGCCTCAACAGGGAATTGAAGGTGACCTTCTGGGTTCATAGGTCAATGCTCAACCACTGAGCCATACCAGCCAGGTGAGTTAGGGTTTTTTTTATTTTATTATTATTTAAGGAGGTAAAGGGACTGAGAGAAAAGTTGCCTCTTGTTGGGAGAAAAATATTTGGAGAAAACAAGTTAGATTTCTTATTCTCCAGACAGCTGATAATTAATATTTCTTACGCATTTAAAAACAAATGATCGTTGGCTTTATTGATCATTAGATAGCTAATTCAGAGACCGTTCAATTGTAGTGTTATAATACAATGCCAATGCAATGAGTACTCCCATAAAGACATTTAAATATTATCTAAAATCTACATATTTTGGGGATGGGAAAAACAGGCCAATATCTAAACCCTAAAAGAACAAATGTACAAATTATTTAAAGTTCTATTGTGATGGGGCATAATTTGGTAGTCATATGTCAACAGTAGGCGCTTATGTCTTATTTATAACTAAAGGCCTGGTGCATGAATTCATGCAAGGGAGAGGTGTGGCCAGTCTGCCCTGATAGGGGCTGATCAGGGCCTGGCCTGCCAGGGGGAGAGGCCACGGGAGGTCGGCCGGCCCACCCGCCCCTGATTGGGCCAGTTGGCTGACTGAAGTGCGCATCATAATGACCTGTCGTTCCAGTCGCTTGGCTTTTATGTATATACTAGGGGCCCAGTGCACAAATTTGTGCACCTTGAAAGGAACTGTGGGCCACAAGGCTGCAGTGGGCACATGGGTGGGTCTTGGCCCATCCTCCACATCCCTGCCTGGCCCCTCCTGTCGCAAGCCCCAGTCCCCAAAAACCCTAACCCAAGACAAGAGCCCCGCTCCCACTGCCACTGCTCACATGCGCTGATGGCGTCAGCCCTGCTCACATCCGCTGATGGCACAGAGCAATTGGGGCCAGCACAAGCAGTGGGTGTGAGTGGGGCCGGTGCCCTCAGTGGGTGCAAGTAGTGGCTGCTGCCCCAATCGCCCCTCAGGAGCAGGGGGAGGTGGAGAAGCCCTGAGGGGCAATTGGGGCTGGCACCTGCTGATGGCACCAAGTGATCAGGACTGGTGCTGAGCTCCAGCAGCAGGTGCGAGCAGGGCTAGAGCTGGCAGTGAGTGTGAGTGGTGGCTTCAGCGCCAGCAGTGGGTGAGAGCAGGGCCAGCGCTGGCAGCAGGTGTGAGCGCCGGGTGGGACCGTGGCACAGAAGCAAAGAATTTTCAGTAACCACCAGAGTCTCACCCCGATGACAGCAACTGGTGCCCTGCCTTCGTCTGATGCCTCCACTCACCTGCTCCACCATCCCGCTGTGGCCATTGCCTACCATGTTCCATGCATGCTTCCTGGTAGTCAGCACCCATTATAGCGACCAGTTGTTCGGTTGTTCCGCCATTCGGTCTATTTGCATATTAGCCTTTTATTATATAGGATAGATTGTCTGTGTGTGACAATATTGACTAAGCCAGACTGCTGGTAGGCAGGATAAGTGTGTGAAGGTATAATATACTCTTGGGAAATTTCAAGCTTATTAGCATAATTGTTCTAATGAATACTGAAGAGGTTATTGAACATAACTGACTAGAGTAGACAATAGATGCATAATCAGTGTCCTAATGATTGAGTTAATGAGCCCCAATTGTTTGTACTATAAACAGTCCTCAGTTATGAAAAAGACATTTTGCTGATGGAGTCTGACTATTGTGTTACCTGATGATTGGCCAGAATATAATTAATGGTGGGAGAAAGCCAATTATTACTGGCTCCTAAAGACTTCAGTGGTGTATTTCAAGGGGTAAATTACATAGCTACATAGAGGTTTCATTTCAGCTCTTCCTTGCCTTCATACAATCATGGAGCTTGATCAATACCCTTATTTTGGAGCTAAAACAACCAAGGACTAGGCTTCTCCAAAGTTCTATGGCCACTTAGTGTCAGGGATTATACACAGAGTGGCCACCTTTTCTGCTCTGGCACTGCTCATTAACTCTTCTACCTGTCCCTGGTCTGCACCCTCATCCCTTCTCTACTCTCTTCAATCTCCCTATTCCCATTATTTTCTATGCATGTTTCATGACCAACTTCTTTACAGTCAAATCAGGGATACATTTCCTACCTGCACCTACACCCCAGTGCTGTACAACATGCCTGTTTCCAGGTTCATCCTCCCAGTGACAGTTTGTGAAAGACCTGATCCTCCTTCTAGAGAAGTCTTTTTCTTCTACCTGTTCTTTGTCCCCTTGACCAACCAGTCTAGATTAGCATCCCCACACATATACCAGTCCCACTATCATATCATAAATTGTTCCTTAAAATTGTTGTCACTATCTGTAAGTATGCTCATTTATTTCTGTGCTGACTTATTATTTTTACCACTCCCCACTGAATGTAGGCTCAACAAGAGCAGGAAACACATCTATATTCTTCACCATAGCATCCCTAATTCAAATATATATGGAGGTGCTCAATAAGTAGTTTTAAATGGATGGATAATTTTTACTTAAGTTCACTCAAACTCATCTTCTATTTGTCTGTGTGGATGTGTCTTAGCCCAGCTCCCTAGAAAACAGCCTGGTGTAAGGATTAAGGGCCAAGGCTTTACTTAGGAGGTATTATCCCAAAGCAGCAACATTGAGGGAGGAAAAGGTAAGGAAAAATGGGGAGCAATGCATGGTAATGCATTACTGTGATAACCATTGCTAATGACAAGCCTTGCAGAGTAACAGCCAGTCTTTTAACAGGTGCAATCACTTGGCCATACAGAACATCTTCATACAGACAATATGGAGTAATGTTTTGGAACAATCCAAGGAAGGGAGGAACTTTATGTCCCCTGTTTCCTGTTAGTCAAAGATTGTCCCACAGGAAGCTAACTTCCCACACTGCCCAGTTGTGTTATCCATATGCTTTGATAGCCACTCAGAAAGCCAAGTGCCCTGCCCTAGAGTCCAGAAGTGATGGGAGGAGTCTGTGAGTAAGTAGCTGGTCGGCCTTGGACAATCAAACCACAAGAGACTTAACTAAGTCACCCATGGTGGCAGCTGAAATAGAGCAAAATGCCACCATGGTGGCAAAATGCTTTAGCATCTCTTTAGTCCCAGAGATGCTAAAGCCCAGAAAATCTGAGAAGACTCATAAACTAAGCCTAATATAAAGTAACTAGAGGCCCGGTGCATGAAATTCGTGCACGGGTGTGTGTCCCTCAGCCCAGCCTACACCCTCTCCAATTTGGGACCCAGCGAGGGATGTCCGACTGCCCATTTAGGCCCGATCCCGGTGGTGGGATCGGGTCTAAAAGGGCAGTCGGACATCGCTCTCACAATCCAGGACTGCTGGCTCCCAATCGATCGCCTGCCTGCCTGCCTGCCTGATTGCCCCTAACCACTTCTGCCTGCCAGCCTGATCGATGCCTAACTGCTCCCCTGCCAGCCCGATTGCCCCCAACTGCCCTCCCCTGCCGACCTGGTTACCCCTAACTGCCTTCCCCTGCCGATCTGGTTGCCCCTAACTGTCCTCCCCTGCAGGCCTGGTCCCCTCCAACTGCCCTCCCCTGCAGGCCTGGTTCCCCCCAGCTGCCCTCCCCTGCAGGCCTGGTCACCCCTAACTGCCCTCCCCTGCTGGCCTGGTCACCTCCAACTGCCCTCCCCTGCAGGCCTGGTTCCCCCCCAACTGACCTCCCCTGCAGGCCTGGTTCCCCGCCTAACTGCCCTCCCCTGCAGGCCTGGTCCCCCCCAACACCCTACCCTGCTGGCCCAGTCACCCCTAACTGCCCTCCCTTGCCAGCCTGGTTGCCCCTAACTGCCCTCCCCTGCTGGCCCGATTGCCCCAAACTGTCCTCCCCTGCAGGCCTGGTCCCCCCAACAACTGCCTTCCCCTGCCTGCCCAGTCACCCCTAACTGTCCTCCCATGCATGCCTGGTTCCCCCCAACTCCCCTCCCTTGCAGGCCTGGTCCCTCCCAACTGCCCTTCCCTGCTGACCTGATCGCCCACAACTTCCCTCCCCTGCCAGCCATCTGTGGTGGCCATCTTGTGTCCACATGGGGGAGGCCGTCTTTGACCACATGGGGGTGGCCATCTTGTGTGTTGGAGTGATGGTCAATTTGCATATCACTATTATATAGGAATATTACCACAGCAAAGGTAGGACCAGGTCTGTACCCAGCACCTCCTACAATAATTGTTAATTAAACTTTTGTTGAATGAATGATTGCATGCATAAGTGGCATAATCATCTACTGACTTAAGCTGAAAATTTGGAGTCATCCATGATCTTTCTTCCTTAATTTCTATATATTAAAATGAGGACAAAATGTTTTTTGTCTCTAACTTCATAATATATAATACATCTCAGATCCAATGTCTCCTCTCCAAGTTCACTGCCTTGATTCAGACCTTTGTCATCTTTCACTGGAATTATTACCATAGCTACTTAACTGGTCGTCATGTATCCAGCCTTGTTCCCCTTCCATCCATTCTCCCTGCTGCCAGGATTTCTTTTTTTTTTTTTTTTTTTTTTATTTTTTTTTTATTTTTTTTTATTTATTATTTTTTTTAAATTTCTTTATTGATTAAGGTGTCACATATTTGTCCTCATCCCCCCATTCCCATCCCACCCCTCTCCCCACGCATGCCCCAATCCCCTGTTGAACTTAACCGTTGGATAGGCTTATATGCATGCATACAGGTCCTTTGGTTGAACTCTCCCCCTCCCCCCACCCTCCCCCTACCCTCCCCTATCCTCCCTCTGAGGCCCGATAGTCCGATCGATGCCTCCTTGCTTCTGGTTCTGTTCTTGTTCCTCAGTCTATGTTGTTCATCATTTCCCCTAGATGAGCGAGATCATATATCACTAGATATACACTAATAAGAACTGAATGTGAGACGAGCAATAATAGTTATGCTGACAGGCAAATGAATCAATCTGTAGCGAGCATCCCCCTGGACCAACAGTTCTTTTGAGACCCAATTTCAATGTCCAGTAGTTCCTTATATGTACATGTCAGCACTGACCCCTCAGCTCTGGATGGTGGACAAATGGTGGTAATGGAGGTCCGACTCCCTCTGGTTTGGTCTCGGCCGAACCCAGGGGCACGGCGTCTCCCGGACTAAGGGGCACGTGGCCTCACCCCTACCCAAGGGGCGCGTGGTCTCACCCGGGCCTGGGACCCAGCCTCACCCGGATGGATCCAGGGGCGCACGGCCTCACCCGGACCCAGGATCTGGCTTCACCCGTACCCAGGGACGCTTGGCCTCTCCCAGACCCAGGGGCACGTGGCCTCACCCGGGCCTAGGTGCACGAGGCCTCATCCGGATCCAGGGACACATGGTCGCACCCGGACCCAGGGACGCTTGGCCTCTCCCAGACCCAGGGCCACTTGGGCTCACCCGGGCCTAGGTGTACGAGGCCTCACCCGGATCCAGGGACACATGGTCTCACCCGGACCCAGGGACGCTTGGCCTCTCCCAGACCCAGGGCCACTTGGGCTCTCCCGGGCCTAGGTGCACGAGGCCTCATCCGGATCCAGGGACACATGGTCGCACCCGGACCCAGGGACGCTTGGCCTCTCCCAGACCCAGGGCCACTTGGGCTCACCCGGGCCTAGGTGCACGAGGCCTCATCCGGATCCAGGGACACATGGTCGCACCCGGACCCAGGGACGCTTGGCCTCTCCCAGACCCAGGGCCACTTGGGCTCACCCGGGCCTAGGTGCACGCGGCCTCACCTGGATCCAGGGACACATGGTCTCACCCGGACCCAGGGATGCTTGGCCTCTCCCAGACCCAGGGCCACTTGGGCTCACCCGGGCCTAGGTGCACGAGGCCTCACCCGGATCCAGGGACACATGGTCGCACCCGGACCCAGGGACGCTTGGCCTCTCCCAGACCCAGGGCCACTTGGGCTCACCCGGGCCTAGGTGCACGAGGCCTCATCCGGATCCAGGGACACATGGTCGCACCCGGACCCAGGGACGCTTGGCCTCTCCCAGACCCAGGGCCACTTGGGCTCACCCGGGCCTAGGTGCACGCGGCCTCACCCGGATCCAGGGACACATGGTCTCACCCGGACCCAGGGATGCTTGGCCTCTCCCAGACCCAGGGCCACTTGGGCTCACCCGGGCCTAGGTGCACGAGGCCTCACCCGGATCCTGGGACACATGGTCGCACCCGGACCCAGGGACGCTTGGCCTCTCCCAGACCCAGGGCCACTTGGGCTCACCCGGGCCTAGGTGCACGAGGCCTCACCCGGATCCAGGGACACATGGTCTCACCCGGACCGAGGGACGCTTGGCCTCTCCCAGACCCAGGGCCACTTGGGCTCACCCGGGCCTAGGTGCACGAGGCCTCATCCGGATCCAGGGATGCATGGTCTCACCCGGACCCAGGGACGCTTGGCCTCTCCCAGACCCAGGGGCACGTGGCCTCACCCGGGCCTAGGTGCACGAGGACTCACCCGGATCCAGGGACACATGGTCGCGCCCGGACCCAGGGACGCTTGGCCTCTCCCCGACCCAGGGCCACTTGGGCTCACCCGGGCCTAGGTGCACGCGGCCTCACCCGGATCCAGGGACACATGGTCTCACCCGGACCCAGGGACGCTTGGCCTCTCAGACCCCGGGGCATGTGACCTCACCCATGCCTAGGTGCACGAGGTCTCACCCGGATCCAGGGACACACGGTCTCACCCGGACCCAGGGACGCCTGGCCTCCCCCAGACCCAGGGGCACGTGGCCTCACCCGGGTCTAGGCGCACGAGGCCTCACCCGGAACCAGGGACACACGGTCTCACCCGGACCCAGGGACGCCTGGCCTCCCCCAGACCCAGGGGCACGTGGCCTCACCCGGGCCTAGGCGCACGAGGCCTCACCCGGATCCAGGGACACACGGTCTCACCCGGACCCAGGGACGCCTGGCCTCCCCCAGACCCAGGGGCACGCGGCCCCACCCGGGCCTAGGTGCACGAGGCCCCACCCGGATCCAGGGACACATGGTCTCGCCCGGACCTAGGGGTGCATGGCCTCTCTCAGACCCAGGGGCACGTGGCCTCACCTGGACCTAGGTGCACGAAGCCACCCGGACCCAGGGGCGTGTTACCTCTCTCAGACCCCTGGTCGCGTGGTCTCACCCGGATCCAGGGGCTCACGGCCTCACCCGTACTCGGGACCCAGCCTTACCCGGATCCAGGGACCCACGGCCTCACCCGGACCCAGGGTTCAGATTCGCCCGGACCCAGGGGCACATGGCCTCACCCGAACCCGGAATCCAGCTTCACCTGGACCCAGGGGCGCGTGGCCTCACCCAAACCCAGGGGCGTGAGGCCTCACCTAGACCCAGAGGCGTGTGACCACATCTGAGCCCAGAGGCTCGCAGGCTCGCCTGGACTCGGGTCTCAGCGGGGTTTCGTCTTCTTGATCCCAATTCCTGTTGGTCAATTCCCTCTCAGCAATTCCTTCGGTCATTTTCTCAGAGCTCCAGGGCGGCTGCCGCAGAACTCGTTGGGCGGCGGGCTCGGCAAGGCTCCGGTGTGCCCGGTGCCCGGCGGTGGGCTGGTCCGGTGTCGCTGCGTCGGCCCTTGGGTCTGCAACGGTGGCCAGTCGCTGAGCGTGCGCACCTGGCCACTTCGGGGCATTGAGATTCTTGAAGGACTCGGAGGTCAGCAAGCACGGAGTCTCCCACCCCATGTCTCCCAGGGGCTCGTCTGTCCGTGCTCGGCAGCGAGTGGAGCCGTCCCCTCAGCCGGAGACCGCCGGGGGAACTGCGCCGAGCACGTTCCTGGCCACCATTGTGTCGCCTGAGCCATAGTTCTTAAAGTGTGGACTTTGGGTCACCGGCATCAGCATCATCCTGCGTACCCCTCTCTTTTATTCTAGTTGTAGAGCATCTGCTCAGCCAGCCCCCCGGTCTTTCTGGCTGGTGTCTGCTCTGCTCTCCCGTCGTAGTCTCAATATTGTTGTGGTAGGCAACGATCAGGCTGCCGCCCTATGTCTCCATCTTGGTCCTCCTTTGTACAGTTAAGTCTTGATTGTTGTTGGTGTCACTGGGAGGAATTGTCCTCCAGGCCAATTGGCCGTGAGGACCCTCTTTGTCCATATAGGAAGAGTTGCTGTGCAGGAGACATGTTTGTGGGCCGGGTCTTGATGCAGCAATGCCTTGGCGCTCACTGAGTCTGCCTCTAGAATGCCTCCCTTATGCAAGTGATTGAAATCTGGTGTCATCTCCCACCAACCACTAGATGCCCTCGTTTCTGGGTCTCCAATGCAGTGTGGGTCAGCCACTACCTGAGGCACTCAGCAGGAAAAAGCTTCTGCTCAGCTTGGCTGGGGCGGAGTTACAGGGTGGAGCCTACAACCTTGGCTTCCTGTCAGCCCCGCCCTATGAGGCTCCTGTGTCTGTGTCCCTCTGTATTCCTTGCAAACACCTCTGAGAGAAACGCGCCCTGGAGTTTCGCCCACCGCCAAACAGTCCAGTCCCTCCCCTAATGAATCTGGACTCCCAGATTCTCGCCTGGAACTGGGTTTCAGTGCAGTTGGAACTGGGTCTCAGCGCAGTCTGGCGTCTCTGTCTCCTTCCCAGCAGGGCCACCCAGTGGCGCAGGCAAAAGTCCGTCCTCTGCGCACCTTCCAGTGCGCGCGTCTGGAGCCGCCGCTTCTCTGTGCCTCCGCCACCACAGCCCAAATTCATTCCCCCAGCGTGCGCCTGGCTTCCCAGGGTTTCGCCCGGAACTGGGGTTCAGTGCAGTCGGAACTGGGGTTCAGCACGGTCCTGAGCTTATGTCTCCTTCCCGCTAGGGCAGTTCAGTGGCGCAGGCAACAGTCCGTCCTTTGCGCCCCTTCCCGTGCGCGCCTCTGGAGCTCTGCCTTCCCCCGCTCCTCTGTGCCTGCGCCCCACAGCCCAGATTCATTCCCCCAGCCTGCGCCTGGCTTCCCAGGGTTTCGCCCGGAACTGGCGCTCAGTGCAGTCGGAGCCGGCGCTTAGCGCACTCCGGAGCCTTTATCTCCTTCCTGCCAGTGAACGCCGGCCAGGCCGTCAGCCGCCCCTTCCTCTCCGGCTCCATCCTCCCCGCAGGCGCGCGTGCTCGTGTCTCCGCCAGTTTCTCCATACCTCAGGCTTTTACGGCTCCCCCGATTGTCCCCGTGGCCTTCTCCTTCCCCCCATCTGTGGGCATTTCAGTCCGCCAGCTCTCCTGTGGTTCTGGACGATGTCCGTTCTGACCTCTAGTTGTGCCTTTGAAATTGTTGTGCCCGGCTGTAGGTTAGGTGTTTCACCTATGCCGCCATCTTGGTTTCCCCGGGATTTCTTTTGATGCCATAGTTTATAATTGCAAATTTGATGTCACTATCTTGATTAAATTGATATTTTATTTCTTTTTTTTTTTTTTTTCAGGATAGAATCAAGACTCTTTAGCATGCCTGAAAGATCCTTCATGAGCTGTCCTAGTTAGTCTCTTTAGCTTTACACCTCACCACTCCCTACGTTACTCCTTGGCCCCCAGCCATACTGAACTCCCGGCAGTTTTTCCAGTACACCATGCTCTCTCATTTCTCAGTGTCTAGGCTGTGCTCTTTGTTCTGCCTGGAATGCATTTGTGCCTGATTAACCTCTATTCATGTAGCCCCATTCATCTATTCACCCATCCATCCACCCAACCACTTACCCACCCATCCAGTATTCTTTGTAATAGCTAGGGTTCTTAGTTGCAAGCAACAGAAGAAGTTGACATTGCTGACTTAAGAAGAAAGGAATTTGTTGAAAAGATATTGGGAGGCTGACACAATTGCTGGGAAGGCTGCAAAATTAGGTTCCGACAATAAGCAAAAACAAGGGAGTCTGGGCAGCAGCGAGGATCACAGCCAAGATCACAATACAGCGTGTTGAGGGAGGTGGCCATTGCTGCCACCACCATTCAACACAAGGTACCTCAGTTTACACTTCCAATTCAATGGCACTGGACACTGGCACCACCCATCACTGGCATTACCAGCCCTGTTGCTTCTGGAAACCAGATGTCACTGCAGTACCTGTTATTGCCACCAGAATGGATTCTCCACCAAACCTCCTTTACATTACCAGAGTTCCCTCTTTGAAGCTGGGCAGATCCCTTAGGTTTACCAAGTTCAGCGTGTTGGGTCTTTTTGTTTGTTTGTTTGTTTGCAGCAGTTGCAGGCAGGGCTGGGAAGGTACGGTGCTGACATTTTTGGCTTCTGTATTGTAATTGGGATCTGCTTCTCACCAGCAATCATTAGATTACCCCAAGCAAGGGGTACTCCATAGCAATACAAGTTGTTGGCTTTTTATGCCAAGCACTTGCAACACCCCACCCAACTTTCTGTTGGCCTGTGTTCCGGGCAGGCCAGAAGTGCTGGGATGGCAGTGCTTCCAGGAATAAACTCCAGCCAATGCAGGAAGGGTCACCCCAGTTTCTTTGCCTCAGAGAAGGGAATAAATCTGAGGGGTTTTACACACCTGCTCAGTAAATGCTCTTTATTCACTTCCTTCCCTTCCCTTTCGGACTTTCTTACACCCCTACCAACACTTCCTGGGATCACCTCTCAAACTACTGGCACTCAAATCCTGGTTTCAGGATCAGCTTCTGAGCAGAACAATGATGAACCATAGTTTTTAACCAGATGAGAAGAGAATTAAGAACATGATTGTGGGGAGAGAGGACAGCAAGTGTTGATAAAACAATGAAAGGTGATAGGATCAATGGGTTGGAGGACCTAGTGAAGTCTAAGAATGCCGCAGTCAGGGTACCAGAAGTAGTGATTGGAGAGTGGGACTCTTAACATTGGGATTATGCCGTTATTAAAGGTAAAGTTTAGGGCATAATCGTGGGAGTGTAAGTGACTTGGTAGAGTGAAAGGTAAGTTCACTGCAGGTGAGGGATCAAGGAACTGAGAGGCCAAGACCAAGAGAAAATCACCGATGGGAAAGTGGTTATCAAACCTGGGACCCTTCAGTCCTCAGGCTGCCGCTCTATCCACTGAGCAGCCTTCTACTGCTCCCATAGGGTTATTCTGAAGATTTAATGTTATAATCCACTCAAAGCTTCTAGTACAGACCTTGGTACGTAATAAGTGCTTAGTAAATATCAATGGAGGTTCATAGTGAGCACAAGAATCCAACCACACCAGTCAGTCCTCCCTAAGGTGTGTTACAGTTTGATCCACGGAAGAAGTACTCTTTCCTCTGGTTATGAGGCTGAAACTGCCTGTGGCCACCTACACTGCCCCACAGAGAGAAAGAAGGAATTAGGGCAACATAAGACAGAAGAGAAATATGATGGAGAGGATCCTGGCAGTGTTTGATTCCTAGAAGTCAGTTGTCTCTATAGCCAGAGCTACCCTGCCTTCTCTGTAATTATTTAGTTGGTTTCATGAGACAATAAAAATTTTGTAAAAACATTAATTTTGTTTTGCTGAAGCTAGTTGGAGTTGAGTTCCTATCTTTTGCAACAACAATAAAAACAATATAATAAATAATAAGGGAAGTGACCTCTTGCTTCGTTGTGGTCAAAGTGATCTAATGCAAGGTTCTTACATGGAGATCTTTTAGAGCCACAGAGAGGAGGAAGTATTGTGAGCATTACTTGATCAAGACTCCTTTCTGGCGGGCTCTCTCTGGAGCACCCCCATGCCCTTCTTCCCTCTCAGGTGTGCACCTTTCCTTTTTCTCCTAAATTCTAAGGGCTCCCGTGAGACTTGTAATGAGGGGAGCAGTGGGCAGCGGCAACTCATCCCAGTTTAGCCCCCTGAACCTGTCTCCAAGGTCCGACTTCTCTGACTTTTCAGTGAGCTGACAGCAGCCCCACCTTGGCTCGCTTCTTTCCTATAACATTTCTAGGGAGCCAAAGCTGAGCAACACCTAGGCTCTCTCCTGTTGCTTCTTCTGTCTGAAGCCCCTCCTTGTTTCACTGTCCCCAGCTTTCATAAACATGCTCTGAAAGAAAGAAAAAAAAAGACTCATACCTGAGTTTGTCTCAAATCTGCCATATGCTAGCTGAGTGGGCATTATGGCTTAGGTTCCATGGGGAAACTAATGTTGTAACAGAGTTGTCGAAGGCATCATCTATCTCACTTCTCAGTGCCCCGCTATGATGCACATAGGACCAATTTATCTTATAACTTGTTGCCAGAAAAATACTTTACTTCTCAAAAAACCGGCAAGGGTTTTCTTTGTAGAAAGAGAGAACTAGGTAACCTATTGTGCTTATTCACTTTGGCTATCCTGGAATCTCAGGGCCAAAGATGCAGCCTAAAATGTGGGTCCTTATCAACTGCATGTGTGAATATGTGAATTTTATATTTTCTTCCTAATTTTAATATTCTATTCTAATTGATATTCTCTCTTAAAACTAATTTTATTTTACTATTTTAAGTATTATAGAAAAATTCTTAATCATTTATGGAATAAAGTATAAATAAACTAGTGGCCCGGTGCATTAAATTCGTGCACGGGGGGAGGGGTTCCCTCAGCCCAGCCTGCACCCTCTCCAATTGGGGACCCCTTGAGGGATGTCCGACTGCTGGTTTAGCCCCAATCCCGCTCACCTGCCTGCTTGCCTGATCGCCCCTAACTTCCTCTGCCTGCCTGCCTGATTGCCCCTAACCCCTCTGCCTGCCTGCCTGATCACCCCTAACCTCTCTGCCTGCCTGCCTGATTGCCCCTAACTTCCCTCCCCTGCTGGCCTGATCTTGCCCCCAACTGCCCTCCCTTGCCGGCCTGGTCACCCCCAACTGCCCTCCTCTGCCAGACTGATCTTGTCCCCAATGGTTCTCCCGTGCCTCCTGATCACTTCTAACTGCCTTTCCCTGCCCGCCTGATCACCCATAACTGCCTCTGCCTTGGCCTCCAGAAGGAAGTCGGACATCCAGAAGATAGCTGGTTGACCTGGTCTAATTAGCATATTACCCTTTAATTAGTATAGATAGATTATATAGGATAGGATTGCTTAAATGGGGGGGGGGGAGCCTTTTTCAGCAGGAGGAAATGCTCTTGGCAGACAAAAATACATAATCCCTATATCTGGACTGATAGCCAGCCATATGCACTATACTGCCAAACCGGTCATTAAAAAATTGAACCACTTTCTTACACCTTACACCAAACAGCTGTTGCCCTTAAAACCCCTCCTCAGCCCCCACCTTAGGTTCTGCCTTCACAGTTCAACCAGATTAGGTTCTGATTGGTCTGTTTCTTTTTAAAAATATATATATATTTCTTTATTGATTTCAGAGAGGAAGGGAGAAGGAGAGAGAGATAGAAACATCAATGATGAGAGAGAATCATTGACCAGCTGACTCCTGCACACCCCCTACTGTGGATCAAGTCCACAACCCAAGCATGTGCCCTTGGCCAGAATCAAACCTGGGACCCTTCAGTCTGCAGGCTGCCGCTCTATCCACTGAGCCAAGCTGGCTAGGGCTGATTGGTCAGTTTCTATGCCAGTCAGTGCCAAAAGCTCCACCTCCTAGGGCCATTGGCTCCTCCCAGTTCACCCAGATTTGGTTCTGATTGGTTGGTTTCTATGCCAGTCAGCATCTCCAGGCCTATCTCCGGGTCTGATCAGAGAGACAGGTCTGATCAGCAGCCGCCCTAGGCTGCTGGCGAGAGAGCTGAACTGCTGACCTCTCTCTCCGGGCCTCGGCCTCGCCAGCAGCCTGGGGCAGCTGCTGATCAGCCCTGCCTCTCTCTCTCTCCAAGAGGTCAGCAGTTCAGCCCGCTCGCCAGTCCCTGCCCACCCGAGCCTGCTGCGTGCACAGCCTGGCGTTCAGTCATCCCTTCGGTCATTTTCGACATTACGGACCCTGGCTCTTTATATATATTGATAAGTACGTATACTAGTGTTCAATCTGATGACTACCCCTTCACCTCTTTACTGTGAAATGATGGAGTTAAAATTTCCAGTGGAGATGGCAAATTCTGAAGCATCCCTTTTACTCCAAAGTATAGCAATAATAGATGACTATAAAAAAATAAAACTAAAATAACACTACCAGTTCAAAAACAAGATAAAAATCTCCATGACCCAGAAAGAACACAGAAATGTCAAGGAGTAAATAGAGCCGAAGCCAGGGCATGCTGGGCTTCTGGTCTAGAGGCAGCAGTGGTGACTAGGTGTCCAGCTTCCCCAGAGTAATGTGCTCCACATGAGAGTATGGAAGCCAAGATCACATTCCTGATCATGAAGGGAAGCTGAAAAAGAAAGCTGTTATTGACTAATGTGTGTGCTTACAGCTTTTACAAAGGCAGGAGGGAAATCTAGGAAGGTAGGAGACAGAAACACAGTCCCATGACTAGAAACTGAAATAAGCTGCCCAATGAATGGCCTGATGACTGGATCGGAAACATTGTCCTATCATTATAGGAGCAGAACCCCAACCGCATATATAAGGCCTAGCCATATATATATATATATAATCTCACATATATAAGACCCAGACTGAGATATTGGAATGAGGGTGGGGGAAACTAATAAGAAACAATCATAAATCTAATAAATAAAGAAGAGAGAAACAACTCTCCTTCTCCAAGTGAGTTTACAAACTAAAGTTATACAAGGCATATGAAGAAATCTAAGGCTAAGAAAGGTCACAGTGAAAATCAATAATTAAAATACAAATTTGCTGGTACTGCTAAAACTATGCAAAGTAATTTTGAATGTCAACTATAATTGAAAAATAAAATTTAAAAATTGTCCCTAAAAATATAAAATGAAATACAAATTTTCTCCATTAGAGTTAAATTTTAGATGTTATTCTGAAAAAAAAAAGACCTAAATATAAGTATGTTACATGCTAAAATCACATCCATAAAATGAAAGACAAATAAAAAAGCAAACAGGCAGATATAAGAATATCTATATATGACAAAATTGATTTTAAAAATTTGAAATAAAAATATAGATTTTGAAATTTTAAAAATGAGGCCACTGGATACTTTTAAAGAACAAAGGAGTTGATTAAATGATAGTATCACAATTCATTCAGAATGCAGCACAAAACACATAAAAAGTTTTCATGAATAGTTGTAAAACATGGAGAATAAACTGAGGAACTGAATAATATATCTAATAAGAATTCCAAAAGAAAAGAATAGAGAGAAACAACAATTGAAGGGGTGGCAGCTGAAAATTTGACAGAATTAAGGGATGATACATGTCCTTGGCTTAAAATACCAAGTAGCAGGTAATAAAATAAAACTAAATCCATACTTAGATACTTTATAGTTGCCAAATATCAAAATTAAAAATCTTTAAGAATTGTTAGAGAAAAAGCTATCCCCTATAAATAAGTGACAATTAGATTAACAGCGAGTTTCTTATTGGCAACCATACAGGCCAAAAGATAATGGATTAATATCCTCAAAATGCAAGAATCATATTTGGCAAGCTAGGATTTTATACACAATTAAATTGTCATTCAAGAGATGGCAAAATATAGACACCTACACATAACCCAAGAGAGTTTACCACATGCAAATCCTCACTAAAAGAGAATACTTTAACTGTTTAATTTAAGGAAGTAAGAAATGAAGAAGAGAAAGATGTTCTATACTCAGAAGAACCATCTAATAAATTAATTGATGTATTCTTTTAAAAATATGTTTGTATTGATTTTTAGAGCGAGAGGAAGGGGGAGGGAGGGAGAGATAGAAACATTGATGAGAGAGAAAGAAACATCAATTGATTGGCTGCCTCCTGCCTCCACCTACTGGGGATTGTGATCAAACCAGTGACCTTCTGGTACATAGGACAATGCTCAATCCACTGACCCACACCAGCCAAGCTGATGTGTTCTTTTAACAAATAGTATTTGTGCTGGCTCTGGGAACATATGGAGCTTCAGTCCTTGCCCTATTAGAGTTCAAATTTAGCAAAGAAGAGTAGAAGCAAAACATTTTTTCAAAGGAGAGAGAAAATGTGCAGGAGGCTCACAAAACTGCTATAGATAGTTATATAGTGGACAATTAATATTTTTTCTGCCCATCAGACAAATATCCCTTTCTTTAGGGAACTGTACCTCCCTCCTCTAGAAACTGTTTCTCTTCCACTTATAAGGATCTCATAGGGGCCGCCATGTTCTTAGAAGATCTCAACTCTATGGCCATAGTTGACTGGTCCAGGAGTTGAGCATGTGACCCAACCTGCGCCAATCAGAACCCTGCCAATCACTACAAGCCCCTGTGGCATCTCTGTGGAAATTAGAAAAGGTGCCCCTTCCTAGACACTCCATGCCTATCGGTGCAGATATTGTTGAGATCTATATTTGTAGTCTGAATGGTAGCCTTCAAACAGCGGGACTTTTGCACCTCAAACCAAAAACAATATGCCAGGCAGTGTCTCTCCAGTAGTAGAGATAACAACAATTAGGAGTTGGGGACAGACATCTACTCTGTCACATGGAGAAGTCTGGTCCAAAGTGAGACGGAATGAACCAATGTGTGGAAAGAAGCCAAAATGCAGACCAGAGGGAGACGGTTCTGGTCATACTTGGGGCCATGACTCCAATCGTTCTTGGAGGCCCCACGGCATCCCTGGCTCTCTCACTGTTTGGATGTTCAACTCTTTCCTTTTCCCCACAGCCCAAACATTCCTCTGTTTTGCTTATGCAAGATCAAATAAGATTTTTTTGTTACTTGCAACTAATGCAGCTGTGAATTTAATTTCACTAATTTCCACATCCCTCAATTTTAAAAGCAAATGGGGGGAGAACACATTAGCTTTAATCTCCACTTGATCAAGTGTGATTTTTTACACAAAGGGAAACGGCTCTATTTCTATCTATTCCAGCCTAGTAAGTAGTTTTTCATTCTATGTCCATGCCTAAAAGGAAAATTATATGTTGGCTGCCCGCTCTAATTGTTTGTAATCACTGAAATTTGCAGTCCTATCCTGTGGTGTGTTCTGAGACCTCTCCTTATGGGGCATTCTTTCAGTGTGTTTTGTTGGCAATAGCTGTAGCAATTAGAAAATTGGGAAATGTATAAAATCCAGAGGGATATCAATTTTGGCATTTCTTTCCTTTAGTCAATGCTGTTGTTATAAGTGTGTAGGGCCCTAGAAAGAATTAAATGGAACCATGGGCTTTACAACTGACATACGGAGCTTATCTTATTCCAAGAATCACTTGCTATTTCCATTGGTGAATCTGAATCAGGATCAGGATCCAATGAGTCTCCTCCTGGAGGGAGAGAGAAGGAGCACTGAGTTAGTGTAGAGGCCAGTACCTTCTTCCCAAGAGCGCATGACTCTTTCTTATGCTTCTCTTTGTCAGACTTTCATTTATAGTTCTAGTCAAACATGTAGAGCAGGAAGATAGAAATTTATTTGTGTACATGCATATACACACTTTATCAAATGCAACTACAAAGTCACAAGATCAATGTTAAAACAAACATAACAGAACGGAGGCCCATCCTTTTGCTTACCTTCATCATGTTTCTAAGTGCATTTTCTTTTTGGAAACAGAAAGGAGTCATTTGGAATCAGATTCTCTGGCAAATAAGGTGGGTAATCGAGCTGCAGCGTGCAATTTGGGGTCCGAAGAGAAGTATTATTAAGTTACCAGACTGGTTTCTATGTGGCTCAAAAGCTGCTTCCAAAGTAAATCAGCAAAGAATTTTCCAGCAATGGAAGCGTCCTTAGAATAATTACATAGTCTTCTAAAGAGATTACCCAGGAGGAAACCACTCATCGGATTGTAAGAGGTTGTATATGCTTGTCATTCAAAAAGCTAAGTGATGAAAAGCATAAGTTAATACATCCATACCAAATAAAGCAATATAAATGTTTCTATTACTAGAATATTCACCAAATGACTCTGGAAAAATCAGCAACTTAGAAGTAGTCAAGTTTGGGCTTCACTTTACATTATATCCTAAAGTAAGTTAATATATTAAAGGAGTAAAATAAAATATATTAAAGAGGAAAAATAAAATAATAAAAACCTCAGTGACTTAAAAATGTGAAAGAAATATAAGTAAACATTTTAAATGGTCTTGGGACAGATTTTTCTAAACATAATATCATGAAATAGAAATGCAAGAATTATATATCTGGTTCCATAAAACATTTTAAAAGACCAAAAAACATATTATAGGAAAATAATACATTAAATGAAAAGAGTTAATAGCCTTACTATATACAGAACTATTATAAAGCAATAAAAATATTATATATATGACATGTTTTTAAAAATGTTCAATCTTACTAGTCGTCAGAAAAAAATTGCACAATAAAAATTATGTTACTGAAGTAATATTTCTAAGTATATTAATGTGGTGTTTTGCTTAACGAACGGTTCTATGCATTTGACTTTAATCAGTGTATGAAATCCATCTGTGTTGGGTAAAGGAGAATGAGGTGTGTGTGGGGGGGGGGGGGGGCGAGGACAGAGGAAAGGAGAGGCAGTTCTTAATGTGTTTACTTAGAGTTTGTACTGTAAAGAAAAAGGAAGAGTTAACAAATTGTTTTTGATATCCAAAATTGGGTTTTATAGCATGGGAAAAGTCCTGAGAGACAGACTTTGTCAGGACAAACAGGATTTTCAAATTCCTGAGGCTCCTGGTTAACCAGATTAGGGGCTAATCCAGAAGGGCTCAGGGCATTCCGCTCCTTCCACTGTGCAAGAAACTTCCACTTCCGCCCGTGGTGACTGAATGGCTGACTTAGAGGCAAGGAGGACCTGACACAGAGACCCTCAGGGGGCAGAACACAGAAGAAAGACTGATTTTTCCTCTCCATTTTGGCCAGGCAGGCACTTAAACATCCAAGTAAGTTTTGGGAAGCCCAAGGACATTGGGGCCAGCAGCTCACTCCCTGGATGTAATGTAGGAGAAAACCTACCTATGGCTACTTCAAGGGCAGAGAGAGGCTGAGGCAGGTCAGACAGGAGTTAGACAAACAGTGAGCTCCTGGTTCTCCCTGGCCTGCTTGCAGCCAGCAAAGGATTCTCCAGGAGCCAAATGCCTGTAGGGGATGCAATAGTGCTGAGAGGGTCAGGGGACCAGCAGAAGCAAGTGCAGCTGAAGGAATGGCTGGGCTCAAAGACCTTGGCAAAGAGGCACATAATCCAAAGAGGTGCCCTTCAGTAGTAGTAACCAGGTTTAGGTATCAGATTGCTCCAATCCCCGATCGGCTGATGCCTTATGGGCAATTGCTCTCTGAGAAGTCTGAGTTTGTAAATTAAAAGTACATGTATAGCCTGGTCAATGTGGCTCAGTGGTTGAGCATCCACCCATGAACCAAGAGGTCACCGGTTCGATTCCAGTTAGGGCACATGTCCAGGTTGAGGGCTAGATCCCCAGTAGGAGGGGTGCAGGAGACAGCCAATCGATGTTTCTATCTCTCTATCCTTCTCCATTCCTCTCTCTCTAAAATCAATAAAAACATATTTTTAAAAGTACATGTTTAACCAGAGAACACGGGGATACTATTCATTGGCAAGTCTTAAGATTTCTACTGTCCGGGGCAAGGGCTTGTGGGAAATATCAGAGCATTTGAAAGTTTTTATTGCACAGTGAAACTCCTACTTCTTAACACAGCTAAGTATAACTGGAATAATTTGCAACCCTACTACCACGGTATCTTTCTTTTTTCTTTCTCTGTCTTTCATGAGTTTTATATTTTGTATTACATATTTCTGTAGTTTTATTTTTTTCTATAAAAAGCAGGATTACCTTTGAAATAAAATTATATTTCTGTAAAAGCATGCATTACCATTGAAATAAAAATACAATACATAATTTTAAACATATGTTTGCATATTAAACAAGATCAGAAAAGAATCTAGGGTGGTGTTTTAGTTAAAATTAGTCTCTGTAAAGTATACAATAAAAATTCAAAGGTTAACAAAATCCATCTCCTTAATTTAGTCACACCTTACCCATATGCGTATCTTTCTTTTTAAAGTGAAACCGCGCCATCTCCTGCACTGATTTTCAATCATCTGTATGGTGGAAGTCCCACACAGCCTTGCCTAATTAAGCATATGCTTACTGGGATTAGTGCTGGAGAAGAGATTTACCGCCTAACGAGGCTTGCTGGGCTCCCAGCACCATCTGTGCAGTGAGCTGTGCCTCAAGCCACGCAGGACAGAGAGTTGGTGATTCACTGGAGCCTGGTAAAGGGCCTGCCAAGCTCGGGTAGAAAACAGGACATGGCAGTTCTCTCAAAGCTTAGCTCACCTCGGCTGTGCTTTCCTTTATAGGCTCTCTGATCTCCCAGGACCTTAGGTTTCTGTTGCTCTGCAGCGGTTTTCCCACACGCACCCTGATTCCCACAGAATGAATTAGATAATGAATTGTGAGCTTGTTACTCCTCCAGGAGTCCAAGAGGAACGAAGTGTCTTGCCCAAGGTCACACCACCAGCTGGTGGCAAAATGGAAACCCCGCCCAGGTGCCAGAATGCCCATCCAGGAGGACAGGAATTAGCGTTCCCAACCCAAGCGAATGCCACTTGTTTACTTATTAACAGTCATGAGACCCTTTTTCATTTTTATGATCCATTTGAGGGCGGCTCAAGTTCAAACTAATCTAGTTCTACGTTGAATTCACCTCAGATGATTTCTAAACTTGGGCAAGGTTGACATTCATTTAAATATGGGCATTCATCTCCCTGGGACTCCTAGAGGCTGCCCTCTTCACACCCCCTTGTACTTGCTACTAATTGGGTTTCTCACTAAGGCAGCTAAGGCTTATTTTATTATTGTTGTTGTTGTTGTTGTTGTTTTGATAGGTAACATAAGCACATTACATTGAAGTAAAATAAATATATAAATAAGTAAATAAATCCAGTGGAAAGTAATTTATTCCACACACTCAGTCATTCAGTTTTCCTTAGATACAACTGCTGTTATCAGATTTTTGGGTCTCTTTCCAGAGTTATGTATGAATATACAAATATATATATATGTGTGTATATGTATGTGTGTAAGTGTGTGTGTGTGTATATATACACACACACACACTAGAGGCCTGGTGCATGAAAATTCATGCACTGGAGGGGGGTCCCTCAGCTTGGCCTTCCCCCTCTCACAGTCTGGGAGCCCTCAGGGGCAGGAGGCGACCCGGCAATCAGGGGATGGCGACGCCCCCATCACACCTCTGCTGCTGCCACTGCCAGCAGTGCAAGTGTCAGCTGGCCCTGGTTACTTAAGCCTCAGGCAGCCACCATCCGAGGCTTGCCTGCGCCTCGGGCTGGCCCTGGGCAGCTGAGGGGCTGAGGGGCCTGGGGGTCTCCGGAGGCAGGAACGGAGCAGCTGGACCCACCTGGGGGTGGGCCCTGCCGTCCCAGCAGGGCTGAGAAGACTGGGCACCGCCATCTTGTGGCTATGGGCACCGCCATCTTTGAGGGCATGGCAGTCAATTAGCATATTCCCTCCTTATTGGTTGTGGGCACCACCATCTTTGTGAGGGCTTGATGGTCAATTAGCATATTCCCTCTTTATTAGATAGGATATATCATTGTAAATGATACATATATATCATTTTAATTTATTTATTTATTTATTTATTTTTTATTTTTATTTTTTTCCCATTAAAATTGTATTTTAATATAGTCTTGTCAAGCCATAGGCCTTATATAAACTAAGTACAATTCTTAACCCACACTGAATTGCATATTATGGCATCTTCTTCTGTTCATTGCTTTTTCTTTTTTTTTTTTTTTTTTTAAATTTCTTTATTGATTAAGGTGTCACATATTTGTCCTCATCCCCCCATTCCCATCCCACCCCTCTCCCCACGCATGCCCCAATCCCCTGTTGAACTTAACCGTTGGATAGGCTTATATGCATGCATACAGGTCCTTTGGTTGAACTCTCCCCCTCCCCCCACCCTCCCCCTACCCTCCCCTATCCTGCCTCTGAGGCCCGATAGTCCGATCGATGCCTCCTTGCTTCTGGTTCTGTTCTTGTTCCTCAGTCTATGTTGTTCATCATTTCCCCTAGATGAGCGAGATCATATGTCACTAGATATATACTAATAAGCACTGAATGTGAGACGAGCAATAATAGTTATGCTGACAGGCAAATGAATCAGTCTGTAGCGAGCTTCCCCCTGGACCAACAGTTCTTTTGAGACTCAATTTCAATGTCCAGTAGTTCCTTATGTGTACATGTCAGCACTGACCCCCCAGCTCTGGATGGTGGACAAATGGCGGTAACGGAGGTCCGACTCCCTCTGGTTTGGTCTCGGCTGAACCCAGGGGCACGGCGTCACCCGGACTAAGGGGCACGTGGCCTCACCCATACCCAAGGGGCGCGTGGTCTCACCCGGGCCTGGGACCCAGCCTCACCCGGATGGATCCAGGGGCACACGGCCTCACCCGGACCCAGGCTCTGGCTTCACCCGGACCCAGGGACACTTGGCCTCTCCCAGACCCAGGGCCACTTGGGCTCAACCGGGCCTAGGTGCACGAGGCCTCATCTGGATCCAGGGACACATGGTCGCACCCGGACCCAGGGACGCTTGGCCTCTCCCAGACCCAGGGCCACTTGGGCTCACCCGGACCTAGGTGCACGAGGCCTCATCTGGTTCCAGGGACACATGGTCGCACCCGGACCCAGGGACGCTTGGCCTCTCCCAGACCCAGGGCCACTTGGGCTCACCCGGGCCTAGGTGCACGAGGCCTCATCTGGATCCAGGGACACATGGTCTCACCCGGACACAGGGACGCTTGGCCTCTCCCAGACCCAGGGCCACTTGGGCTCACCCGGGCCTAGGTGCACGAGGCCTCATCCGGATCCAGGGACACATGGTCGCACCCGGACCCAGGGACGCTTGGCCTCTCCCAGACCCAGGGCCACTTGGGCTCACCCGGGCCTAGGTGCACGAGGCCTCATCTGGATCCAGGAACACATGGTCTCACCCGGACCCAGGGACGCTTGGCCTCTCCCTGACCCAGGGCCACTTGGGCTCACCCGGACCTAGGTGCACGAGGCCTCATCTGGATCCAGGGACACATGGTCGCACCCGGACCCAGGGACGCTTGGCCTCTCCCAGACCCAGGGCCACTTGGGCTCACCCGGACCTAGGTGCACGAGGCCTCAACTGGATCCAGGGACACATGGTCGCACCCGGACGCAGGGACGCTTGGCCTCTCCCAGACCCAGGGCCACTTGGGCTCACCCGGGCCTAGGTGCACGAGGCCTCACCCGGATCCAGGGACACATGGTCTCACCCGGACACAGGGACGCTTGGCCTCTCCCAGACCCAGGGCCACTTGGGCTCACCCGGTCCTAGGTGCACGAGGCCTCATCTGGATCCAGGGACACATGGTCGCACCCGGACCCAGGGACGCTTGGCCTCTCCCAGACCCAGGGCCACTTGGGCTCACCCGGACCTAGGTGCACGAGGCCTCATCCGGATCCAGGGACACATGGTCGCACCCGGACCCAGGGACGCTTGGCCTCTCCCAGACCCAGGGCCACTTGGGCTCACCCGGGCCTAGGTGCACGAGGCCTCATCTGGATCCAGGGACACATGGTCTCACCCGGACCCAGGGACGCTTGGCCTCTCCCAGACCCAGGGCCACTTGGGCTCACCCGGGCCTAGGTGCACGAGGCCTCACCCGGATCCAGGGACACATGGTCTCACCCGGACACAGGGACGCTTGGCCTCTCCTAGATCCAGGGCCACTTGGGCTCACCCGGGCCTAGGTGCACGAGGCCTCACCCGGATCCAGGGACGCATGGTCTCACCCGGACCCAGGGACGATTGGCCTCTCCCAGACCCAGGGCCACTTGGGCTCACCCGGGCCTAGGTGCACGAGGCCTCACCCGGATCCAGGGACACATGGTCTCACCCGGACACAGGGACGCTTGGCCTCTCCCAGACCCAGGGCCACTTGGGCTCATTCGGGCCTAGGTGCACGAGGCCTCATCCGGATCCAGGGACGCATGGTCTCACCCGGACCCAGGGACGCTTGGCCTCTCCCAGACCCAGGGCCACTTGGGCTCACCCGGGCCTAGGTTCACAAGGCCTCACCCGATCCAGGGACACATGGTCTCACCTGGACCCAGGGATGTTTGGCCTCTCCCAGACCCAGGGCCACTTGGGCTCACCCGGGCCTAGATGCGCGAGGCCTCACCTGGATCTATGGACCCCTGGCCTCACTCGGACCCAGGGGAGCGCGGCCTCCCCCAGACCCATGGGCGCTTGGCACCTCCGCAAGAGTCCCGCCTCTCCCCGCAGGCATCTGGGTCTCCCACGGGTCCCCAGAAGCTGGATTTCAGTGTGATGGAGAGCTAATCTCCCCTAGGTTTGGAACAAAAGCCCCTTTCCCCCGCCACCAACCAGACCCACGCGCCTCCACACCTCATCCCCTCCGATTTCGCTGGTTTCCTCTTCCCTCTTAGCTATAAATCTACCATTCAGCCATCTCTCCTGTAGTTCTGGATGGCAGAGGCTCTGTCCTCCATTCGTGCCCCTGAAATTGCTGTGCGCGGTGGAGTTCGCAGTTCCTTTGTTTAACTTAGCCGCCTTCTTGATTCTCCTCTGTCAAAATGGCTTAAAGGGCTTGAATGTAAGATGAGAACTCCTAAGAATCCTCCAAATCGGTGTTGGCGGCTTCCGGGGCCCCGAGGATCTCACTGCGCAGTTCGGCCAGGTCGGTGGCGCGGATGCGCCCCTCCTGCAGAAAGATGGTCTCTTCCTTCACAGAGAGCCGCTGCGCCGAGTACGCGGCCGCCGCCACAGCAGCTGCTGCGGCGCCCACGAGCCCATGGCCCCGGCTGCGGTGCTGACTGAGAGGAGCAGCCGCCCGGTCTGGGGAGACGCGAGCAGCAGTCGCCACCCTCACTAGTCCATGTTCCAGTTGTATTTCCAAAACTGCCATGTGAGGCAACACATCAGCCTTCACCTCCGCCGTCATCTTTTTCGAATTCCCCAATTTGTTCTTCTTAATCCCTTGAATTCAGTCAACTCTACTGAGGTCTAGTGGCGCCGGGAGGTGCACGGAGAGGGCGCCCGGGCCTCCGTCCGGTGTGCGGGGCGCGCGGCCCGCGGAACCAGGCGCGCGGGGGGCCTCGCGGCGGGGATGGGCGCTGGGCGGCCGCCGGGCTCCGGGCGCCGCTGCCGCCGCGGCGTCCCCAGTGCCCCGGGCCGGGCGGCCTGCGGGGGCGGCGCAGTTGCGAAACTGAGTGAGTATCTACAGTTAAGTCTTGATTGTTGTTGGTGTCACTAGGAGGAATTGTCCTCCAGGCCAATTGTCCATGAGGACCCTCTTTGTCTATATAGGAAGAGTTGCTGTGCAGGAGACATGAGGCTCCTGTGTCTGTGTCCCTCTGTATTCCTTGCAAACACCTCTGAGAGAAACGCGCCCTGGAGTTTCGCCCGCTGCCTGGAACTGGGTTTCAATGTAGTTGGAACTGGGTCTCAGCGCAGTCTGGCGCCTTTGTCTCCTTCCCAGCAGGGCCATTCAGTGGCGCAGGCAACAGTCCCTCCTCTGCGCGCCCTCCCGTGTGCGCCTCTGGAGCCGCCGCTCCTCTGTGCCTCTGCCCCACAGGCCAAATTCATTCCCCCAGCATGTGCCTGGCTTCCCAGGGTTTCGCCCGGAACTGGGGTTCAGTGCAGTCGGAACTGGGGTTCAGCACGGTCCGGAGCCCTTGTCTCCTTCCCGCTAGGGCAGTTCAGTGGCGCAGGCAACAGTCCGTCCTTTGCGCCCCTTCCTGCGCGCGCCTCTGGAGCTCTGCCTTCCGCCGCTCCTCTATGCCTGCGCCCCACAGCCCAGATTCATTCCCCCAGCCTGCGCCTGGCTTCCCAGGGTTTCGCCCGGAACGGGGTTCAGTGCAGTCGGAGCCGGCGCTCAGCGCAATCCGGAGCCTTTATCTCCTTCCTGCCAGTGAACGCCGGCCAGGCCGTCAGCCGCCCCTTCCTCTCCGGCTCCATCCTCCCCGCAGGCGCGCGTGCTCGTGTCTCCGTCCGTTTCTCCATACCTCAGGCCTTTGCGGCTCCCCCGACTGTCCCCGTGGCCTTCTCCTTCTCCCCAGCTGTGGGCATTTCAGTCCGCCAGCTTTCCTGTGGTTCTGGACGATGACCGTTCTGACCTCTAGTTGTATTTTTGAAATTGTTGTGCCCGGCTGCGGGTTAGGTGTTTAACCTATGGCGCCATCTTGGTTTCTCTCCATATATATCATTTTAAAAATGGATGGAGGTATGCTATTCACACTGTTGACCCTTGCTTTGTTTTCACTTCATACTTCTGGACTATATTTCATATTAGCATATCCAAAACAACACAACTATGTATCTTCAATGCCAAGTATACCTGGTGCTTTAAGATCTCCTTCCAAAGTCATGATGTTCTGTGTCCATTTACACTCAACCAAAACTTTTCTGTTCATCTCAAGGTTATGGCTGGGAGGATTTTGACAACCGATGGCCAGGATATACATAAACACACACACACACACACACACACAAACATGGGATTACTCTCCACATACAATTCTGGTAAATTGCCATAGTATCAGGCCACAGAATCCGGCACATGGGCATTGGAAGGGACCTCAAAAGTTATATAAGGTGTGACCTTTTTCCCAGTAAAAGAATCCTTTCCACGTTCTTCCTCACAGTGTCACTGGACTTCTGGGTGAGATGGCCTGCCCAGCACCCAGTTTCCTCCGAAACCAGCTGCTCTGCTGCCAGGGTGTGCACAGTCTTCTTACACCCAGCGTGGCTTCCTAGTGCTCCTTTTAGGAATCTGGTGGCTGCTGCCACGGCACCTCCAGTCTTATCTTCAGACTGCCCTTCTCCAGGGCTTCCTGCTGCTCAGCACCCAGGTGTTCACCCCCTGCCACCCTTGCTGCCATATTGTAGAAAGAGGTGCACTCAGACCAGGGTGGGGCCACACAGCATGGAGTGGGGGGAGGCTGGGAGCTCCGGACAATGTGCACGGAGTAGTGCCTAGGGATAAAGGATATTACTTGCTCACCGTTTCCACATGTTTCTCTACTCTCTTTGAAAACACCCAGAACAAGTGTTATCCCACGGGTTTAGTGGCTCTATTTTCTGAGCCAAAAAGTAGGTGCATCAGCCACCAGGCAAATGCTTGCCTGCTCTGTGGGGAAGGCCATCCCTTGCCCACTATGCAGAAAGGAGCAGGCACAAGCACAGGTGGCCACCTCCGGCCACCGTTAGGGGTTGCATTGGTTCTGGGACTTGAAGCTATGATATCAACCTGGAAAGAACTGAAGTGATTATTATACACGTTTGTCTTTGATTTATAGGAGTATCAGTAATGCAGCCCCGAATTTGAGGATGAGGCTAAATAACTATCGCTCCTTGAAAGTGAAAATGGTGCTAATCAACTCAAGGTCAGTCTATGGGAGTCTCTCCACCTAGCTCTCGGTGGCTCCTAAAAGAGCTGCTGAGAAGACAGGAACACAGCTACGCCAGGCCTCCCCAGGGGACCCGGGATATCTGCATGCTCAGATCGCAGCACGAAGGAAGCCCTAGTTCCAGCGGCCCTCACGGGCTCTGCACAACTCGAGAAAGATGTGGGGACCGGAGTTGAGAGAGGTGCACACAGCCCAGGTGCAGGGGATTCACCTGCCCCACCGCTCCTGAGAAAGCACACGAACCTAAGCATTCCGGTCCTGGGCTCATCGAGCAATCTTCTGCCTATCAAGTTGGTTTTCCAGTTACCTGGACACCAGGTAAAGCAGGCCAAGAAAAACACGTAATTCTCAGCGTGTTCATCTGAGGAAAGGCACCTTTCCCACCGTTAGTCAATAGGTACATGGCTCTCTAGGTCCAACTTTATTAATCATGAGAGGGAGAGACTGTTCCGGAGCATCTGGCCAACCACAGAAAACTGGAAACTAGCAGTTGCTGTGACATCACCAAGACAAGACCGGCTGGTGAAATGCTGTCTGGGCGCTGCTGGGACTCTCTTTCCATGCAGGACTCTCTGGGACCCATTCCTAAGCTCCGAGATAACTCTTTGGCACCTGACTCCCATTCTCTCTTTTCACCCTGCCATTATCCCAGTCACTCTGAACATTCATGTCAACAGCCTGACAAATGTGTTGACTTCTGCCTCTTCAACTCCCTGGGCCTCTTCTCCACTGCGTACAAGCTGCCCTGCCAGCCTCCCATCCACTCACAGCTCTGCTCTGCCACGCTTGTCCTTAGAATGCCCTTTCTACACTCGCCTTCTGGCCCTTTCTACAACTGCTGGCAATGGCCTTCTTTGGTGCAAACTCGATTCCCTTGGCCGCTAAGACGCTGTACTTTTCTGGTTCTCCTTCTAGCTATCTGATCATTTCTTTCCTCTCCATGGCTTTCTAACCCACTGTATCCTTTGAGAATTGCATTTAGCTTCACATAATAGTAACCCTACTACAGTGGCTTAACAAAACAAACATCGTTTTTTATTGCATCACAAGAAGTGCAGAGGTTAACAGGGCGGACTGGTGCAGCAGCTCCCAAAAGAAACCATCGGGAACCGTGAACATTCTCTTTTTAAAAAAATATATGTTTATTGATTTCAGAGAGGAAGGAAGAGGGAGAGAGAGATAGAAACATCAATGATGGGAGAATCATGGATTGGTTGCCTCCTGCACGCCCCCTACTGGGGATCAAGCCCATAACCCAGGCATGTGCCCTGACTGGGAATCAAACTGTGACCTCCTGGTTCATAGGTTGATGCTCAACCACTGAGCAACACTGGCCGGGTATGGACTTTTGACTTTATTAGACTGTCCTTTTTTTTCCCTCCATCAAAAATGTTCAAGTTTTTTAAGTGGACAAACTTATCAAACATTTTCTTTATTGCTTGTGCTTTTCACATCATGCTTAGGGAGGCCTTTCTTATTGCAAGATTATAAAAATAATTCATTCCCATTTTCCTCTAGTAAGCTTCTTTTTCCTTTCTTTCTCTTTAACATTTTAATCTTTGAATGAATACTAGGGCAGAAAACCAGGTTTATTTTCTCCTAAACCAGGAAGTGGATATCTGTATAAGTCATATTTTTTCTGCCGATTTGAACAACAACTGCAAGTCCAGGGGTCCCCAACACCACCCTTACGTTCAATAACTCATTAGAAGGACTCGGAACTCACTGAGAGCCGCTACACTGACCGTTACAGTTTGTGAAAGTGGGAGATCACAGTCAGCCACAGGAAGAGGTGCCTGGGGCAGAGTCCAGGAGGGTTCCAGGCACAGACCTTCCAGGCGTCCCTTCCCAGTGAAGTGGGGGCAGTGCCCCTTTTCCTAGTAATGATGTGTGATTCTGCACACAGAGTCCTGCCCACAGGACAGGGCACCCAAGCCCCAGTGTCCAGAGCTCTTACTAGGGCTCTGTCACCCAGGCATGGCTGGCTGCCCATGTGCCTGCTCTCCGTCTCCAGCCTCCAAGGTCTCACTGATACCCTGTTACTCCAACCCACCCCCATCCCCAATCACATTGTTAGACTATCTGGAGTGACTCAAGGGCCTGGACAAACAAAAACATTCCTATCAGGCATGACATTCCAAGGGCTTTAGAGATTACATCCCAGAAGCTAGGGGCAAAGACCAGGCCTCTCTTTGGGAAAGATTAAAGTCTTTGCTACAGAATCCTATGAACGTTCTGACGTACATTCCTAAACCGGTACCTGTTTTGAGTTAGAGGAAAAAGGTGTCAGGCCTTGGTGCTCTCCTTTCTCTGGGCTTGGCTTTCATCACATGCAGCTGATGGGACTCCTGGCATCCAGAGCAGAGCTCCCATCTCAGAGGCGCTCTGTGTTTGTTGAACGAATGAAACAGGAATGAATCAATGAATATTTTTTTAAATCTGTCTTGTGAGATTGTGTTCGTTCCCTAGTCATATTGTGGTTGAATTTTTTTTCCTTGGTTCATTCAGGTGGGTTTCAGAGAGAGAGAGTGGTGATGCAAATGTGCATGTTGCCATCTCTCTGCAAGGGAACCCTCTCGTTTTACAGGTGAGGAAGCTGGTCTCCAGAAGGGCTGAGTCACCTGTCCACTGAGGAGGGACAGCGATGGGGTCAAAACACAGGTTTCACAAACTTTTAAAACTTCTCTTAGCCAAGTGCTTTAGTTCCTCTTTACCTTACAAAGATGACAACAAAACTCTTTCTTTTAAAGAGAGTTACTAAGCAGTGAAAGTTCCTCCTTTGCAGTCATCTTCAGTTGCCCGGCCTGCTCTGTGATGATGCTGTTAATGAGTCAGGAATTCATCAGGGCGGGAATAGAATACCATTACTAAGGACTTGGACACTGATCCTACCTTTGCACAGCTGGGAATTCACTGTGTTTGCATTTATTTTGAAGACTGATTGTCCAGCGGCATCTTTCAGATGTTCTGTAGAATTATGGTTTAAAAAGACAAGTTCACACACAAGGATACTTGGGACCTGGGCCAGTAGCCAAGCTCTTAGCAAGGAGTATGTTCTTCAAAAGTACTTTTGAAAGGTAGGGTTTGACCTGATAGTTAAGACTCTAATGAAAAGACAGTAACAGCAAGGCCAGGAGCCCAGAAGAGAAAGTGTTAAAATCGCGTTTCTTTTGTGGGAGCAACCTGAGGATGCCTGAGGTTTCTGCCATATTGTTGACCCAGTGTAACTGCAAGGTTAACATTTACTGAGCATATACTATATGCCAAGAAAATTTCCAAGAGCATTATAGCTATTGAACCCTTTATTTCTCACAGTAACCTAGGAGGTGCTGTTTTCATCATCTGGGCTGGGGAAACTGAGGCACAGAGAGGTTAAGTGACATGCCCATGTTCACCCAGCTGGTAAGTGGTTCTGGAATCCAATGCCAGAATCTGCTCGAGTTCCCAGGTGCCATCTCCCCGACTCAGCTCCTGGACCTCTGGCAGCCAGACCTCACCCTTCATGCAGGAGCTTGATAGCGTCTCCTCTGATCACCTGATCAACACCAAAGGAAAGACCCAAAGATACGGGCATGACGGTCCCACGAGGAAAAGGCCCAAACACACCAAGATGAAGTTTACAGTTGACAAGTTCATCTATAGCCCAGCACATGTCCTCAAACTACGGACCGCGGGCCACATGCGGGTGTTTTTGCCGTTTTGTTTTTTTACTTCAAAATAAGATATGTGCAGTGTGCATAGGAATTTGTTCATAGTTTTTTTTAAACTATAGTCCGGCCCTCCAACGGTCTGAGGGACAGTGAACTGGCCCCCTGTTTAAAAGTTTGAGGACCCCTGGCCCAGAGCTTCCGTAAGATTCTTTGGGCCGTGGACTGAAACCTGGTTTTATCCACTGCCATGTCCCCAGCACCTAGGACGGTGCCTGCCACATAGTAAGTGCTCAGAAAAACATTCTTTGGGTAGATGAGTGAAGGCACCTAAAAGAAAGGCTGGAATACAAGTTAGCAGCTAGAAATGCTGACGTGTTTGGAGAGTCCCCGGAAAGGCTATTGTTGCCCTCCAATAAGTGACTCGCGTGAGCAGCAGGAAGAGGAATGCAAAGCCCCCGTCTTCTCTCCAGGGGCCCCAAGTAAAGAGTCAATTCTCTCTGAAGGACAGGTTAGCTAAATACTAAAGCTCAATACCTAAATGTTTCCTGTCTAGGAAAATAAAACAAAATTATACGAGCCTTTGCTTTGTAATAATGTACAAATAGAAAAATACAGGAAAAATACATATGAAGTGATTACAATAGGAGAATTAAAGTTGTTTTTTTTTTTTGCCTTTGTGCTTGTCTATATTTTTAAAGTCTGCATTGCTTTTGTATTTAGAGAAACATATACTTTCTTTTTTAAAAATGGCTTTATATGGCAACATTGCTATCCAAGTTAATATACACAACAATATTGGTGAATAACTAATACATGTTAATCAGTACTCTCACAAACTCAAGGAAATCAAGGAGACTCAAGGCCCTCTGCTCCCCAATTCGAGAGAAGTGGAGGTTTATTGGGGGCATACTTAATAGCGAAAGAAGTGTGATTCTGAGAGATGTGCCAATTAAATTTAAAAAGTGTAACTCATTCATCAGGGGATGCAGATGTTACAAATGATGGGTTAAAAAGCTGAGCCCAGCCCTGGTCCATGTGGCTCAGTAGGTTGGGCATTGTCCCGTGCACCAGGAGGTTGCTGGTTTGGTTCCTGGTCAGGGCACATGCCCAGGTTTCAGGCTCCATACCCAATAGCGGGTGTGCAGGGGCCAGCTAATCAGTGTTTCTCTCTCTCAGATGGATGTTTCTCTCCTTCTCTTTCTCTAAAAATCAATAAAAACATATTAAAAATAAAATTAAAACTGAGCCTGTTTTTAATGGTGGGGGTGGCAGGGGGGACTGCACTGGGAGCAGGGACTTAGGCAGCGAGGAGAGAACAGAACACCTGAGCCAGGTGGCTTGAGACATGTCATTAAACTGCCGCTTTGTGCACCCCACTCTGTGGCAGGTCCCGGGAGAGATTAGGGAAGCAAAAGACCAGTTTATCGTCTAATTAGAAAGGCAAAGCCTCGCACTTATAAAACCACTAAAGACAAAGGCCAGACTGGATTGTTTCTAATTAGCGCTAAACAGTGAGATCCAGTTGAGGACTCTGACAGTGTCTGGAAGTTAAATATTTTAAGATATACATATACTAGTATATGTATACTTAAACAGAATTTCATTAAGAATTCAAATAGGCTAAAAACAAGCAAGGATTGAGGATGGGAATGAGATTAGACACTTTGGTATCTGTATGATTTTATATCTAACCTCTTGTTAAGGAAGTCCCACGAGATAAGTGGAAGGGCAGGAAAGATGCCTGGGATTGTAAGGTGAGCAGACAATGGTGCTGAGGGCCCTTCTCCCAGGAAAGCTTGACAGACAGGAACGATCTGTAAGGCCTAGGGACTCAGGCGAAAGGCTGTTAATGGATTTAGAGGGGGAAGGAGGGGAAAAACAGAGTTTTTAGGAGATTGGATGTGACCGAAATGGTCCATGATGATAAGGATGTAAGACTGGAAGCTACTGCAAAGTCTGGGAGCCTTGGACCCAGTCAGGGTGCTGGCAGGGTGCACTTGCTCCCCAGTGCCCTCCTGTCTCCAGACTGGCCATCTCCTAAGCCTGACCCAACAGAAATGAGTGCAGGATTGGGACTAGCATTGTTTTCCCCTGATGCCAAAGTAATACCTGGTCATGAGCTAACGTAGCAAATACAGAAAGAATCAAAGGAGGAAGTAAACAACACCTCTACTCATCTTCAGATAAAGTTGCCAGGTTTACAAAAAAGGAAGAAAGAAAGAAAGAAAGAAAGAAAGAAAGAAAGAAAGAAAGAAAGAAAGAAAGAAAGAAAGAAAGAAAAAAGAAAGAAAGAGAGAGGGAAGGAGGGAGGGAGGGAGGGAGTGAGGGAGGGAGGGAGGGAGGGAGGGAGGGAGGGAGGGAGGGAGAGAGAGAGGGAGAGAGAGAGAAAGAAAGAAAGAAAGAAAGAAAGAAAGAAAGAAAGAAAGAAAGAAAGAAAATGCAACATTTAGGCTATATATGCACTAAAAAATTACTTGTAGTTTACCTGTAATTTCACTGGGCACCCTGTATGTTACCTGGCAACACTATCTTCAGAAGTGACCACATGGTTGGCTTCACTTGCCATCTCCCTACCCATTTCTGAACCCCCTCAGCCTTGGCACTCTTCCTGGACTACATGGTCTCTGTGCTTTGAACCAAATTTATCTGAACCCTCATGAAGTTCTGGGCTTCCCAATGCCACTGTTTCTCCCAGAAGTGCCAGCTCTCACGTCCTCCCCAGGGTCAGCGGCAGTGACTCCCACCCTCTAGAAGGGGGGTTTTGTCCTGGGCCCGCCCCTCTGTAGGCACCGAGAGCAGGTCTCTAATCCCAGGGCACCTGATGCCAGCCAGGTCCACACCAGCACCCGAAAGAAGCCAGGTGCCAGGCCCAGGGCGCTCCTACTAGGCTACACTATTATCCAGCGTGTGCTCAGTTTGGCTCTCCATTCGGCCACTTTCAACATGACCAGCCCCACACTGCCAAAGTCACAGGGACACAAAAGGGAATCAGACCAATCCTGAGTTTGCCTTCAGCCTATGCCCACTCTATCCAATCCCCCAGTTGGGTCCATGGGCCTGGGCACCTGCTGTTCCATCCTTAGGAATACCTTCCTTCTCTCCCTTCCCCCTCCAGGCCCTCACAGATCTCCTTTACCCCAGGCCAAAGGTCATCCTTCAGAAGCCCAGGGCCCTCCTTGTCACCCCCACACCCAGCTCCCCCTTCTCCCACCCTGCAACACACCTCAGGTATTCAAGGCCCTCAAAAACTCTCTCTCTCTCTTTTCAAACTCTCTTTTTTCTATCTCAGGAAAGGGGCTGTCAAGGGTTAATGAGCTGTGCTAGTGGGGAGTGGGGGTAGGGACTAAAGGAGAGGAGATAACGTAGAGTTATTTTCTCCCTTCTCTTTCCTCTTAGAGGAGGCCAGGTCTATTTATTTTCCTTTTATCTGAGAGTATTTTGGGCGCCCCAATTCCTAGACACACTCCTGCCTCCAACCTCTCTATACTTTGCATATCACCACAGGGTTTTGCATCTCCCAGATATTGAACGAAGTGTTTCGGTCTTCCTTGCTTCTTTTTTTAAGTGAATGGCTGTGCTCCAGGGAAATTTATTTCAGCAGATCATTTCCTGTTTCCAACTTTAGAAAATAGGGCGTCGAAGCCCTGTTGAAAACCAAGTTAATCAATACGGTTAGAAAAGAAAACAAGGCCACCCCGGGTCGGTACTGAAGCGATCCCTGTCAATTCTGCATTCAAGATATTGACACATACAAGTGCTTAGTAAAGCAGAAGCCGCTTTCCCACTGCATTAAGCGGTCCTCGCTGAAATAATTACCTTATTTCACAGGAACATGCTATTAACCCCAATCCCAAACTCAATTCTGTAGACCCTGGGCATTTGATTAATGGTAATCCTAACTGTAATCCTTTAATCCACCTTAATCTCCACCCCACCCACCTCATTTGACTACTGACATGGAAAAGTCCATCAGGCTGAGGCTCACTGGCCAATTCTAAGAGGCACCTCAGCCTTCCCCGGGAGAGGGGGTTCATGGCAGAGAAGGGAGCGCCAAGCCCCCCCAGTGTTGAATTCATTTGCTCCTGATGCATTTAGAGTTTAGCACCACCAACAAAAAAAAACTAACATTAAGCCAAAGAGTGAACAGTTTGGTACAAATAATAATTTTTCTTTACCTCTCCCTTTGTTTTTTTATTTTTTAAATGTTAAAATGACATACCTGCTCTTTGTTTTTAAAAGAACCCTCAAGCCCAGCTGGCATGGCTCAGTGGTTGAGTGTCGACCCATGAACTAGGAGGTCATGATTCAATTCCTGGTCAGGGCACATGCCTGGGTTGCAGGCTTGATCCCCAGTGTGGGGCATGCAGGAGGCAGCCGATCCATGATTCTCTCTCATCACTGATGTTTCTCTCTCTCTCCCTTGCTCCCTGAAATAAATAAAAATACATTAAAAAAAAATAAAGAACCCTCAAATCACATAGAAACGTAAGAAGTAAAAATGAACATCATTTTTCTATTGGAAAAAACAACAAAAGAAACCACTTTTAAAGCTTGCAGGTAACCTGAGACCTCTGGTTTTCAAACCCCAGTGGACAACCTAATGCTCAGAAGTACCAACTGGGAAGTAAGACATAGGGCTTTGAGCCCCTTAGAGGAAGGAGAGCCGTGTCCCTGACATTCCTTCATTGGTTTGTTGCTATTTCCAAGTAGAAATAAATCTTAGGGTGTTTGAGGACATCTGGAGGAGGCAAAGGTGAGGAGAGCCGCAGCTGCTATTATTCAAGGCCAAAGCCAAAGGAGTTCTTTGATAAATGCAAATTGTAGAGCCCCACCAGCTCCAGCTCCCTGCTCCCTCCCCACCTGCAGGGCCCTTCCTACAAAAATCTTTGTCCCGAGTGGGAGCCCCAGGGCCAGAGACTAGTTCTTGTCTTGTCTCCAACTCGCACGCCGCCCCTGCCTCCTGGCTAAGGACTCAGTACAGGTTATTGCACTTTTTGGTCCTCAGCTCTGCTGCATTAAATAGAGAAGATAAATATTTTATATTCCTGAAGGCAGGGGGCTTATATAAAGAATGCACTCCAGGTGCCCAGCATTACATTTACCCTTAAACAGAAGAAAGGGAGGAGGCATCAGAATACAGAGGAGACACAGAATGAGTCCCTCTGAGGCCCATTCCTAGAGGGATCTGACAGTAGTGGTCCTCGCTGTCAAAAGCCTCACTGCCCCATCACTACAGGAGGGGGTCCCAGCCCCTCACAGCCCATTTCCACGGCCAGGCTTCCCCACCACCCTCAGGCCGTGAGTGAGCTTTGTGTAGCTTCTCCCACATGATCTGGTATCTTACACCTCCATCTGGAGCTGGTCAGCCTGGTGGCACGTGGCTGCTTGTCTGGGTGCTAACAACAGGCTGGAGTCTGGCGGCTTGGTGCAGACAGGGCCAGGATTCCAGTGCCTGTACACCCAGCTCACAACGTCGGCTCTGGCTTTTCCATCCAGCCTGTGTTCCTCTCTTCTGTTATCTGCCTGGACCCTGAAGACCTTTGTGTCTGAGGTCACTGAGCATTCGACCCATGCCAGGCACGTGGACCAACCTTAATACCCACGCCTGCTGAAAGGAGAACAGGCCTCTCCCCGAGGGCCACACTAATCCTCTCATTCCTTGGTCTCCAGCCTCGGAAGCCAGAAGAGCAAGGTGGATGGATGGACAATGACGATGGTCTTCCTACAACTCTAGGCCTGGAGCAGGAGCCTGTGCTTGGGCCCCCAGCTCCCCAGTGTCTGTCTCCCTCTCTCTCCCACTCCTCTTTCTCCTACCCTCTCCCATCCCCCTCCTGTCCTCCTCCGCCCCTCTGCAGCAGAATCCAGACAGCACATCACCATTAACCCCCAGACTGACCTTCCATCACTGGGTCAGGCTGCACTTCCATTAGTGCCTCCTCTCCATCTTGAGCCCGCCGCCCAGGAGCTGTCACTGGCCCGTTGAAGCCTTGGCCTTTACAGCCTTTGCTCCAGGTTTCCTTTTCTTTCCTCCGGGCCGTTGCCTGACTCCTCTTCCGATTTCCCCAATTCCTACAGTTAGCTGAGGGCTAGGGAGGGTCACTCAAGTGACTCTGAGCGTGGTGCCAGCTCAAAGACCACCCACCTCCCTCCTCTTGGAAGGCAGCAGCCCGTGGCCATCCGGAGGGCGGGTTCCGCGCGTGGAGCCCGCACAGCTCAGCTGTGAGGAGGGCCAAGCATTACAACCTCAGGAGCGTGTTTCTCAAACTCGAGCAGGCATCAGAAACGCCTAGAGGGCTGTGAAACCCAGTGGGCTGTGAAACCCTGAGGCCTGGGCCCCACCTGCAGTCTGATTCAGGAGGTCTGGGGTGAGGCCGGAGAATTAGCTTGTCTAACAAGTTCCCAAGTCAGGCTGATGATGCTGGCCCAGGGAACACACTTCGAGAACCACCACTGGCATTGTCCTCCAGAGAAACTCGAGGCTGAGAGAGTCTTCTTCAGGCACCCCTGCCCCTCCCCCCCACAAGGAGGAGAGGGCTTTCCCTGCAGGAAGGTGCGGGTCCTTGGCACCTGCTGGTTAACCTGTGAGAGAGAATCCAGGCTCTCCTGCCTCAATATCCCTTCCCTCTTCCTCTCTCATTTTTTCTGTCTCGCCTGCCTCATTTCCCATCTCTCTCCTCTCTGGCTTTGTGTCTCTGTCTCTGGGCTTCTACACACACACACACACACACACACACACACACACACACACACTTCCCAGCAACGAGTTGGCATCAGATCTGTAGAGTGAGCGCGTAGCCATCTGGAGACGCTGGGCCGCCTGACTGACATATGCTAAAATACAGGCGGTGGGAAGACTCTGGGCAAAGAGACCAATTTGTTAATTTAATTGAGTCGCAAACAACCAGGAAGCCAACAGGGTTTTATGAAACCTATTAGGTGTTCTCAGAATTAGCCCAGAGAGGGGCCTGGAGGAGGCTGCGCTCTGTGGGCCCGTCCCCCGCTCAGGGGTCAGGCAGATTGGCCTGTGCCGGGTGCTGCTCCCAGCTGTGCGTGGAGGGGCGGAGGGACGCCGTGGAGGGGCTTGTCTAAGGGAGTGAACGCCATTAGTGACCCCTTATCCCTTCACTGGGCTGGTGCACCACTACCGCCCATTCACCGGAGGCCTGCCTCTGGCCTAGGAGCCTCGCTCTTCTCCTGCCCAGGAGCAACCTACAAACGATGACTGATGGACCTGGGGTACAAAACCTGACTCTCACTGTGTTTTTCCGTAACTGAGGAGTCCCTGGGACAAAGAACTCTCATTGCTAAAACTAAGACAGCTCCAGGCAAAACAGCGCCCCCCCCACCCCCCACCCCCCACCTCATCCTCACCCCTATCAGGCTGAAAACAGACTTCAGCAGAAACATCCTTTGCTAAGGTCCTTCGGGGCAGGTTCTGCTCCTCTCCCTCCTGAGAACACGCCCCCCATCAATCATGTGTGCCAAATCCTTGCCTCAGGCTCTGCTTCTGGCGAACACAGGACATCCATCTCCCAACCTGATCGCCACCGATAACAAACTACACTGTTAACAGGCTAACAGGCACCGGCGCTTCTAACAGTTCTGATAAAGAATGACCAAGGATAATAATAATAACAGATATTGACTGATTTTCAGGGGCCTCTTGGTTTCACTGTGAGACCTCCTAACTCTTGCTAGTTATCAAAGAATGTGTGTCTTAGTTTCGTAGAAAGCAGAGGGCTTGGGGCCAGGAACAACTCATCTTCTCTGCCTTTATGTTAGGTACTTACTGCACAGCCAACACTGTTCTAAGCTCCGTGAGGGAAAGAGAAACGAGAGAGACACAGCCCTTGCCCTCCGGTGCAGCTGTGCTGATAAGACAGTTTCACACACCACATTTCAGAAGGGCCATATGACCATGAGCAAGTCCTTCCTTTCTCCAGGCCTCCTTCTCCTCGGCTGAGATGCAGAGAAAACATGCTGTGTGCTGGGGTTTGCTGAGGTGGTGAGGCTGTGTGAGTCTAGAGGAGACTTGGGGGTGTCTGGCTGGCTTCCCTGCAGAGGGGTGCACCTGGGCTCTGAATGGGAGAAGGGTTATGGCAGGGGACAAGGAGAGAGCAGAGACATCCCAGGAGACCATAGTTAGTCTAAGGTAGGGAGACACGGGTGTATTTGGAAGTCTGGGAGGGGATGTTATTCTGGGGGGAAGGTTTGCATAGGAAGAAGGGGGTGAGGTCTGGGGACCTTGGCTCAGCACTGAGGAGAAAGTGCCCTGGTCTAAGGGCAAAGAATGAGAATGGGTCCCAACAAACTGGTCCTTCTGGGAAAAAAGAGACTGAGCCACACCTTCTCTGATGGCTGAGTGTCGCCTGCTCCTCTGAAAAATGTGGTTCCTGATGGAGGTCTGGTCTGTCACACAGGGAGTTGGGGCTTAGGCAGGCCTAGTCTCTTCCCTCCCCTCCTCCAGGACAACCATAGACAGGATATAAAACACTGGCAAAGACTCATCCACAGGAGATGCTCTGCCCTTCCCCCTCCCTCTGGACAACCCTCTGGTCTCTCATGCCCTCCGACCCGCATTACTGCTGACTCCAGTGTCTCTGCTCCTCCACCCCTCCCGGACTCGCTGCAGATGACTTCCCCGAAACACCACTTCCAGCATGTCTCTCTCCATCCAGAAGACATTAGTCTCCCCGCTGCCCTTGGGATTCACTTTCAAAGCCCTCTACGCTCCAACCGCCCTTCTCTCCCCTCCCTCCCTCCAGCTCAGCTTCTTATCCACAGGCCCTACCTCAGTCAAGCGGCTGCGTCTCAAGCCACTTCATGGAACTTTGCTTTGAGTCTTTGTTCAAATTTCTCTTTCTGCCGGAATATCTTGCTCCTTTTCTAGCCCCACCCATTCTTCTCAGAGCCTCCAGAATGTCTCCTCTTATGACGTCTAACCACTTTGGCTCACCTGCCCAAAATTTCTACGGCCTGAATCCTCCACGAAGATGGCCGCCAGGTGCTTTCATTCCCGCAGGATCGCTGCTCCTCCCTCCAAAGCTGGAGTCTACTTGTCCTCCCCTAGCAACCGAGCTGGCCTCGTGAAACTCAGTAGAAGCAATTCTGGCCTTAAGGGACCAGGCACTTCCCTTTCAGAGTCGAGTCGTAGAGCCTTAGGGGCCAGGCAAAGAAGTCTAACTGCCCTGCTAGAGAGAAGAGGCCACATGAAGAGAGAAAGAGGGACCTTGGGGACCCAGCCAACCCGGCTGTAGCCCCAGGTAAAGCTGCCCCAACTGACGCCATGCAGAGCAGAGAGCTTCTATCCTGAGCGCCCTGACCAAATTGCAGCCACAAGCAAATACATGGCTGTTGCTGACTAGTAGAAAGTGCTCATTAGGACCAGGCTTTGTCCTATGTACCTTTACACATATTACCTCATGGAGAGGGCGCCATGATTATCCCCACCCCATGGGGAATGAAATGATTTGCCAAGGCCCACGACGTGGAAGTGATGCAACTGGGTCATCCCCTAAGCCGGCTGAGCTCACAGCCCAGACTCCTGATGATTGCTTACTAGTTATATGAGCTGTGTGACCACAAGCAAGTACTTAATTTCTCCAGGCCTCCTTCTCCTTGACTGTGAAATGCAGAGAAAAATATGGGACCGGATGGGAATGATGGTTTATGAAGATTAAATGAGGTGGCTCCCACATGGGCTGGGCAGTGAGCAATTGCTCATGAAATACTGGTTCCCTTTCCCCTGGTGTGATGTAGAAACAACCTCCCAGTCTCCTCCCAACAAACACTGTTGAAATCCTGAAACCTCAACTCTTAACTTATAAATAATAGTGCCAGGCTAACCCATAAAACTGGCTTAGACCATGATGCACCTGAAACTCTGTGCATATTTATTAGAAAAAAGATAATAATAGAAAATAAAATCGGCGATTAAATAAACAAAGAGAGTAAGAAGGGGGTTTTTCTTTATCTTAATAATAGCATAGGGTTCCAAGGGGTGGGGTGATGGGCAAGGGCCATGCTAACCTTGACCTCAAGCTCGAGGAAACCTCAAACACTGCAGATTTGGGACAAATGTTGCTGGCTGTTCGGAAGCAGGGAGGGGAACTGGTCACAATGTGAACACGCGACTTGAACTCTATGCTCTGTTTCCTTCTGCCCCTCACAGGGAGGCTGGCAGGGTTTGCTCTGAGGAGCCACTACCACTTATTGAGGTCATGAGTGGTTTCCCTATACCTGCTTCTGCTCACGTGGATGCCACTCTCTCAGAGGACCCCACAGATATTCCTCACCAAGGCTGAGTACTCACCCATGCTGGGCCTGGTGTATAAAAATTATGGTTTAAAGTCACATGATCTACAGCACAACTGCACTGGCTGCTAACTGGCCTCTTAACCGTAATTTATTAGGGTTTGTGCTTGTTCATTTGCAGCTTACATCACAACAATTTTAAAAGTAAAAATTCCTTTCTCTAATTTTTTATATTTTCTTTTTAGATTTAAACCTGGTTCATGTCAGCAGAAATATTTCACATTCAGTGGACCCGTTAGTTAATAGATCAGTGTTTATCTTCTTTTTTGTTGGTTTTATACCAATGTTTTCAGATGTATTCATAACCTTTCAACCTCCTCACAATTTTAGTGTCTACTGAAAAAGTGATCATGGCCCAGTTGCACACCAAATTTTCCGAATTTAGATTGTGTTTTTTGTGCAGGAAGTTTATTAACAGTAGAATCCTATATCATAAAACACTAATATGCAAATGACCAAACGGTGGAACGACAGGTCGCTATGATGTGCACTGACCACCAGGGGCAGACGCTCAATGCAGGAGCTGCCCCCTGGTGGTCAGTGCACTCCCACAGGGGGAGTGCTGCTCAGCCAGAAGCTGGGCTCAAGGCTGGAGAGTGCAACGGCAGTGGCGGGAACCTCTCCCACCTCTGTGGTAGCGCTAAGGACCCCCAAAGGGTCCTGGACTGCAAGAGGGAGCAGGCTGGGCTGAGGGACTGCCCCCCCTCCCTCACAGTGCACGAATGTTGTGCACCGGGCCTCTAGTGACTATATAAAGTGTGGTTGATTCACATGACAGAATAGTATGCGACAATAAAAAATGAACAAAGTGAAGCTGCACTCGACAACATAGATGAATCTCACAACATAATGTTGAATGAAAGCACCATGTATGGTAATGATTTAGCGATGCACTACTGGGTGAGAAAATGGATAGCAACCTGAGAAAGGGATTATTATGAGAGTCACAGGATGGACTTGGGAGCTTCTGGGGCAATGTACCATTTCCAGAGAAACAGAACCAATAGGATGTACATATACGTAGAAAGAGATTTATAATAAGGAACTGGCTCACGTAGTTATGGAGGCTGACAAGTCCAAAATCTGCAGGATGAGCTGGAGGCTGGAGACCCTGAGGAGCCCATGTTTCTGTTTGAGTCTGAAGGCATTCTACTGTAGAACCAGGAAGAGCCAACATTGCAGATGAAGTTCAAAGGCAGCATGCTGGAGCATTTGCTCTTGCTGGGGGAGGTCAGTCTTTTTTTGTTCTAGTCAGAACTTCAGCTGGTTGAGTGAGGCCCACCCACATTATGGAGGGCAATCTGCTTGACTGAAAGTCTACGGATTTAAATGTTCACCTCATATTTTCAAAAACCCCTCACAGAAACACCTCGAATAATGTTTGACAAACATTAGTCAAATGGACACAAAATGAACCATCACAGTGGGTGTCACATGCACCTGATTAACTCCTCCCGCAGCCTCAAGAGTTGCTTGTTTCTAACCCCTCTTTGTCCAGAGCACTTGAGTACCTTGCCCAAGGCTGCACAGCTGGTACGCAGCAGAGGCAGGAGTTAAACTGCAGTCGATGTGACACCACCAAATACTAATGGTGAGCAAGTCTTTCCCCGCCCCTCCCCACCCCCATGAAAACCAAGCTAAGAAAAGTGAAAATATTTATAGGCAACGAATTTTCATCCCAAAGGAAAATAACTCGAGTCTCATGGGGAAAATGTATTTCAAAACACAATGGTCCAACTTATTGATGGGAAATTGCCTCTGCACTTTAGCGGATAGAATGTCCTGTCTGGGCATGTGTAAGAGGAAGCGGCGTCCTAGCATCTCACACTGCCGGAGGAAGTGGGCTGTGCGTTGTGCATGCCTGCGCTCTGGCACATACCAGAAAGGAGACCCAGGATAAGCAGGCTTAATTTTAGGTGGAAGAGAATTCCACTGATAGGCTAGGCTAGAGGAAACTTCAGGAGCCCAGGACTCCAGCGGCTGATGACTCTGGCTTCCTAATCATGTCTAATCGCACTTCAAAGCTTCAGACGTGCCTTTCCCTGGAGGTAGAGCATTAGGAGCACAGCACTTAACTTTATCAACCTTGACCTGAACGCTTTTTGGAGGTTACGAATGCAATGAACTAAGAAAGAGCAAGAAGAAGTGGGAGGGGAAGGGGGGAGGAGGGAGGATGGAGAGAGTGAGTAAAGAAGGGAGAGAGGAGAAGAGTCAGGGGAGATGTTTTCTGAGAAAAACGGAAAAGAGAGGGGACGAGGGTGGGAGCGAGAAGCTGGTTAAAAATATCTGATTTTTGAGAAAGAGAGTGTGATGAGTCTAATGGGTCCAAAGAGTGATGAAAATGAGAGAGGGCAGGATGAGGGGATCAAGACTGGCAAGGGTATGTATAGTTCCGCTGCAGAAGAAGGAAAGATGGTGCCCACGGAGACGGGGCGGGCAGTTCGGGGACCAGAGGAGAGTGGAGGTGTGGTCAGTGGGACTGGTGGGGGTGGTCTTGGCGAAATGGCCAGGGCACTGTGCAACCATCCTGATGTGCATATGGCTCATTATCTTCTCTACAAGTTGTATGCCAAGAGCACGGCTGTTAGCATGGGCTCCAAAAAGCTTTGCATTTGAACTTACAATAATGTTACTATAACACCGTATCAACAGTAATGCCAGCTTCATTTATGTGATGTTGGTGGAAAGAGGGTGTTTTTCCTTCCTCATAAGGTTGCCGGAGAATCAGATATGGCAATAAGGATGAAGTTAGTCACTGTTTTGGGTCTGCACACTTCTCTCTTGGGTGACTTGGGAGTATCTGAAGGGAATGGGGCACAGTGGGGAAGAGGACAAACAGAGAGGCCTGGGAGTCAGACTGTGGGTGAAATCATGGTGCTCCCCTCGCTGACCGTGACCTTGCAGTTATTTACCTCTCAGGTCTCTGTTTTCTGCCACCTGTACCAGGCGTGTGTAAGACGAGGGTTGTCGTGAGCATCAGGAAAAGTGGATGCTCCTTATGTGTCCAAGCAGGCCCTAAACCAGTGATGGTCCCCAGAGCTAAGCCTAGAGCAAGTGCTCGATAAACAATTATGGCCCTAGGCAGTTTGGCTCGGTGGATAGAGTGTTGGCCTGCGGACTGAGGGGTCCCAGGTTCGATTCTGGTCAAGGGCAGGTGCCTTGGTTGCGGGCACATCCCCAATGGGAGGTGTGCAGGAGGCAGCTGATTGATGTTTCTCTCTCATCAATGTTTCTAACTCTCTATTCCTCTCCCTTCCTCTCTGTAAAAAATCAATAAAATATATTTTAAAAAAATAAATAAACAATTGTGCAACTGAACTCTGAGCCCCTCCCCAGGGGAGTGAGATTTCCAGGGCTTGATGGTGAAGATCCCCCTTAGGCTGTGTAACCCTAAGAGCTGATAGTGTGAGGGAGAGGTGCCCCCACAGCAGAGCCCAGGCAGCCAGGAAGGAAGGCTGCTCTCTGCCCCAGTGAGAGGTGGGCGTGGTCCCCAGGGCGCAGCAGGCATCAGGTCAGAGCTCACAGCCCCACTGCAGTCACAGAGACCCTTCCTCCACCCTCTGCCTCTGCCTTTGAAATGCCGAGATCTGGTGGGAAATTAAAACCCACTTTGTCAGATTCCCCAGAGTTGAAAGGGAGCCTGGAGCAGGTGTTTAACACAGTAATTAGCACCCACCAGGCACTGGGGACAAGGCTCCCAGCCCAAGACCCCAGGACTTGGGTGCCACATACTAGTACTTCCTAGAAGTGGCCAGGAGAGAGGTCATAGCCCTTGGGAGGGGGCGGGGCTGGTCTGCTCTTGTCCTCTCTGGGCTTCTGCATGGGCAGGATTCTCTCTTCCTCAACATAAAGGTGTCTAACCAGGGATACACTTGGCTGCCTTCAACTGCACTTCACCTCAAGTCCTGCTCCTCTGCCTACCTGAATCCTGACCCAGTGCATTATCTTGAGTGTGTGGACAAGCCCTTAGGCTAGTTCAATTACTTCCCAAACCTTCAACGAAGTTCAAGTCCCTTTCCTCCATGCAGCCTTCCCTGACCACCCCAACTCAGCTTCATCCACCCCTACTCTGACCTCTAGCTCCTTGGAGGCACCCCCTTTAGGATATGATTATATACGCGTGCTAGTTCATTTTCCTCCACACAAGGGACTCTGGCAGGTCTTCCCAGTTAGTAAGTCCCATGGGTCTTCTTATTCTTGCCCATCTGTCCAATTCATGGCCATTAGCTCAGTCCCAGCTGCTGTCCTCTGGGTCCTGGGCCCAGGAAGACACAGGGCGTGGTCTCAGTCCTCTTGATTAGTTTCCTTGCCTTGGTGCGGTGACTCTGGTGTTTCACTAGCAGAGAGGACGCACGTTGCAAGCATTATTGACACTAAAGTGCTGGGATGTGGAGGTAATTTTCTTTTTAAACATAAATGATAGCACACTATCTCAAAAGTAATGCCTCCCTCCCATACTCCGTGCTGAAATTTTTCCTTGAGTCACGGCGAGCGGAACCAATGGGCTGAAACACACAAGTCCCACCCATGGCCCTGTGGCATGGCCATCCATGCACACCATCTGAGAACACGCTGAGCCTTTGCGCGCTCCGGCCTCTCTGGCATCAGGCGGATGGGAAGCAGGGATCTCTGAGAATCGGCCGTGAGGGGGGTGATGCTGTGGTCTTGGGTTGGGCCTGGGTGGCAGTTGTGGGGGTGGCTGGCTGCTTCATGTCCCGCGTCTGCTGAGCCAGTCATTCACAGTCACAGGGCACGATTCCAGGTGCTGGCTGCTCTCGGTGTTCTGCTCGTGACAAGTCATTCAAGCCAGGCTCTGTCCCTGCTCCCTGACACCTCGCGTTAATATTAATTGCAGCCAAAGCAAATTAGGAGAGCAAATCTGCTCTTCCCGAAACATGCTGTGCATAATGGAGCCAAATGTAAGCGACTTGATTTGTATGTAGTTATTTCTGCGACTGCTCTCTTCTGTGAGTGCGGGTAGGAAGATGCCTGCCTTTGACACGAGAGGTGATGGTCCAACAGCCAGGAGGTGATGCCTGGAGACTTATGGATCCCAAGACAACCCATGTGCTCTCTTCGGCAGCACATGGCCCAAGACAACCCAGCCGTGCCTACGCTTTGGAGGGGAGAAGGAGGAAAAAACTGTCCCTGTCCTGATTGGCAAGGGGCTGCCCACCCATTCAGAGCGTTGGTCGAATCCAGTGACCAACCAAATCTAGAGCATTGGTACCAACGTCCCATCTGTCCTGTGGAGGTCAGACCAAGGCCCGAATGATCTGTCTTGTTCTCACAGACCCTCGATGGCTCCCCACGGCAAGAGACTAGTATCGACAGGGACCCTTTGTCCTCACCACCTGCCTGGAATAGGCAGAAGGCTGTGTCTGGGGAACTGGAGCTACCAAGGTTTGCTTGGGAGGCCTCGAATGAAAACGTATGCCACTTCCTGGTGGCAATTTTGTGCTGGGTTGATTACCTAAGAGGACGACAAGGCATTTATTTAGGGAAACAGCAAAGCACGGAGAAAAAGAAGCGGTGGAGAATGAGTAAACTTTCAGTATTTGATACTTCCCTTAGTGTAACAAAATCTGAGCATTGCTAGACTTCCTTCTGTACCACTTTAATTTAGATGTGTGTGCGGGAGTAGGCTGAGGCATACAATCTTTTCAGGATCCAGGGCTCTAATGGCCTTTGACATCTTCCTCCCCATGGAAAAGTGGAGAATGGGAGGGGTGGGGCCGTTGTGGTTTGTGTAATAATGTTACTCTCTGGTGGGCAGGGGTAAGTTTAGGATTTCTGTGTTTGGCAAAGCCAGATCTAGAGAGGGGTAGCCCTGAACCTGGCCCTCTCACCTGTGGGTATGCGTAGTCCTTCCTGGGGCCTAGGGATGTCCTGCACAATGTACACTTTAGCGTGTGCCAGAATCACCTGCAGGGCTTGTTAAAACACCGATCGCGGGACCCACCCAGAGTGTCCGGAAAAGCCCTGATGGTGGCTTTTGCCTATTTCTGTAGTGTAAATACTCTCATCATGGTCAGTTCCAGGTTACCAACATGATGCCACTGGGCATGGGGGAAAGATGTGCACAGTCAGCTCTTTCAGTATCCCAGTCAGGGGTGGGTTACTGCTGGGGGGCGGCCTGAAGCCTGGGCAGTCTGATGGAATGACTCATAGGCCCCACGCTCCACCACCACCACCATCAGGCAGGATTCCCAAGGCCTCTCAGTAGAAAGTAAGAGGGTAGCGTGGCCAGAAGGAAACAACGGCTTGTTCCTAGAAGAGAGAGGAAACTTACCCCCTGCCTGCCCTTCTCTTGCCTGGTGACCTGGGACACAAAGATGTATTGAATGTGTTTTGTTTTTTAAGTTATGGATGTATATATAAATATTTTCTCCTGTTTCATAAAATTTTAAAAAGGTATAAAAACAGAAACTAGGCATTGTGTATTATTCCACTATTGACATTTTGGCATGTATGCTTACTTTGTTATGTTTTAATATATATAGATTTTATGAGTTATCCAACATGTACTGTTTTGGAACCCAAGTTTTTCACTTAATTCAGTGTCATGAGCATTTTCTCATGTCGTTAAATGTTCTTCTATAACATGATTTGTAATGGATGTACCATAATTTATTTTTGCAATCCCCTGTTCTTGGAAATGGGCTTTGTGCCTAACATTTTTCAATTACATAGATGCTTTAGTGAACAGCCTCATATCTAAATGTTGCCATTCTTATGATTATTGCTTGGACCTCAACTTTCTCATAGGAAACACTGGCTCATACAAAGGTGTGCGTTCTTTAAATCGTTTGATTCATTTGTCCAGTTGCCTTCCAGGGAGGTCATACCTACTTGTACTCCCATCAGGGGCATTGAAAAGTGTCTGTTTCATCAACATTGGGTTTTAAAAGGTTTTTGAAACTCTGAAATGTGTGTATGTGGGGGTGCTTCCCCCCCCATTACAGTGGAAGAATCACATTATGAGAAATTGACTAGCACCCATGCACAGGACAGGCAATCAATGCAGGAACCACCCACTAAACTTTAAAGTTCCATGCAGTTAGGGGCGATCAGGCAGGCAGGCAGGCAGACCAGTGGTTAGGAGCTAGCATCCCAGATTGCAAGAGGAATATCCGACTGGCAGTCAGACATCCCCCGAGGGGTCCCAGATTGTGAGAGTGCACAGGCTGGGCTGGGGGACACCCCCCATGCACGGATTTTGTGCACTGGGCCTCTAGTATTTAAATATTTGGCTGCCCAAGAGATGATAAAAATGGCAGTCGTTACAATCAGCTCTGCCTTCTACAACCCATGTGCCTGGACCAAAGCAAGGAGAGCGTGAGGGGCCTGGGTCTCCCCAGGCAGAGCCTTCTCTCCCAGTAGAAGAGTGACATTTGGTCCCCGCCATTCCTGAAAAGAGCAAGAATGGACAATAGCAGGAAGCGAGGGAGAGAGAGGACAAGCTATTTACAAGCCAGTGAAGACCAGCCAGGAGACATGAATCAGAAGTGATCCAATAACCAGCCCGGGGTTAAGAGCATCTGGCTCTCCCAGGGATTTCACAGTCATTTGCTTCAAGCCGCTAATCTTTCCTGAGAGGTCCCCTCCCTGCAAGCCGTCTGGAAGGAATGAATACATGGATGGTATGGACAAGCGGTTGCTCCTGAGGTGTTCTCTGCATGGGTGCGCACACACGCTGCCATGCCTCGTGGATTCAAGATTTAAAGTGTGGCTGGTACACAGAAGTACAGACTTTTAGACAGTATTCAGTCCACCTGTCATTTCACAGCTGAGGGAACTGAGGCTCAGAGAGGTGATATGATTTCTCCCAAATTTACACATCAAAAGAACGGCACGGCTGGGACTACAGCTCACGTCTCCAACTGTTAGTCCAATACCATTCCCACCAACTCGTGACCATTTGTTTACTCTAGTATTTTCTAAACGTGCTTAATGGAGAGTGACAGAAAGAATTAATATGGGTAGCAAGACTAAACAAGTAAGGTAAACGATTTCACTAATTATCTTCCCCAAATGAGATATGTGTCCCCCAAAATGTATACACACGTTAACAGCTGATAGCTGTAGATTCTATTACATTTTGAAAATGAAATGTATTTTAATAAACACTGCTTTCAAAGCGTAGACTATATACATTTTTTTTTTTTGTATGTTGTCTACCTGGCTGGGTGAATGACAAAGCCTCGTTTCCTTATCTGTAGTATGGAGTCAATAATAGTCCTTGGCTCACAGGCTATAGTCAGAGAGCAGAGAGCATGGCACATAGCATGCAACAGATATTAGCTATTGATGATGATGATGATGATGATGATGATGATGACAGAGCCAGTTGCTTCCTGGTCTAAGTTGAAGCAGAGAGGTATCTTGTAGGGGCTATTCTTTATACGCGAAAAATCTAAAGTTGCAAAGGCACCAGTTGTCTTGGGAGAAAGTGTACAGTAAGATCTTTTGCGGCCGGATCAGTGCGGCTATTCCAATACGCCTTAACGTGCTAGTTGGTGGCTGGGGAGGAAGTAAGTTTACAAGGGAGTCACAGTTATCAGGCAGGAGGACAGGGAGATTGCTCACCCACCCGTCACCTGGCCCAGAGGCTGTAGGGAAAGGTGTGGCCGGAAGGCTGTCTTGACCAGCTCCTCTGGCCCGGAGACGGTGCTGTGGGAGCAGTGGGTGAGCGCGGGAGTCAACAGCAGGAGCGCAGCGTTGGAGCAGAGCCCTGGATGTGGGTTCTGTGGTCCTGACAGAGCTGCTTACTGTTAGTAACACTATTAGCATGGATACTGTTGTTACAACACTGGCCGAGCATCCGCGGGGCTGGGCTCCGCCCTGGGCGGCCGAGGAAGCAGCCAGAAGCCTCAGTGGAGCGTCTCTCTGCCGGGTATTTGCATCCCGTCCGAGTCCTTTGGATGAGGGAGCCCTGGGCGATTCTGGGCACAGAGAAAGGTCTCTGGGGGGATGTGCTGAGTTTTCTGTTATTTTGAAACAAAAAAGGAAAGATCTTTACTTGTCTCTAAATCTGGTCACACATCCATGAAACATATTTGCAAATTCATGCAGAGCAATCCAGCTAAAGCCCTCAATGGTCCTGAATTATATTTACACAATTTTTAAACTTTTGATAATTTATTGAGGTGAAATCCACATCACATAAAATTAACTATTTTATTTTATTTTTAAGTATGTTTTTATTGATTTTAGAGAGAGAGGAAGGGGGAAGGAGAAGGAGCGAGAGACATCAACCGGCTGCCTCCTGCACGCCCCCTTCTGAGAACTGAGTCTGCAACCTGGGTATGTGCCCTGAGTGGGAATCGAACCGGCGACTCCTCAGTGCATGGGACAACGCTCAACCAACTGAGCCACACCGGCCAGGGCAAAATGAACTGTTTTAGAGTGAGTAGTTCAGTGGCACTGAGTACATTCATTGTGCCAACACCACCTCCAGCTAGTTCCAAAACATTTCCATCCCTCCAGAATAAAACCCCATGCCCATTAAGCAGTTTCTCCTTATGTCACACTCCCCCCAAGGCCCTGGCCACCCGTCCTGTCTCTGTGGATTTATCTACCCTGGATATTTCATGTAAATGGGATTGAGGAGTTTGTTTGCTTTTTTGTAAAGGAAACCCAGAAATGAGGCAATAGCAGAGAGGGATATGGGACCACATAACTAAAAGCTAAGCCCATGCCCTTTCCATTCTCTGATTTGAAGCTGAAATCACTGCACGTTTCAGAATGGTTTGCAGGAACCTCTGCAAAAATTGTTGTTTAAAGATCCCCACCTCTAGTTAATAATAACAACAAAACATTTACTGGGTACTTTGTATACTAGATCCTGTATTAAATGCTTGTCTCGTTGAATATTCACCGAAACTTTACCAGGTCATTACATTTCATAGGCGAGAAGACTGAGGGTCAGAGAGGTCACATGCACAAGGTTGCACAGCTGGCAGTGGTCGAGTTAAATACGAAATAAGTGTGACCGACTCTTAAAATTCTGCCTTTCCAAAGAGTGTTTTTTGAATGTTACCTTTTTTTTCTGTGTTCACTGTACTGCTCGAGCAACCCCTGGGATTTTTTAGCCTTTCCCCCGAAAAGCCTTTCCTGCCCTTCCCACCTCACCCACAGGGATGAGTCCCTGTTTTGGGAGATCATGCATCCCTTGCTGAGTGTCTAATACGGCCTGACCTCAGGGCCACAGCATCATCAGGGAAAGGCAGGTTTGGAAAGGGCCTCAGATACCGCTCCCCCCCCCCCCCCCCGCCCCCGGCTCCACCCAGACCATGAGCTGCAAACTGTTCTAGGCCTGGGGGTTCCTGAGAGGTGCCTCAGGGAACCACCTTAGCCCCTGCCTCACTTCACCAAGATACCCTGCTTTTGTCTGCATATGCGATTTCATTGGAAAAAGACATTAAATGATCAAAGAAAAACAGAAACTACTCTATTTCCACCTCCCACTTTTAGAGCTAAGAAAACCCCACGTTATACACCTTAAAATTTCCCCTCCCTTCCTTCCCTACAATAGAGTTTTGGCAAATGGTCCCGAAACTAGAGACCTTGTTCGCCCACTCTCCTTATAGCTAGCGCTGAGTGCCCATGCCAGGAAGTTCTCGTCAATGGAATGGGAGAACCCCTGCCTGAGACTGGCAGAGACGGGATGGCAGAGAACAGGAGGGGCAGCCCTGAGCCACTCACCTTCAGCTATCATGGGAGAGAGATAAATGTAGAGCATCCTAATGGTGGGCCCTGTTATAACAGCTCACTCTATAGCCCAACTACTCCTTCCAGGCAGAAAATGAATTGTTGTGTCTTCTGTGAAATATATTTATCTGCAGCTGATAGCTGTAGATTCTCTATACTTACTTGAATAGTTTTGTGTCTGTTGCTCTTCCCAACCATCTCTTCCTCTTTTGAATGTGGACAATACCTAGATCAGGGTCACGTAGGGAACAACGACCTATTCATATAATTAATGCAAATATGCATAATTGAGTCCAAAAATCTGGAAACATAGAGGTCGGTGAACTACAGGGCTTTCTTTGGGCAGCAAAGTACTGCGTTTAAACCTTCATCCTGCCATCTACTGGCTGTGCCCCTCTGAGTAGCTGTTTATGCTCTCTCAGCCTCAGGAGTGTCATTTGTTAAAACAGGGAGAGTAATTCCTTGAAGCCTCAAGTTTAATGGGCTAGACCAGTGGTTGGCAAACTCATTAGTCAACAGAGCCAAATATCAACAGTACAACGATTGAAATTTCTTTTGAGAGCCGAAAACTGACTTCTGTGCATGGGCCACGAAGTTTCAATTGCACTGTACGTGTGTGCCCACATGTGATATTTTGTGGAAGAGCCACACTCAAGGGGCCAAAGAGCCGCAGTTTGCCGACCACTGGGCTAGACCAATGATCACGCACATGTTGGTGCCCTTTCCTAACAGCCACACTTGGAGACCAGTTGCTGTCTCTGCCAGGAATCTCTGCTTACTGACTTGGGAAGCAAAGGTAACAATAATAACCACTCTTTTCCAAACACTTCCCATGTGCCAGGCACGATGTATGACCTTATTTATTGGTTCGCCATAGCCCTATGAAGAAGACACTATTAATATTACTCCCATTTCTTCCCCAAAGAAACCAAGGCTCAGAGAGGGGAAGCAACTTGCCCAAGGTCATTCCATCCAATCCAGGATTGAACGCAATACTAGTGGTTTGTCACCTGGACGTGTAAGTCTTGTGTGTGTGTGTGTGTGTGTGCGTGTGTGTGCGCGCGCGTGCGCAGGGAGACAGTGGTTGTGTGAGACCCCTGAGCCTAGGGAGGCAACAAAGAGGGAGCAGCAGCTGGAAGGTGCCCGTGGAGATCCCAAAGCTGGGGGACCTGCCGAGCAGCTGGTCATGGCCCCTTTGACCCTTCAAGCCCGCTCTCTAGTCTCTCCAGGGCTGAGCGCCCTCTGACTCCCTGCTCCCATGTCTAGCCTCCCAGCTTCCTGGGTGACACCCCCAGCTCACCTGAGGACTTCCTGTCCATTTCTAGCCACACCACTCTCTCTGGCCCCTGCTCAGTGCTCCAGCCTGCTCCTGTGGCCTGCGGCCTGCGGGCTGGGAAGGGGCGTGCGGATGGCAGTGGCATTCCAACGGGGCTGAGATCACCGTGCTCGGGAAAATGGGCTGCCGGGGGAGGTCAGCCTGCGTCACTTGAGGGCCTTGTTGGCAGATCATAAAAGCTGGAAATGTCTGATGAAGTCACTGTACCCAGGCTCTGGGGGCTGGACCCCAAGGTCCCTCGGTGGCTGACATCCTGCCACCTCCCTTTGGAGGGCAGAACAAGCAGGCCCCGCCTGGGAGGCTGCTCTTCTGGACCTGACCTTCCCTTCACTTCCCAGGCCTCTTGGCCCCCCAGGAGGGAGGACAGAACCCCGCCTTCTTGCTGTGCAGCTGCAGCTCCCCAAGGTTCTGCCAGTGGCCTGAGCCTCTGCCCATGTGGGGTCCCCCTGCCATGGCCCAAGCAGCTGCTCTGCTGAGACGGTGTGTGTGTGTGTGTGTGTGTGTGTGTGTGTGTGTGTGTGTGTGGTAAGGGAGGGTGAAAGCAATGAATAAAGTAGTTCATGCTGGTGGAAGACGCTGCCTGCCATGGAATACTGGGAGAGACCCAGACTCTAGAACTGTGTGGCTCACTAGAAGGACCTGCCAGCCCTCTCTTTGGGTCTCAGTTTTCCCAACTGAAAAGTGAGTGTGTTGGCCTAGAACCGGGATCTTACTCTGCGGAGAGTGTTAGAGGCAGAACTGGGAGAGGGCAAGTCCCAGGGCAGCGGCTGACGCCTTTCCTCAGATGCTATCCTGGTTCCCAGCAAGGTTGGGCCTTCACAGGCTGCCCCACCTAGCAACCTCTGTGTGCCGAAGGTCTCCAGGAAATGACACAGAGGCCCCTGGAGTGGCGCCCAGACGCCCATGCAGCCCGAACCCCGAGGCCCCGGGCCCAGCCGCTGGGGCCGAGATGGCACCAGCGTGCTTCTCAGAAGACTCCCTGGTGCAGACTGAGTGCCTTTGACCATGTCCCGGGCAAGAGGAGAAATGGGACAGAGTCCTCCTCCTGTAGCCTCGCGGTGTGGCCAATGGAGTCTGGGAATGTTCCATCCGGGCAAGAGATGGTTGGGCAGAGGCCCAGCACACAGTAGGTGGCCTTCCTCCTGTCACTCTGCTAAGGCTCCTTCTGCAAAGGTGTTCTGCTCGCAGCTGCCCCCAGCCCAGCTGGAGCTAAAAGAAAGGGCGGTGCAGTCATCGGCCTGCTCACCGATATTTCAAAGAATGCAAAAGAGAAGAGAGAGAGAGAGAGAGAGAGAGAGAGAGAGAGAGAGAGAGAGAGAGAGAGAAAGGAAGGAAGGAAGGAAGGAAGGAAGGAAGGAAGGAAGGAAGGAAGGAAGGAAGGATATTCCCAGGTTTTCAGTTCCTGCGTGAACCGTGTGCACAGGAGCCTTGGGTGGTGGACACTCTCCCACGTGCGTCTCTGCGCCTCCGCTAACTTCGGTCCCAGCCCGAGGCCTGAGAGGGGGCGGGGGTGGGGGTGCGTCTGCGGCCACCTACCCAGCATGGCCCTGCGGGACCTCGCTAAGCCATCAGGAGCTCCCATTCCCAGGCAGCGCGCCCTTCCCTCTCTCGCCCTCAAACTCTGAGTCGCCGTCTGCCCGCTGATCGGAGCTGGGATTGGCGCTTCAGGGGGGCAGGGGGCAGGGGGGCAGGGGGGCAGAAGACGGGGTGAACTCTCCCAGTGGGTGAGGCGTCACAGCGCTGTCTCCCCTCCCGATTTGCTCCCCTGAGAGTAATCTTCAGCAGCCATGTCTAGAATCGCGGTTTCTTTTATTTGGGGCGTCAGCCCGCCCTGGGGTACCCCCTCCTGGACCCGGGGCCTGAGAGCCCGAGCTCCCGAGCTCGCTCGGCCTCGGATTCCACCCCCAGGACGCGCCGCCCCCCCCCCGGCCCCGCCCTCGCCGCCGCGGGCTTTGTTCCCGCGCGACGCAGAGGCGCGCGAAGGCCACACGGGGGCGCAGCAGGGCTGGCGGCGGCTGGCGGGGCTGGTCTCCTTCCCACGTTCCTTCCCTGTCCCCTCCCCTCCGCTGCCGCCCTGGTCCAGCGCCCCGCCTTGGCCGCCTGGGCACTGAGCGCGCGGGGACTGCTCCTGGAGGCGGGGGCGGAGGTGGGGTTGGAGGGGTGTGGGGTGGGGCGGGGCGTCGCAGAGGGTTATCTCCCGTTTGGAGCCTCCGCTTTAGATAGAGCAGACTCCTGGGGATGCGCCTGGAACCCCAGTCCTGGTGCCTGCTCCGCTCCAGGGTCCGGGGCGATGTTGCTGATGGAGCATTCGCAGACTCCATCAGCCACGGCAGGAGGCTGCAGGGGGAGGATGCTCAGTGGTGAGCGCGGACCTAGAAACCAGGAGGTCACGGTTCGATTCCCAGTCAGGGCTGATGCCCTGGTTGTGGGCTCGATCCCCAGTGTGGGGCGTGCAGGAGGCAGCCGATCAATGATGTTTCTCTCTCCCTCCCCCTCTCCCTTCCTCTCTGAAACCAATAAAAATGTATTTAAAAAATTTCCCCAGATTTTATACGTGACATCAGTGGAAGGCTAGGCCCAAGACACCCTAGTTGGCCGTTGGTGGACGTGGCAGCTTAGCCCCATTTTCATAGGAGTGATCCCACGTAGGTCAAAGGCTGGGACCCTACAAAGGCAGCTGTCCCACGCAACTCACATAAGGAAAGATCCCTGCTGAATTCTTGCTTGAAAGCAAGTCATGAATCTTGCTCTTTGTAGCCGCTGAAGGGCACGTACCACGCAGCACACTGACTGGCTGCTGTCGCTTCCCTTCACCTGGGAGTGACTGGGTGGCCTCCGGGCGCCTTGCCTCTGTCCCTGGCCCCTGCCACCACAGCATGCCCTTTGCCGGATCCTGCTCGTCTGGACCTGATTCCCAGGGGGCCTGGAGGATCTCCCACCTGCCAGCTGCTATGAGGGCCGGTCTGGGAGGCCCAGGAAGAACCTCAGAAAACCATGGCCTGGGATGGATTTCAAAATACTTGCAATGCAGACGTTCTGGTCACTAATATGATAAAAGTCTGTGGATTTTCTATAGAATAATATGCGTGGTTCGTGGACACACTTTTTAATCACTAAGAATTCTGTGTAGGGACTGGTGGAAGAGTGGCCCTGAGAGAAGACACGGGGACGGGGTCCCCGCTGGGGCTCCCACATCCCGGCAGACATTGCCCTGCCATTGCCCTGACGCACTTCTCCACAGGGCTGTCTCCACAGCGCCCCTGGGGTCTGCTGGGAACTTGGCCTCCCTTCAGAAATCAAGGTTCAGCATTGACTGGGGTCATGGAAATGTAATTTATCTTCAGACAAAACTTGGGACCAGATGCAGATATCTATTTAGGCTCCTGCAAGTGTTCACCTCACAGGCACTTTCATCAGACTCCATTCCCACCGTCCCTCCTCTTCCCCGCCTTCCGTAGTAGTCACCCCAGAGGTCCACCGGCATGGCTAAGACATATCCAACATAGAGAACAAAGGGAAAATGCAGTGTGAATGGAAAGGAAAGGAACTTGTTCTGTGCCTTTAGGTGAGGCACAACCCACGAAAAAGAGCTTTTGACAGATATAGTTACACATGCAACTCTAAGCCACAGCGATGATGACGCAGGAACATGTGTGTTTGTGCGTCTGTGCCTGCATGTCAGCATGGCTGCATGGATATGTGGGAAAATAAGATTTAGCAAATTTTCCCCACTCAGGAAAGATGAAAGCAGGAGCCCTTCTGTGTGCTGCTTGGTAATTTGACTTGAATGGCATCTCCAGGGGGTGATTTTGGCCCCAGAGTGGAGTCATTCTCAATAATATTTACATCAGACAACCTGAAGTTAGGTACACCCTGCGTCACAGGCAACTTCAGTCCTGGAGAGAGACGAGATGGCCTTTGGGAAAGTAGGCCCTTTTCAAATGCTCCTGGGCATGGAAGCATGGAATCTCTCGGTGTGAGAGCAGAAAGAAGTCTTGGGGGATCATCTCCTCCACCCCCTCGTTTTCCAGGTGAGGAAAAGACAGATTTAGAGTTGAGGTAACTCTCCCCGGTTGCACAGAGAGCTGGTGACAGAGGAAGGCTTGGGAACCAGCCTCCTGATTGCTGGTAACGCCACCAGTCTATCCTGAGCAGCGGGAATGAAGGATTGAAAATGACCAATGACTAAGGAAACTTCCCCAAATCCCCAAATCATACGTAAGGGGCTTTGAAAACTCGAAACCAATGGTTGGCCCCTGCTATTGGCATCCGAAGCCACAGTGATGTTTCTTTCTCACATGAACCTATGAGAGTAATGGAGTGTGACCGTGGTTCTCAGGCCACGCACACTGACTGTGCTTGACCTCTGTCACTTCCGGGGGCCCCGGCATTCAGTCACTCTCCGGTTTGGAGAGCCTCCTTCAGTGAGCATTAAAGGGAGCGGAAGCTAAGAGGGCCAGAAACAACCCTTTCCTGCCTCTAGCAGCTCAAGTTGGGGGACCTGTGACTTTGGGACTTTGCATCTGGAGATGGTGACGCTCACACGGGGCCATATTCATGGAGCGGCAGCTTCTCACGCTGGTCGTGATGGTGCTGACCTTCTGCCCCTTTTGCTCCCTCCCTGTTTTCTGATGCTCCCACTTCCCGTCAGTCCTTGAGCTGCAATATCCTTCCAATAAACCCGCTTTCTCCTTCCCTGCCAGTCTCCTCTGGCTCGTATACAAGAACCTTGACAGCTGCGTTCAGAGGAGAATGAGTAGCCTGCGCAAGTCCCCCGACACCGCGCTCTTGTTGGCTCTCTGTTACGTGTGTCTCACTATAAAGATTAAAGAGGCACTCGTCTTTGATGTCCAAATAAAATCAAGTTGGAGGTTATAATTAATTTTCACCAGGGCCTACAGCCTTGCCCCAGGGAAGGGAATTTTAGAGGTCAGAATGTCTCCAATCCAGCTGGTCACCCAGTGGAGCCTGCAGAAACGTGTGTAAGGCACCAGTACCCCTTCTGTCATTTGTCTCCATTCATGGAGTGACCAATGCTGGGACGCGGGACTGCTCATACAATTGAAAAGACCCGCCTTCAGGCAGGGGAATGTTTAGTGCAGCTCCAAGGGGCATGCAGGAGGGGCTTAAGCCCGTCTCCACTCTGTCATTTCCATCGGGATTCGGGCTGGTCTGTGGGGATACCATAAGTATTCTAGGAACTCAGCTGGAGGGGCCTCTTTTCCATCAGGGAACAGTGTAAGATTGGAGTTCCCAACGGGGAGGGAACAATCTGCCATGGAGAGGGCACTGTCCCCCTGCAGGGTGACCTTACCCTTTTCCTGCCTTTCTCCTCTCTGCTGACCCCCCAGAGGAGCCAGAAACAGTAGCTGGTGGGTGTTTGAGGATGTGGAGCAAAGAATGGAATGCAACTGTTGTAGACGGAATGCTTGTGTCCCCCAAAATGTGTATGTTGAAACCCGACCCGCATGTGATGGTATTAGGAGGTAGAGCTCTTGAGAGGTAATTAGGGTTAGGTGAGGTCATGAGGGCGGGGTCCTCCTGAATGGAATTAGTGCCCTTGCAAGAGTCATGAGAGAACTAGCTTCTCTATGCCTTCTGCCATTGAGGACACAGCAGGAAGGTAGTCATCTGCAAACCTGAAGAGGGCTCTCACCAGAACCGGGCTATGCTGGCATCATGACCTTGGACTTCCCACCTCCAGAACTGTGGGAAACAAATTTCTGTTGTTAATAAGCCATTCAGTCTGTGGTACTTTGTTATAGCAGCTGAACAAATGAATAGAGTCCCTGTTCCTGTCCCCACTGCTCCAGGGCCTGATGAAGGACCTTGGGAAGGGAATGCAGTGGTGGGTGAGAGGGAAGTTTTGATGTTGGATTGGGCTGGACTGTTTAGATGACTGGAAATGAGACTTTTCTTTTACTGAACATGCCCAGAAAATGTATGGGATCTTCTCGAAATGGAGAGTCAGAGAAGGAAGACCCAGCAGAGTTGGGTGAAGGGAAGTGATGGGAGGGAATGACACCTTCTTGCTGGCACCCTACTGTGTCTGGCTCCTTCAACAAAGTGCAGGCAACTTCAAGTGAAGTCAGGGCAAATGCAGTGTCAGCCCCCCAACATCCCCACCACCTGCTGGACTTTCACACCCCCTGCCCTTCCTTTATAGAACTCACGGGAGCACCACAGCTTTCCCTCCAGCTTTCCCTCCCTGAGCTAGAATACAGATAGAGGTCCACGTGTCATGTCTAAATATTTAAACACAGCCCGGCCAGTGTGACTCAGTGGTTGAGCATTGACCTATGAACCAGGAAGTCATGGTTCAATTCCCAGTCAGGGCACATACCGAGGTTGCAGGCTTGATCCCCAATGGGGGTCGTGCAGGAAACATCATTCCCTTCCTCTCTGAAATCAGTAAAAATAAATATTTAAATACAGAAGTCCTGCTAACAAGTTGTTAAATAACCTCTGTTCTATTCTCCTATCGTGACAAGCACAGAGACCTGGAAAGCCAGATCCCAGTTAGACCCTCAGATCCTTGGGGTTCTGGTGGGGCAGAGCCAGTCTGCTGGCTGGCAGCCCCCCAGCCCCTCCTCTTCCTGCCCCTCGCTCTGTCAGGGACGCTGAGAGGTCTTGTGTGTGAACACTGAATCCACATGGCCAAGCTCTCTCCATCCTCCCCACAAACAGCCCCCCTCGCCCCCACACCCGCCCTGGCTACCCCTCAGTGTAGACAGAGCGATGCCAGCAACAACCTGCCCCCAGGAAGGAACACCTGGGAGAGGTCCATGGAGGTGCTGGGAACTGGGAATAGAGGGTCCCAGGTACCCTGCCCACGCTCTGTCCATAAGGGGCACAGGCTCCTGGCTCCTCAGATTCCATGCCCCACGGGGAGCCCTGTAAGGCATGGGGCCAGGGCAGGAGCCTGGCGGCCAGGCCAAAAGGCAGTGCTGACGATTCTTCCCATCTTCCCAAGCCTAATCCTTAGGATCTGATTGTGATTCCTTTCCCCCAACATGGGGCGCAGGCACCACAGCCTCTGCTGGCTTCCCTGCCCACGGCTCTGTCAGCCCCAGAGAGGTCCCGGCTGGGCCCTGGGGAGCCCAGGGAGGTTGGGCTGTAATCGGGCAGCATCTGGAGAGGAGGCCTCAGCCACCTGTAATCAAAGTTCTGCCGTTGAATGGGTCTCCCTGGGTGCCTTCAAACAGCTTTACAGGCCAGCAAACTCTGAGAAATCACCAGCTCCACATTCTGATTTAAAAAGAGGATGTCCTTGTCACTTCCTCCCCCAGCTTTCCCACAGGAACTGGCAATTGATTAACCACCATCATCAGATTATCCAAAACAACAACTCCGATAATCACTGGCATTAGTGACAAGTGCCTCTCCTCCTCCTCCCCTCCTCCCCTCCCCTCTTCCCTTCTCCCCCTCCTTTCTTTTCCATTTGAAGAATAAAAGGCCAGGAAACATAAATAAGCACCACTGTTCTCAACGTTACTGATGGATCACAGAAGAAAGAAGACCAACATTGGCCGAGGGGGCACTAGGTGGCAGGCAGGGCTGGTGTTCCCTATGCCCCCTGTAACCCCATCAGAGACCCTCCAAGCAGATGTCATCACCTCCTTCTTTTTTACGAACAGAGAAACAGGCTGAGCGAGGATGCTGAGGAACACCACTGGACAGGAGCCCTGGGCCAGTCTGCCAGCGTCCCCAGGGTGAGGGCTGGGTCTGAAGGCAGACTGGAGGGAGTCTCTGAGTCCTCCCCAGCCACCTGGAACTCTGCCTGGAGGAGAAAAAATAAGGTAGAAGCCAGAAGCTTACTTTCCCAGTCAACCTGCAATCAAGACACATGGCTTTCCCAATCAGATGCACCGGCACCAAGCAATGCAAGTCCAGACACGTGAAATCTGTTTTCTAGGGAGAAGAGTGGAGTCCCAGGGTCCCGGGCAGGCCTCGTGTTAGTGGGGTGAGCGTGGGGTCTGTGCCTGGCAGCAGCAGCAGCAATCACATCTCTGTAGGAGCAGTCTGATGCTGCGGTGTGGGGTTCTCCCTGCTTCCTCGCTTCCAGGCCATGGACTTTGTGCAAAATTAGACCAGGGAACCCCTTCTAGACACATTACTGCCATCTGCTGGGAAGTTGCTATGATATACAAATCTAGTGAATAGTGCAAAAAATATACAAATCAGTGTAGGGTGTGAAGGGCACCCCTCCACGGTGGCACTGTTGTGCAGTACGCAACCTGCACAGCTGATCTGGTGGCCCTGCGGGCCTGGCTCTTTGGCCCTGGTGGAAATTCTGCGAGAGACTTAGCTCCCTTTAATAAACGCCTTTGCTACTCCAGCTGCTTAGAGTGTCCTGGTGTTTGACGAAACTCTGACTGATACAAACAGGGCCACGCATCTATGGTGTGTGCTTCCTAGGGCTAAATCCAAATCCTCCGAGAAGGCACTTAGGTTACTCGGAGGGTTTGTGCTTAATTTGTTAATTTTTAGAGGAACACCAGAAAGGGGTCTGATTCACTCTCTCTTCCTTCCTTATTCCAGAAAATGATTTGTTTATTCACTTGCTTCTGTTGTCAGGGCCAGAGTTCATGGTTAAATAGAGGAACCACGGGGATGAAAGTGAGAGCGTGCGTTATAAATATTCCAGCTGGGAGACCCGTGGGGAAAATGGCTTTGCTGGGTCTTGTCCATGCACTGCCACGTCTCCCATGGTTACGAGGAGGATGACATCAGCCTGTGTATCATTTGTCTGATGACTGTGTGTGTGTGCATGTGTGTATGTATGTGTGTGCATGTCTGATTGCAGGTGAAGTGATCAGTTTTCAGGTTTTCCAGGGTTGTCGGGATTTGAGATGTCTTGTCCTTATTTGTGAGGCCATTTCTGGGCCCATATTTTTTGGCTTAGGCCATGTGGGTGCTCCCAACCAAGGTCACCGCACCTCTGCCCAGGATGTAGCAAGGAGGGAAAACGCGTGGGACCTCCCCAGGGAATCCTCTCCCCATCGATTCCTGGAAATGCATGTCTGGCTCAGTCCTCGGCACTGAAACCCTGAAAGGAGGGAAGGAGGCTATAGGCCTCCTGCATCTGGGATGCAGGGTGGGGAGAGGGGAGGCAGCAGGAGGTCCAGGCTGGCTGGTAACTGCCCACTGGTCTGATTCCAAGGCCAGCTGTCCAAATAGCCACCCGATGTGCGGCTTGAGGCCTGACATTGCTTGGCTCAGGGTGTTTCTTTCCAGCCCGAAGGAGGCACAGGGGCTGCTGAGGTCAGGAGAGGGAGCCCGTGAGTCACCCTGGGTGGCTCTTGTCAGGGTTGGGACAGAGGGGAGGGCAGAGAGGGGAGGGCACCTACATCCTGAAGGGCAGCTGGGGTAGGAAGGGGCACCTGGAGGAGAGAGTTCACTGGGGGGTCGGGAGGTGGGGCCGCTGGATAGTGACATGCTTGACTTCAGAATCTGTCCCCGGTCCCTGGAGGGCCTCTGTGTGCAGGGTGCTTTTCCCTCCTGCAGGGCCTCCTCCCTGGCTGCTCCTGGAAAGGACAGACTCTGCAGCAGAGGGGCCTGTGGCAGACAAGGCCTCCCTGCCCCACCCTCTCTCTTTCCCTTGGAAGCCCAACTCCCCCAGCTTTCAGAAGGGAGGGTGCCCCCGGGGGACAGCCAGGGGTGCTGCTTCTGGAAATACCCACCGCAGTAGCTCACAGGACCTCCGGGAGGAAGGGTTGGCAGGGTCCCAGGAGAGAAGGAACGGGTGGGAGGAAATGCTTGTCGGGATGCGGCCCTGCAGGTGGACACCTTCCGAGGCCCTGCCTGCTCCTCTGGAAGGGCAAGTCCTGGGTCAGAGCCAAAACCTGAGGCTTCAGAGGACTTTACACCACGAAAAGGTTAGTGAGGGCTCTTTCTTTAGCGTCCAGTCCCCAGGCCCCCCCCCCCCCCCAATGGGCTGGTTCCCTCTGCTGAGAGGGTGTTTGGGTAGAGAACTTGGAGAAACACTGCTGTACTCAACCTCCTTTTTATTAGAGGAGAGGGGAGTCAAGACCAGAGTAGAGAAGTAATTAACCTGAGGACGCACAGCTCAGAGGAGTCTGGATTTGGAACCCAGGCTTGTCCTTCCCTCTGCACCAAGAAACGCTGCACTAGATCAGTGGTCGGCAAACTCATTAGTCAACAGAGCGGCAAACCGCGGCTCGAGAGCCGCATGTGGCTTGCGAGCCGCAGTTTGCCGACCACTGCACTAGATTTATAGGAGCGTTTACTACGGCAAGAAAGGAGAGTGGAACCGGAAAGGGGCTCCGGGCTGGCTTTGGTTATCCGGAAAATGCAGTTCAAAGAACGGTTTCATTCAGAATCTGTGCTCTGGGTTCTGAGTAGAGCTGACCCCATTCAAGGACAGAGTGTATTTCCTTACCTCTTTCTGGACCCAGCAGTCCCTGTTTGGGGGAAAGGCTCAGGTGAGAAGAGAAGTCCAACTCCGGTGCCAGGGAAGGCGAGGAACGAGGCCCAGGTAGCAGGGCCACCCGCAGACCCCGGCACGCCACACCAGGGAGCCAGCAGGACGGGTTGTGTTAAAACGGTCAGCGACACTTTGACATTCCCTTGCTCACACACCACAGGCTGTATCCGCACATTAGTGTGTATGTGTGTACATGTACACACACACACACACACACACACACACACACACACCTCACACTCAGGCTCCCAGATGTCCAAAAGCTTATGCTCAAACAGTGGCTCGCAAAGCGGAAATGCAGGAGACCATTAAAGAACTGAGTGCTGGCCTCCCCGTCAGTCAGCCACCCACTGACAACCAGCATGAGAACTGGCAGGGGGAGTCCCCGTTAACCAGGGCCTTGAGCAGGTGTAGCTCTCTTTCCCTCAAAACACTGTCCTTCAAACGATTACGTAAGGGCCCAGGGTTGTGCTGTTCTGTAAAGGTGTCTTTGACATTATTGCAAGCTTATGACACCCAGTCGTCAAAACCTTAAGCCACGCATGTCTACAGATTGGCTTGGTGCTGTCACCTCTCAATATAATTTAATCAAGTCAATGAATACTGTTTAATAAATAGGCCAGAAAAGTAGCTGAGAGTTTTCTCGGCGGGATGCGGCGTGCGACCAAAGTTACGGAAGATTGTCCCTTGAATCACTAAGGCAAACTTTGTTGAGTGTCATTTTACATAAAGCAATCACATAAAAAAAAAAGGGTTATAAATAGAAAAAATCCCCAAGTTCTCCCACAGACAGACAGGGAAATCGGAACATCCAAAAAAATAAAAATAAAAGGGAAACAAAACAAAACAAACCCCTGCCCCACAACCCATTTGCTTCAAGTTCTCCTCGAACGTACAGTACTCAGCATCTTTGGATATTTTACAATGTACAGCTCCAAACTGCAGCCAAGAGAAAACAAAGAACTAACCAGTCATCTGGAAAAAATGGAGTTTATAAGAAGGCATTACCTTTACAAAATAAAAACAAAAGCCCGATACCACTGGATTCCAATTGGTTCATTTTCCCTTGTTTTCTTTTAAAGTTTGGGTCAGGCCCGATCCCCTGGCTTGGGGGACAAGGGCATGTCGGCAAGTGTCTGGAATGGAGACGGGAGTCTGAGGCGGCTGCCCAAGCAGTGACGTGTGAAGATAAGGGGGGTCCGAAGCAATCCCCTCTGGGCCGAACGGCATCTGAGGGTGTGAGGCGTCAGGGGTCTCTGCTGGGGAGCTGGGGGCGTGACAGAGTCCGTGGTCTTCTCTGGCCTTTTTGTTCGTTGTGTTTGCAGGAAGAAGCCAAGGCGAGAAGAAGAGTCAAGTCTCGGGGGCCCACAGCTCTGGGGTTGGGAGCGTCAGCCCGGGCAATCCGTGCGGATGAACGCTCCTCCTTTCCTGGCTACTGGGAGACAAAAGAAGACGCAGCAAGGAAAGGGCGGGAAGGCGGGAGCGGGGAGAGATCAGGAAGGCACTGGGCCAGCAGAGCTGTCTTCCTTCTCAGGACCTGCTACCAACTCGAGAACCAGGGAGAGTGTGTGGACAGCCCGGCTCGCAGAGCCCTTCAGACCCACGTTGGAGCCAAGGCTCAGCCTCCCTGCCCTGAGGGGAGCCACACACCCCAGCTTCATCCCTGGAGGGAAGGGTAGAGGGCGTTCAAATGCAGCCAAGAGAAACCCACAACTTGAAAAGCAAACAGATAAACGGGGGGAACCAGGAGTTTGGTCTATTTCCAGGGATCAAAGCAGAGGCAGGCGGTTGACCGGTGTTAAGACGGGGTCCCCATCCCTTCGTTGTTGACCTCAGGAGTCCCAAGAGACTCCTTACAGCAAGCATGTCAAACTCAAAGGCTAACACAGGCCAAAGAGATGAGGCATGTGGCCCTCGGGCTGCGAGTTTGACATGCTTGCCCTACAGCTTTGGAGGGGGTGCGTGGAGGAGGGGTAAATGCTAAAGTCATCGCAGACTTGCACAGCAGGCTGCCCAGAGAACAGAGGGGAGTGTGTGGACTTCCCCAAAGCTGCCTGTGGGCTGTGGACAATCCCCACCCAGCTCTCTCTCTGCCACCGGTGTCTAGTGTGGCCACATGTCTCACCTGTGCTAATACCGAGGTGGGCGTGATACAGCTAAATCCCATATTCCAGCCGTTTTCATCCGCTGCTACCCTCACAAGAATGGCTTCTGGAGGAACAGGCATGTACAAGTGGGTGGGTGGTGGGAGAGGAAAAACCAAATCACCAGCCCCCCTTCCTAGTAGTGTGAAACTGGGGTACAGGAAGCTGACCCGTTCAAGGTCACAGGGCGGTGAGGAAAAAATGGGCCTGGACTCCAGGAGCCTCGCTCCTGACTCCAGGAGGCCTCCCTGCCAACAGGACATTTGCCGTAAGGATCCCAGGGCCTCTGGAGACGGAAAAATGACCCATCCGAGCCCTGTCAGCAGGGACTCTGCCTTAGGCTGTGGGGCTCAGCCAGGGGTGTGCCCCGGCCCCTCCCCTCATCTCTGCTGCATCTGGTCTGCCTCTGGCCCAGCCTCCTCTTTGCAGGCACAGCTCCGGAGTGCTTGGGGTGGGGGTGGGGGGGGGCACCCAGCGTGGGGCCTCCTCCGAGGCTGGGACCCTGTGAGTCCTGTGTGAGAGCCAGACAGTCAGGGAGAGGCTGGCCCTGCGGAGGGGAAATGCCCATCTCAGACGCAAGCAAAAAGGAGGCAGCTGCCTCAGGAGGCCTGGAAAATACCATTGCTGCTGACATGTATTTCATTTTTTTTTTTTTTTTTCTTGGTGATTTTGGAATAAGTTCCGATCCGTTGGATGGGGCAGGTGGGCCTGCTGGGAGAGAGGACAGGGCAGCTGGACCGGGGCCGACAGGACCAGCCTAGTTGTTGGCTTCAGACATGGAGGCCACGTGGTTGAGGCCGGCGAGCGCAGGGAGGCCGGCCAGGCCCGCGGCCCACGGGTCAGGCAGCGGGAAGTAGGGCCTGGAGGCGGCCACGTTCTCGGCCAGCGCGAAGGCCAGGAGGCCGCCCGCGTTCCTCTCGGCCTCCAGCTGGGCGCGCCCGAACAGCTTCATCTGCGTCTCCTCGAACTGCCGCTCGAGCTCCTGCAGGCTCAGCGCGCCCTTGGGCGCCGCCAGGAAGTGCTTGGTGGGGCTGGGGCCCGGCAGGCACATGGCGGCCCCGCCCAGGTGGGCGCCCACCTCGCCCAGCGCCGGGGGCATCACGAAGGCCGCCTTCTCTGGGGCCGGGCCTCCGGGCCCGAAGAGCAGGCTGGCGGCCCTCCAGGCGGCGGGCTTGCGGCCCCGCCGAGGCCGTGCCATGCGGCAGCTCTGGCGCTTGATGTGGCGGTGCAGGTGGTCGGAGCGCGTGAAGCTCTTGTAGCAGAACTCGCACTGGTAGGGCCGCACGCCCGTGTGGATGCGCATGTGATTCTTGAGGTCGTAGTTGTGCACGAACTTGGCGTTGCAGTGGATGCACAGGTAGGGCCGCTCCCCTGTGTGCTTCCGCATGTGGATCTTGAGCTTGTCCTGCCTGCAATGCAGAGCCGGGAGTCAGTCCCCGCAGGGAATGCCGGGAGCCACTCCTAACCCTCGCCCCCTGCCCGCTTCCTCCTAGAACCTGCTATTCTGTCCTGGTCTCAAACCCCAGGAATGGCACCAATGCCCCACCCCAAACAGGTGTGGCTGTCACCTGGCTCAGAGGCCTGGAGAAAGAGCAGGGTCCTGAAAGACCCCCTCCACTCAGAACCCCTCCTGCTGCTGAGCTCTGAGCAATGAGGCTTCCAGTCTAGCTCACAGACTGGACAACAGACCTGCTGGCGACAGACATCCCCACAAGTCAGCAGTCTGTCCTTCGTCCTCCCGTGGGGCAGTGACCTCTGAAACTGGGTTGCACCTTAATCTCATGCCCACTTCCCTCCAGTTTGTCATGTGCCTTGGCCCAGAGCCCCGGGGCCCATCCCAGCCAGGCTGTGGAGCTCCGTCTGTCCTCAGGGCTGACCTGGGAGGCTCTAGAAGCCGGCACACCTCGTTCAAGTCTCCGGCATGGTGTTTTCTTATCCCAAGCCTGGGCTCTGCTCTTTGTCTGCAGACAATTCCAGGGTTTACAAAAGAGCCAGGTGCAACAAGAATGCAGCCTAATCCATGGCAAAGCTCCTGAGGGTTTAAGTGGGATTATTCAGAGGTAAGGAATGGTGTTGGGTGGGGCTCGCACTGGGGCTTGGGAGCCCCTGCTCCGGCTGCAGACCTACCACTAACATGCTGGGGGACCTTAGGCAAGTTACCTAACCTCTCTGCACAGAGCTGAACCTCGGCCCAGACGTCAATTTCTACTGTCCAGGGCTGACGAAGAGAATGTGGGTTTGTGTTGTACTACACTCAACACACCTCCTGGTGGTCTTGAGAGGAAAGCTGACATCCTAGGGTTTTTTCCTAAAGACTGAGCCTGCATGAACCAGCTCAAGGAGTGGTTCAGCCTGGCTGTGGGGGAGTCAGCGGGGCTGCAGGGACTCCTCTCAGGACCATTCTGAAGCCTTCCCTGGCCAGACCCGCAGGCCGGGCAGCTCTGTGTCCAGTCTCCCACCTCCACCCTGCAGGCCTGGCTTGGGTGGAATATCTGCCTGTAATTTTTTGGCTGAGCTTTGAAGTCGGAGCAGATGTGGAGCTCAGGTGTCTGCCCTAAAATGGCCAGATTTAAATGAACTGCCTTTAACACAACCCCAGGACAGCAGGAGCAGAGGGCCTGGTCTCCTGGGGTCTCCTGGCCGCTAGAGGTCTCACTGGCTCTCATTTTCCGGTTGGTTCCTCAGGGGCCGGGCAGGAGGTTCTTGTGTATGCTGGCAGGGACCAGGGAAGGGGACCAGAGAGGGCAGACCTGTCCCTTCTACCTGTGCTCACAGGAAGGCGGGAGGGCACCTGGGAATTGGACGTGGCTGGAAGGTACCTGGGAATTGGACGTGGGGGTGGGGAGTGGGATGGGCAGAGAGGAGGAAGTGAGCTGGCTGGTGTCCTCCACACAGCAGACCCTCCTCTCTTCCACATCCCCTGTCCCTCCCACAACCACCAGCTGCCCCCAGGCTGCGTAGTACCGAGCTGTGACATCCCATGCCCTCTCCCCCCAGCATGCTGTAACCCTCGTTTCCTCCAGATGATTGGATGTTTGAGCAGTAAGAAGCCTTAGAGAGCATCTGAGCCAGAGGGTCTCAAACTTGATATTGTATCAGAACCATTACCAGGGCTCGATGAAACGGTGCTGGGCCCCACTCCCAGAAATCTGATTCAGTAGGTCTGGGATGGAGAGGACAGAGAATTTGCATTTCTAACAAGTTGATCGATGCCGCCGCTGCTGCTGAAGCTAGTGAGTCCATGGACCACGTTAAGAACCAGGGGCCGAGGCTCATTCTCCACGTGGCAGGTGGGCAAACTGAGGCCCAGGGCGGGGGACAGTCACCGAGGTCATCCAGAGGTTAATGGCAGAGCTGGGACTAGAATCAGGCCTGTTGGCTCCCAGCCCAGGCCTCTTTCCTCACCACTGTAGGAAGTACAGTGGGGTGCACAGTGCACTTGAACTCTGAGAGCAAAGCTACACAGCTCTGAGGGTTATGTCTTGGGATCCCACCCATTCCCCCAGGCCCTGGTGGAAACTGGTGTTAGGTGGTCAGCTAGGCTCACCCACTGGCTGTCTGACTCCTGAACTCACCAGGCGGAGGACTCAGCTTAGAGTCATCAGGGGGCTTTAAATATAGCACCTCATTTAAGCCTCACCACGGAGACAGCATGATTTCTTTTCAAAAACACTAGTACACATAATTTGTAGTATTGACCCTGAGGGTCACCCTCAAATAATGGACAATGCAAAGGGTAAATCTTCTAATAGCAAGGACCTACTATACATAACCACAGCTTCTCCCAGGCTTTTCATTCGGACATCTAAAATAAATCACATTTCAATGGCAATTGGCTCAAAGGTGTAAGAAGTACCGAGGAGGTGATTATATCTCCTTTCATAGAGCACCTGCTCTATGGGCAGGTGAATATACCATTTCAATGGCCCTGGAAAGCTGCTATTCAGAGGCAAGTTATGGGGTAGGGGTGGGTTCCCTATTTGGAGTGTTGGAGCCCCTGCTGCAGCAGCAGACCCACCACTAACGTTAGGCAAGTTACTTAACCCCTCTGTACACAGCTGAACCCAGGGCCGGACATGAATTCTATTGTTCAGGGCTGATGAGGGAATCTAGGTTTGTGGGAGTTCGATTCAATATACCTGGAATAATTTCCTCACTTAGAGGAAGTCGGGGCTCAGAGAAGTCAAGCGGCTTTCCCAAAGGTATCCAGCCGGTGATGGGCAGAGGGGGCTGGGAGCTACTTGGGGTGTGGTTTGTGTGCAAGCTGTTCTGAGGTTGAAAACAGGTGGATTTTCAAACCTGGGACGTTCAGCCCAAGGCCTATAAGGGCTGCCCCAGAAAGTAAGGACCAGAACAGTCAAGACGAGGCCTTTGCTGCCAGCTTTCTGCCTCTGGGCCCAGGAGATTGGGACATGCTGCGGTAGGAACTCAGCCCTGGGCAGGGGCTGGCCTAATGGAGGCCTTTCGTGGGAGCAGGGCAGGGCGGTGAGTAGAGTGGGCAAAGCTCATGATAAGTTAGTCCTGGAAAAAAGCTTAAGAGACCCTCTGGCTTACTAAGAGCCTGTTAACAGGTCTGAGTCAGGGGGGCCGGTGACCTGTGTTATGAGCAGTACATTTCGTAGGACCTTGGAAATACTGATCTAATCCAGTTCCCTCACCTTCAAGATGAGGAAACCACAGTCCAGAGCGGGGAGGGCTTCTGAGGTCACACGGCCGCCTTATTCCTCGAATGACCTTTTCACCTGGCTGCACTGAACGTGCGCATTGGCAAGGCTGGGCCTGGCATACTCCCAGAACCAGAGCGGGCCCTTAGCCGGCGTGGGCCCCCGTTTCTTGACCTCTAAAATGCGGGCTGGGCTGTGTCATTTTGACCTCCGGTGTTCTGTGCTTGCATCTGAGTAAAGGGGTATAACCGAATTTCTTTCTTGTGAGTTGGCTTCCTATTTGTAGTAATGCTCTTCTACGCCTGCTTCTTCACGGATCTAAGCTGCTCGCGGAGACAGCATGAGTGTCGTTGGAAAGTGTCCTAGCCTGAACCTCAGGATCTGAGCTCTTGGTCACCCCCTGCCAGGACTGGAGGCCTGTGGTCCTGCTTAAAACCCCCCGAGGCCTCCGCTGTCGAGTGGCCTACGTGCTAACTCACCGTTAGCATGGCTTTCCAGGCCTTTACAAGCTCAGCCCTTCCAATTGCTTACAAGATTACTAAGTTCTGAGGACGCCCGGGTGACTAGTAAGCAAGAATGTCGTGTGTACTTCGGAGCTGCTAAGAGAGTAGATCTTAACTGTTCCACCACACCCACACTAGAAAGGTGACGATGTGGGGTGATGAATGTTAACTAACCTTACTGTGGTAGTCATTTCGCAATAACACACATATCAAATCATCACAGTGTATACTCTGAACATATACAATGACATATGTCAGTTATATCTCAGGAAAGCCGGAAGAAAAGATCACCCCATCTACTTTGCCAGCCCCGCCCCTCCTCGAACATGGTACTGCACCCACACACCATAGGGACATGCGGTTCCCCTTGCAGGCCACGCACTGGTCAATGCTGCATCTTTGAACTCCTGCTGGCATGAGTTGGACTTCCAGTCCCCCCCTCCCCCCATGAGGAAATGAAGGCAAACTGGATTAGATCAGTATTTTCAAAGTCCTGCAAAATGTACTGCGCATAACACAGGTCACTGGGTCCCCTGACTCAGACTATGAATCAGACATGTTAACAGGCTCTTGATAAACCAGATGAACTCTAAGTTTTTTCCAGGACTAACTTCCCAAGAGCTTTGTCCACTCTACTCACTGCTCTGCCCTGCTCCCACGCAAAGCCTCCATTAGTCCTGTGTCCGTAGCTTTCCTGATCGTGGGCAATATGTAAATGAAGTCATAAAGCTAGGGAGCACCTTAGGGAGCTCCTCATGTTACACCTGGGGAAACTGAGGCCCAGAGTGGGGAGCAGACTTGGCCAAAGTCACACAGCTAGTTAGAGGCAGAACCAGACCCCGGACCTGGGTTCCTGATGACCACCCAGTGCTCTCTCCGAGGTGCCACAGTCACTGAGAGATGCTGGCTCTACAGTCACTCACTCAGCTGCCAGGTGCTGCTTTCTCGGCCCTCATCTAGCATGAGGCGTAGATGGCACTGGTACCTGCTTTGATAGGAACCTGTCAGACGCTCTTGTATTCTGCTCAGTGCACAACACTGGATGGAGTGGATGCCCCGGGAGCATTTGTTGACTGACTAATGACCTGCTGGTGCAGGGCCAGTTTTCAGAACCCGAAACTCCAGCATGGTCCTTTCTCACCCCGATCCCCTTGTCTGCCATCTCCTCCCTGTACCCTGCACCAGGGACCAGCCAGATCACGTGCACCCAGACCTTGATCTGCATCCCCCTTCCAGCCGGGAGAACTCATCATGGAGAAAGCTACGGACACAGGACTAATGGAGGCTTTGCGTGGGAGCAGGGCAGAGCAGTGAGTAGAGTGGACAAAGCTCATGGGAAGTTAGTCCTGGAAAAAACTTAGAGTTCATCTGGTTTATCAAGAGCCTGCACGCGTGAGCATCCCCAGTGAAAGGAAGGGACCACAGGTCTCGCCCAGGTCCTCGGCCTCCACGAAGGCCCCTGTCAGGCTAATGCTTTCCCAGCACCATCCTCTCAGACTTCTTGGTAACCTGATGGTCGGAGACCAACCCTCTTCCTGCTGCCACGGCTAATGACATTACATTATCTTAATAAGGTCCCCAGAGCTGCCAGGAGTGGGAAGACTAAAAGGAAAATACAGAACGAAAAAGAAGCCAGGCTCCTGGCCTTGTTCGGAGAGCAGACAGCTTTTCTGACTCACCCTGGAGGCAGGGGTTGAAGACTAGAAGTTGCAACCTTTAGGGGCTGCTGGGAGGGCATCCAGTGGAAACTGGGGAGATCATGGCTCACCAGAGAGTGACTTCTCAGGGCTCAAAGGTTGTCCATCTTTTCCCAGGGACTGGATGGGGCTTCTGTTGCTCAGGGGCTGGTCCCTTCGCAAACCCTGCGGTTTCATGCCTTTATTACCTGCCCGGCCGGACGTGGCTGGAGCACCTCTGATAGCCGGGCTGCAGGAGCTGCAGGAGGGAAGGTGCCCAGCCATGCTCTCTAGGTGCTCCCCTCACAGTTTGCCTGCACCCAAGGGCCAATGTGACAGACATTAGGAGGAATTAAGGGTCTTCTGAGGCCTTCACAGCCCAGGGCCAGGCCCGCCGGCAGTGATGAGGGCTGCACTGTGACAACCAGGGGGACAACCTGTGGTCTGGGTGGGCAGGGACAATGCCCACCAAGGCAGCAGCCCCCCTCTGCATGCAGAGAAACAGTGCCTCTCATCTTCCCGGGCTCATTTGCTCCCTTTTCTTCAAGGCCCGTGCTAGGGGCCAGGTCTGGCAGAACCCTGTGGTCCTGACCTTCGGCCCTGCTTCCAGACTTTCTGGGAATAGCGAGACCTGGGGGAGCCTTGATCCCAACTTCTCTCTCCCAAGGTGGAGCCTATGGGATTGGTTGTGGTAGAAGCCGTCTCTCTCTTTAAAAAAAATTTTTAAAATTGATTTCAGAGAGAGAAAGACAGATAGAATCATCAGTGGGAGAATCATTGATCAGCCGCCTTCTGCACGCCCCCCCCCCCCCCCCGTACTGAGGATCGAGCCTGAGGCTTGTGCCCTGACCAGGAATCGAACTGCAACCTTCTGGTTCATGGATCAACTCTCAACCACTGAGCCACACCAGCCTGGTAAAGCCATCTCTTATTAAGGAAGAAAACGGTGACATTGGACAACTCCTGGAGAGTGTAAACACAGACTCAGGCACAGGCGGAGGGACTCATAATAGTGGTGACCAGAGCTAAGTGGGGTCAGCAAGGAGCCACAGAAACACAGTCTGGTTGGAGCCTTTGAGTCCCTGCTCAGGGCTCCAGCGGTGTCTCATCTATGGAGCAGCCAGTGGTGGGACAACTGGTGGGACTGGCTGAGATCTGGAGCTGATTCAGAGGTGAGGGCTCTGACTCTAAGGAAAAGACAGCAGTGGTGGGGAGGACTTCGTTCCTGTTCTTGGAGAAGCGGACAATGGAAGGTGCAGGCAGGCTTTAGGGACAGAAGGGCTCTGTCAGGAGGACCCCCAGGCCCCTCCACCCTGTTGTGGCTGCTGAAGTCATGAGGAATGACTGTTCTCATGGGTTGTGGACATTCTGGGCGTTGGCATCTGAGGCCATAGCTTGGAGCCTGTGACACAGGGTCACCTTGCAGGGGGAGGGTAGGCCCCTCCAACATCCCCCAAGAGGGATAGATGGGTCAGCATTTAGGAGAAAGGAAGGAGGCCTGGCCAGAGAGCAGAAGCTCAGTTGAGATTCAGAAAGGGAAACTGTCCAAGAGGAGGGTTGAAGGCAGCAGGTCTGGCTCCCTCGGCCTCTGGGGGCCCAGTCCCAGGGAGTGGCCTGGCCTTGCAAGGGAGCCTGGGAATTCTGAGTCAAAGAGGCAGCAGCTGTTGCTTTAAATGGCTGCTGAAGAGCCCCCAGCTGGGGAGGAGGGCGGGGGGAGGTGTTACAAATGGTGGCTGCAGGAAGTTAGCCACAAAGAAGGGCCCTAGAGTAGGGCTGCAGGGGGATTTGGCTGCAGACAGTTACAGGAAGCCCCGACCTGGGCAGGCCAGCATTGGCATTCCCCACAGACCAAAAAGAATCCGTGCAGCGCAGCTCTGGGGAGGTGGCAGGAGGGAAGCAAGGAACCAGTGACTCTGAAGAATGTGCCAGGGAGGGGGTCGGGAGGTGTCCACAGGGACAGCACAGCCCACAGGGAGTACAGTTCCTTTTCCGAAGGAGCCGGGAAAACCTCCTCCAGCCTCCCAGGAAGGCGGGCCAGAGCTTTTCTGATCTTTCTCAGGCCTGTCAGAGCCCAGTGGGAACCCTGAGGGGGCGCGTGAGGGGAGGTGCTGATGGAGGCTGGAATGCAGCTCGCTGAGGAGGGGAGGGCAGGGCAGATGGCTGGATGGCCAGGAGGGCACAGGCCATCTGACCTGGAGGGTGGGGAGGCTGCAGGCCGAGGCCACCCTAAGTGATCACCAGGAATGTGCTGGGAGGAAGGGTTCTGGAATGCAGACCTCCTGTGCAACCCACCATCGCTGCCCACTGGGAGGCCTACTCAGAGAACCTTCTAGTGTCAGGAGGGAGAGGAGTCTGTCTGCAGCAACTGACCACGTTTAAAACTCTCCCGAGGGAAGGCAGGGCCCACAGACTGGTGTGGCCCTCACAGACGCGGCATGTGGGAAAGGCCTGGAGGGGAGGAACAGGGAGGGAATAAAGGTGGAGACTTGGGGGGCTGGGCAGGGTCATGGTGCTGTACCCTGAGACATGCATCCCCTTGAAGCTGTGGACCTGAGTCCCTTCTGCCTGGAGAGGTGTCTCCGTGGCAGCCATCTGCACAGGGCACAGGCGTGAAAGTTAGGGAGCTGGGCCCCGGGCAGCAGGAGGGGAAGCTCCGGGCCACTCCAGGGCTGCCTGTCTTTGATCTGGCCTGGGAAGGGTGTCAATGCTTTGAAGTCACTCCCTGCAGCTGGGCTGGGGAGTCATAGGCAGGAGATGAGTGAGCTGTGCTGGACCCGGATGAGGTTCTGGTTGGTCTCCCTTCTGCTATCCTGGGCTTTTGTCAGCCTCATTCAGGTGTTCTAGCCAGGCCTGCGGGGCTCAGTGAATTCAGGAGGCGGTGGGGTGGGAGAGGGAAGCATCGCCTGAGGCAGCATTAGAGTGGCAGGGCCAATAATGAAAGACACCTGAGAACAGGTGAATCTCAGGTAGGGAATCTGAGGTCCAGGTCCAGATTTCCCCCCCCACTGTTAGCTCAAAGGGTCTGGGAGAAGTTCTGTTTGGGGATTCCCTCACAGAAGCAGCTGTGTGAGGACCCCCAAGGCCAGAAGTAGTCACCGAATGAGCCCACTGAGCTATTTTGGCAATGCCAGTGTCACCTGAACATATATTTCTGATGCCCTTCTCTGGAAACCTCTGATAGAGTTCCAAGCCACCCAAAAAAGTAGGTCTCGTTACTTCATAGAACTTGTATTCCCCTGAAGAACATGGCCCTTATTCAATATCTGACATAATTCAAAAAATTTCACTTTATCCTCAAAGGCCAAAGCTTTGGGCCCATCGAAGAAGAAAATCGGAAGAACAAGCCCCCAGCAATTCCCACGGAGACATTCCCAGACGCGGGCTGACGGCAGCACCGTTGGCAGGCGTGCGGGTCTCTCAGGGTGAGCTCACTGACAGACAGTGGCCGTGTGGGGAAAGGACCTCATCGAGAAGGCCAGGGTCACAGGGCAGACATCCACCAGGCGCTGTCTACATCCGACACAGTGAAACGACCAAGCCCTGATGCAAGGCCACCACCAGAACTGTCCCCACTGAGGACATGGCTGGGAAGATGAGCCTCACAGCACCAACACAACATACCAGGCCCATCAATACCCAGCAGTGGACAAATCTGACCCCCACGTCCCACCCATCCATTTTGGCTACAAAACTTGCGAGTTCTCTGTAGCCACCCGGCCATAGATTTTGCTGTCGTATGAGTAAGTCCCGGCTCTGCCATTTCCTAGCTGCACTAATGAGTGGCCAACCAGCCACTGGGAGATGGAGTGCTCATCTGTAAACAAAGGCCATATGGCACCTCCCCGTCTCCCCAGGGCAGGGCTGGGGTGAGGGGATATAGAATACACTTAGGTCAGCCCTGGCATGTTGAACATGCTCCAAATAAAATAAAAGGGCTGCACTCCTCGGGGGAACTTCATTTGGCTTCTGTGGATCTACCCTGGGGAGAGAGGGAGGCCAAGTGAGCAAGGTACTGAGGCTCCTCACTTCTGCCTTACCCAGAACGGCTCTGCTCTGATCTGTTTTATATGTTTGCCTTCCACCTAATACTGTATTTAAGAAAAAATATATTTTTAAAGAAAATATTTTCCCTTTTAAAAAGAGCTTGAAAATCACTGCACCAAGTAATGCCTAGCACACCTTCTAGCAATGAATTTGACGTGCATCTAGGATCCAGTCGGACCTCCCCTGCACTAGGTCTCTCTCTATATCCCTGCCCCATCCCCGCACACCCATCCCCTCTCTGCTGTCGTCACCGCAGCCTCCGACCCTCTCCCAGCTGGGGCCCCCACCTGGGGGCCGCCATGCGCACCTGGTGAAGCGGACCTCGCAGATGTTGCACATGTATGGCTTCTCCCCGGTGTGGGTCCGCATGTGCCGCGGCAGCTTCCCGGCCCCCATGATGACTTTATGGCAGATGGGGCACTGCTGAGAGGCCTTGGGCTTCAGCTTGCGCTCCTCCACCAGGGGCCAGGGCGGGAAGAGCCCCCCCAGGTGGGTGGCACTCAGGAAGTTGAGATAGGCACCGTAGTCATTTTCCGCCTTGATGGAGCCCAGCGGCCCCCCGGGAAGGTCCGGGAACATGTCCTTGAAGAAGTCATTCGGGAAGGGCGGGGGCGGGGGCGGGGGCAGCTCCTCCTTCTCCTCTTCCTTGATCTTCCGATTCTTGATGACCAGGTCCAGGGGCCCACTGTCCATGGGCTGCTCGGGCAGCTGGGCAAAGGCACCGAAGTCCGCTGGCCAGAGGTGTGGGAAGAAGTCTGGGGCAAAGGGAGATAAGGAGGGCCTCCTGTCGGGGATGTTGGCTTTGGGGCAGAGGTTCTCCCTCAGCAGAGATTCAATGGAGAAGTCCCGGATGACGCCCAGATGGCCGGGGCTGCTGGCCTGGAAGGAGTCCGGGAAGTCCCTGGGTGTGTCTGCATAGGCCTTCTCTGTGAGATGGTCCGCCTTGGAAGGGCTTTGGTGGCAGTTGATGTCCTGGGGGTCGGGCAAGTTTTCTTGATCAGCGAAATCCTCCGTATCATCATCCTCTTCCTCATCCTCTTCTTCCTCCTCCTCCTCCTCGTCCTCCTCGTCATCGTCATCCTCGTCATCGTCGTCGTCCTCCTTGTCGTCCTCCTCCCCGCCGTCCCCGCCCGGCTCCATGATCTCCAGGCACACGTTCACGATGCACTGGATCTCCAGCATCCGGGCGGCGTTGAGGATGTGCTTGACGTTGGAGGCGGTGATGGTGAGCGTGGAGGTGTAGGCGAACTCGAGGATGGCGGCCAGGGCCTCTGGCTGGACAAAGTCGATCTCGTAGACATAGGGCTGGCTGGCTAAGGTGCCGGCTGTGAAGAGCTTTTTGAAGTACTTGCTGCAGGCCGCCAGGACGGAGCGGTGGGTGCGGTACTCCTGCTCCTGCACCACCAGCAGCACGTCGCAGAGCAGGCCGTCGTGCCGCTGCTCGTTCAGGCTGCACAGAACCTCGCTGCTGTGGTTGGGGAAGGGAATGCCGATGAGCTCGTCAATGCCATTGGCCATGGTCTCAGCCAGAGCCCTGCAGACGGACACAGAGAGGGAGACCGGGTTAGAGGACGCGGTCCCAGGAGGGGACACCCAGCTCTGGGATGCTGGGCCAGGGAGGCGAGGCTGGTGGACATGGTGGCCCAAACCACCCTGCCTTTGCTTAAGGCTTCCCGTTCCAGCCCTCCTCCCTCTCGGCTTTTCTAAATCCCACCTGCAGTGCAGAGCCCAGCTCATAGGCTGGGGCTTGTCACTGTCCCATGGGGTCTTTTCCCGGACCCCTCGTGGAGTTGACCTCTATGGGGCAGTTGGCGTATGCTGTTTGGCAAAGGCTTGTAAGCTTCTCGTGGGCATGATTTCCCTGAAGTCAACTTTGTTCATGTGCAATGGTGAGACACCAGGACGGACAGCCACCTGACACTCAGCTGCTACTGTGAGCTGCGTCCACTACTTCCTCACACAGTATCTGCGGGTCGAGGGCCAAAGGGGGGATGGTCTCTCATGACTCAATGCTGCTGAGAAAATGCTCTGGTTTATTGCAAAAATCCTCTGACTCCTGCAACGGACTAACATTTGGCTACTGGCTACTGTTATGGGCTGAGTTGTGTCCCCCACCAAACCCATAGGCTGAAGTCTTAACCTCCAGTATCTTCGAATGTGGCTGTGTCCTGAGGTAGGACCTTCAAAGAGGTGATGATGGTTAAAATGAGGTCACCTGAGTGGGCCTTAATCCATTATGACTGGTGTCCTCATAAAAGGAGATTAGGACACAGACACAGAGGGGAGACCCTGTGAAGGCACAGGGAGAAGACGGCCATCTGCAAGCCGAGGAGAGAGGCCTCAGAAGAAACCAGCTCTGCTGACACCTTGATCTTGGACTTCCAGCCTCCGGAACTGCGGCACAACCGTGAGAAAGGTACCGCAAGGCTCACCGAAGAGGCGTGAGCCATCACTACACACCTGTCAGCATGGCTAACATAACGGAGTGCTAACACCAAATGCTGGTGAGGGTGTGGAGAAACTGGATCACTCATACATTGATGGTGAGAGTATGGGTGGTACAGCCATTCTGTGATCAACTCAGCAGTTTCTTTAAACACTAAGTACGTATTGAGGAAATGACACCTTTTTTCTCATGAAGCTTCCAAATGGGTAGCAGGGTCCTGACCCTCAGAGGGACCCTCCCCTCTGAAGACTGTTTGTGAATGAAATGCCCCTTGGACATGTGAGTGAAAAGCCCAAATCAGTAAAATCTCAGGAAATTAGAGCCATTGTCTTGCTCGCTAAGGGCTTATTCCTTTAGAGATAAAAATGTTCTTAAATGTTATTTTAGGGGGGAATGCCCACAATTCTTTAAGCTTTCCCCCACCTTCTTACACAGAGGAGTTGAACCCGTTGGACCATGTGTTGGTGGTCGGTGTCTCAGCCAAGCTCCCTGAGGGATGGAGACTGCTGGACCTTCACCTAAATGTCCCATCGCTGTGCATTTGTAGCCACGTCAGCTCGAGCCTGGGAATCAGGGCCCACGGCTTTGAGACGTTGGGAGGCTGCTCAGCTCTCTGGGCTCCTGTGGCCTCCTCTTGTCATTGAGTGGCCATGGAAAATCCAATGATAAGCATGCCATGACCATGAGAGGTTAGAAGGGCAAAGTGGACCTGGATAAGGAAAGGGCCACAGGCCGGGGTGACCCTGGGCTCCAGGCTGCTCGGCCCAGCAGCCACTTCCCACAGTGGCCTGGTGGCAGCCTTTGTCCCATTCCTGGAGGAGGGGAGGTAGCTGTGTAGCTGGGCTGTTTTTCCAGGCAGGAGGTGAGGGCTGACGCTTGCTGTTTCATTGTCTCTTTGGGAAGATGTTTTCCCTGCCCTTCACTCTGGGAGCTTCCCTGATGACCCTAAGCTTCCCATGCCCTGGAGGACCCAGACAGCAGTGTCCCAAAGGGGTGGCCATACCCCACCCCCACCTTCCCTCCTTCCCACCCAGGCCCTCCTTCCTTCCCCTCCCATTGCTTAAGCCAGGGCAATTCTGTCTCCAAGAATAACATGCTCAAGAAAGAGAATCCCCCACACACAACAAAACAAAACAAAACAAAACAAAGACTCTCAACAGCGAGGAGAGGCTTAGTGCAGAAGATGGTCTTTGATACAAAGGGGATAGAAAAAGGTATAAAGACAGATCAGAAACAAAGAAGGAGGAGGGAAAGAGGGGAAGAGATGCTTGGAAATGGAGGAAGGAGATTCTAGGGGAAGAATGAAGGCAGGTGGAACCTTCGCAGGTGTGGTTCCGGCGGTCAGGAGGCCTGCCACAGCCTCCCAGGGCCTCTGCCCACAGTGGAAGGTTCTAGAGCCCAGAATGTCCAAGTAACCCTGTCTGACAAAGGCAGCACTTCCCATGTCTGGCCTTGGTTTATTCAGCTGTAAAATGAGAACTTTGTTGGCTCGGGTAACTTCCCTGCATTCCCCTCTCTCCCTGCCACGGGAAGGGATCTTGCCCTCAGTTTACCACCTACAGACAGACAGGGGTGCTTCTATGAGCAGAACAGAGAAGTGGTGGGGGTGGGGAGACTGGAAGGGGCCCGAGGACCTCCCACCACAGAAATGCATTGTAGGAATCCGGCTCCAGAAGTCCTCCACTACCAATTTCTTGAGTGTGACTTGAGTTTTCTTATTTGTGTCCTGTTCTAATGACCAAATGAAGCAAGCTAGCCAGCCAGCATTTATAAGAATAATCAATACCAGCTATCATTTATTGAGCACCTGCTACATGTCAGGCATCGCACCTCTACTCTTTCCTCAACCAACACAATTCTGAAAGGTACACATTTGTATGATCACCTCCAACTCAGGGATAAAGAAAAGGTGTGGAGAGGGTAAGTGGCTTGCCCAATGCCACAAGGGTCTGAGCCAGGCTTTGAGCCCAGCTGTATTTGGTGCCAAAGTTCATATCCATTTCCTTTTACCACACTGCCCTCTACAGGGCAGGGGCGTTTGAACTCTTTCCCCCCTCACCACCGGTCCCCCCCCACCCCCCCCCCCCCCCAAATGTTGTCTCTTACTTCAGAGATTTGATCAGAGCAGGGGTGAGGATGAGCTGAGACTCACACATGCCAGGGGCTTGGGGGGCTCAGTGCCCCCCAAGTGTAAATGAGTGTAAATGAGAGGTATGAACGGAAAGGCACCGGACCCCTGTGGGCTGGGCTTGTCTGAGCTGTGAAGGATAGAGCGGATTATATTGGGTAGAGGGGGTGTGCCTCACCTGGATCCTGAGTGGGATGGCACCAGAAGCCGATCCCAGCCAGCCCGTGCTGAGGTTGGCTGATGGTCATCTGACAACCCACGGCCCACGCTGAGGGGTGGAGGGTGAGAGCCCTGCTCTCAGGCCGCCTGTGTCCACATCTGACACCCACACCGATGGCCTCTGGGGCGTGGTATTTTCGTCCTTGAGCTCAGTTTCTTCCTTTGCACAATGGAGATGATAATAGTGTCGACCTCACAGAGTTGCTGTAGGGGTTAAACGAGCTAAAGCCTCCTCATACATAGTAGGTGCTCAACCAATGCTAGCAATTCTGAAGTCCAGGAAGTACATAGACTCTTGCCAGTTCCCTTGAGCAGGGCAGCCACACCTCTTGGCCCCAGAATGCCCTGAAGCCTCATAATAGGTGTTTTGGCAGAGAGAGGTGGGACCATCCTGGGAACCGATATGCCTTCCGCATGGTTTTGCATATCCAAACTACTTACCAGTAAGCACCTCACCCAACCAAAGACTCTGAGAACAGCCCTTACAAGTCCCAGGCCACCCGGGCACGTGTGAGTCCTATTTGCTAAGGTTCATTCACATCTCCTATCTCATACTCCTATGGGGCAGGCAAAGCTGGTATCAACTTTATACTCATTTTACAGATGAGGACAATGGGGCACAGAGAGGAACCTGTGCTCAAGGTCACACGGCCAATCAGTGTCAGAGACAGAACTAGAAGTAGGGTGTTTGGATGCCAAGCCTGTGCCCTCAGCCAGGTGCAGGCTTGTCTGGCTAATAGGGGCCCCATGTTCTAGGATTGGTTTTACCAGGAACATGAACACAGGGGCATAGACAAAGTATATGCTTCCACTGCCCTCAGTTTGCCTATCTGGAAAATGGGGAATTCATTGCTTAGATCTCACTTGCTCTGGGCAGGGTCTGTTTCTTATATGCCTGTGTCATTCCCAGGATGCCATTAAGTATGAATATGGTAGACCCTGAATGAATGAGATCAGTTCAAATGCAGAGAAGAGATAGCCTGGACGTCACAAAAGGTGGAGGGGTGGCCCCAATCCTCTGCCTTGGAACAGAGCCCTGTCATTCATAAGGCACTTATATTCATTCACCTTATCCTTTTTATGATCCCCATTGGGTGGGGATCAGAGAGGCAACGTGATTTCTTGATTTACTTGATATCTGAGTCCCATCTCTTTCCTGTCCTCTGTGGCTGCCTGGTGGTGTGACTTCTGAGACTATTCTATTGCTCTGATCCACAAGTCCAGCGCCTTCCTAAATCCTGCTCAGCTCAGCAAATCTGCCAAATCCCAGGGCAGGCTGGCCCCAGCTGGCAGGCTCCCACTGCCCCGGGAGTGGTCCCACCATCTCCAGCCTCCAACTCCTCCACGGCCCCAGCCTGCCCAGGGTGTAGAGCTGGTTGGTTTCTGTGAAATGAGGTCTGAGCTTCCCTTCTCCACCAGATGTTCCCTTACAGCTGGAATGCAGGCCCTCCCTGATTCAGAGCCACCTGGCAGAATTGGTGGCTGCGGTGACGGTGGGGGTGCCACACCGGGGCCGAGAAGGATGTGGTTCTCTTCCAGGCACGGAATGAGGTGGGGAGCAGCTACCTGCACCCTTTGATCAGGTCCGTAGTTCCTGTGGTCTGTGTAGGCACCGAAACCTGGGAAGCGGGGTGGCAGGAGAGAGGGCAGCGAGGCCTGGTCCAAGCAGCTGGAGCTCTGCGGCCCGCCCCACCCTGCCCTTGGCAGTTCCCCTGAGCAGGGCAGCCACACCCCTTGCCCCCAGAATGCCCTGGAGCCTCGTGGGCTAGGAGGCTGGGCAGGGCCACTTCCACTTCTAGGCTCTTCCCCATCTGCCAGAGCACCCTAGGCAGAGCGCCCACAGCTGTGCACAGCCGGCCCCACCTGCTCTGCCACCCTGCCAGGACACGCCCGAGCCCACAGTCCCCAGCTTGCCTCAGGCCCAGGGTTTAGAGCTGGTTGGTTTCTGTGAAATGAGCTCTGAGCTTCCCTTCTCCACCAGATGTTCCCTTACAGCTGGAATGCAGGCCCTCCCTGAGTCACACGATTGTGTCCCCCCAATGCCTACTCCCCCACCCACAGAACAAGACTTGAGGCCCAGGGCAGAGGCCAGGCCTGGCAGGCAGGCTCACGTGGGTTCTCTCCCTGGCCCCAGACAGATTTACTCCATGTTCCTATATCTGGGGGTCTGAGTTTTTGCTCCTGTGACCAGACATGCATGCCCCTGCTTCATTGTCCTCTGCTGAAGCCCCTGAGTTAGCAATGCCACCACCCTGCTGAGCTTTAGATTCAGAACAACCTGTTCATATCTCCTTTCTCCATACGTTTTCCCAGGATCCATGGGAAAACAGAAAGAATTCTTTGGCCCACTTTTCTGAGGAGAAACCTACACTCACTGGTGAGCTGACTTACCCAAAGTCACAGCTCTAGGTCAGTGACAGAGACCAGACTGTACGGTGCCATGCTGTATCCCTTGCGGACCCTCCCTCACCATCCTCACCACCTCCCCCTTCCCTCAGTGCCACTTTGGTGTGGTTTTATCATAACAAGGTCTAGGACCACCCTCAGGGACGGGGGCAGAAGCCAGGGTGAGCTTCTCGCCCCCTCGATTCTTACAGGGATGAAACACACTTGGGACAGACTGGAGGGGTACCTAGAGGTGGTCTGAGAGATGGGCGAGGAAGAGTGAGGGGCAGCTCCTCACTTGGGCTTTGGTGATGGGGGTGGGGGTACGAGTGTCTGAGCTGCTTAGTGACCCCCTGGAGGAACCCCTTCCTCTTCACAGCAGCTGCCTTGGAACCCTCGCCCAAGCGCTGGCTTGGAGCCTTTACTTATCAAAGCACTGCCACCTCCTCGATGGCAGGTGAGGCCAGTGTTGTACCCATTTTACAGATAAGGAAATACAAGGTAAGTGAGGTTAAGGTCACAAAGTAATGTGGTTAAATGACTCCTGGACAACCCGCATGTCCCCTGACGCTGTTGATTCCTCTCCTACCCTGAGCGGTGACCTTGCAGAAAAGATAGCGCGAGTCACTAAGGGGCTGCATGGTCTCGTAAGGGAGCTGGAGGGGCTCAGAGCCAGCGGAGCAGGCCAGGGGAGTGGACTGGCCTGGGGGAGCCTGGGCCAGACAAATAAAGCGGTGCCCCTTCCAACTATTGTTCTTTAATTATTTAGTCATCCTTTATTTATTAGAGAGTGAGGCGGGGATGGGGGAGAGTAGGGGGGGGGGGGGGCGGGGGAAGACTTGTTTCCTTTTAGGAAAAAGTGCACACCTTTTTATGTTCAAAATAAAGGATTTACTACTCGTGTTTATTAGAGGCCATTTCCCGAGCCAGAAAACTCCCTGGGAAGCTTATTAAACCTTATTAAGCCACTGAAAATGTAGATAATAAAATAAATCATCCATCCCCCATAAGCAGCACCAGGCCCACGTGACTGCCTTTCAGAATCCCACTGCCTCTGGCTGCCTTTCCAGGAGGTGTCCCAGCTGCTCTGCTGTCCTCCCCAGTCACACACTCACTGGAGGTGGGGAGGCGGGGGACGCACCGGAGCCCTCGGGGAGCCCCATTCTTTTTAGCATTTTGCCCCGAGGCCCCAGCTCCTGTGGAGGAGTGGGGATGGCTTAGATTTTGCTGGTTACTAGGGTTTGCGTGTGGACGCTTGGGTTAGGTGGCCTGTGGACCTTCCTGGGGTTATTTTAGTGTCTCTCCTAGAGGCACCAGCGAGGGTGCACAGCGCCAGCCTCCGAGGCACTCGGCATGTGGGCCGCACTGACCCGTGGGCCAACGTCTCCCAGCGCCCACCACGGCCACCGAGCGAGCCAGGGGACTCTGCAGTGGGAGAAGGGAAAGAGGGTGCCAGGCGAGAGGGCCACTGTTTTGGGGGAAAATGCGAGGAGTAAGGGCTGAGAAGTGCCCAGGTGTACAATGTGCAGAGAGAGGCTCACCCCCTTTGGGGAGGAGCCATCATTAAAGCCTGTATTTACAGTTAGTCTCCGCTCTGCAAGGAGGTACAGGTGGCCCTGGGCCAGCTGAGTTCCCTCTCTGAGCTTCGGTTTCTTCTTTAATGTGGACTAGAAGGCTCTGAAGGCCCCTTGCTGCTGCTCATTACACTCGATGGTTCTATGGTGCCCTCCAACTAAGCCACTTAAATATTTTGGTTCCCGGGCGGATCCTTGGACTCTGAGGTCACGAACAGCGTATGCTGGGCTTTTAAAGGACGGGCGGGCTACCAAGTCAGGGCGGGATCAGCTTTCGGCCACGCCGGGCAGAGTGATGAGACACCATGGTTGGTACAAAGTACTTGACTGTTCCCTCACCAGGCCCCTGAGGGAGGCCAGGAAGCGGATCCGGGTTTATGGCCCCAACTCTCAGACAGCGGCCAAGGGCGTTTGCCGGGGCAGTGTCTGGAAGTTGCTTCTCCAGAGTGTGTACAAATTCATTACCAACAACCCCACAGGCCCTGAGTGTGGGGTGTGGGGAAACAGACAGGGACACAGCTTGACAGAGATACAATATATGGGAGACAGAGCATTAATGCTGAGCTTCCTCCAACCAAGGTCGATAGAATCAAATACTGTCCTAAATATTCTACGTGGACGCTCTCACTTAAGCCTCTCAAAAACCCCAGGAGGTACCTAGTGCCATCATAGTTACCCTATTTTTCAAATGGGGAAACTGAGGTAGAACTGGGACTTCAACCCCAGCATCTGGATGCCAGGTTTCCTAAGCATTCTCCAGGAGACTGGACCCATTTTGCTCAGGGCTGGAGAAACGGGGTGAAGGGATGGGGTTCCTGGCCTTCAGAACCCTCAGAAGACTAGGGGGTAGAGACAAGTCAAGTCAAGAGCCAACCTAGTGCTAAGTGCTATCCGAGGTGTGGACAGGTCCTTTGGGGGCAGAGGTCAGGAGGCAGGGCTCTGCTGGGGTCAGGAGGGACTCCACTGAGGAGGTAATGAGGTGATGAGCTGAGCTCTGAGGCCCCGGGGCAGCCAGGGATGTGGGGCAGGGAGAGGAGAACATTCCGGCAAAGGGCACCGTGTGTGGAAAGTAAGGCACAGAAGCGTGAGCCTAGCAATGAGCAGTGGAGGTGCTGGACTCCAAGGCAGAGGCTCAGTGAGTTCAGAAAGGCAAGCGAGACCAAGGTGGGTGGGGAGGTCAGAGAAGGTTCTGGATGGGAGAGGAATTGACAGCTGCCAGCAACCGGCAGTCCTGGAGAAGGCATGGGAGGGCGGCTGGAAACCAGCTAGAAGATCGTGCCTTTAGACCATGAAACTGCTGCTCGTTACTCACAGCCGTGCCCTGCCCTTCCCTGGGCCCAGACCTCTGGGGAGGGAACGGAGTCTAGGGGCTCCTGTTGGGGAGGGGCTGTGGGAGGAAGGGGGGCAGAGTCAAACTCCAAGGCCTCCTCCAGGTGGAAGGTATCCTGGTTATGCCTCGAAGAACACATTGCCTCCCTGCCGTGGGCCACTTCAGTTTGGAAACGAGGCCCAGGGCAGCGGCCCAGCTGGCCCGCCCCAAGCATCTGTGTTTTCCAAAGGAAGTGAAACCTCAGATTTGCCTTCGAACTTGCCCCTTTCTTCTAAGCAGACGCCATCCACCACGAGAACCGCCTGGCATTCAGCTGGGAAGAACAAACTGGAAGCTTGCAATTTTCAGGCTTAATTGTATATAATATTATAATATAACTTTTATTGCGCCGAGAAAGTCCAAGCATTTCCTTTTCCTATTTATACTCGAGCCCAGTCCCTCCTCCGCGACAATTTCCCACTTTGCCTGCTGCAGAAGCCCAGGGCTAGAGAGTTCCAGGGTAATCAGAATGTGAGTGGAAACTCAGTTAACAAATGTTATTGATCACTCACCATGTGCTTGACGTGGGCTTCCTGCTGTGTGGGGTTTTAAACAAGACCCCAAACCTGCTTTTGAGGGGCTCTGGCTTCCCTGAGCAGGTAAGACTCACCCACAGCTTATGCAGTAAGTCTTCACCTAAACTCATTGATGTCCGACAAAAACAATCTTGCCACAGGCTAATTGATATAAACACGAGTTAAGTTCCTACAGCATCTCATCGATGTTGTAGTGAAACAACAGTGAGCAAATTGATGTTATTTGAGGACCTGCTGTGTTAGAGAGAAATAGGAACCAAGCCCTAGCCAGTTTGGCTCAGTGGATAGAGCATCGGCCTGTGGATTAAGGGTCCTGGGTTCGATTCCCATCAAGGGCACATGCCCTGTTTTCGGGCTCAATCCCCAATAGGGGGGGGCATACAGGAGACAGCCAATCAGTGATTCTTTCTCATCACTGTTGTTTCTATCTCTCCCTCTCTGAAAGACACACACACACACACACACACACACACACACACACACACTGAGTGGCCAGATTATTATGATCTCTGAACACATAATAATCTCGCCACTCAGTATATATATGTATTAGAGACCCGGTGCATGAATTCGTGCATGGGTGGGGTCCGGCCAGCCTGGCCAGGGGGAGGGGACATGGGCAGTTGGCCGGCCTGCCTGCTGGTCAAACTCCTGGTCGAGGGGATAATTTGCATATTAGCCTTTTATTATATAGGATATACACTGAGTGGCCAGATTATTATGCGTTCAGAGATCATAATAATCTGGCCACTCAGTATATATATATATATATTTATAGTATATATGAAATAGTAACCAAGAAGGAAGGAATCCATGTGAGCAGAGTGCCAGTAAGTTACAGGTGGGTGTCTGGGCAGGACCCAGCGTCAGACCACCATGATGGAGACTGCATGATGGTGTGCAGCAAGGGTCCCCTTCAGAGCAGGGCCCGGGAGCCCCGCCTCCCTCATGTTGTTTCCCTGGTGCACATCTCAAAGGCAGAACCTGCCTTCCCTCTGCCACATTTGCCCCCAGCCCAGGAGCCCAGCAAAAAGACTGGACTCTCTCTCAGCCTCTGGGAGGGCGCCTCACCTGTCAGCACCTTACAGAGGAACTACCCACCCCTTCCCACTCTGATCGCTATGACTCATCATCCATTTGTGCCAAGAGTTTTGGTCTCCAGACTATCATAACTTACAGTGGAAATACCCTTAGGACACAAGAACCCACCCCCAGCCCCCAGCCCAAAGAAGCCCGGAAGGTCCACTGATGAGCTAGAATGGGCGCAGTGATTTTTGCAAACTTAGGAAAGCTGGTTCCCCTTGGAAATCTTAAGATAAAAGATGTTGAATAAGAAATACAAGGTCAGAAAGTTAGAAAAGAGTTGGCAAAATGCAGCATTATTTGCCGAGGATATGATTGGACACTTTCCTATACAAATAACAGCCAAGTTCAAAAATAGGTTAGAGGACCCCATTTACTTGGTACCGAGAACAGATACAACACCTAGGAATACGCTACTAAGAAATGTGTAAGATCCATTGAAAGAAAGTATAAAAATATGAGCGAAGCACCTTTAAAGAGACTTAAATGGAAAGCATGCCCTACTCTTGGATAGGGAGCCACAATATTGTAAATAAGTCCATTTTCCCTAAATAGTTCAGTAAATGCAATATGATCCCAATAAAAATATCAATGAGAATTTCTATTGAAATTAGATAAGCTGACTCTAAAGTTCACATAGAAAAAAATTAGCATTTAAGACTAGCCAAGAGATTTTTGAAACAGATGAGTAATGGGAGTAGGGGGTACTAGCCTTACCAAATATAAAAACACATTATAAAGCCATAAAAAGAAAATATCTCATAATGGATCATGAACAGAGAGACAGATCAATAGAAAGTCATAGGTGGTCTGTAAATAGATTCACATCAATTCATATATAGGAGAAGTTAGCATATAATAAATATGGAATTCCAATGTTTATTTTAAGACAGATTTTTTTAAAAACATGAGATTGGGACAACTGGCTAATCATGTAGGAAACAAAACAAACCAAAACCCGGATCTCTTCCTCATTCCTTACACCAAAATAAATGACAACTAGAACAAAGATTTAAACGTTGAAGAAAGAAGAATCATGAAAAGGAAATATTGAAGAATTATTTTATAATCTCAAAGGGGATATGCTTTTTTAAGTAAGACAGAAAATCCAGAAGCCACAAAAGATGGATAAATTTGACTAAATAATGACAAACATTTGTGTAATTCCCTAACAAAATCAAGTCACAAATAACTGGGAAAAATATTTGCACAACATATGATGAAGGGCTACTTTTCTTTATAGAGTTTATATTAAATCAGGAAAAGACCTATAGCTTGCCAGAAAAATTGGTGAAAAAAAAAAATGAACAGGGAGATCACAGAAAAATAAACACAAATAGCTTTTTAAAAAATGAAAAATGCTCAACATCACTCAGCATGGAAGACATAAAAATTAAATACATAAATTTTAGTTTTCTTCCATCAGATGGGCAAAATTAAAAAAATCCGAGGATTCAGAAATTTTTATTACATTTATCATTACAGTTTTATTATCACATGAACCCAACTTGTATAAAAAGATTGTCCCTGAACATTGATTCTATAGCGAAGACTGAAAGCAAACAGTGGGAGGCTCTCTAGATACATCATGGAGTCCTATGCAGCCTTTAAAAAGAACGAGGCAATCTGTATATGGATGTGCAGAGAACTGTCTCTAAGATTGAACTGGAAAGCATGCAGATGATTGCAACCTCATGGGGAACTCTGAGCTAAAACTCTCTAGCTAAGCTGCTTCTGAATTGCTGACAATAAAAACCATGAGTATAATAAATGTTCGTTGTTGTTTTAAGCTGCTAAAGGTTTGGGGCATTTTTGTTACACAGCAACAACTAACTAATGTATATTCCTCTTAACTCCTTTAGGAGTTAGGGCCTTACCCCTTGGCCCTTGCCCATTTATTGTCTCATCTAACTTTTCCATGTGTGTAATCTTGTCCCCCCCAAAACAAACAAACAAACACACAAATAAACAACAAACAAGTGTGGTTTCTAATTCCCCTGTATCTCTCATCATGCCTAGCGGAAGGCTGGGAACAGAGGGAGAGATTCCCAGTGATGTTCGAGCTTCCTGTTTTATGAAGAGAAGGCAGGTATGTACAAAGGCTGCAGTACACAATTGCACAAGGCTTCCTGATTGACTGGTACCCTCATTAAGTATCAAACACCGCGCAGGCAAACTACCTGCAAACCCACCACCTAACACCTACAAACTCACCTTCACAGCGGAGCATTCACGTGTGAGCGTTCCCACTGTTCCCCAGTGAGTCAGGCTCACCGCCCAGCTCCGGGGAAGGAGGGAGGGGCGGGGAGGGCCTGGAAAGGGCTCTTGCTTCCTACTTATTACACTGAATGCTACTCATGATGTATTTGCTTGCTACCCACCCTTTCCAAAAATATTCCTTTCAAAGCCAGAGTGACGGCCCCCTCTTTCAGGATTTCTGACACTCATTTAGAAATAGATGGCATGCTTAAACCCAAAGAACAATTTAGGACTTTAAGAATCATTTAAAAAAAAAAATGCTGTAAAGGGAGCTGCTGCTCCTGCTTTTAAGACAGCCCCTGCCCCAGGCTCTCACGGAGCCTGCCCGCCCTGTCCCCGGAGACATCTCAAATCCGCCCAGGCTATTTTCCTCAAAGGCAGCCGGGTGGGAGGGCACGGTCCTTTCTCCACTCTCTCCCTCCTCCCATCGCTTTCCCAGGCCGGCAGTCTGATTTTTCAAGACTAATCAGAAAAAGTGGAAGGGAGGAGGCGGCCTTTTTGTAGACTGGTGTCTAAACAGAGGCAGCCCCACTGTTTTTCTGGCCGGGTGGGTGGAGGTGACCAAGGAGACAATTACACGCAGCCCATCCTCTCCCACAAGACCCATTTAACCAGTGTGTAATAAAGCCCCAGCGCATCCACCCTCTGATTTGGGTCAGATGAGATGAATTTTTAGCTTTTCTGCGGAGTTTGTGCCAGTGGGGGAAGCAGAGGGGTGAAGGAACAAACACATAGGCTCCAGTTCCCTGGAAGAAAGGAAAAGCAGGGAGCAGACCGAGCAGGCACTCGGGAGGTCGGCCCTTGGCTTCCTTCCACCGTGTCTTTGTTTCCGTGTTAGCCGCCAGATCCAACACCTTGGCGGAGATCACGGGTCTCCCTCTTCCTTGCTCCCGACGTCAGTCCACTGTTTCTGCACCACACACCCTCCGCCCACGCCCCCCCACCCCTCCCCGAAAACACACACTGGGCTCCATCATGTGGCCCCTGACTATCTTGCTCATCTGCCTCCGACAACAGGAAGGTGTTACCTGCACACCCAATTCCCACCACCTTGGCCTTGCTTATTCTGTCCCCAATACCGAAGCACACTTCCCTCCCAACTTCTTCGCCCTCACCCACCTTTCTAGGCTAACTCCTGCTCATCTTTTAAGATTTAGCTTGTGCATTACCTCCTCCAGGAAGCCTTCCTGAATTAGGTGCCTTTCCTTCATGTTCCCTTCCTTCCCTCTCTCCTGGCCCTTACCACATGGAGATGTAACTGGAAAATGAGTGTTACTGAGATTGATGTGGGGAAGAGGAGGGAGAAGTAACTCCAGGATGTGAGGTACTGAGAGGGGTTCAGGGTAGACAGACCACAGTGAGTGCTGCAGGATAAGCATTGGGGTGTTGGGGATCCCCATAACTAATGGGGTGAGAGGGACCGCCAGGAATGCAGGGAAATGCAACCTAGGTTAAGCCCAGGTGCGTGACAGGTGGTGACTGAGAAACCGTGGAGCGGGGACTGGGGGAGGATGGACAGAGGCAGAGATAGGAGCTGACCTTGACCTGTCTCTGGAGGCCAAGGCATTTAACCTCCAGTGAGGGAGGCAGGGTCCCTGAGACATGCTACAGGCGATTTACAAAGCTCGGCTATTAAACTGTAAAAGGAACAGTGTGAATCCACATGCAATGAAGGGTGTGAGAAAGGTTTCCTGACACGGACAAGAGTAGGGTTACACAAAAGTAGGATTATTTTCTCTCTCCAGGAAAATGTCATTCTTTCCCTTTCTCCTTCACCCCAACATTCGCCATGGTCAGCCACTGAGAGGCCAGCACCCAATGCATTCCCACCTTGGAGCTCTTGGCCTCCTTCATCAGAGGTGCCCTCACCTTCCCATCCTGAGCCCCCATCTCCCTCCAATAGTCCTAAACACTCATTGATCCCCTTAAGCAGTTGGAGATAAAGGTCAGGGATATTCAGACATAAAACCTACACCATTAGGATGCTGAACAAATACTTTTGCACACATAAACATATGGCTAGCTTTCACACGTGTGCAGATTGAATGGTGATGGATCCAACAGGGACGTACGCAACATTACTGATTCATACAAGACGGATACAGCCAGGTAGACGTCCATGAAATTTTTTCAGCTTTAAAAAGGATCCTCATCTTCCAAAGGATGGAGCCCACAGGGCCAGAATGTAAGTAGTTCCTTATGGTAAGAATGGTTTGCTTCTCCGTGCCCTCCACGGGATGGAGCATGGAGCATGGAGCTTCACACCAACAAGCATTTGGCATGTGTTAGCTGAGTGACTCATTGAGCAAACATGGGCTCGGTTACCTTGAAATGATCAGTGTCACCTTGACTTTCCCAAGGAGGAAGTAACGTGGGAGCATAAGTAGTAATGAATGGCAAAGCCCTCGCAAAGTAGCTAATGCTCACCCTTCAGTAATGCAAGGCCTGGCCATGCTTATCTGTAGCCAAGGAGAGCAAAATGAGACACCAGAAAACTCTCGTGAGTTAAATCTCCCAACGGAAAAATGGGAGAATCTTGTTTCTTCTGAGTAAGCAACTTATGAATTGAGAGAAAAAGGATTTCCTCCAACAACCTTCATCCCAATACTGCTTTGCAATTGCTATCGTCTCAAAATATAACAAACACAGCCACAATGAGCCTCTCCGTTCTGATCCTGAGTATTCACAGCTGAGAGGTGAGGGGAGCATCAGGCTGTCCCCTGGGAAGGGAGAGGAGAGCAGTCCCTCTCCCCCTCTCCCAGGAGGACCTGGTTGAGCTGGAAGCGTGCATCACACTGGCTTTCCATACTGCTGGGCTCACAAAAATCACTGCTGTGCTAAGGATCACATCCTGTCATAGTCATAGAACCACTGAACTCTGAGCATGTCAGACCACAACCGGAGTAGTTTTGATTTCATGCACCATTTCTTAAGACCTACTAAGTGCCAGGTATTGAGTGGACTCTTTTACAGATAGTTCCTCATTTAATCCTCACAATCACCCTGTGAGCTGGTTACTTCAACCCCCATTTCCTATGAGGAGATGGAGCCAGGAGTGGTCAAGTCCCATGTCCAGGATGAGCAGTGAGTCAGTGGTGTGTTCCATTATGGGAGCTCCATTTGAAAGCATCCAAAGGCCAGAAACTGGGATAATGGTACAAAGAGCTGGGAATGCTGTCTGCCAACACCTGTAGAAGGCTTCTAGGGTGTTAGGACCAAACAGAACCTTTTGTAATTGAGGATGTTGAGGCCCAGGGAGGGAAAAAGACCTGTCCGCTGAAACATGGCAGCAAATACAGCGTGAGCTCTTAGCCATGGCCCTAGTACTTGTTCTAGCACAAGGAACCTCAATGGCAGACACAGAGCTCTCCACTGTGGGGTACAGGCCCAGGCAACAGAAGGTGGGGAGAAGTCTGTGATGGCCCGCCAGCACCCCAGAGAAGAATATATCACACCATTCTCCCCCAAAGCTACCCTCCCTCCTTCCACCACCCAAAGCCAAGAGATGGGACCACCGTGTCTTGGTTTTCCTAGGACTTTCCTGGTTTAGGCACTGAAAGCCAGGCATTTTCAGAATCCCATTGGCCCCAGGCAGAGTGGGATAGCTGGTCACCTAGACTATCTCCTCCTAAACCCTAGACTCTCCTGTCTAACCCCCCGTCTCAGCTGCCCTCATGATCACGGGGCCAGGCTTCATTAGACACAGCAGGGCTTTGGACCCCAGCCCACACCCTTGGGGTACTGCCCTGCCCCAGTCAATTCTAGAGAAAGAATGTCTGTTGTCACCAACGATTGCTCAACCCTGGCACCTTTCTGCTTTACCTGTGAGGGGGCAGCCCTCTGCCTCAGGCTCCCAGAGGGATATGGGACAGGGAGGGGCAGAAGTGGGGGAGAAAGATGTGATGACGGAAGGAGGGCAGGGAAGTTGATGAAACAGACAGGGAGCTGAGGTAGGGAAGAGGCAGGTGTGGAGGGAGAGAGAAAGAAGGAGAGATGGTGATATGGTCATATAAGTAAGGAACCACCAATCGCCATGCCAGCTGTGGTCCAGGTCTCAACGAATACCCACGGGATAGAGACACATGAGGCGATGGAACTACCTGGTTTCACGTCCCCGTTTTATGAAATTTGAGAAAACTGAGCCTGTGGGACTGGAAGGTAAAACCCTCTGTAGTAGGAGCCATGTCAAACTACATTTTGCACCCAAACCAGCACATTCATGGTATGTTGTGTGTGGCAGCCTCGTCGATGTTCATTAGTAAGGACGGTGACAATAGCGATAGTTATCTCTGGCAATCCAGTCCTCTTAAGCAGGTCTTTCCGAGTCACTGTCAACACACGGCTGGATAATTATCTTGGAAATTTGAGCAATATGACCATTATGGATCAGAAGGTGGCCCAATCCATTAGAAAACAGCAGGGCTGGCTGCACATGTGGGCAGCTGCCGGATGGGGTAATGGGAGGGCACCTCACTGAGCCCTACCCACCCCAACGCACATCTCTTCTACCAGCCCGAGATGATGCCATCCAGCTTGCTGTGCCCACCCTGAGAATTCCCACCAGGAGAGGTTATAACAAGGAACTCTGCTGGTGGGAACCCCCCAAGGCCATTTTCCCCTGCATCCAAGTTTTCAAGGAGTTTTTGATTAGTCTGAGAGTAGTAGGCATGAGAGCATCAGGTCAGCTGTTTGTCTCCTCGGAAGAGTGAGGGAGGCTTCCCTGGGGACCTTGGGCCTCCTGTCCACACCACCAGCCATGTGAGGTGTGGGAAGGGGAGGACAGTGATAGGAGCCGGGAGAGGAAGGGGCCTGGAGCAGGGGAGACTTCTCCAGGGGCAGGGAATGAAAGCAGGAGGAGCTAGAGAAAAACAGCAGGGCACAGCCTAGTGCTGAGAGGCAAAGCCCACAGTGGGCCTCTCCTAACACTGGCTCCTTGGGGCGGGGGTCATCATTAAGCATTCTCCCTTTGGAGGTCTCCTGTCTGACCCAGGGGAGAGGATCCTGTAGTCAAAGATTTCAACTGCCAAGGTCTGACATGTCTTTGGGTCAGGAGAGGCCCCCATTATGAACGCCTTGGTGGGAAGCAGAATCCTACCTCCCGCTCCCATCCCTGGCAGAGAGCTCACGGGCCCAGGCCCAGCCGGCTGGGCGCGGCTGCCAGTACTTTGGATCTTAAGTGAAAGGCAGCCAGCAGCAGCAGTTCGTGTCTCTTATTTGCAACTATGAACTTCAAATGACATGACTATGTTTGGGATACCTGAATACCAGAGTCCTGTTAGAGATTCACATTGGCTATTACACACACACACACACACACACACACACACACACACCCCTCTGAGAAAGCCACAGCACCTTTCTAACTTTGTTTAACTCTGAATTCCCTAACCTTGCTTAATCTTTCTACTTTGCCTACACCTTTCAATATCTGCAGCACTGGTGTGACGAGGACCCTGCATGGAACACTGGTGTGGAGCTTTCCAGTCATGGCATCCACAGAGCAATGCCATGTTCCTTTCCAGTCCATGTTCCTCCACACAGAGCAATGCCATGTTCTTGACACACAGGAGTAGGAGGCTGCTGGCCGCTCAGCTGATAGGAGGACTCAGGGGGTCACTTTCTGAGACGGAGCAAATCAAAGCCACTGGTTGGAGATCTTTGAGACTGAGGACCGAGCCCCGAGCCCTCTGGGATGGGAGCCTAGAGGCCTGCCTCCTGCCCTGGCCCTGGCTCCAACCTGCCTCCCCGAGGTCACAGGGAGCTGTGGCCTGGCCTGGGTGTCTGTGCTCTCAGCTGAGCCTCTTCCACCGCACTGCTCCCTGTCCAGAGCTCTTGGAGATGTGGTCTTATCTGAGGACGCCTGTTTTCTGTCACCACATGAAGAGGGCAGGGTGGGCAGCCCATCTACCAAGCCACCGTCCCAGGGTCGGGGCTTGCCAGCTCTTTCCTCTGCCCCCCCCTCTTCCTGCAACCCGTGCCTGGATCCAGCCCCACCAGGCAGCCCATGGAAGCTTCCTGTGTCAGGCAGCCCTGCCTTTGGAGGTCCCCTGTCTCCAGCATGCAGTGTCTTCTCTCTTCATCTGCCAGCCAAGTATCATCTCCCAGCCAGCTGAACTCTTAGCTTCCTTGCTATACATTTTCTGATGCCCCACAATCTTTGCAGGGCATCCCTGGGCCTGGCCTAGTGCCCACCCGGGCTCTGCCAGCCATGATTTTCGGCCCTGGAGTTCTCTGTCTGCCCACAGCCTGCTTCATCCAGACTCTCGATCACATCTGGCCAACATCACATGCTTATTTCATAGGGTCCACACACCCCATTGATGTGGGTGCTGCCAAGCCCTTTGGGGGCAGAGGTGAGGGTGACATGCTCCTCACAAGAATAACAATTGTAACTGGGCTTTGATTTAAAGCATAAGCTATGGTTAATGCTAAACAAGAGGCCATCATCTCTGTGAGGCCATCTCTGTGGATGATGGCATTAAGTGTGCAAACCCAAGCATAAAGGAAGCAGCCACAAAATGATAGATACCAGTGGGGCCTGGATATAAATGCAGGGAGTCAGCAACCACTGTGAGGCCTCCCAACTCTCCCCTCTACTTAGAGGCAGAGTCCATTTACAGCTCCCCCTTCCCTGTTCCCAAGACCCTGCACAGCGAGGTTGCTGGCTGGAGAGAGAGAGGCAGGACTTGTTTACATGGTCATGGAAAGGTACTTCTCTTTGAGCCCTCACTATGTTGCCATTTGGAACAGAGAAAGGAGGCTTGGGTTTAAGGGCCAGCTCTCTTCCCTGCCAAAATGCATGACTTGGGAATGGTGGTTAGCCTCCTCGAGTCAGGGCTTCCCTATGTAAACAAAGTAGTTGGACTTTACCTACGGTCTCTTCATGGTTTTAGGATATACAAGCCTATGACAAGAAAATTGGCAGCGGAGGAACCAGGTATGGGGCCCTGGGGAAGTTGTTCTACTTCTCTGGGTCTCAATTCTTATTTGTAAAATGAAAGGTATGATGGTTAATTTTATGTGACAACCTGGGTAGGCCATGATTTCTAGATATTTATTCTAGCATTAATCTAAATGTATCTGTAAAGGTATTTTTTAGATGAGATTAACATTTACATCTGTAAACTTTGAGTAAAGCAAATTATATTACTTGATATAGGTGGGCTTCAATCAGTTGAAGGTTCTAAGAGAAAAGACTGAGATCCCCAGAGGAACAGAGAATTTTGACTCATGACTGCCTTTGGATTCAAACTGCAATATCAACTTTTCCCTGGATCTCCAGCCTGCTGGTCTACCTGCCAATTTTGCTTTTGCACTTGCCAGCCTTCACAATCATCAGGGCCAATTCCTTAAAATAAATCTCTCTCTATGTGTATACACACACACACACACACACACACACACACACCCTATTGGTTCTCTTCTCTGGAGAACCTTGACTAATGCAAAGTATTTAGATGAAGGAGAGTCCTCAGTATTAATCCAGACTGCATATCAGAATCAAATCACTGAAGGAGCTGTTAAAACCACCAGTGTCTAGACCCCGACCCAGACTTCCATCAGCATTTTAAACTCCCCAGGGCCTCCCATATGCAGCTAAAGCTGAGAACCATTGTTGAGTCACTTTGGAACTTGTTAAAAAAGCATATTCCCCAGACTCCACTCAGGACCTACAAATCAGCCCTTCTGGGGTGGCTCCTGTCATCTTCAAATTTAACCACCTCCCCAGCACATGGGTCAGATGCTCTCTAAAGTTTGAGAGCCCTGGACATGTGGTGCCTCTCAGAGCCTGCTCCGCTTTGACAACCGACCATTCTGTGGTCCAAGTTCCAGGGCTGGAACACATAGCTCCTCCCAAGTGAAGGCCAAGGACATCATAGCGGAAGGAGCCAACAGGGCACCATGATTTGAAAAGGAGACAAATTCTGTATCTTTCCCTCCCTCACCAACGGCACATGTCACCCACCAGGAAGGTCACCTGCACCCCTGAGGGCACACACAGCATCCCACTCACCTCTGGATCCCCAGCTCCAGTGCAGGCACAGCACAGAGAGGTGCTCAGACATTTGTGTTGCTTCACTGAATAAATGAGCACATTGTCTTACCACCACTGGCTCATCCCTGCCCAGGTGTTTCTGTGGGAGGCATGCCTCTCCCCTTTCCCAATTCCCTGCTGTCATCTGAAAAGGCCTGTCCCTTCCTTGTTGTCTCAGCTCATAACCATTCTTCAGGGTCCAGCTTATACCCCTTCCCTTCAAAAGATCTTTCTGAGTCTTCTCTCTCCCACCACTGCATCTGACGGGACTCACAGGCAGGCCTGAGAGCTGCCACCCAGCACTCTGCCAGTTTTGTCCATTGCCTTTCTCTTGGTTGTACCCTGATCCTGAGCAGCTCAAGGACAGGCCACCCTCCAGGGTCTGCCCAGGGCTGGCCCACAACAGGCAGCTGTGAGAACTTGTGGCACATGCCAAAGAAATCCCTACTTTGTGGTCAACAGAGGCCCAAGGAAGCCAGTGGGCCACTCTAACCTCTCCCACCATTGCACCCTCCATCTGAGGTGCCTCTGTTACTAGGAACAAGGCTGTACACACATTATCTCAGACCCTGTTCCTTCAAATCCAGGCCTATGCTCTAGACTATAGGACCTCCGCATTGCCCTGTGAGCAAAGCAGAAAAAGGATGTGGATTGTCCCCGAGAAAGGCAGGAATGCAGGGCAGGATTTGAGCCACTATGGGAGATTAGAAAGAAGATCTGATCAAGGCGAGGGAGGGAGTCCGTGGCTGAGTAATCCTTCAGGGTAGTCAGGTCTGGCCCCCGGACAGGGAGGAGAGGGAAGTGACATGCCGGGCACTCTTCTAGGCCCTTGATACACATTCCCTGGATGAAGGTCCTGGAATCACTACCCCATTTCATAGGTGAGGCAACTGAGGCTCATGGAGATGAATCAACCTGCCCAAGGCGTCCGCACTCCTGTGTTACCCAAACCCAGGGCTGTATGACTTCAAAGGGGCACCCAGTGAATGTCAAGGAGGTAGATGGGGACTCATTCCTTCACCCACTCAACAAATAATGCTCAACAGGTACGATGTGCCAGCTACCGCCAGGCATGGGTAAGTTAACACAAGTCTACAATGAGTTTCCTGTCTAGTGAATGAAGGATGAAATACTTTTAGTCCCTCGAGTTCTGGAAGGTAACAACTGGGCCTGCCTGCCTGGTTCCAGAATTATCCCCACCAGGACCTGGCACATGAACCTCCGGCTGCAGAGAAGTACCTGGTCTCCAGCTGTGAAAACCAGGAAGACACTCTCAAGAGGTGGTGTCATCCGAGAAAAGAATTAGTGTTATCTTGCTGGTCAAGGTCCAGAAGTAGCAGGAGGAAGGAGGGAGAAGGCTGCCCCGCTATCCCAGTGGGTGCCAGTCAAGAGCCCCAGCAGAGCTGGAAAGGACCTGTCTCATCTCAGTGTGGGGGCCACACCTCCCACCACACAACATTCTCCTGGAGAAGGGAAACCCCCATCCTGAACCAGCACCCAGAGGTCAGAGATCTCCTCTGAGTCATACTTTGCATTCATACACCCCATTTCTCCCTTAAAAGTCTGCACCCAGCTAGAAGCCCAGAGCAGCCAAGAGGGACAGGCACCTGTGCATTTTAGGAGGATGGGGTGCGAACATGCCAACATGATAGCTTTGGGACAGGAAGAGTCTAGAGACCCAGAACCCCTCCCACCCCCCCACCCCATTCTCCTCTTTCCTGATGTTTCTGTGCGATTTTTTCTTTATCTTCCTCTGAGCCTAGGCTCCCCTCTTTCCCATCCTACCTCAGAGCCCAGCCTAGTGAACCCCAAATTCCCATCACATTATACATTGAGATTTCTGGTTCAGAAAATATGCACATATCACTTTGTGTTGTAGCTACTTTTCCCCAGGAGGGTCATGTCATCTTTCATGCTTGCAGCACTGTGGCTGGTGCATAGCAGGTTCTTAATACATGCATGATAAATGAATGAAAACTTCACAGGAGCTGTAGATTTTTCAGATATTTCAAATGCAATAAAACACACTTTACACAAAACCACAGCATGAACTATTTAGCAGGTCCAGAGAACACAGCAGCTTAACCAGGGGTCCTTGTTATGAACATAAATGATGAGCTTAGATTCTCTGAAAAACTCCTCCTTTGGTGTACTTTTGAGTAAAGAATCATGGATGGCTCAACAATAACCAAAAAAAACCCCCCCACAAACCACCCAATTCAAACATGGGCAAAGGACTTGAATGGACATTTCTCTAGATCAAATGACCAACATGGAAAAGATGCTCAATATTTTGTTCAGTATCAATAATTATTAGGAAAATGCAAATCAAAACCACAATCAGATTCAGATACTACCTTCTACCCTTAGGATGGCTACTATCAATGAAAAACAAAACTAACAGAAAATAATGAGTGCTGGTGAGGATGTGGAGAAATTGGAACTCTTGCGCATTGCTGATTGGAATGTAATATGCTACAGCCACTATGGAAAATAGTACTGTGTTTCTTCAAAAAATTAAACAGAGAATTGTCATATGATTCAGCAACCCTACTTCTGGGTATGTAGCCAAAAGAATTGAAAGCAATAACTCAACAGATATTTGTTCATATTCACAACAGCCAAAAGGTGGACACAATCCAAAACCTACCAACAAATGAGTTGAGAAATAAAATGGTATATCGATACAATAAAATATTATTCAACCTCAAAAAGGAATGAAGTTCCTTCAAAACATTATGCTAAGTGAAATAAGCCAGTGACAAAAGGGCAGATATTATATAAGTCCACATATATGAGGTACTAGAATAGTCCAATTCAGAGACAGAAGGTAGGATGGTTGCCAGGGTAGGGGGAGAGGAATAGTGGGCAGTCTTGTTTAATGGGCATAGAGTTCAGTTTGGGATGGTGAAGCAATTCTGGAGATGAATAGTGATGATGGTTGCACAACAATTCAATGTACGTAAGCCGCTGAATTACACACCTAAGTGGTGAAATGTATATTATGCATATTTTACAGTGAATGAATGAATGAAGCATGGATGCCCCTTTGAGGGGCATGAGGAAGGCACTAGATTTCTGGAATCAGATAGCCATACTCTTTAGAGCCTGCGGTGTGAGATCGGGTGACACTTCTCTGAATTTCAAGTCCCTCATCTGTAAAATGGGGTAAGAAGACAAAACAGGAGGGGAATGCCCATGTTACAAAACAGATCCCAGGACGGAGTGAGATGATAGATGTGAACCTGTAACCCAGGGCCCGGAGCAGTGAACTCTCCCCGACCTGCCCCTTCCTCCCTTCTCCCCACACAGGGCCCGGCAACTGTCTCAGCTGACCAGGTTTACCTTTGGCACCAACCCCAGCTCACCTTTCCCAGCGAGTTGCAGCCTTCCCATGTCCCAGTCCCCAAGGGCAGCGCCAGCTTCCCAGGACTCGGTGGGCAGAGGCAGGGGCCAGCAGGCAAAGCTACCAGTACCTCCCCAGGGTGCTTGCGACAAGCAAACAAGCCCGGACTGAAATGGGAAAGGTAGAATTGCACTCTGTGGGAAGTTTGTGGCGGATGTATTTTTAGGATGGGAGCAGGAGGGAGGTATTTTTAGGATGGGGTACTCTTGCCACGACTCCTCAAATCCCACTTCACCCGTAACGACCTCCTCTGTGGGGCAGGGAGGAGAGGGGGCACCCAGGAGCTTCACTGGATGGGTGAGGCAGCTGGCACCCTCTGCAGAGGAGGAAGCCACCCTATGCTTTGTCCAGGAGCTGGGACCCCAGGTGTCTGACCCTTCCCAGTGCCCTTCTGGCCTCCCTTCCCGAGCCACCTCCCTTTTGGGAATGGAGCCTGGGGTTCCCTCCCCTCTGCGCAGCCACATCCCCATGCTCCCTTCAGGATGACCCGAAAGGGAAGTTTATAAGAGGAAAAGGAATGAAAAGGATCCTATTTAACAGCACATACTGGGCGAGGGAACTTCCTGACAGGAAACGCTGTGGAAACCGGGCCCCATTTGGCCATGGAAAACTGGTTTGGCTCAGAACTAGCCAGAGTGGACAGGAGACCTCGGGCAGCTGTATGTCTCAATTAAACCGGACTTGTCAGAGTTCACTTTCTTTCTTGTCCCCTCGAAGCAAACAGACACTATAATAATCTGCACACCACAGGGGGAGAAAGGTACCATATATTTTTTTTAATCCAGGAAAAAAAAAAAAACCCACCCTAATTTAGGTCGCAGAGACATAAAGGCCTACTGGTTCCGAGGCAAATCAACAGCAGATGTAGGCAGCTGAGCGGAGCCAGGCTGAGCAGGGCGGCTGCCACTGGCCACCAGCTTGAGTCACCGGGAGGGGAGGGAGGGCGGTGGAGGGGAGGGGTGGTTCTCTTTATTCTGGGGCAGGGGAGTGGGGTGCAGGAAACAATGGAATAGAGGCGTCCTTGGGGCGGGGACAGACACAGTGCTGCAGGCAGGTACGGGCAGGTTCCCAGCAGACGGCTCTTGTGGGCCAAAGAATTCAAACAGGCCATGAATCTGAGCAGAGACAAGGCCTCTCCTCCCCTCCCACCAACAAGACCTGGCAATTCCCTTTTGCAGGGCTAAGTCTGACTGTGGCTGGCTGGCCAGCCGGTCCCGTCCCGATCCCCCACCCACTCCTGTGAAGAGCCAGGCCCTCCTGCTGCTGGTGTGGGTGGTTCAGGCCCTGCCCGGGCTCCTGTGTGCTCAGCACCCCAGTCCTGGGTTGTGTTCTATCCTCTCTCCTCAGTTCTCCCTTTTCTCTCTCCACCCTACTGTAAACTCCCGCCCCGCCTCGCAGGCCCCCTAGGGGCCTGGTGATACAGTCGGCTGGGACGCGTGTTCTCGGGAACAGGGACCTCCCTGTCTTGGTGGCTGTCTAGCCCTCCAGCAGCAGGCCTGGCACAAAGTAGGGGCTCAGCAAGTGACTGTCAGATGAATGGATGAGTACCACTGAGCACCAAGGGTCCGCCCCCTCCCCCCCTGAGAGCATAGCGGCTTAGAACCGTGGTTGGCAAACTGCGGCTCTTTGGCCCCTTGAGTGTGGCTCTGCCACAAAATACCACGGCCTGGGTGAGTCTATTTTGAAGAAGTGGCGTTACAAGAAGTTTAAGTTTAAAAAACTTGGCTCTCAAAAGCAATTTCAATCGTTGTACTGCTGATATTTGGCTCTGTTGACTAAGGAGTTTGCCGATCACTGGCTTAGACCATTCCTACATCCCTGTGTGGAGAACCACACACGGAAGCTGCTCAGTGGCATGTTTCTTGTATAAGGAGGAGGGTTTCCATGATATCCTCAGGTCAGTTAGAGAGGGAACTCGGTCTGGGACAGAGTGACCCAGTTTCCCCAACCCCCACAAACCTTCCAGTAATAGAATGAAGAGACGAGTAAGAGCCTACTCTCCAAGGTGCTCTGTATGACCCAACACAGAATCAAAGCCTGGGAGAGACAGAGGGGAAATAGCAGGGTCAAGGTCACCTGGCTCATCAAAGGAACTGGAACCTAGGTCTCCTGCTGTCCAAAGTCCTTCCCATTTAGTGATGTTTTTGTGATGGGTCACAGATTTATTATCATACTGGCGCTTACTTTTTTTCCAATTCTCAATTTTTCCTTGACCCCTTTGACCCCTCGGAGTTAATTTAATCACATCTTTGCCAGCATCAAAATAGGTCATCTATCAAAGGGCCCGGAGCAGAGGGAGGTGGCACGAGGTACAAGAAGAGAAGAGAAAGGGGTGTTTTACAATTTCCCAGCACACAGGCCTCTCCGCTGTGTACTTCCTCAAGCACTGCTTCTCCCAGCCCACAGCATGCAGGCATTGTCACTGCGAAACTTGTATTCGAGTTTCACCAGCGTGCGTCCGCCGCCGGAGATCCCATTGCTAAACAGCCACTCCGTGGACCTTCAGTTTCTACCTAGTCCTTCCCTCCCCGCCCACATGCCCACCTGTTCTATGGGACCCTTTGCTTTTCGTCGAAGCTCCTTGCATTCTTGCCTGGGGTGGGGTGATGATGTGGGACGGCTTCTAACCCCGTGCCCTGAGACAACAGCAGGAAGCAAGGTGGAAGTGGCCAGAGAGGAGGCACTGCCTGAACCTCCAGGGGCCCTGCTCGGTGCCTGGAATCCCAGGAAGCCCAGAGCAGCCCTTCTTCCCCTGCTGTGGGCTTGGCTGAGGTCATCGGCTCAATGACGATTGCATAATCTGAGTTGATTTATTTCACCTCCCGCCTCCCCACTCCCAGAATGGGATCTGAGGGCTTCACCTGCAGTTTCCGGGAGATCAAGAGGCCCAGGCCTGCTTCCAGAGGGGGAGGGACAGACCGAACACATAATCCATCTACATGCACCTAAGGCAGTGCACTGCCTGGCACCAGACCTGGGTGCTAAGGGAATGTTTGCTCCGTCGTCCTCCCTCCCTTAACTCCTTCCTCCCCAGGGCAGGTTCAGGCAAATTCGACAAATACCAGCTGAGCCCCGTCTGTGCAGCAGATGGCCCTGGGAGGTGCTGCAACAATGAAAAGCGAACGGCCTCCTCGAGGAGGGTGGGAACTGGTCCTCTCCAAAGATACCACGGAGTTTCTCTTCTTAGCTAGGGTGCTTTCCTTGAAATGCATGAACAACGAAAGCTGCAATTATGATTCTTCTTGATGCAAATATTCAAGAAGGGGACTAGAAACCTCACCTGCAAGGAAAATGAGACCTCAGGGGGCCAGCTCTCAAGCCCACGCCAGCTAACCAGCCACACGTCTGGTGAGGCTTCATCTGCCCCCTGCCCGCATAGTGCGACTGGCCCCACGAACACACACAGCACAGCTGTCATGACCCAGAGCCCACACCTAACAAGTCCGAAATAGCCTGTGAAGGGAGGCAGTTCTGTAGCAGCTGTAAAGGCTGTGACTTTGCTCCTTCTAAGGGATTTTTTCCCAGGCCCTCCTCTCATTCTCTTCTCTCAATCCCTGTCCTCACATTTCAGCAGAAGGCCTCCAGTTCAACAGGTGTCCAGCATCAAGCTCAGGTCAGACTTCCCCTGAGCCGTCCACCATGGAAGCCTCCGGCCACGGGTGGCCACGGAGTACAGGAAATTCAGCTCGTCAAAAGAAGGTGAGCTGTGAGGGTAAAGTACACACCGGATTTTGAAGACAGTACAAAAACGATGTTAAATAGAACATTAATCATTTTATATGCATTACATAATAAAATGACAATTTGGGATATATTGAATTAACTAAAATGCATCACTAAGATTAATGTCACCTATTTCTCATTCTCTTTTAAAAAATATATTTTAAAATGTTTTTATTAATTTTAGAGAGAGAGGAAGGGAGGGGAGAGGAAAACATCTATGGGCTAGCTGCCTCCTGCACGCCCCCTACTGGGGATTGAGCCTACAACCAGGGCATGTGCCCTGACCTGGAATCCAATGGGGGACCTCTAGGTGCACAGGACGCCACTCAACCAACTAAGCCACACCAGCCAGGGCTTTCTTTCTTTTTTTAAAATGTGACCACGAGGAAAATTTTGACGTGAATACCAGGTGTACCGGTTAATAATGTGGATTTTTTTCACTAGATGGAGTTACACATATGTTGATATATATGCGATTTGATATGTATGCTATTTTGTTGTATTGACAACAAGCTTTAAAACTTCATATGTCAAATTTGCCAAAGGTGTTAACATCATAGATATTTTTACGCTTAAAAACGTCAAATTTCGTGCCAAAAAAAGAGCATTTACGGGAAGTTATAATTCATTACTTCATTTTGAAGAGAAGTGCTGCTGAATACTTCGGAAAGCTTATGGTGAACATGCTCCATCTCAAGATACTTGTGAACACTGGTTTAAACGCTTTAAAAGTGATGATTTCGATGTGAAAGACAAAGAATGTCCAGGTCAACCGAAAAAGTTTGAAGACCAACAATTACAAGCATTATTGGATGAAGATGCATGTCAAACTCAAAAACAACTTGCAGAAAGATTAAACCTTGCTCAGCAAACAATTTCTGATCATTTACAAGCAATGGGAAAGATTTCAAAGGAAGGAAAATGGGTGCCACTTCAACTGAACAAAAGACAAATGGAAAACTGAAAAGTCATCAGTAAAATGTTGCTTCAATGGCACAAAAGAAAGTCTTTTTTGCATCGAATTGTGACTGGCGATGAAAAGTGGATTTTGAGAATCCCAAACGCACATAATCACGGGTTGATCCAGGTCAAACATCAACATCAATTGCAAGGCCAAATGGCTTCGGAAAGAAGACAATGCTCTGCGTTTGGTGGGATCAGGAAGGTGTGGTGTATGATGAGCTTCTAAAACCAGGTGAAACTGTTAATACTGATCGCTACCGACAACAAAAAATCAATTTGAACCACGCTTTGATCGTGAAACGACCAGAATGGGCCAGAAGACACAGCAAAGTAATTTTGCTTCATAATAACGCACCATCACACACTTCAAAACCAGTTAAAGACACGTTAAAAAATCTTGCCTGGGAAGTATTAACCCACCCGCCGTATTCACCAGACCTTGCTCCTTCAGATTACCACTTGTTCCGATCGATGGCACACGCACTTTCTGAGCAGCACTTCCTAACGTACGAAAAAGTGGAAAATTGGGTTTCTGAATGGTTTGCCTCAAAACAAGAAAAGTTCTATTGGGACGGTCTCCACAAATTACCTGAAAGATGGGGAAATGTGTAGCTAGTGATGGACATTTCTTTGAATAAACACTTTTGATGTTTCTCTTGAAATTATGTTTTCTTTGATTACAAAATCCACATTATTAACTGGGACACCTAGTATGTGGCTTGCATGATATTTCTGTAGGACAGTCCTGGTCTATACTCTAGTGATGCCTAGAGAAGAAACCCAGCCCTCTCCCTTCAAGCATCACGATGGTTTGGGGCCAGGGGCATTCCAAGTGAGTTGCAATTGAAGCAGTTCCCACAAAGCATTTATTTCCCACATGTTTATGCACCATCCCCTTTTGCTACCTGCTTGGAGAAGATTCTCAAACACTGAGCCTTGTGACAGGGCAACAGCGTGTGAGTACGTTTGGACCAGGAGATGGGATCTGATCCAGCATTTTCTCCACAGGTGAGACTGCACGTAAAACCCTTCCACAATGGTCTCCATGTGCAACCAAATTGTAAGTCATGCTGGTTTTCTCAACACGCCTTGGTTCCTAGCAAGCATGTTCCTATCTGCAGGGACCCAAGATGGAACAGAGCTGTCACTCAGGCCCTCCGCAGACAACCAGCAATCTCAGAGAAATGGCTGAGAAGGGAGACGGGCAAACAGGCCCAGCTCTCCACCTTCTTCTCGGGATGTTTGCTTGTGTGGAGGTATTGGTTAGGGGAGTTGTATTCTGAGACTAGACATATGGAAAGGAAGAAAAGGTAAAAATAAATTGCATACTCTTGGTCCTTTCCATGTGCTGGGCATGGGTTTTATTTTATTTTATTAATTGATTTTTTTTAAATATTTTTTTATTGATTTCAGAGAGCAAGGGAGAGGGAGAGAGAGATAAAAACACATCAATGATGAGAGAGAATCATTGATTGGCTGCCTCCTGCACGTCCCACACTAGGATCGAGCCCACAACCCGGGCATGTACCCTGACTGGGAACTGAACTGTGACACTCAACCACTGAACCACACCGGCCGGGCTGGGCATGGGTTTTATATAATCTCAATCCTCACCATTAACCCTGTTGGGTGAGTGTGGGCCCATTTTATAGATGGGAAAACTGAAACTCAGGGGATTCAGTGACTCTCCCAGGGCCTAGTGCAGGTTGCTTCTGACTTTCTCCTACAGAAATTGCTTGGGGGTTGGGAGCAAATGAAGCCTGGCCTAGAAATCAGGCCACATGTCCCAGAGTCAAATTTCAGACTTTGGGTGACCTTGGACAAGAGGCTTTCCTTCCCTGGACCTCAATTTTCTTAAAATGAAAATGTACGCATTGGTATATAAGACCAGTCTTTACTATAACCCACTATACCATTTTCATGACTAGGATGTTAAACCAAAGAAAAGCTTGCACATGATGTTGATTGAACAACATCACTTTAACTACATATGATGCATGCTGGTATTTTCTATTCTATTATACTAGAGGCCCGGTGCACAAAATTCATGCATGGGTAGGGTCCCTAGGCCTGGCCAGCAATCAGGGCCGATCGGGGCCTTCCGGCTGCCAGCTGGGGCCTTCCTTCGTTCCATGCCACCCCCTGGTGGTCGGCGTACATCATAGTGAGCAAGTGAACTCCTGGTCTCCTGGTTGAACTCCCCAGGGGACAATTTGCATATTGGGCTTTTATATATATAGATGTACATAAAGCTGGTGGATTTGAAACCCACTAGATTGATCAAATGACCCGTAATAAATTGCCACCTCCAGTTTGAAAAACACTGCTCTAAAGGGTCTCTCCAGAACTAACATCCCGACGGGCTATGACTGACGCCAAACAAAATCTGTAAGCTCCTTGGTCTCAGACCAGCGTTTGGCCCTTCTTAGCATTCCTCTGCCCCATCCTCTCTCACTGTCTCCCCTGCCCATCGAGTGCCACCTGCCCGCCCCTCCTGGCACAGACAGCCAAGGGCTCACTGAAATTCTGCACAAAATACTGCCTCGAACCCATCAGCAGATCCCCGTTTCTTTAGGCCCTTTGCAGGGACACGGAAATCTCTCTATTATAAAGAAATGCGTCTCTGTAATAGAGTTTGTTGTAATGGGGCTTTACGGCCCCATCTGGCAGCAAAGTACATTTCAGAGCCCCGAAAAAGATGAAATTGAAGAAGTTCTCCTGACTGTAAACGGTGCCAGTCTAAGGAAACCCCTTTGTGCCACCTGATTATCAGGTAATAAAGAGCCTTATTTTAGCAACCCCTGTCAGGATCTTACATTTCCTCCTAGCTTGTCCCTGGAGAAGGAAACGCCCCCAGACACGCCTTCATCCACATGGTGAATGGGGAATCGTGTTGGCTGAGGCAGACCCACAGACATGGCTGAGATGTCTCTCTGGGTTATTGCAGGGACAGCCTCAACCCCTCCCTGCCAAGCGCCTAAGGAAGGTCTCTACTCCTTAGTGTTCTGGAAGCTTCTGTTGGCATGACATCTCCTCTACACCCATGTTCTTTGTCCATTACCCCCAGGAAGTCCCACTGTGCTGAAGTGCAGCTTTGGGAGGCAAGAAGTGGGCACATACCCAGCCCCAGAGCAGTTGAGGAGGGTAAAGAGAGGTGTTGGGGGCCGGCACAAGCCCAGCTGAGGCTCAGCTTTCAGAAGGCAGAGACTGGGGCTGGCAGCCTGGAGCAGAGGTCATGGGGCAAACAGGGAATGAGGCGCCCTCCCCACGCTGGCATTTTAGTGACCCTCCACCTACTGCCCTGTGTTTCACCTCACACTTTTATTTCCCTTGTTGCATTGGGAGTGGTTCCGTCTTTGGTGTTAACTCCTAGGAGTGGTTGCAGATGGCTCCTGGCTGGCCTGCCTCCCTCACTGCTCCTGTGCCCCTCAGGTTGACTCCGGTGGGGACACAACCGCAGCACTTCACTGGGGTGCCCCTCATATGCCCGGACACCACAACAGGCTGGGAGCTGTGACGGTCCCCTCAACACGATCCCCACCCCAGGTCTCCCAGACTCAGACCCAGCATGGTTAAATTAGGCTTCCCGAACACTCTCAGCTGTGCTGAGCCCTCCCACACGCTTCTTGGGCTCCTTATGTGCATCAGGACCTGAAAAGTATGTATTGGTGGCACCTGGCAGGGTACAGGCAGAAATGGTGGCTGCTGGTGTGGGGTTTTATATCTGGGGGCCAGGAAGTGCCTCTGTCACCCTAACCCCTTTCCTACTGGCCTCCAACCTCCCTGGCAGGCTGATGCCTGATTCCACAATCACACCTTCCTTCCTTTGGGACAAGCCCAACCTAGACTTTAGCCCATATTAAAATGCCCATCCCTGGGAGTGGTGTCTTTAAATTCTTATCAGTCATTCACATCTTAGAATGAATGAGTTCATTCAAATCAACTCAGCTGAACTCTGTGTCTGGGCCTCCGCTGGGTCTCAAAGGGGGTGACAAAAGCTGGTTTCAGGGGTGCTGTCCTCTGACCCCCACCCCCTGCTCCTGGGAGCAATACAGGACCCAGGACCAATGATTGACAGAACCCAAAGGATACATTTCCCAGATTTTTCTTATTTCTTAATGAGTTTCTTTTGCCTTCTTTCCCTGATCTACTTCACCTTTTTTTAATTATTATTTAAAGCTACCATTCACTTTTCAAAAAGCCCCAAAGCAGCAGATTTACATAAACATGTCAATAAATGAATGTGTGATCAGCACCAGCACTAACACCCTCCTCAACAACGTTTTACTCTGAACATCTACCTTCCACCAAATGAAACTCCAGCCATGCATAGGCCACGGTCTAACAGGGCGAGAAAACCCATGCCCAGAAAAACAAGCAAGGTCTCCATAGCCTGCCGTTACCTTGGGCTCCATCAAGTGACGGTAGTCTGAAATTGGCCCTACAGGAGCTCAAAGGAGGGACTCATTGCTCTGAGGCTGGGCTGCCAGAGAAAAGGGGCCTTGAGGGATGAACAACATTAGAGATAGGTAAGTTTTAGGCAGAGAGGGGCCTGGGCAGATGACCTAACAAAAACCTTAAACGAACCAAAGCAAAATCTGTATAAACAAAGGAACAAAGAAATGAATACAGATGTGTGTAGTGTATCAGGTGGTTCCATCTTGGTTGGTGGGATGGATTGATAGAAACTGTGGATGTGAACTTGGCAATGGATAGGAGGTCAAATTATGGAGTTTCTTCAATGCCAGACTAAGGAATATGACCTTAATTTTATCGGCAATGGGGAATTTTGTGTTTGAAAACACAATTCACCTCGTGGTACTGTGACTAAAACCTCCTGGTTTACTAATCAGAGAGGGAAGAAAAGTGTTCAAAAAGACTAAAGTCCTAAACCCATTATTCCCATTAATTAGAAACATCTGGGTTGCTGGTAGTCGTGTTTTGTCCTAAAGCTAAATAGTTGTTTTCCACCCTTGGAAGCTTTTTAAAAAATGCTTCCATCCAGCTACTCCAGCCTAATGAAGCAGACTCTCTGGGGTAGAGCCAGGCCTGGGTAGAGTTTAGAAGCTCCCCAGGTACATGGCGTGGGCAGAGATCTGCCATCCTAGAAGGGCTGAGATCCGCCACCCCTAACGCTGGAAGGTAAGCGCTCCTCTCGTCCCAAGACTGTCAGGATGGTCTGATGATTGAGAACGGGGCGCAGGCAGAAGGGGCTCGGCCAGTAGCCCATCAGTGAGGTGGGCAGCCCCCAGCCCTTCCCCACCTTGGCCAAGGCTGGCACTCAGGAAGGTTTACATGGGTGGGACGCAGGCATGGAAAGTGACAGGAAAACACCCACGTCCAGAGACAGCATGCGCTTTTTCCTATGAGCCCCCGGATTTTCTCAGGTCATAAAAGGGGAAGGCCAGGCGGCACATACACGTGCGTCTGTGTGCTGACGTAGGGAGCACAAGTGCTCAGGACGGGGGCGAGGAAATGTGCTCAACAGCCCGAACTCCACCAGCTGGCTGGCTGGCGACCGGGAACCGCTTTCTCTGTACTGTTTGGCTATCCAGCCTAATCCTGGGGCTTGAATTTCTATCAAAGGGAGTTCTTGCCATGGAACCAAAAAGTCATTTGCAATGACACCTACGGAGTTCTAGGTGCCATTCTGCCCTTTTCTGAACAATCATCGTCCCCAGGTGAGCAACACTGAACTGGTCTTATAGACAAACAAGGCGAAAGAATGAACCATGTTCTCTCTGTTACTGCCCCCGGGTGGGCTGAGCATGCTCAGTGCAGGACACCAAAAAAGAAAGAAGAGCCCTGGTCGGTGTGGCTCGGTTTGTTGAGCGTCATACCACACAAGAGTCGCAGGTTTGATTCGCTGTCAGGGCAGATGCCCAGGTACAGGGTTGATCTCCAATTGGGGTGCATAGGAGAGGCAACTGATCGATGTTTCTCTCTCTCCCTCCCTTCATCTCTCTAAGACATATTAAGAGAGAGAGAGAGAGAGAGAGAGAGAGAGAGAGAGAGAGAGAGAGAGAGAAGCAGAGGATGGAAGATGAGCACTAGGGGAAGTGAGGGGAGAGGAGAGAGGCTGGGATTATGAATGCTCAGCATGACTGAGGCCTGTCTTTCGAGTCTTTGCTCTCTTTGGTCCCCTCCCAAAGCCGTTGATTCCAGAAAGATTGGCCAACCAGGCCACTTGCAAGCAGGATGAATGCTTCCTGCTCCCCAACCCAGGCCAGACAGATATGCCCTCACCTCTCTGCAGTCTGAATCAGGCCCTCTCACCTTCTCACCATGTCTTGTTGGATGACTCCAGCCCATCTCCCTCTTCCCTCGTGAGCTCCTGCAGCAGACCCTGCCTGGGTGCCCACTGTCTCTTCATGCAGCTTTTCTCTGCCCCATGCTCTCCTTTCGAAACGTATCATAAGCCACATGCGTGACTTAAAATTGTCTGGTAGCCACATGAAAAAAGTTTTAAAAGAGTGAAATTAATTTTAACCCTTTGCACTTGCTTGCTTTTTTCTCGAGCTGCTACCGATGCTAACCGTGTCGAGTCACACTCAACATCTGAGTGCAAAAGGTTAAGAATATATTTTAACCCGATATGTCCAAGATAAGATTGTTTCGAGATGTATCAATTGTGCCCTCGCTGGTTTGGCTCAGTGGATAGAGCATAGGCCCACGGACTAAAGATGCATCAATCTTGAAGTTTGTTAAATTTTTTTGGTACTAAATTCTTAAAATCTGATATTTACATTTATGCCTCATCCAAATTTGTTATAGCCACATTTCACACGCTCGACAGCTACAGGCAGCTCATGGCTATTGTATTGACTATGTGCACCTCGAGGGCAGGAGCCATGCATTAGAGCTCACGGACACGTTGGATGGGAGAGCTGGAGGAACTCTTGGGACCACCTGGTCCAACTCCTCTATTTGCAAAGGATGTGACTCACTCTGGGTCAGAGTGACTAGAAGGTCTAGCCAGGCTGGAGTCTCATCTTCCAAACAACACCCAATGATCCACCACTGATCAATCTTTCTGTGTCTCAGTCAGTGTGGTCTTCTCCAGGCAGGAACTCTCTGCCCTTCACCCATGATGGATCCTTGAGAATGGCACCGACTGATCAGTGCCCAGAGACACCGTAGGGGCCACTCAGTGTTCTTTGTTTATCCACGTGGGAGAGTCCAGTGCTCTGGGTGTTCACACTCAGTCCGGTGCCTCCCAACTCCTCCAGGCTTGGGTCTAGCCATGGAGAGATAAGGACTCAGGAAGAAAGAACTTGGCAAACAGGCAGGGTGTGGAGCAGAAGCCATTCTGGGCGTCATTAATGCACTAATGCACTGATTGCAATAATGAAGGAAACATCCATCCAATCAGCCTGAATACTTATTTCTCTACTAGAAGGCCAGTGCACGAATTTGTGCATGGGTGGGGGCCGGCCGGCCCACCCCGATCAGGGCGATTGGGCCGGGCTGGCCGGGGGCAAGGGACCAGGGGCAGTCGGCCAGCAGCCCCACCCTGATCAGGGTGGGGGTGCTGATCAGGGGCGAGGACGGCTGAGGGAGGAGAGTTGCCAGGCTGGCCCCACCCCCTGGTCGAACTCCTGGTCAAGGGGACAATTTGCATATTTGCCTTTTATTATATAGGATAGGGGGTCCACACCTCCACCACAGAGCCCAGGCTGGAATTACAGAAAGAGTGTCGCCTCCACTTACTAGACTCACTGCGCTCTCCATCCCCTCTGCAAACCTACGGAACCAGGCGCTCCACACTCTGAACACCTCTCTCTCTCTTCTGCACCCATCAGCCAAGCACCTGTGCTGTGCCCAAACCTGGTAATGCCATTTGTGCTTGTTACTACTTCACAACTTAATCAAACATAATGTAAACTGATGAAACAGAACTACAAAAAGAAAGCAAGCTGAAGTTTTCACACAAACTAAAGCGATAGACCTAAAAGTGAGTCATTTTAAAAAATGCTGTTGAATTAGGTGTGGATGAGATAATAAATATCAGAAAGCAAACCAGAAACCTGGGAGGATTTTGCTCTCAGATATGCTTTGTGTGTTGTCTTTAAGTTCCTGACCATAATAAATCCCTTCTAGAAACCCCAGGAGATGCTTCATTTAAGGGGTGGTTTGTGCAAGAACAGTGCGGAGCCCTAACCATTAGACCCATATGCAAATAAAAGGCCTGACTAACCTCAAGAGATTGGTGGAGAAATGTACATGTATATGTCCTTAGTTAAAATGAAAGATTTAAGGTATTCATATACCTTTGGTTTCCGATGACTGCTTTACCTGACTTTTGGGGCTGACTGAATAACTGGGGGTTCCGATCCTGGGGAAGGCCATGAAATATAGCGGGTATCCACCGAAAAGTGAGGTTGGGGGTGTCGGGGAGTCTTGCACTATAATACAGGGATCTTGCATTGGCCCAGCACCAGTCAGGACTGGGCCATTCAACGGAGCATTTAATTAAGGGAACTCATGACTGACAAGAGCAGGAAGCTGCTAGGATACCCAGAGAGGGGAAGGTGTTAACAGAGTGCCAACTCAGCTTTCCTGTAGGTGCCAGAGCCATGGTGGGGTACCGGGGGCGGGGGGGGGGGGAGCTGGAGCCAGAGGGGACACGGGCATAACAGCAGTGCCACTGTATTTAGAGAGGAGTTGGGGAGAGGAAAAGATTCCGGCGAGAAGCCAGGGAGAAGGGAGAACCTTCCTTCTGCCCCGAGCTGGGGTCTCTCATTGACCACATCTAGCCAGAAACTCACTGGCAAGGGATCCCGGGCCATGTACTGGTGGGCCAGCACCTGGATGCAGAGCGGAGCAGGGAAGAAATAAATGCATGTGAGGGCAAACAGGGCCAGGCCTGGCCCAGAGCTCCTGAAACTCAGAGTCTCCAGGGAGTGGCTCAGGCCGTGGAAGCTAAGATGCTTTTAAAGGCTGATCATGGACAAGTGAATATTTGGGGCCAGAGCAGAAAAAGGTTTGTCCTCCCTGTGCCCTATGATGACGCTACCTACGTGACCGGCCATTCTGAGGCTGTCCTTAAGGGCAGCTACGAGGAAAAAACAGGGCAGAGATGTAAACCTAGGTGCTCACAGGCAGGAGGTGACAAAGAGCCCGGGGAAATCAGAAGTCTTCACTAGGAGGCAATGCCCACTGCATCCCAGCCTTTTCATATTTAAGGCTTTTAAAGTTTTTTAAAAGGGACTTTTGCCCTAGCTGGTTTGGCTCAGAGCATCAGCCTGCGGACCAAAGGGTCTCAGGTTCAACTCCAGTCAAGGGCACGTACCTTGATTGCAGGCTCCTCCCTGGCCCGGGCCCTGGTCAGGGCTCATGCAGGAGGCAACCAATCAATGTGTTTCTCTCACATCGATGTTTCTCTCCGTCTTTCCCTTTCTCGTCCACTCTCCCTAAAAATCACTGGGAAAATATCCTTGGGCGAGGATTAACAAAAAAATAATAAAAGGGGCTTTTAAAGGTTTTTTAAAAAGGCTTTTAAAGTTTAATAGACTTCTTGTTGATTATAACCAAAATCCAAAGGATGACTAACTTAAATGGCCAGGCACTCTGTTTTGGCTGTTGTCCATCTGCTGTGCCGCAGTCAGATGCTCTGGACCCCGTGTGGGCACGGATGCCTGGATAATGATGCTCTCATCGCTGGGCCCTCTCATTTCCTCCCACCTTTTCAGTTCATATGCAGCCAGTTTGGTGACTACCAAGACTAGGCAGCTAAGGTCAGGGGCAGTGGCAGGTCACAGCTGTAGCATTTGCTGCTGGCAGCCCTCAGCTATGTGTCTTCGGGCAAGTCACTGCACCTCTCTGGGCCTCAGGGTCCTTGTCTGTAAAATGATGGAGCTGAACTGACGTGACACATTCCAGGGTCACCCTTCTGACAGTTTTCATCACATAAGCATTTAAATGGAGGTGAAGAAGAAAGGGATATTAGGAAGAAGGGAGATTGAGATCAGACAGACCTTGGAAAAAGTTTTTAAAAAATCCCTTAGATGAGATTCCTCCCCCCCCCCCCCATCATATGCTTTTCCCCCTAAAAGCAGAATTCTACAAAATAAATCCTAGTTAATTGAGAGTTCTGGTTACTTGGGGTGCAGTTAATCATGGTTTTACTGCATTTTCAATTGCAGTGAGTTACACAGTGGTTTGCATATGCAGTTACTTCTTAAGTGACTTCTGTTCCCTGACCTCATATCTGTTTTATTAAAATTGAACACTTAGAAACGAAGGCGAGAGCGCGGAGCAGAATGGTTCCACCTGGACACCGCTCTGGGGAGGCGCCGCCAAGGTGATGGAAAGCGGCGTCCGGCAATGCCCACACATTAGCTGCCCCGCCCGAGAGGCAGTCATTGCATTGACAACCGCACTTCACAGCGTTTTTCAACTTGGTGAGGCATTTCTAGGTTATGTTCTTCTCACTCTGGGGCAGGTAAATTTGGTGCAAAAAGTCTCCCTCAATCCCCTCATTTCCCTTTGTTTGGCTAGGCAGTGTAACAGATGATGTCAATACTCCCAAATGCTGTGCATGGAACTCAGGCATTCTTGGGTCTGGAGAAAAATGAGTCCTAAATTCCCATGGCCATTCTGAGGCAGTTTCGTGGCAAGCAGTGGTGTTGTCATTTTACATAGAGGTGAGCAGAGGTCTGCAAAAGCCAAGTCATGTATAGACCTGCACTCTCATTCAAGCCAGAGGTCTACTAGTAAATGAAAGAGGGCAGAGTAAGCTGGGAGGATCCCAGGGCAGAGTCAGCCAGTGGGGATCTCAGGAACTGATGACTGGGTGAATGAATGAATGAATGAATGAATGAATGAATGACTCAGTCTCGCCAAGGTGTCCTCCTCAGCCCACAGCTGAGGGACAGATGCCTGTCATCTACCCATGCTTCCCCCTGAGTAGCCAGGTGAGGAAAAGCCCATGGCCTGCAAGCTGACAAACAGCTGGAAACCTCTTCTGCAGAACCCAGCAGCACATCGAAAGCCATATTTCAATCAAGGCGATCACCCAATCTCTTCTGAAAGCGGCACTTCCTATGGAAACTCTGTCACTGTCCCATACCACCTGCAGCTCTGCCTTTACTGGGGGCTCAGGGCCCTGGTCCCATGAATGCGCTCCTACTCCTCTGATAGAAGATCCTTTTAATTCAGGCAGGTAGACAGTTACATTCTTCTAGTAGGAAAGATGAAAAGAAGGTGGCAATTGTGAACATCTGATTGGAAAACCAAAAAAAAAAAAAAAAAAAAAAAAGAGAGAGAAAGAAAAGGAAGGAACCATTTTGGTTTTTAAAGAGAATGTGTGAGAGCAAGCAAGAGAGAAAGAGAGGGAGGAAACTGAATCACAGCCTGATCCCTTAAAGGCAGGCCACATGCTGAGCTGTGACTTTATGAAAGCTCCAAAATGCTAAGTTCTCAGACTGTAATATACTTGCTGGGCAGGGTACTTAGACTAAAGAAAATAGAGCTCCTGATGACACCATGGGGCCATAGATTGCTTCCCGGGCATGACTTCAACCTTATTTTTTTTCCTTTTTTAAAAAATAATTATTAGGCCCTGGCAGGTGTGGCTCAGTTGGTTGGGTGTCGTCCCATGAACAGAAAGGTAGCTGATACCATTCCCAGTCAGGGCACATGCCCAGGTTGTGGGCTCACTATCCGGTGGGGAGCATGCAGGAGGCAGCCGATAGATGTTTCTCTCTCTTTCTATCCCTCTCCCTTTCTCTTTCTCTAAAAATTGATAATAATTAAAATATTTAAAAATAAATAAATAAAATAATTATCAGGTTGTGACAATGTTTGGCAGGGAGATGGCAGAAAGGGAGGGCAGGGGGCTGGCTGGATATCAAGTTGGTTGGGGTGCTGAGGGTACCCCTCCAACTGTCAGGGTAGGGGTGAGTGGGGAAGGGACAATTGACAAGATGCTTTCATATGAAGTCAAAAGTCTGAATCTCAACATGATTAGAAAGCTTATGAATAGACGTTGTCCCATCTTGTGTGAGTATGAGAGGAATGGGTGAAGAGGGAGCAAGGAGGTAGGGTGAACCAATTCAACTCAATGATCCTGCCCCTCCAGGATCTGCCTTTTGGAAATTATCAGAGTCTGTGTGGTATCTAAGTCACTTTCTCCTACTGGACTGCAAGTCCCTGAAGGGAAGTCTAAGTTTTACTTATTTCTGTATCCCTGTCACCATCATCACCATTATTGCTACTACCATTATCATTGTGGCTATCACTACTATCAAGGTGTGGTCAGCAAATATACAGAATAAATAGAAAGGAGCTTCCTTCTGAAGTGTCTGTCCAAATGACCCTCTTCTCCCTGAAAACTGGCCCTTCTCTCACCTCACAGGGTTCCCCAGGTTATTAAGGAACCCAACTCACTGACCATAGTTGATTGGATCAAAAGTAGATAAATGACTTAAGCTAGACTATCCAAGACTTTCTCTACATGTTGCTAGACCTGATGGTCATATAAATATAGATAATGAATGACCATCTTCTGTCACCTGCAAGAAAATATAGCATATGGCCCCAGAAAGATAGGTAAATATTGAAGAAACCAGATGTTTGGTGCATGAAAATTTGTGCACTAGAGGGGGGGGGGTGTCCCTTAGCCTGGCCTGCCCCCTCTCACAGTCCAGGAGCCCTCAGGGATGTCCTACTGACCTCCCTCTGCGGGAGGTGACCAGGCTGATCAGGGGAAGGCGCCGCCCCCATCACCCCACCGCTGCTGCCGCTATCAGCTGCCATGGCTGCCTGCCCTCGGCCCTCATAGCCTCCGTGGCTTTGTCTGGAAGGACATCCGGCTGTCCGGTCTAATTAGCATATTATGGTCTAATTAGCATTTTATTATTATAGATAATTGGTTTCCAATGGCTGTCTTGGTTTCAGTCTTTCATGAGGTCTGGCTGTAGTGTTTTCTCTGCTTTTAAGACCCATGACATATCCTTGTATCCTTATAATAAATGGCATTTTCAACTTAAGTTCATTTTAGTTAGTTTTCTTTACTTGCAATAAAAACTGTACTAACTAATAAAGGGTTACCACCCTGCTCCTTTCAGCAGGCATCACTAATCAATCACAGTAGTCTTCCTGGTAAGCCTCAGAATCCTTCATCTGACAATCATCACCAGGTGAGCCAAGTTCATAGATAAGATAAAAATCTACTGGTAAGTACAAACCCTACAAACTATTGGCTAGCCCAAAGTCTATGAGAGGAAGTGATTCATTCTGACAGGGACTTCTGAGCATGAACTTGAACACTGGCTGTGGTTTTACCAGGCAGAGGTGAACAGGATGCACTTCAGGTGCGAGGGATGACAAGGGCATCTCTGTGGGTCAGCCACTGTGTGGTGGATGAACCCAATGCACACCTTCGTGTCTTCCTAATCACATATTAGTATGCTGTCTCTGGGTCTCAGAATACTGTTTTGTCACTGTTGTTTAGGATGCTCTAGAAAGATCTGCTTAGAAAAGGGATACTAACCAAAGCTAGAGTTGGCCTCAGCCAGGGCCAGGATGCTGTTCTCCCACTGCTTCCCAGTTGCCTATGAGACCTGGAGAAGCCCGGCTTTGTCCCCAGTGAACCCTCTAGTGAACCTTGAACTTGGACTATCCCTCCATGTGGATTCTGATTCCTACTCTCTGTGGTCCATGTGTTGGAAGAAAGGATTCCATATCTACTTTCAGGGTGGACTTTATGACCAGGCATGAGCCAATCAATGGTTCCATGCTCTGACTCCGGGGAATGGTTCAGGGATGGGCACAGCCAATCAGGCTAATCCTAAGTCTTGGTCTTTAACAATCTGCAAGAGGTCTTCTCTTTTTCTACTGGACTTGGACAGGGAAGGCTGTGAGGCTGCCCCTATTGCTACCATCTTGCCACCTGAGAATAAGGTCAATCCATGTGGGAAGAAGCCAGGAGACAAAGACACCCGCACCCTGTGTTTGTTGAGCCTGGTGCAGGGGTGTGGGAATCTGCACCTAGCCCAGATCATGGCCTTACCTAGCCAATACAAATTCTGGCTCACTTTAGCCAGCTTGAATTGGGTCTTCTCTCATTTGCATAAAAGTTCTATTACCCTCTGCCTTAGTTACCTCATCAATAAAATGGGATTAACGATAGCTGTCCTTCACATTCCTGCTGTCAGGAATGACTCAGTGCCTAGAAATGCTTTATTAATTACCAAGCAGGCCCTAGAGGCAAATGATAACACCACTCTGATAAGTGGTTTTAGGAAGGTTTTGAAGTATGTCGTCTCATCTTTCACACAAGTTATCCCAGCACAATGCCTGGCACAGAATCAGTACTTAATAAATAATGATCAAGTGTTGAAAGCTGTTGAAAGAACACACCTCAATGCCTTGCCACTGAGCCTGTGGGCTTCCCAATCTCTGTACGAGGTGAAGCCAGCCCAGGGAGGTCCCATCCCGTGGATGGCATGGAAGTGAACTTCCACTCTCACTCTCACTTTAAACTTTGTGACCACCCAGCACGCCCTGTGCCCCGTACACACCTTTCAAACCCCCCCCCCCCCCCACCGCCCCGCCCAGGCCTACCTGACTACCAGGAAACTGACAGATCCAGCTAAGGGACCAGGCAGGTTTGAGGACTAAGTGTGATTCCTGAAAATGAGCTGGCAGGGTGCAGCCCCCACGAACCCCGCTGCTAGCTGGGGTTGGGGAGGGTAGTCCCAGCTGGTTCTGAGTGGGCCCCTCTCTAAGAAGCCTGGTTATCACCCCAGCCTGGTGGCTCAGTTGGTTGGAGCATCATCCCATACACCAAAAGGTGGCAGATTCCATTCTTGGTCAGGGCACATACCTAGGTTTCAGGTTCGATCCCCAGTGGAGTATGTATGGGAGGCAACCAATCCATGTTTCTCTTTCACATCAATGTTTCTCTCTCTCTCTCTCTCTCTCTCTCTCTCTCTGTCTCTCTCTCTCTCTCTCTCTCCCCCTGCCCCCCACCCCTCCCCATTGCTCTCTCTCTAAAATCAATAAATGTATCCTCGAGTGAGGATTTAAAAAAGAAGCAGCAGCAGCAGCTTGGTTATCACCCTCCAACCTCAGGCAGCTGGCAGCCTGCCCCTCCCACCAGGACAAGCCCAGGGGCTCTGTTAATGGCCTCAGTTGTCCAAATATCATTCATCACTTAAGACAGGCCTAATAAAAGCCTTAAGGTGCCCCCTTCCCTACTTCCCTCTGAACACAATTATGCGTCTCCTTTAAGCCACTGTGGGTCGCCTTCTCAGGTTCCTCCTCCGAAGCCCAAGCCCAGAGTCCCTGGTGGGATGGGGCACTCGCCCCCCATTTCTTTGGCGACAGCAAGCTATTGATGGTGCTCCCCTTCGCTCCCAATCAGCAACCCCTCATTCTAGACATTCCGTTTGGGGGAGTTGGACGCACTCTCCCAGGCTTTTCCCATCGAACGCTCCCTTTTACTTTTCCTCTGTCGTCAGCACATTAGGATGGCAAATAATTTTCTTGGAGGCAGTGCGATTCTACAGTTCAGCCTGCATGCTTGACAATTAACTAAATAAACTGCTTGGGGTCACTGGGAGTAACAATTCACAGACTTCCCTGTGACAGGCAAAAGTTAAACCCCTCGGAGTGCGGGGCCTCCCCGTGGGGCCGTGGGGCCGTGGGGCCGGGAGGAGGCTGGTTCTGTGGGAGGGAAATTCTAGGCGTCTTATTATTCACCCTCTCCCTTCCCTCTCTCTTTCTGACCTTAAGAGTACTCTTAACCTTCCTCCTCCAGCTTGCTAATGGGGAAATAAATCTTGGGAGAGTATCTTAAATTCTTTTTTATCACAGACTGTATCACCGAGATAATAAGACCAGCCTTCAGAGTAACCATTAAGCCACAGAAGGTGTGGTCATCATTTATGATTTTTTAGCCTTAATTGCTAGACAGACACTTTAAGTGGGAAGTCTGTCTAATGAGCCCAGTCATTAAAACATCAAAAACTGTTATCTGGGGTTTCTATTTTAGTTAGACATTACATTATTTTAATAAGGGGGCTGCATTTCTTGTCACAGGGTTTGGGAACGGAGACTGAAGCCGCCCCCTGGGGGCTGGGGGAGGGAGCCGGGGAGGCAGGCCTGCCTTTGGAAAACAAGGTTGCAAATCAAGCCCCAGACCAGGAAGGGGGATGCAGATGAGCCAATGTGGGAACCGGAGTGGGAGCAGGGCCCTGTCCTGGGTCAGTGGGGGACTGGAAGGGCCAGCCTATTCTGGGGCAGGTCGTGGGGTGGTCTGGCCTTACTGTACATCCTTCAGGAGCTTGCTGACCTGTTGCCACCCCTTTGTGCCCAGCTCCCTGGATTCTTCCTTGCTGCCCGGGGAAGGAGGCAGCCTGCAGGCCCAGCCCAGCTCCTGCCTCCCCAGCCTCTGCCCATCATCAGAGCCCCATTTCCCCCTCCCCGGGCCTCTGACGACAGGCGACAGGCATGCTCAGAGCCGCCTCTGCAGCACGGGTTCCACGTTGGCCCTTCTCACATTGAATGCTCAAGATCCTGACCATCACTGCCGGCTCCATGTTATTGCTCTGGACCAGTAGGGTCCAGTAGAAATATAATGTGAGCCACATGTGTAATTTTAAATTTTCTAGTAGCAACATTTAAAAAAAGTAAAAATAAACAGGTAGATTTAATTGTAACAACGACATATTTTTTTTATTTAAACCAGTCTATCCAAAATATTACCATTTCAATGCGTAATCAGTATTTTTAAAATGGTTAGTGAGCTACTTCACATTCCTTTCTCACAGCAATCTTACACGGACGGCGCAGCTCAACTTGGACTAGCCACAGTTCGAGTGCTCCATGGCCACCTGTGGGTAGAGGCTACTGTTCTGGACAGAACAGGTATACGCTTTGGTTTTCCAAGTAGCTAACTGTTACTGAGCACTTATGCTACGCCAGGCACTCTTCTAAGCAATCTGCATGTATTAATTCATTTATCACAACAACCTCACCAAGCAGATACTATTATTATGCCCATTTTACAGGTGAGGAAACTGAGGCAGGGAGGTTACGTAACGTGTTCTAAGTCTCGGAGCTTGTGAGTGCTACCCCCAAATGGGGCACATTGTAGCTGTGGGCTCGGCATAATTCATCTGAGCCCTACAAGACCTGGCAAAGGTGCTAACCCTCCCAAGCCATCTGGGCACAGCTGGCTCGCTGCCCTGGGGCTCATATCCGGATCATGAAAGCCCCAGGTGACACCAGCTGCCTGCCTGGAGGCCTGTGTCTAACACCAGGAGTTCCTCTTCAGAAAGGGAATTTGCCAACAGGTAGTCTTTACTTTGGGGGGAAAAAATCAAGAGGGTAGCTAGAAAAAGATAGCCTTTAAAAAACAACTTCTTAAAAACACTTCCGACACTGACAACTTCTGACACTGCAGCATCCAAAAACACCCTAAAATGCACTGCCAAGCAGTACCAGAGCAAAAGGTAGCAGTAAACTGTTTCCCCGGCTACTATTACCTCAACATCAAAACGATACACATTCACTGTAGAGGCACCACATACTCCAGCCCAGCAGATGCTCAGTAGATGCTGGCGGAAAGAACTACTAACCTAGTCTGCTCAGAGAAAGTAGACAGGGCTTGATAGAAGCAGTAATCCACGGTAACGACTTTACCCCAACCCAACCGAGAATGGTTACCAAAACCAGGAAAATAGGCTAGGACGATCCAAACAGACAGGTTTGCATGCAAAGAGAGCAAGGTCTCTGGTGGAGGAGGAAGGCAGGAGGGGAGAAAATGTGACTCATGGCTACGCTGTGTATCTCACACGGTCAATCACCCTCACTAGATTTGCCCCAAGACACATAAAAAGGGGGCACGTGTGGGAGGAATGCCAGCCTTTCAAATAGGTGGGCGTAATTCAGAGCCACGCTGTTTGGCTTTAAATTTTATCACCATCAATCCAACTGATTGAAGTTATAAAGAAGGGAGGCAGGAAAGGCAAATATAAGACAGGAAGACCCTGGTTGTAGGTATACACAGTAGAAGAAAATGCTGAGGGTCATAGTGGCTCACAGACCAGCCTAAGACTTCCAAAGGTCAGATAAGCACATTCCCAGAAAGAGATGAGAGGTCAGGTCCGATCCCACCAGGAAACAACAAAGATAGCACAGCAAATACGATCGTGGATTACGGAGCTGAGAGAAGAGAAGGCTGGCGTGAGTGACGGCCTGCTGGGATGCAAAGGATTCTGACCTAGAGCAACAGGCCCAGGGCCCAGGGGAGAGAGCCACACGGCCCAGTTTGAATCCAGCTCAAGCAACTCTCCTGCTTGGTGGTCTTGGGCAATGTCTTTACCTTCCAGAGCCTTGCTTACTTTTCTGTAAAATAGGGATAGTTGACAGCTGCCTTGGCAAGTTGTAGAAATTGGTAAAAATATATTTAAAGTAGAGCTATCCTATGGCCAAGCAATTCAATTCCTGGGTATTTACACAAAAGAAATGAAAACATTTGTCCACTTAAAATCCTGTACATGAATATTCATAGCAGCCTTTTATTATTCATAAAAGCCCCAAAGTGGAAGCAACCCGAACGCCCATCAACTGCTGACTGGATAACAAGATGTGGTAGATCCATACAGTGGAATATTATTTGGCAATAAAAAGGAACCAAGTCCTGACAGCTGCTGCAACATGCACGAGCCCTGAAAACACCATGCTAAGTGAGCAGAGCCAGTCACAGAGGAACATGTACTGTAGGATCCCGTTATTGTGAAAAAATTGGCAAATGTGTAGAGACAGAAAGTAGTGGTTGCGAGGGGCTGTAGGGGGAATGAGCAGTGAGTGCTAACAGATACAGGGTTTCTTCTTAAGGTGATGAATATATTCTAAAAAATAACGGTGGTGATAGTGATGATTACACAACTATGTGACTATACTGAAACTTTTGAATTGTACAATTTTAAGGGGTGAGTTGCATAGGATGTGAATTATAATTCAAAAAAGACACAACTATATATAAAATCCAGCCAGTGGCTGCCATATAAAAAGCATATAGAAGGTACCTAGCCACGGTTGGTTGTAACAGAAGAATCCTTTCTCCTGATTTGCTGGGAGGATGCAAGAGTAGAAGCAACCTGGGGACCTAAATGCCCTCCTAAGCCGGTCTCCCAACAGGTAGCGGCTTCTGGTTTCCCTGGGTGGCCCATTCCCAAGCGGGACGTGAATGGGCCCAGAGAACAAAGAGTCAGCCCAGCAGGGCGTGGGTACCTTGTGCAATGCCAGGGCGCACCTGCAGTGCCTGCCAGACCCTGGGCAGGCCAGCCCTGCAGCCACAGGCGGCTGCTGGGTGTGGGGCTTATATAAGAGGAGCCCACGCCCAGCCGTCACAGGAGAATTTGGCCTTGACCGCTGCTAAAGCCACACTCCCCTAGAGCTTGCCTTGGCTGGTGACACATTCGTAAATGCCTTGGCAGCTCTGCAGGAGATGTGTTTCAACAGGGCGCTCGCCTGCACAGGGCTAAACCGGGTCCAGAGTGTTTGCAAAGGCTGTAAGCCCCCATCCTTTTCATTTCTGTCTCCTCCTCAGAAGACAAGCCCTCCCTTCCGGCCCCAATTCTGCTGACCTGGGAAGAGTCTGGAATGGGACTTAGGATATGGGCAACCTTGGCTCCCGTGCCCGTGGCAGACCTTCCATAGCAAAGTGACCGCAGGCCACGGGAGGAGGGGCTGAGTGCCCCTCTCTGTCACCCTGCACGCGGAGCCTGATACGCTGGTTGACTGAACTGAAGCCAACTCCAGCCTCCTCTACAGAGCCAGGAACTTGGCGGAGAATCTTAATGCTTCTCAGCAGAGGCGCCGCTGCTCTCGGGGGCAACAATTTTGGGGCCTTGCAGGACACTTGGTGTCTGTGGTCCTGGCCCACTTATTACCAGTAGTGTCCGCCAGTGGTTCAGCCCCGAATAAGCCCCCTACCTACTTTCCAAATGCCCTGAGGAGATACTGCTCCAGGGCACGGGGACAGGAAGTAGTGTTCTGGTCAGCTCCAGCGGGTCCTCCAGCCCTGACCAGTGGTGAGATGATAGAAAAACAACCAGTTTTCCAGAAAAAATTCTCCCATGATGCCGATTTTAAGGATGGCTGCACTGAACAACTAACTGGGTTGTGGGCTCAATCCCCAGTAGGGGGTGTGCAGGAGGCCGCCAATCCATGATTCTCTCTCTTCATTGTTGTTTCTATCCCTATCTCCCTGCCTCTCTGAAATCAATAAAGAATATATTTTAAAGAAGAAAAATGAAGAGTATTTCACTGAACAGCAATGCTGCTGAGTTAATGCCAGCAGGGCCAGAAGCTGCCTGCTCCTCACACTCCACCCAGGCTTGGTGGCCGGCCCTGCCCCGCACTGTAAGGGGCTGAAGGATCCGGCTCATCCCTCCTAGCCTTTCCCTGCCCGCAGCTCCTTCATCCGCAGGTGGTAGACTTCCTGCTGCCTCTGCCCAGGGGACCTTGCATCTCAGGAAGGAAGAAGGCAACACTTAAACCAAAGAATCCCAGACCTGGGCACAAGCTGACAAGGCGGCCCTGCGAGACCAACACAGCAGACGGGGCAGCTGGCACAAGAAACAAGAGGTGTGAACCCTGTTGCGATGAGGAGGGCTAGGGAAGGAGGAGGAGATGGTGCAAGCAAGAAACTCAGAGGGGAGCAGGGGAGAGTGGGTGCGTGCGCAGGAAGAGATCAACCAAAGCACTTGGGTGCATATATACATAACCCTTGGACAAGGACAATAGGATGGTGAAGGCCTGGGGCGGGGTAGAAGGGGTTAATGGGGGTGAGGGGGGGCAGGGAGGAGGCTGTGATACTTTCAACAATAAAGAAAAAAGAACCCTTAAGGAAAAATGTATTGAGACTAGTCCCAGGTTGGGGCAGGGGAGTTTACAGAGGGGCAGGAGGTCCCTGGGGGTGGTGTGTGTGTGGGGAGGGTAATGGGTTTGTTCGCTATCCTGATGGTAGTGTTGCTTTCACCTGCAAACCTACCAAACTGTGTATTCTTTAAACACATGCAATTGATTATGTGTCGATTATACCTCCCTAAAGTTGCTATGCATCCTCCAGGCACACTGGGAAATTGGACTTGAGTATTTGGCTGCACCCAGGGACCCAGCAGCTTGGAGCAAACTGGTCCTGGACAGAGAGATGAGGTGCGATGTTGAGTCTTCTCTTGACGCCCATCTCCAAACTGCCTGGATGGCAGGGGCCCCTGAGGGGTGAAGGGAGGAGGAGAGGAAATGGTTATATAAGCAGGCTCAGCAAGCCTCAGGCTGCCCAGAATTGTGGAGTGAGGATGAAGGTGATATAATTGGAATCAGAGCCTTCGCTGAACCAGGAAACGAGAGGAGATTTAAATACCAGGATGCAAAGTTTACCGAAGGGATAGGATAGAGGGAGGAGGGAGGAGAGGAGAGAATGCGGGGAGGGAGCTTTGCAGAGAAGGGTGGAGGAAGGGTCAGGACTGAGGAGGAAGGGGGAGGGAGGGTTGAGGAGGAGGGGTGGGTGAAGGCTGGGGAGGAGGGAGGAGGGTTTGGAGCAGGGAAAGGGGTGGGGAAGGGCAGAGTCGGGGGAAGCAGGAAGAGGAGGAGGAAGAGGGAAGGGGGAGGGGGGAGGGCTGAGGAGGCAGGAAAGGCGCTGACACAGCAGGGCCAGGAGAAGTTCACACAGTGGGCTCCTGAGAAGATGCCTGGAGGTCACCAGCACCTTCCAGGCAGCCAGGGCGGAGAGGGGAGGTGTTTCTGGAAATAAGCCCAGCTTGGGTGGAGGCTGGAGAGAACCCTGGTCCTTGACCTGGCCTGCAGTGCTTGGGGTGGCTCTCTCAGAACTGCACTGACAGGGACCCTGCCTGGACAGCCGTCCCTGACCCCCTGGGGAATGCTTTCCACATGAGGACTGAGTCTAGGGCAGCCTACTCACCCCACCTCCAGCAGGAGCTTGGCTCTGGTGCCCAATGCAGTGAAGGGCACGTTGCCTGGAGCCCGTGCTACCTCGAGAGTGTCTGCAGAACTGGGTGGTAACGCGGATTTCCTTAGCCCCCGATGTCCTGTGCTCTCAACAGGAGTCTGGAGGCTCCTGGGGTTTGGTTTTATGCCTAGACAAATGTCACTCTTCCTCCTCCCACTCAGGAAATAAAACCTCCCCCCCCCCAATATTTGTCAGAATACAATATTGACAAATAATGACATTCCACCATCAGAAACTCATCCCTTTGAGTCCATCTGAGGCTAGGAGACTGAATGAAGTAAGTTACTTGCTCACGGTCACAGGTGTCTGACTCCACAGCCTGGGCCCTTTACAGCTGAGGGGAGCAGTGGGGTGCCCTTAGGGTGAAGCACCCATTAACTGCAGCAGCAGGCTGATGGGGAGGGAGTGTGAGATCCAGGGGCTGGGATTTCTCATGCAGGGGATGCCTAGAACAGGAGAGAGATTTCAGTGCAAGGAGGCTCGCCTGGCAGAGCAGGTCCAGGGGGGCCAGGCACACGTAAGGAGGTGCCGCACAGACATCCAGGCCCATTTAGTCTACGGATCCCCTTTCACAGTCAAGGAAACGGAAGCTCCGAGGGAAGGCCTTGCCCACCGTGGGTCTGGGACGGAGGGGCCAGACCACAGGTCCCCGACGCGCTGCCCCAGCACTGTCTTCTCTATGTCAGGGCTCAGCGCGCACAGCACCACCAAGTCGGAGGACCTGGAAGACCAGGAATGTGAGCGGGAAGGTCAGCAGCACCAGCACCAAAACGAGGGAGCGCCCTCAGGAGATGCCGGCATGACCCCAGGCTGATGCTGGGAAGCCGAGGCCCTGAGTTTTGCACGTGCCCTCAGGGGGTGATCGCAAGGGCAAAGCAGCCTGGTTCAGAGCTCCCCAGGCAGGGCCTTCCTGGGCTTGGCCAGGGCCGCCCTCCCCTTTGTCCTGCTCCATGTCCTGCTCCACCTTTTCTGTTCTCACTGAGGCTGAACTTGCTCCTTGCCACGGGTCAGGAAATGCCTAGAGTTGTTAAATGTCCCTGAAATGCTGAGTAAAAAATGGGGAGAGGGGAGCGTGGGTGGGAGTGGGAGGGACAGTGAGCTGTAGCTAGACAAAGCCCTGGCAGGAGATACTCCTTAGAAGGTTCTGGAGTGGGGAGACTTCCTAGAGGTGAAAAGCTTGGAAGGAAAGACCAGTATGGGGTGGGGGGAGGAACAGTGGTCCCAGCAACAGCCTTGGGGCACTGCCGGGAACCCAGGCCAGAGGTGGCAGTCAGAGTGGACGGCCAGGGGAGAAAGCAAGAGACCAAGGACATGCCAAAGCCTGCAGCCCCTGAGCAGAGGGACCCCAGCCAGCCAGCCCTGCCCCACCCTTAGTTTCCCAATTCTGACCACCTGCAGAGCCCCTTCCCTCCCTAGAATCAGAGACATCCACCAGTTACTTCTGCCATTAAAAATGATGCTTATGCCTGGTTGGTGTTGCTCACTGGTTGAGCATCAACCCATGCACAAGAGGCCTCTGGTTTAATTCCCAGTGGGGACACGTGCCCAGGTTGTGGGCTCATCCCTGGTAGGGGACATGCAGGAAGCAGCTAATTAATGTTTCTCTCTCATTGATGTTTCTATCTCTCTCCCTTTCCCTTCCTCTCTCTAAAATCAATACAAATACTTTTTTAAAAAGTATGCTTGTGAACAGTTTATAACTAGAAAATGCTCACGAAGATGAGTGAAAAAGCAGGATGCAAAATTGTAAACCGTATAATCACTGTGTTGCAACACACACACACACACACACACACACACACACACACACTCACACACACACACTCACACCATGCATGGAAAGGGAGGAAGAAGGATACAGCCAAATGATGAATGAGGCAGGGCCTGGGATGAGAGATGTGCTACTGCTATGTCGAGGAGTAGGAGAAGGAATGTAGCTGTATATTTTCTAGATGCTCTATACTGAGCATGCATTACTGCTATAATGGACACAAATGCATGTTATTTATGGGAAGGAGAAAATATACTAAATTTTCCAAAAAAAAAAAAGAGGTACCTTTGTGCAGATAGTAACTCACCCGCAAGCAGCTACCCTGTCCACACTTGTCTACCTTACCCCCACATTCAGGGAACCTGGTTGCCTCCTATTCCCCAGATATGGTGCTGAAGGGGCATAGACCACTCAGCCCAAAGGGAACTGAAGGCTGGAGGGATGGCCCCATTTCACAGAGTAGGAGACTGAGGCACAGAGAGGTAAAGTGACTTAACCACAGGCCCATGGGACATGGTTAATGGGAGAGACCATGGATCCTTAATATAAACTCAGTGATCATTTCCATTTGCTGCTTTATTGCATTTATCACCACCACCACCACCACCACCAGCATCATCCATGGGCAAATACTATTGTCCCACTTTTTGAGCCTCTTACAGTCTGTGGGGTCCCTCACAGTCCCACACCACACTGATTGGAGGGTGTTCACCTTGTGACCTCCTCGATCACATAGTATCTGCTGTCTATACCCTGTTGGCCCTGTCCACTCACCTGGTTTGAAGAGTGGAGCTTTAAAAGCCCTTGGTTGCTGGCACCTCTATGCAGCCTGCAGTGTGTTTCTAAGAGGCATGCTCTTTAGGGAGCTAATTACCCAATTAGTGCATCTAGAGGAAGGCTTAAGTTATGAGGCTGATAATAATGCAAAAACCCATGAAACTATTGTGCTAGGCAGCTCCTTGCTGTCAGGCTTGTTGTCTACGTCAAATTATTAATTACGGTTTTTAATCACTCCTTTTCCTGTCAGAACCCCTGAGGTTTAATTCTCCTCACCGTTTGGCCTTCCTAGAATACACGGCTCTGAATGTCTTTCTTCTCCAGGGCAACGGGGAGAATGGCTCCATCTAGCCAAGCAGCCGTCCCTTCTGCTCAGATCCGAGAGCATCTGCAGCGATCAGCCAGGCTGCGGAGGCCGGGCCACTGTGCCAGCGGCCGCTGTCCTGTGGAGGGCGTGCTTGGACAGGAGGACCCAAGGAGGGGGTCCAGGTTGGGGGTGGGGGAGAGCGCCTAGGTGGGGGCAGGGGGCGCTGCACAGCACAGCTGTTAGCAATCTGACGGGCCGTCAGGTAGAAGAGAAAGAGTCTTATTCTGTTGCTCTGTGGACAGAAGCATCCATTAGTATGTTGTGTGGAGGTTTGATTGGGTTTCTTAGAATGACTTTCTGACAATTAGAGCTATGCCAAGGATGGTGTGAACTGCCTGGGGGTACACCAGCCTCTGGTTGCTGGATCGCCAACCTTTGAGGTACAAGAAGACTCCCCCTGTTTTGTGCCGCTTTCCCCTCTAACCTGACTGTAGGTATCTTGGTCTGTCTGCTACCCCCACTCCCACCCGAGGCCAACGCTGTGCCTAACTCATACCTGTGTCCCCAGCCCCGCTCACAGCTCCCAGGACAGGTGTTCAATGAACATTGGTGGCATTGAGTCATAATAGAAAACAAGCCCAGATTCAACAAATCATAAATCACCTTGTATCTCAACACAGATACAAAATGGAATATTCAGATTGGGGAAATGTCAGTGGGGATTTATTTCTCATGCTTTAATTTTTTTCCCTAAGGAGTAGAATGAATTCATGTAATATTTGCGAAATTAACAACGAATTTAAAAATTGAAAACGTGGGGGGCCATAGGGGAAGAAAAAAGGGACATCTGTAATAATCTCAACAATAGAGATTAAAAAATTAAAAACGCAATATGAAACTTCAAAAGAGTCATTAGATGGCTCCTCCCCCCTTACCCCCCCCCCGCCCCCCATTTTCTAAATACTTGGTAATCCAAGGTGAGCCACTACCCAGGACTGTTCCGGTCCTGCCGCAGTTGTCCACGGAGGAGGCGGAGGGGAGCAGATGAGAGGCCTGGGGGATGACGGGCCAGCAGGAAGGGGACACAGGGAGGCCTGTCCCGTTTAACCTTAGAAGTGACAGATGATAAAGTGGCCGCGGAGGCAGCTTAGCCACAGCAGTGGCCCTGAACCTTCTTATGAATGGGTCCTATGCCCATCCATTTTTAAAGACAAACTTTGTCAACACAGAAAAAAATACAGAGAGAGAGAGAGAGAGAGAGAGAATAAAAGCCAGTCAATAAAAGAAGAGGGGAAACACAAATGCACAATTTTTTTGGTCGGCAAGTTAGCAATTTGGGACCCTGAAAAGATTATGTCCATTGTCTCTGAGCCAGGAATCCCACTTATAGTTTATACTAATAGTTAAATGTGTATGATGGTTTTATTACCTACTATTAATCTCAGTATTGTTGTTGCCATGGAAGAAATTTAAAAATGTCCAATGAAAAAGGTTGAATAAAGTATAAGCATATCTATAATAATAAAAGCGTAATATGCTAATTAGACCGGACAGCCGAACCAACTTCCGGACGAAGCCAGGGCTGCGAGGGCCGAGCGAGCCCCTTGCAAGAATTTTGTGCCTCGAGCCTCTAGTACATTTATATAATGATATGATTTGTGACCATTAAAATAATACAAATGAATATTTTACTGGCATGGAAATAAGCTATGCTGTGAAGTGTGCTGTGTTGTACAGAAAGATCCCAATTTGCTTAATAAAATATATGCTTATAGAAAAATATCTGGAGTATAGCAGTCATACTCAGTAGGAGGATTACAATAGTTTAATTTTCATTTTCTTATTTCCTTCCTTCCTTTTAAAAACTGGACATGTGTTACTTTTATACTTAAAAAGAGATTTAAAATTATATATGGTGTTTCCAGGGAAAGAAGATCATTGTACACGGTTGAGAAAATGAGTTTGCTAAGTGTATGGGCAGAAATCCCTTGTGTGCGTGTGTTTGAAACACTAAGAGAAAAAGTGAGGAAAATAGGGATATTTAATACCGTTTTAAGAACTGCATTGCAAAGTAGTGGGACTAGGGCTGTTCTCCCCCTCTACTTGTTGTTTCAGTTTTTCTTTATAAAATGAGTATTCCAATGTAAAAAGCTTTGCACTTAATCACTGTGTGGCCTCACAAATGCTGAGTGCTGAACATGGGTTCACTGCTTCAGGGAGAGGGAAGCTGGGGTATCCATGCAGGCAACACCTGCCTGTGCACGGGAGCACCTGACTCTGAGTGCGCATCATGGGAAAATCTGCCTGCACAAAACCACTGAGCTGGTAGGGTGATTTTGTTGAGGATTCCTTGAAGGTGTCCTTCCTCTGGTCCCAAGCATTAACATTTTGTTGTGAACAGGACAGTGATATAAGCGAAAAGGCCCTGGACCTGCTGCCCAGTAGAGTTATCTGTGACACCAATTAGCTGCCCTACACACACACACACACACACACACACACACACACATACACACCCACAAAATACTCCAAATACATATATATGTGAGTATACACACACACACACACACACACACACACACACACACACACACACACAAAATACTCCAAATACATATATATGTGAGTATACACACACACACACACACACACACACACACACACACACACACGCACACTTGTTTATTGGTTGATCTATTATTATTGGACACCTGGGTTGTTTCCACCTTTTGGCTACTAGAAATAATGCTGCTATCAACTTTTGTATACAAGTATCTGTTTGAGTCCCTGTTTTCAATTCTTTTGGGTATAACCCTAGGAGCAGAATTGCTGGGTCAGATGGTAATTCTACATTTAACTTTTTTAGGAGCCAGAAAAACTTGTAGAGTCCTATAGAAGTGATGAGACCATCAGAAAAGCAAGGGAATTACAGGCCCACAGTCCAGGATAATAATTATTTCTGGGAGGAAGGGAGGGGGTGCCATGGAAGAGGGAGACCAAGGAGCTTTAATACTTGTGGTCGTGTTCTATTTCTTAAGCTGAGAGGTGGGTTCACAGGGGGTTATTTTATTATTTCATATACGATAGGTACTCTTTTGCATATATCAAATGCTACATTAAAAAAAGAAAAATGTAAAGGAAAAACCCCATCCATGCTCCTGTACCCCAATAAACCAGCAACACAGACACCTCTCCCTGGTGTCATAGCTCCTGTAATAGGGAGACCCCCCACTGTGCTCAAGATACAGTCAAGGTCAGAAGACCTATGTCAGCATGTCTCTCCCACTAGACTCCAAGTTCCTTGAGGATAGCAATGGGGTCTCATTGATCTTTGGACTCTGGTAGATAGTGCCTGCTCTATCCACGTTTGTTCAATGAATAAATGATTATGTCAAGATTTCTCAGCAGCCTCTTTTCAGAAGCTGCCAGCTGTGGCCCTCAGAAAACCATCCCTTCTAGCCACATCACATGCATCTAGTCACAATCTTCAGGCTACCCTCTCTCTCCAGTCCTCAGAGCACATGAAGCCAGGCCAAAGTCAGCTTCTGCCCCAGGCTCTGCTGAGTTTGCTGCTTTCTGTCACCCATCTCCAGTCGCTAAGCCAGTGGCACTGGGGCCAGCCAGGTGCTGATCTTCCTATGTCTTCGTGCCAATGCCTCTCCTGGTGCCACTTGCCAGAGCATCAAAGGGTCCCTGCTTTGACCCTTCACCTCTGCTGGCTGTCCTGGCCACTGTCTGTCTGGACATCTGCCCTCTGTATGTGGATCACCTTTGGTCCTAGAGAACAGCAATCCCTCTATGTGCTCATCAAGCTCTCATTGCCCAGTGACTAGGGGACAGTGGACATCATGGCTCTGGCATGGCTATAACACAGTGAGCAGCTGACAGCGCCGGGGGATGTTTCACAAAGAGTGAGCCAGCCTCTGTGTGGTCTGGTTTGCTTTTACTCCACACCCCCCTCTGCCTCTGTCCCCATCAGGCAGCTGCCCATCCTACACGTCACGTGGAACCAATTCTTCTAACACAACCAAACTGCCTTTGGCCAAGGACCCTGACACATATAGACCTTTCCACTTCTCACCTTAGCCTGCATCTCCTGTGCATCCTCACCCAGAGTGGAGTGGTCTCAGGCACCCAGTGTTCAAAGGCTGCCTCCCAGAGGTGGCCCAGCAGCACTCTGGGACCCAGACAGGAGCCAGACCAAATCTTTGATAGAAAACCATGTCCATCAGAGTCCCAAAATCCCTGGACAAAGCCTGGGATGGCAGGGGCAAAGGGGTGTGGCCATTCTCCCAGAGATTCTTGCAGATATGATATGATGAACACACACCTAGCGATGGTTTCCCATCAGTGCAGCTTCTGCCAGTACTGGCACCATCTCCTTCTAGTCTTGATGCCTTGGAATGCTTCCCACTGGGCATCACCTTATCTGTCCTCACCACCCTGCCCAGGACTTCTCTTCATATCAACAGAACTAAGCAACACCTATCTTTTTTTTTTTTTAATATATTTTATTGATTTTTTACAGAGAGGAAGAGAGAGGGACATAGAGTCAGAAACATTGATGAGAGAGAAACATCGATCAGCTGCCTCCTGCACACCCCCCACTGGGGATGTGCCCGCAACCAAGGTACATGCCCTTGACCGGAATCGAACCTGGGACCCTTGAGTCCGCAGGCCGACGCTCTATCCACTGAGCCAAACCGGTTTCAGCAGCAACACCTATCTTAACAAAACCTCACTTTAATCATGACACTCCCTGGCTACAACACCTCTGTCACCTCCTTCACTTAGCTATTCATTCACTTACAAACACACACGGAGCCCTCAGTTAAGTCCTAAGACTCTTGCAAGCTGTGCTGGGAACTTAGGGAGACAAAAATGAAGAAAACACAGCCTGCAATCCTTGGCCTGTCCCGTGAATTCCCCTACCGTAGGACCTACCTACATTTCTGGCTGGATCCTGCCTCTCCCCTACACACACCACCTAATCTGAGGATATCTGAGCCTGCCAATACCATGTGTTTCCTTCTGTTATTCCTCATCTGTTGCTGTGAAATCCTTCAAGGCCTGTTCAGGTGACACCTCCTCCAGTAAGCCTTCCTGGGGAACCCCGCCAGAAGCTGATATCTGGATAGAGAAGGCGCAGGGCCGACATCACCGAGTCCCTCTCATTCTCCTCCAGTCATGTTGTGAAGTAGGTCTGAACTGCCCACAAGGGCAGTGCATTCCTCAAGGGGGGGGGGGGGCTCTACTCTCTGAATCTTCTGTGCCTCCCATGGCATAAGCATACCCCTGGGCACCGGAGGAAAAGCTGTGGCCTGAGAAAGGACTTTCCAAAGGTCCCAGTGATGCAACTGGTCTGGGAACAGGCCAGAGCCACGAATCTAGCCAGCTGCCTCCCTTTGCTCCAACGACCCTACAGCCATAGAATATGTAGGTATATTTTCAAGAAAAACAGGCTCCCCCAGAACAAACCAGTCCCTCCATGGACAAAGCAAGTTTTCAGCTCTTTATAGACCACGAATCGTTCCTTAGACTATCTGAAATGTGGATGCTTCAAAAGCAGAGTAAGCATCTTGGAGGCAGGGCTGACCAGAACCCACAGCAGAGGTCAGTAGATGGAGGGTAATGGCAGGGATGGGTGAGTGATGAGCTAATAGACGAGAGAAAGGCCTCCCAGTCTGATCTTCCTACGGCTACCACGCCTGATGCCTTCGTGCCAATGCCTCTCCTGGTGCCACTTGCCAGAGCATCAAAGGGTCCCTGCTTTGACCCTTCACCTCTGCTGGCTGTCCTGGCCACTGTCACTGAACCTCCCTGTTTCTCAGGGTCTGCTATATTGAGAGGCAGCCTGCCAGGGAGGTGAAGAGCACAGGTGTTAGGGGAAGATTTATGGGTTCAAATCCTAGCCCAGCCACTCTCCTGCTGTGTGACCATATGCAAGTGACTCGACCCCTCTGGCCTCATTTCCTCATCTAAACAATAGAAATAATAAATAGCCCCTCACGGGGTGGTTGTGAAGGTTCAACAAGTTGCCACAAGTGAAGTACTTAACACAGTGCCTGAGCCATGATATGCCCGGAGTCGGAGGTCGCTCATCCTGTTCAACAAAATAACTCACTCATTTCACCTTACGAACGGGGCCTTTACGATGTCTAATGCGCTATCTCAGAGGAACAGATCGTTAGTAAAACGTAACTAACCGCTCTCCAAGAAGGCACTACCGATTTGTGTCTCTTCCAGAAGACATGGGAGGAAATATCTATTTCACTGCATCTTTGCTGGCCAGCCTAATTTTTTTAAAAATAAAGTTTTGTGAACTTGATGAGTTAAAAAAGAAAAAGGTGGTATTTTGGAGCTATAACTTGAGCTTTCACTTAGTAATGAGGTTCAACATTGCCTCCTATGCAAATTGTCCATTTGTCATATATAATCTACATTTGTAAACTTTTTGGCCATATGTGCTAGAAATACATACATATGTGTTTAAACGTTTAATAGTAAAGAGTTCATCGAGACATATGAATCATTAATATAAATAATAAAATCTTTAGTCTTTGCCTAGTCATTCCATTTCCAGCATTTTATCCTAAGAAAATAATCAAATTTTTGAGCCAGGATGTCCATTGTAGTGCTACATATGTTAGAGGAAAATTGGGAACTACCCAAATATTTAGCTGTTATGGTACATTAATATGAGATGTTCTGTGAATGATTAGGAAATGCTCACAGCTAAAATGCTAAGTGATAAAAGCAGCATAATACCCAGCATCATCTCAATTTAGGTAAAGTAAAAAACATATATACATATGCTTTTTACAAAGTTGCAAGAAGATATACCAAGATATTAATAGTATTAATTGGAGTTACTTATGAGTGGTGGAATTACTGATATTTTAATCTCCTTTTGTACTTGTCTGATTTTCCAAAACTTTTCTAATAAATGTACTATTTTATCACTAAAAAACGAGATTTACTTTTATCAAATCAATCTCTCAAAATCCAATGCCCATCAAGCTTCCCTTGGAGACTTGTAAAAACACAGATGGCCACGTCCCACCCCAGAGTTTCTGACAGTAGGTCTGAGGTGGGGCCTGGCATTCTGCATTTCTGACGAGCTCCCAGGTGCTGTTGCTGATCTAAGGAACACACTTTGAGAACCATGCGCAATAGCAAAGGGTGTCCTTCTCCCATTGCTTTCTTCCATCTAGGTTAAGGAATTGAAGAGCACTGGTGCCTGATCTCCTTAACCTTTGAAGGCTGATTAATTGTTTCTACCAGGTGAGAGAGGAGCCAGGCATCACCACAAGCCCAACATGAAGAACATCCTATTCCCACTGCCAGCCCCACACATCGGGAGACCTACGTTCCGCGCATTCCTTCCCTGAAATCACTGGGCACCTCCCTTTTTTAAAAATATGTTTTTATTGATTTTTTTTTTAGATAGAGAGGAAGGGAGAGTGAGAGTGATAGAAACATTAATGAGAGAGAAACATCCATTGGCTGCCCCTGGCATGCTCCCTACTGGGGATTGAGCCCTCTACCTGGGCACAAACCCTGACCTGATATCAAATGGGCAACCTCTAAGTGTATGGGTTGACGCTGAACAAACTGAGCCACACCGGCTGGGCTGGGCTGGGCTGGGCAACTCCCTTTCCTTCTCATTTTCAACCAAATGAACTCTGGAGAATGGCGTCATTTCTCATTAATCTTTAGCTCCTATATTTTGAATTAACTTTCACTGTGACAGGCGGGTCATCCCAGCCCAACCATAAACTCCTGGTGGGCCCAGGCACTGGGCATAGGCCCATCACAGGTGCCCAGTAAATGTGTGTTGGTTTGATTGAGGCGCTCCTGCGCTCTGGGCACTGCCATAGGCTGGGAGGACATGGTGGAGAGGTTTGGCTGGGCCCTACCCTTATGAGGCTCACATTCTAGTGGGGAGACATTCAATATCACAAAAAGCAGAAATAATGATTTTCGTTGATGGGGATGAGCACTCTGAAGAAAATAAAACGGAGGAATAGACTGTGGCTGGGGGCTACTCCTTTAGTTGGGGGCTCAGAGAGGCCATCTGGGTCTGCAGTGCGATGGTCCTAGGTGAGGACACAGGGACAGCATCTCGCTGTCCCTCAGGCTAGTGACCCATGTACATGGCCAGGGATTTCGGTTCAGGAGATCCTGAGGTGCAGCATTTTCTCCAGGCTCCCAGGCGGGGTCTGCGCTGACCCAGGACCACCCTCTGAGCAAGACCTCAGGCCACAGTCAGGAGTGAAGAATTCAACCTAATTACCATAGGGAGCCACTGAGAGGCTAAGGCTGGAGAGTGGCAGTTCCTATTTATGTTTTAAAAATATGATTCTGGGGGGGAAGAATGTGTGGGAGGCTCAAGAGCAGAAGCAGAGAGGCAGGAGTTGGGTGGGAGCCCAGGGCGCTGGACCACTGGAGGCGGCGGTAGAGGGGTGCATACATGGTCAGGTCCAGTACAGGGGTGCATACATGGTCAGGTCCAGGAGAGGGGTACATATGTAGTCAGGTTCAGGAGAAGGGTGCATGGAACCAGGGCTGGCAGGACAAGCTGAGGGACTGAACACTGGGAAGGAGAGGAGGGGGAGGGAGAGTGGAAGCAAAGGAGATTGAAGCTGCCACCCAGCATAATCCCAAACAAAGGGCAGGACGGTGCTGAGCCCCACCCTCCCATCAACCGTCCCCTGGGGACTGAGGTATGGGCTCTCTGGGCAGCACACACACAGTCTGAGTCCCAGGCCTCGCTGACTGGCCTGCAGGGGAGGCTAGGGAAGCGCATCCTCAGCGTCCGCACCCAAGGCCTCCCGCAGCACCAGCTCAGAAAGGAGGGAGCACAGCTGCAGGTGGCACGGCTGCTTTGGGAGTCCAGGAGAGCAAGTGGGCACCTCTGGGGTCTGCCAGGATTCTGGGCTGGCCTGGCCATGCCAGAGTTGTCCCCTGGTCCCGAGGCTCTGCTTCCCATGCCCGCTCCTACACGCCCTGCAGAGCCATGCCCAGGAGTTCTCATCCTCCCTGTTCCACTCCAGTAGAGAGCTCTCCCTGGGAGCAGAGATCCAGGGGAATGCAATGCAGAAGATGGGTGGGGCAGGAAGAGACATGATCTGATGGTAAAATCATTGCACAAGCTCCCAGGCCCCCATGTGTCTGTAGCTTCACAATCAGCCCATACCCCTTTGCTGTCACCAGAGCCTTCCCCTTTTCAGCCACACCAGCTGCTCCTGCTGTGTACCCTGAACCTTCTATGACCCTCTACTAAGCTCTGTTCCTCCCTTTTCCTTTATATGATTGGCTTAATGCTCACTTAATTTATATATAATCACAATATTAAAGGGCAATTTGAAAATGCACACTAGAATCCCCTGCCCTCCTCACCCCCATTCACACTCAATGTACCTGTTTCCGTTTCTTAGTTCCCTTTGAGCTGCCATTCCATGCATTCCCATTTATACAAATGGGATTCTGGGCTTAGCTGTGTGCAGAACTAATGGGCAGTAATTCCCATGGAAGCTTGGGATTGAATGAAAGAGCTATACTTGCAGGGTTGGGGACAGGCAGGAAAGACAGGGAGACTGATGTGTGAGCCCCCACCTGGAGAGTCAGGGTCTGTGAAATTAGGGCATACAGGAGAGGCTCGGGACTGTGCCAAAGGGGTGCAGAAAGAGGAAGAGGGATGTTCTGGGTACACCGTGGCTCGGGGTCCTGAGGGATGCGGGTGACCCGGGGGAGGTGGTGTTCTCACCATGCAGTGGCAGAGGCTGGAGGATCGAAGCTGAGCTGACCTGTGCCTTGGGCCCAGTGAGATGCTGAGGTCCCTGGTGACTTCCAGCAGGAGCGGGAGGTTTGTTGCACGTACAGGAGGGAGGTGCCAGGGTCCTGCAGCCAGGAGAGCTGAGCTTGGAAACTGGGATCTATGTGACTGACAGCGATGCCAGCGCAGCCCAGGGGAGGCACAGTGTGTGGGCAGCGTGATTTTTGTTCTGTTTCTTCTTTTGATGGTGCTTCATAAACCCACTTCCATGCTGCTGTGCAATGTCTGCATTTGTCCTCTCTATGGTCTACAATATGACAATGGATATTAACATTGTCCTATTTTTGGCTACACTGATTGTTACTAATTGTTTTTCTCTCTTGTGTAGATGTGGTGGTTGTCTCCTCTTTATTTTATAGGCACATAGCTGCTGGAGCAGGGTACGTGTTGGGGGCACATGCAGTTACAGCTAATTTCACTGAGAGGGCCCAGAGTAGCGGAGGGGAGGCGGGTGGAGGCTGGGAGCATGGCAATTAGGCTGACTTCATATGTTACAACAAACTCTGGTGACATTTCTGAAAGGGCAGCAAAGTGCAAGGGTAGATCCCAAGTGAGAACAGAGAACCAGCCACTTTGGGCTGTGGGGACGAGAGGTTTCCCTGGGGGTGTGGGGGGGGAGGTTCCATGGTGCGGAGTTCTCACAGCCCAGGATTCCCATTCAGCTGTACATACAGTCCACCCCATGAAGAAAGAAAACTGCTCATACCTTGTGCCTCTGTGGCACTGTGCCAGCATCATTGAAGGTGCTCAGTAAATGAATGAATGAATGAATGAATGAATGAACAAATGAACAAACAGATAAGATGGGAGCAGCTTATGTAACTCGCACAGTCTTATCGCCGCTCCCAAGAAAGTTGTAATAGCCCCTCCTGGGCCCTGACTCCCTGCAGAAGGAAGGGGTGTGGCTCCATGGCTGGGGGAGCCTGTCCCTGGGAACCTGTCTAGAGGGGCTGACACCCTGAGCTGTAACATCTCCCTCCTAGCAGCTGCGGCCTGGGTGATTGGTCCCCAGGCACAGAGACCCCCAGCAAGCCTGCTGCCTGTGGCTGTAGCTGAGCATCAATCGCTGACCGCTGTATGATCACCTATTATGTGCTCAGCTCCATTCTAGGGACAGGGGGACAGAGAGAGCAGTGTAGGCTATACTTCCTGTCTATAGGGAGTTTACAAACTAATGAGAAAGATGAGCCATATACAGGCCACAGAGGACACATTACAACACCACCACATCCCAAAGGAACGAATGACAATTAAAGGGGCCCCGTCTGCCTGGAGAGTGGGGGAGAGAGTACCCAGCCTGTGATCCCCAGGTTGTGGGGGTTAATGTGACAACTGAAATGCTGCCTCACTGATGGCTTTGCCTTAATTGGCATTTTTTTCCTGGCCGGCTGAGCCCTGCAGGAAAGAAACCACCTCAGCGTCCCCAGGCTACATCACCTCCTGTCCATCAGGGACGCCGAAGCTGAGCATCATACAGAAAACACGGCAGAAACAACTCTTCCTACTCATCAACAAGACTGTAATATAAATGTCCGTGTTTTACAAATTAATAAAACCTTACGTAGTAATGCCTAGGCGAGCTGCATTTCAAGGATGCATCTTGCAGCACTTATTTCTACAGCCATCGTTCTTCTGGCGCTTAGAATCTGCACTACAGAATTAACCCTGAATATTGCTGTAGAGATTATATTCTGGCTCCTTCTTTTGCCAAGCCTGAGGGCTCTGGGCAGTGATTAGGTGGCGGTGCAGTGTAAGGATGTTAGTTAGGAGTGCCCTGGGGATTCAACTTCTGCAGGAGGTGGAGGGAGGGAGCGGGAAGGGCAGAGGAGCATCGGATGAGGCAGCCCCAGACAGTGTCAGCCAACCCCACTCCCTCTGCCCCCCCTCCCCACCCCCGGACCCTCTGGAGCTGACATGGCCCCCTCAGGTTTGCCCTATGCCTTTATACAGCCCCCGATGCCTCAGGCAGTCTCAGAATGTGGGCACCCCTGCATGGGCATGAGTTTGGACCAGGTAAGTCTGCAGCCCTGGGGATCCTTAAAGGGCTGACTGCTGACCACACTCCCAGGAGTGGGGCCACCAGACCTTCTTGAAGGGGGACCAGTAAGAGTAGCAGTGGCCAGTACAGGGACAAGCAGGAGGGAATCTAGAGCCACGGGTGCATTCTAAGAATGCGTGACACAGAGAACCCTTTCCCAGTGCGCTTTGGGCAAGTGATCCGAGAGGGCTGTGCCAAGAGCAGAGCAGCGGGGGTGCCGGCGCCGGCCGAGAGAGCACCTCGAGTGGCAGTGTGTGCTCCAGGGAGCTTTGCAAACTTGGCCAGGGCCACTGTTGGGTGGTACATCATTTTTATAACATTTGAGCTCCTCAAAGGCTATCCCTTAAAAGTTTACAATACTGATGTTTTCTATTTCCTTTATTACCTCTCATGCTGATTTCCCCTCTTCCCCCCATTAGTACCTGCTCCGATTTGATACTTACTGTGAATATGATAATTCTACCTACACTATCACCGATAAATGGACTTAATCTAAGAGCAGGCCAGGATTTTGCCAAAGACAGGTCTAAGGAGTTTCTTGTTAAATACACCTGAATACCTGGATCTTTAATCTACCCTTGACACCCTGGGTCTTGAAGACAGCCCTGGTGTGCCACCCCCCCCACCCCCCACCCCCCTCACCCCGCCCCATCAGAGCAGGGCTCAGCGCCCAGCCTGCTCCGTGTGACCACAGCGGCTCTTGAATCCAGTCATCTGAACCAGCTGTGGATTTATGCCTCCATTGCTTTCCACAAGACGCTGAGCTTATTTCCCAAATTCAGTTGCCCCCAGGGGAGATCCTGGCCATATAGATGCCCCCTCCAGCTCCATGTCCCCGGGGTCACCTGTCTGGAACAGGCCGTTGTGATGCATCACAGTTTGTGCTGTCCAAACGGTGAAGGCCAACACTTAGAGGCTGGGCAGAGAGAGGGGTTCTCCAATTCAGTCCTCACAACAACCCTGTGAAGTCTCATCCCCGTTTTACAAAAGCAGCACAGAGAGGTTAAATACCTACTCAAGGCCACAGAGCCTGGGACATGCACCCGGCCCTGATTCCGGAGCCTCTGTGCTAAGAGGCTGTGCCATGCGGTCCCAGCTCAGAGCACATCTGAGCCCTCCGCCCCTCGTCCCCTGCCCTGACTCTGAGCAGCAGCACCTTCCAGACCACGTAGCTGAGTGTAACACCCGAGGCTATAGAATCTTGCTTCATTCTCCAAGTCTGGTCTTAACCGGGTAAACGGTGTGGACTTTTGGACGGTAGGGACCGGAGAGCTGGGGCCTGACGGGGCCTAGAACACAGGAGGGGCTGCCTTTGTACTTGCTGATGAGGCGTCACCTGCAGGGGCCCCACTGGCTGTGGGGAAGGCCCTGCGGGCCAATGTTTCTGGTCCCAGGGCCCCACCCATCCTCTCCTGGCTCCCCCAAGGAGGCTCACTGGGCCTGGCCTTTCATCCCAGCATGGGCTCCGGTTGGCTGAGGCTCAGCGCCTCTCCTTGGCCTGGCTCTGCTACGAGTTCACCACCGTGTTATTGAAAAGGCTTCCAAGAGCTGGAGGCCAGGTTCACTCAGAGGGTGCACCGCAGGAGAGAGAGGAGGGGGAGGATGGGGGGAGGGAGTGCCCCTCAGCAGGGAGCCCTGATAAGGGGAGGCTGGAGGAGGCAGTGGAGCTGAAGACCTACATGGGGTGCGCACGAGGGTCAGCCAGGGGTGGTGCCCAGCCCAGGGGCCCTCAGCCCCAAGGCCCACAGCCCCAAGGCCCAAGTCCTCTGAAGCACCCCTGAAGCTCCAAGTCTGCGTGTATTCCATTAGTTTTCCAATCCCAAACAACCACCTTCGATTTAGCCCAGCTTGTCCTTTCAAAGCCCCTGGTTCTTCTGCAGTGCACCCCAACTGACACTCCTCCCCCTGGCACCCCCCTTCTGCTCATTCGCCTTCCACTCAATTCACTCCCGCAGCACCTTGGCCAATTCAGTACCCAGGCCTCACAAGAAGGTACCATTGTGCTTGATCAAAGAGTCTCTAGGGGGTCCCCATTCCCCCATGAACTGCCCAGGGTGATTTACTTTGCTTGCTCCTCATCCTGAAGTCCCACCATTAGAAATGTGTGCCCACAGGCCTCCTCTTTCAAAGACAGGCACCCCCACGAAGGGGCAACACGGTAGTCAGTGTCTTATGCACCCCGATGTGAATTAGTGTAAAGAGTTGGCTTTCTCCTTATAACTAGGTCGGGTCATCAGAAAGAGAGGATGAAGCAAGAGCTCTGAAGGGATGCTAAGAGCTGGGGGGTGGGGGTGGGGGTGATTTGGGAACACAGAAGGATTCCTAGATGGGCATGTGGATTTGAGCAGTCAAAGAACAGCATGAAAATGCCAGGGGAAAAGTTTATTGTACATGTCTGTTCTGCTGCCCTCTGCAAAAAAGAAGTCAAAAGGGAGGCATGACAAACTCGAGGTTAAAGACACACTCAGGGTGTCTCATAACTCCCCAGTGTCCCTGTCACCTGTTAGAACCCCGAAGCTCACACAGTGAACATTCTTAGAATGGAGCTTTCACTGAGGGGACACACACACACACACACACACACACACACACACACACACACTCCAAAGGAAAATACAGCAATGCCCAGAAATCTCCCCCAAGTCTGTTCCCTTCCCAACTGCCAACCAAGGAGGCCTCACTGATCAGTGGGAGGCGGCAGATCAAGCCTGTTTCCTTTCATTGCAACTCCTGCCTTCTAGAATTTCTCCTCCTCTGCAGGTCCAGGCCACAGAGACATTAATCCCTATTCAAATGCATCTTCAAGGTTCTTCCTTCATTTAAAAAAAAAAAAAATCTCTCAAAACACCCCAAAGCAGCGTCTCTCATGTGATCTGTGTGCATTCACCAGCGAGGGAGGGAGAGCTCTGGGCCTCACCTGGCCCCTCTTGTTGGAAGGCAGAAATGCGACCCTTCCTTCCCTCCTCCGCCCGCCCCCTCCCGCCAACAGCTTTAATAAACAGTGATTATTTCAGCCCTCAGAGCACAGCTGTCCTGTGAATTGTCCAGTCAGGGTTATGGGGTGGGAGCCAAGGGCTGGAGCACGGAGCTCAGATCTCTGAATAAACCGGCCCTTCCTCCCTCCCTCCCTCCCTCCCGCCAGCCTGTTCCCTAGCAGGTGGGAGTTGAGGAGGAGGGTACAGCTCTGAGACCAGGGATGACAGAAGCATTTTTTGAGCAGCCTGCTGAGGGTAGAGCCCCAGTGGGAGAGGGTGGGGGAGCAGAGCTTGCAGACAGGGTTGGAGGTGGGGTGGCTCACCCTACCTGCCATGAATTTGGGCCTCTCCCAAACCCCCTTCATTCAAATCAACAAGCCCTGAAATTGCACCTCCAGGCATTAGCCTCAGGCTGGCTGCCTCTCTGGTTAAGATGTGCTGGCACATTATTCAAGGATAGAAATGGAGTGTGAGTCAATTTGTCATTTATAGGATGTATTTGGGAAATATTGGTAAAATGGATAAATAAAAGAATGAATAAATTAAAGGAAGGAAGAAAGGAAGGAAGCAAGGGAGGAAGGATAAAAGGAAGAAAGGAAGACTCTGGGCTACTATTAGAAATAGAAGAAAATGCCCTAACCAGTTTGGCTCAATGGATAGAGCATCGGCCTGCGGACTCAAGAGTCCCAGGTTCGATTCTGGTCAAGGGCATGTACTTTGGTTGCGGGCACATACCCAGTGGGGAGTGTGCAGGAGGCAGCTGATCGATGTTTCTCTCTCATCGATGTTTCTAACTCTCTATCCCTCCCCCTTCCTCTCTATAAAAAAATCAATAAAATATATTTTAAAAAAGGAAATAGAAGAAAAGGAGGAAAGCTCTGAGAGTCTCGGGGGAAATGGGTTGCATGCCACCAGGGGATTGGGAGAAGAAAGGGGTGCAAGTCAAATTCCACCACATCACCCGTGCACCTGGCCAGCCAGGGTAGCCCAGGCCCTGCCCTCAAAGAGCATGACTCCATTATCAGTAACTGCCCTGTGTGTGGCTCCTGCTAAGTCCTTCTCCAAGAAGTTGGGACCAATTGTCCTTGGAGAATGTGACACTCAGAATTGTCATAGATGAACTCCAGACACCGACCACTCAAAGGTGCTCTGATTTTTTTTTCCCCCCCAGCGGCAAGAGCCCCCTTATGCAAATAAAATTTTGTAAGAAAACAGACTCACTCAGACCTGCTCTGCTTGAATCAGCTCGGGGATCCCTTTGGAGAACATCAATCTAACCCAACGCCTCATTTTGAGTAAGGAAATGGAGGCCCAGAGAGGTCAACCTGTGTTCTCAGACTTCCTCATAACCTCCACTGGTGCCTGGTCCCCTCCTCTGCTGAGAGTCTACTTCAGTACTTCTTGAGTGGGGCCTGGACACCTGTTAGCTTTTTAAAGGGTTTCATAGGTGGTTATGACCTATAGCCAGGTTTGGGAATTGCTGGATGACGTACTAGGTGAAGAGTACATGAGTAGCGGAGCCTGATGTCAGCTGCTCATGGGGTCCTACAGGCCAAATTCTATCACAAAGGTTTCCAAGAAGCTGTTGGGACTGATTTCTGGTACTGAGGTTTGCTGAGATTGAACATGAGGCCACAGAATGGCCACAGGACTCCAGCATGTTCTGGTGAAAGGGTAGTTCTTTGTAATCTGTCACAGTCTCTCGAGCGAGGTGAGTCTCCCTGTACCGCTTGGCTCATATGTACCTCTGCTAAGCGTGTTACCCCCGTCAGTCCACAGCTATAACCATGGGATAAAATTATTTCACCGTGGAGCTGGGGTACCAGTGTAACGTGGAACCCCCAGCTGCACCAAGCAGTTTGGGGTGAATCAATGGATCCTGCCAGCAGCTCAAGGCCCCAACAAGAAAGGGACCAGATGGCCTTGCATGGACCGGCTGCTACCTGGCTAAGATGTCAGGGCTCTCCCACAGCTTTCTTTGTGGTTCCAAAGGAGTGATTTAAGGGAATAATAAGGTTAGAATTGCGTTCAAGTCCCCACTCAAAGTCCCAAACATTGAACAGCATGTCTAAGAATGTCACCTTCATTCCCCTTTAGGTCAATTTCTTTCCTTCCGGGGCCCTGGCTTTTCAGCAGCAGCTGCATCTGGATAGAGTGGGGCTGAGGGAGTGGCCCCACAGCCAGACCTCTGGAGCGTTTGCACATTCCTCAGGAAAACAGAACGAGAGCAGCAAGGCCGCACCAGACGGTGCGACCCGGCCCTGTCCCACCGAAACGTAGGGGAAAACCTGGCGAGTGCTCTGGGACTTGCAGGGGAAACACCAAAGGCATGGCAAGCGAATGTGATGAAGCTGATCCCAGAAAATGTCTTTGGTGTTGCTTCCTTGAGCATATAAACCCTTTGAAAATGGGATGGCGATAATAAAAAGGCGAATATAATCAACAAGTGTTGGTGAAGATGTGGAGGAACTAGAATCCCCACACCCTGCTGATGGGAATGTGCAATGGCGCAGCCTCTGTGGAAACCAGTCTGACCGTTCCCCAAATGCTGGAACAGAATCACCGTACTGACCCAGCAAGTCCACTTTTAGGAACATACCCAAGAGAGATGCTAACCTACGCCCACACAAACACTTGCACACAAATGGTCATAGCAGTATTTTCTACAAAAGCCAAACATGGAAATAACCCAAACACCTATCCACTGACAAATAAAAGGTCATACAGGAATACTGTTCAGATATCGAAAGAACGGAAGCACTGACATATGCTACAAAGTGGGTGAACTTTGAAAACCTGCGAAGTGAAAGAAGTCAGTCATTATGGACCACACACTATATGACTCCATTGATGTGAAATGTCCAGAATAGGGAGATCTGTAGAGAAACAGAAAGCAGATTATTGATGACCTAGGACTGGCGATTTGGGGTGCAATGAGGAGTAACTGCATATGGGTATGGGGTTCTTTCTGGTGTGATAGAAATAGTCTAAAATTGATTGTCATAATGGTTGCACAACTTTGTATATGTACTAAACACCATTGAATTGTACACTTTAAATGGGTGAATTGTGTGGTATGTAAATTACATCTCAATAAAACTGCTCTTGAAAAAAAAAACACACTTAGAAAAGGTCCTGTTATTTAGGTTCTGCTTAACAGAGGCATCCCTAGGGCTCAAGGAAGGTAGGTGTCAACAGGAACTGGAATCAAGGTCACATCTCCAGTGACCTTTCCCAGTAACTTCACAAAGACCCATGGGCCAACCTGTTATCTCCAGAAACGACTTAACAGAACTACCAGGCAGAATCCACGGCTCAAAAAGCAAGAGCCTGGGGGTGTGTGTGTATCTGTGTGCGCGCAGGCAAGGCAGAATTTTCCATAAGGTCAAGTTCATTTCTGTGCTATCATTTGGGAGGGTCACATGTACATTTGTTTCTGGTTTGTATTCCATTTGAAAAAGCCGACACAGATCGGGTGTTCTATTATTAGGCATTTTCCCAGTTCGGCGTCTCAGTGTTGTCCCGCTCAGTCTGCTCAGGAGACGGACTGACTTCTTGACTCATGCCCCGGCTCCTGCCCAAGGAGAGGCCGGCTTCCGTGTGCCAGCTTCCCTATTCTGCATCCCATGCACCCGAGCCAGGCCACCGCTGGGGAAGATCTCCTGCCCCCAGGGGAAGCTTCCTTCTCACTGGATGGCCTCCTGCTTGGTGGAGGGGTGCAGGGGGGACAGAGAGAGAAGGAGGCCCACTCTGGCTGGTTCTCTTCCAAGAAAGGCCCAGATGGAGGGGCCTTCCAGATGGAATAAAAGGAAGTCTGAGAGAAGAGAGCACGTATTCCTCTTTTTCTCAACAAAGACGCAAGAGGTACAGGGGGAAAGTTAAATTATGCTGCAGTTTTGCTCCACTGGAGATAAACTCTCCCTTCAAAGGAATTACCCAGCTCACCCCATCATGGTACCTCGGAGTCTATCAGGATTCAAGTTTATTAAGCAATGACATAAAGAATGCATTGTATAAAGGGCCTGTTTCATCACCCCATCCCCCAAGCTTTTTTTTTTTGCTAAGTCATGAGAAGTCCAGCAAGTTAAAAACCAAAATAAAAACTAACAAGTGCGCATACTCACTCACAGATGGAAAAAAAAAAAAATCGTTCGTGGAAGTTGCTATGAGGCGGGCGGCTCCAGAAAGGAAAAACACAATCTCTGACTAATATGAAGGAGACTCCAAATTGCTCTTGGCAATGCTCTCTCATCCCCAGATTCTCCTCCCTCTATGCATCTCCGCAGTTCCCAGCCACAGGAAAACAAACCCAACAGCCCTCCCCCTGGCCCAGCCTGGAGCGCTGCACGGCTGAGCAAGGCCTGAGCGCACAAACATCCCCACGCAACGCGACACCTGTGTCCCTGCTGTAAACACCGGGCAGCCGGGGGCTGCTCACCGCTCCTATCAGGCTGCTCACCTCAATAGCGGGAGAAAAGTGCCTTTATTCGGGCACCACAACATCAACATGACATGCAATGTGATCTGGTGATTTTTTTTTATTTTTTTTTAGAAAGAAGAAGGAGGAAAACTGTTCTCCCCGAAGGAGCTGGTGTCAATTCTGAAGAAGGAAGGCCCTAGAGCATCACTCAGCTGGGTTTCGCTTGAAGGCAAGATTTATCAGTGCACCTTCCACCAAAGTGAGAGCTAATTTTGGAGGTAGTTATCTTACACCTATTATACCACTCGAGATGGAAGGAAAGTTAGCAGGCCAAATGTCCCGGAATATTTATGGCTGTTCTGTCTCAGAGATCCCTCCGAGACCACTTTATTAGGACAGATATGTCGGGTCAGCTGAAAGGGAGATGGACAGGAGCTTTGGGAAATGGCATTGTAAGTGGGGAATACTGTATAAGCGAATGGAGCATAGTCTTTACAGATGAGCCCTAAAACATGCTGGCTGGCTGGTGTGAGCTGCTTTGAGAACTGTGGACGGTCAAGAGACCTGGGTTCCAGAACTGGCTTTGCTACCAAGTCTTGTGGACATGGACAAGCTTTGCCTATGCTAGGATGAGGGTCCCAGAGCTGCGGCCCCAGGCCTGCAAGTGCGGCAAGTCATCATGGCCACTGAGGAACGTGGCTGGTGCATTAGCAGGGTGATCGTGGGTGTGTGTGTGTGTGGGTGGGGGTGGAGTAGGGTGGAGAGGAGAGTCTCCACCCAGCTGGCATTGGTCCAGACAGGAGACTGTCTTCTTGGAGGCTGCACAGGGATGCGCCCAAACTAAAGGCCCATCTTGGAACCCACAATCATAAACAATCATCTGAAGAGCAGGGGCTCACACAGCTTCATGGACACCATGTGTACTTCACAGTGTCCCCTGGAACTGGGGATGAGTCCTCCCGACTATAGCATGGGGACAGTTCATCCTTCCAACTGCCCACCCTCCTCCTCACCCAGGCCCCTGCTGCTTCTCCTTCCTCATGGAAATGCTTTTTAACACCTTCCCACCTACTGTCTCATTCCATTCGCTCAATCAATTCCCATTGAAGGAAGTGCTATTGCTATTACTATCCCCATTCACAGAGGCCAGGGACCAGGTCAGTCTTCTCACCGATGTATGCTCAGCATTTAGCATGATGCCTGGAACCACACATTAGACAATGCAACCATTGCCGAATAAATGATTGATTAATTGAATGGAAAGAGATGGAGGTTCAAAAGGTTAATATTCTGGTAACACTTATATACTATTTTTAAAGGAGATTTTAGAGAGAGAGGAAGGGAGAGGGAGAGAAACATCAATGTGAGAGTGGAACATTGATTAGCTGCCTCCTGCACAACCCCCACCAGGGATCGAGCCTGTAACCCAGGCATGTGGCCTGGCTGGGAATTTAACCAGCAACCCTCTGGTACATGGGACAATGCCCAACCAACTGAGCCACATCAGCCAGGGCCATACATACTATTTTGTGTTGTGCTATAATTACACCAGATTCTTGTCTCCCCAACTAAAGTGTAAGATTCTAAAAGATTGTGGTATAATGGGTAGCTTTGATTCCCGGCTCTATCACTAGCTGGGCAGCTTACTTAACATACCCTTTGGGCCTCAATTTCCTCATCCGCAAAGTGGGTCTAATGATTCCTATCTGAAAGGTTATGTGGGTTAGAGGTGATAATGTATGCCAAGCCCAGTGTCTGTCTGGCACAGGGCAGGTGGCCCCTGCATGTCCCATCCTTCTCCTCGCTGCCTGTCTCCTCTGGTTTATCTCTCAGCACTGACACAGCAGGCTAAGCCTTGAGTTCCATGACCCAAGCTGGTGGCCTCAGGGCCCGTGTGGCACAGGTGTCCCGTGGTTCTGTGTAAGGAGCACTGACCTTGCCTGGCCCCCCTCATTTCCTCGTCTATAAATTGGGGTGATGAGGACACTGGTGAATGCCCTTGCACGGTCCTCAGTGTGGTAGCTGGGGGGAGCGTGGGAAAGTACCAGACACCACACTCTGAGAAACAGAGCTGACCCAGCCTGACTTGGGGGAGAGCAGGTTTCTTTCCCCTTTCAGTCCAGGTTGGGCCTTAAGGGGACAGGGTGGCACCCCGGTTACTTTGCTTTCCTGAAGATCTAGCCAAAGGAGGTTCCTGCACCCTTTTAATCCCCGGGACTTAACTGGGTGAAGGAGTGGAGCTGAAACTTGAACCTGGCAGGGCTTGTCCCTTCCCCACCCCCCCCTCCCCTTACACAAAATCTTCTTTTGAATCTGGAGAAGACTGCCTGATTGTTTCAACCACCTCCTTTACATTTTCAAATTTTTACATTTAGAAGGATTGGAAGGGGTAGGCCACTGGTGGGCCAATGAATCTCGGGAATGAGGCTGCCTCCGGTGCAGAGTCCAGTACCAGGGGTTAAAGGAAAGAGGGCAGCGTCCCATCCCCTGCCTGCCCGCCGACAGCCAGGACAACAGAAGCCAGAAACTGGGACAGCGGAACCAGCCCCCCCCACACACACACCCACACATCCCCCACCTCCCCACCTCCCCACTGCGTTAAGACTGCTGCCCCAGGACCCGATGCCCTGAGCTGGGATGCCAGGGGGTTCCAGCTCTTTCCAGAGCCCTTCCCAGGCCAGCCCTGCAGCCGCTGCGCCCAGCTGCAGGGAACCAGGAGCTCCGAGATCGCGACGCGGGAATCGGGGAGCACGGAATCGGTCCCTGTCCCCCCACCCATCACTCCTCCCTCAGGCGGCCCTGGAGCCCGGAGACCCCAGCTTGACTGGATTGCCTAGAGGGAGTTGGCACCGCCCACCCAAAGCCGGTTGGAGCGCAGGGAGGGGTCCCCCATCCACAGAGCTCCGCCGGCGATTCAAACCCGGGGCGCCACGGGACTCCCTCCGGCTCGCGAGAGAGACTTCTGCCAACCCTCCTCTTCAGTTTCTGCCCTTATCCGGACCTCGACTGGAGCCAGAAGTCTCCATGGCTTCTGCCCGCCCCGCTCCCCGCCCCCCCCCCCCAAGTTTTGCATCTGACCCTGGTGGTGGTGGGGGTGGGGGGGCGGGCGCTAAGCTTTTTCCGAGGGGGGAGAATTTAAACTAACAATGTATTTGCACCATTACCTTCCGGGGTGCCTCTCGCACTCGCACCCACAAAGCCTGCCCGAGAGGCCGCGGGCAACCAGAAAGCAGGAGAGCTGCTTCGCGCCGAGTTCAGATTCTTTCTCGCATCGCATTTCGCTAGGAGGTACGCGCCGCACGCCCCCCATCAGCTCTGGGGCTCAGCCCCGGGCTCCCTAGCACTCCCGGCTCCAGCTCGGGCAGGGGTTTGAATTTCTCGCAGACCCTGCCCAGCGAGCGCCAGAGGTGGCCACCACCCCGCCCCAGGGTCCCCGCTGTGGGGAGCTGAATGCCCGCAGCGCCGGAGGTGGGGGCGCAGCCGCTGGGCGCCCGCGGTCTCTCCGGGACTCACACAGGGCTTCCTCCCCACCCCCATTCCACGCCTCGGCCGCCTGGTTCCCCAGAACCCCATCACAGCCCTCTCCCCACCGAAGCCGCCCGAGACCCACCTGGCTGCCCCGGGGACGCGGCGCTAGTGCCCGGGCCGAGTCCAGAGCGCGCCTGGGTCCCGGGCTGGGCTCCGCGCAGCGCGGCTGGGGCGCCTGCTGCAGCCGGCAGAGGCTGTCATTGATTCGCGCTGGGCGAGTTAAGCCATCCCAGGAGCGGTTTTGAGAAAGCACTCCCTCCCCTCCCTCCAACCAGAAGTATTTGGCACGCAGCCCCTTTCGTCCACCTGTACTGTGAGCGCCGGATAAGGACCGATTCACCAGCCGCGCTTAAGCCTCACTTTACAACGCGCAGATTAAGCTCCTTCCAGAAGGTAAAGCCGAAAAGAAAGCACGGGTGGTGGCAGATCTCCCCTCCCCAAACCACCCCTTTTCCTCTCCGTTTATTTATTTTTTTCTCTACTATTTCACATAATGCCTTACCACTTATCTCAAATCAGGGGCGGCTTTTTATTATTATTGTTTTATTCAATTCCGCGTGCCTTTTATTTTTAGAGGCAATTTTATTTCCATTTGCCTGAAATCTGAGCCCAATAAAATTACTAGAATTATGTTTTCTCCTTAAAGGGTCGTGAGTGTAACTTAACCAATTCAAACACCGAACAGAAAGCGTCAAGTGGCAAATAAGAAAGAGACACGCAGGAGGGAAGCACAGAACTGAGCCTCTCCAGCGGGGCTGCCCAGCGGGGCTTGGCCCAGGGGGAGTCCTGAGGCCCGAGTTGGGCAGGGGGGGGGGGGCGGGGAGGGGACCTGGACTCGCCTCTCCCAGCAAACACACAAATCATACAGGCTCGCCTCTGCTTTGTCTTGGGTCTAAGACTGACTCAGAAATGCCAACCAGAGACCCAACAGTTCACTTGGGAGGTGGGCCGACTGCCAATCACAGAGAGGTGTGGCCAGAGCACCCGCTCCCAGGCTGTTCCTTAAAACCCCTACTGCCAGAGGGGAGGCCCAGCGGCTGCCAGTTCCCTTTCCACGAGCTGACCTTATCTGGGGGCTATCCACCGTGAACTCCTTGGTACGTAGGCAGAGTTCTTCCCTGGCGACCAGCTGCCTTGTGTGCCAGAGAATCAGCACAAAGGAAAGCGAGGCCTGGCCTTCTGTGGCCTCTGCCACTCTTCCAGGGACAGACCATGAGCTTAAAGCACCCCAAAAGCCAAAGGCAAAGCCCAAAGGTCCATGGAAGCCAAGAACTGGGCTCTGATTTGCAGAACCCCAAGACTAAAATATCTCCTCCAACAGGTGCCCCCCCCCCCCCCCGCCTGAAATCCCAGTGTTAGTGATTCATTCCATTGTGGGGCACACCCTGCTCAGAGCCTGAGCCAGGCTGGCAAAATTGCTTCAGTAAGGCAGGAAGGGTCTCTCTCTCTGTGATTCTAAAACTGTCTATACCCACAGGCCAGGTGGGATGGCGGGGGGGGGGGGGGGGACGGCCACCACAAGGGGCCAGACCCTCCTTGCTATGGTGGGAGAGCAATGAATGGCATCATGAGGGGACAGAGGCTTGGAGTCAGGGAGGGTGGGAAAGGGGTGCTAAATCAGGGAAGTGGGCACTGAAGGTCAGAAGGGGAGGCACTTAACCAGAACAGGTGGACAGTTTCCAAAATCGGATGACTCCATAGCTTTTTATCAAAACCCACGTACTCCCGGAACACCCAAGACAAAGAATGAAAAGTCAAGTCCCTTTGTTCACAAAGTCACTTATTAAATGTCCAATCAGGGGTAACTCCCCACTCCGCTCCCAGACCAGGTAGATAAAGGTGCCAGCACATGACCGGATGGAATCAGTACCAACCCAGAAGAGTTTGTTGTGTGCCACAGGGGTTTGCTTCAGTGGCCTGGGTGGAGGTGGGTGGGGCGGGCACAGTGGGGTGCCGCCCTCGGAGCCTCCTGTTTTGTGGGGAGATAAAGCACAGTGGGCTGGTCAGTGTGGGGCTGCGCTGTGAGGGGTCCATTAAGGACCAGGGCACTCATTCTGCAGAGCAGACAAGGAGCCCAGAGCCGTCCTGAAGACAGGGCTCATCCGGAGAGGGCTCCACGGGGTGGGGTAGGCAGGCCAGGAAACTTGTGCTGCTGGGAGCAAGAGGGCATGTCAGGTGGGGGAGGAAAAGCTGGGGGCGGGGGCAGTTGGCTTGGTTTAGACAGCTCTCCCAGTGGATAAAGTATCAGGCTGGGTCTGCAGGGTGAAACCAGTTTATGGAAACAGCTTCCGGCTGAAAGGACAGAGTGCAGGGCAAGGCCTGCTGAAGAGGGAGGGAGGACTGGAGCACCTCTTTCAAACCCGGTTGGAGCTGGCTGTGTGCAGAGGGGATGGTGGAGGAGGGAGGCTGCAGGGAGGGGCTGGGGGAGAGTTGCAGGGCCCAGCCCAGCCTGCCCCAGGCGGCCCCTCCTAGTGGGGCTCCAGCCCCTGGACCTGAAGGAGTTTCTGAGTAGGCCCGTGGGTGGTGCCAAGGCTGAGGATTCTGCTGCCAAGAGCCTGGGGAGAGCTGGCCCCTGTCCAGCCCACTGGCTGGGTCCTACAGTGGACAGTGAATGTCATTCCTCCCTCCCCTTTAATCACCGAGTGTGTATGCCCTGTTGGGACACACCCTTCCGAATGGCTCTGGGCAAAACGTGGGGAGCCCTGCCCACCACCCCTCCAGCCTCACCTCCCTGTCCTCAGCCCCGAGCCAGCTGCCTCCTGGGAATAGGACCATAAAGGAGACATTCTCAAAGCCACCCACAGAAGGGGCTCTGGGCAGGCCAGACTCTAGATCTGCTATTGTGCATTTCCTTTTGGGATGTGGTCCCTTCCTAGGCCCTCTTTGGCCTCCTCCCTCTTACTCACTCTCCCCTGCTCACCCCTCCTTCCCGCCCCACCCCCCTCCCGGGTCAGGTCAGCCTGAGCACTGGGAAACAGGCTGGCTTACAAGCGCCTGGCTTTTCACATCTGCCTCCAAACCCACAACTCACTCTTGTTCCAGGGAGGATGAAAGCTCCCACTGCAACCGCCAAACCTGGCTCAGAAGCTGAACAGAAGCTCAGTGAGCAAATCTGCTCCGGCCTTCACCTGGAATCTTAGGGCCCCTGGGCGTCCGCTGCGACCCAGGCACGCAGAGGACTTCCGCCCATGCACACACCCTGAGGATCTAGATGTGCCTGTATCAAGGGGTGGGTGCAGAGATGATCCCTGCAACCTAGAAATAGTCATAACCAATATCTACTAAGGATCTACCCCTCACTTACTCCTTGTAACCACCCTATGAGGTAGATTCTCTTCTCTCCCCTTTTTTTTCTGATGAGGAAACAGACTCAGAGAGGTCTTATCACTTGTTCAAGGTCACACAGCTTGATGAATCAGAAAAGTGAACGTGACACCTGGGTCTTTGCTTTGCTGATGTGTGCCTCAGTTTCTCCACCTGCTAAACAGGCAGGGTGCTGACCCTTACTGACCCGAGAGGCTATTATTAGCCAGGAGGAGGCTGAGATGGGGGGTTGGACTTTGGTAAAGGGCTCGAGCAAGTGTTCCCTAGAGAACGCACACAGGACTGGGCTTGAGTGTTACTCAAGCCGGAAACTCAGAGTCACCCTTGCTGCCTCCCTCTCCTTCCCACCCCACACCCCGCCCAGCCAATCCATCCATCTGTAAGACTATCTCCAAAATAGATCTCCCAGCCGCCCTCTTCCTGCCACCTCCTCCACCATGCCCTAGGCCCAGCCACCACCCCCTTTCACCTCAGCTTCTGCAGGGACCTCATCACAAGTCCCAATGTCCCACTCCTGTCCTGCTCCTTCAGCCCAGAGCCACACGGCTGCCCAAAGAATCGTCTTACAATGTTCATTTGGTTGTATCACAGGCACTTCAAATGCAACCTACACTGCCCTGCTTCCCTCTCTGCACACTCACCCCTGATCCCACCTCAACCTCCAGGCACTGGCAGACGTTCCTGAGCTCCTTTTCCTTCCTGTTGTGAGACTTCGCCTGTGTGAATTCATCAACCTGACATGCTTTCCTCCTACATCAAGTCCTGCAGAAATGCTACTTCCTCCGAGAGGCCTTCCTTGCCCACCACAGATAAATTAGGGAGCGTCTCCCTACCCCATTATCTAGTTCAGACCCCCATGCAACTTGCACACCCTATTTAACTGCATGCCTATGTTGAATTATTTTTTGACATCCCTTCCCCTAGAACGGAGGCTGCTTGTAGGCAGGAACCTCGTATATCTTTTGCACGGTGTGTACATGGTATATAGTAGGCCCCTGGCAAATAGGTGCAGGACAAAGGTTTGCTGAGAGAACCCCAGATCCAGGAGATAGGACGAATGGAGCTAGTCCTGGCTCTGCGTCCTCGGGGATGTCCCATGCCCTCGAGATCCTCAGCTTTACCCTCTGCAAATGGGGTCAAGGGATGAGATGACCAGGAGCCCCGCCACGTCTGATGCTCTGCAGTCATGTTGGCCTTCACTCTCTGAGAACGTGCAGGGGCCACTCAACAAGCAGGAAGAGAATCCTGGCTAGAATGCACTTGAGCTGGCTTTGGGAAGGCTTCACTGTTGCTGCCCTGGTGACGTGTTAGAAAAACCAGCTTGTGAGAACTGAGGCTTTCTCGGGGCTATAACCAGCCCACAGCACCTGCTACCAAGTCAGGGCTGATTCCATTGGGGGATGTCCACCCCAATAGCCAGGTTCCCCCAACCCAGCAGGTCTGAGGGTCTGGCCTTCAAAGATGTCAACTTCTGTTCACACAGTGCCTTCGTGGCATTCTAAACCTGTTGTCCTAGTTGACCTGCATGGCAACCTGAGATGGGACCAAGAAGGGAATTCCTTCCCCCCCTTCCCCCGCACCCCCACGCACACTTTGCAGATGAGGAAACTAAGACCCAGATTAAACAGTGAGTGAGTGGCAGAATGGAGACCTTTGAAATTAAGGATGAAAAACTCTAGTGAGATTAATTATTTCAAAAATTCTAATATATGTATATATAATTTTAAGATAATAATATATATGAAATATATTTGAAAAATATATATATATGAAATTCTTCCATCTTAGAGGAAATTTGTGAGACAGGCTAATAGTTGTAGCATCATAACAATTCAGGGCAGTTGGTTTCAGCCTCTCTCTCTCTCTCTCTCTCTCTCTCTCTCTCTCTCTCTCTCTGGAGTGAACAGTCCACACTGCATTGACCATGGTTTTTATCTGATAACCAAACTTTGAGAGAAAAGTCAGCCACTGAAGCAAGAGGAAGAGGTGGCACTTGGGCGCACCAGCCTCTTCCTTCGCGGCCCCCCAGCTTCCAAACCCTCACCACTCTGAAGTCTTCTGTTTGTACTATTGTCACAGGTACACATCCTTGACTGCAATCCTGAGGCTGTCACTTTGGTCCACAGATCAGATTTCACAGAAATGCATTAAAATGCAGATCTGGAATAACAACTCATTGCTGTTCAGCATGGACAGCAGAGGAGCTACAAATGGAGTCTAAGCAAGGTGTTAACAGACCTTCATACAGTGGCAAAGGTTACCCAGGCCTGTTATCCAGTGCTCCACACATGACTGCCACTGTGCTTTAGGGGGCAGACCCAGTCATCCGGAACCCACCCCACTGGCAGTTTGCCAACTGCCTTGACCAAACTCCTCCATTTCTTCAGGAGGTGATCCAGAGAAGCCGAGTGCTGTGACCGGCTGGCCTCTGACTACCGTCCTGTGGGAGCTGGAGGGTGAGGCCCAGAGGGGAGGCCCTGAGACGGGAGCCACCTCCCCCTCTCAGGTGCAGGGAGACCAGCCAGAGCTTGTCCTGCCCTCGGAGGGTGGTGCTGGTAGAGCAGAGGTGCACGGATTGTTCTCTGGGGGGGAAGTGAGGGGAAAGTACCCGCCTAATTGGGGTGCAGGAAGGACTCCGTGCAGGGCTGGCTGCACAATAGACAGGGTGAGGGAACAGGGTCCCAGCCTCTGCTCACAGCCCGAGGGCCCTGTGGCTGCCAGGGCCTCACCCTCCTCCCAGATTATATTGGGTGGCACCCACAGTGGGAGGAGGGAGGGTGCTAAGAGCTTCAGCTAGACCTAGCTGGGGCTCTGGGTGACTGGGCCTGTCACCACCAGAGCAGGCTGGGAGCCTGAGAGCAGGAGACAGCTCCACCAGGACCTGGCCCAGGGGGTGGGGCACTGGCTGGGCAGGAGGTGTGACTGCCAGCCAGAGGAAGCACTTCTATCCTCCCTTTCTTCCCTCTGCCCTGCTCCCTCCTCTCTTGCCTCCATAGGTCTGTACTGATTGCCTTTCTGTGTCTCCCACCCCCGACACAAGGGCATCTCCTGGCCCCCAAGGAGGTGACCTCTTGCAGGGGAAAGACAATAAACAGATAACCATCTACCATGAAGTCAGATGCATGAGGCTGAGTCACTGACCCACACAGAGTGAGGGCATGGGGTTGAGGGTGGCACGTGACTTGCCCAAGGTCACACTGCCACAGGATACTGTCTACCTGACTCCTTGTCCAGTGTGCCCAGAGCTGTCCCTCTTCCTTAGCATAATCACTGGATTTACCTGCAAAGCAAGCAGAGGATTTAACTCTGTGCTTCTAGAGAAACTTTTTAAGGGGACATTTATACACAGCAAACAAACAAACAAAAACAAAACAAGCCCCCAAAACAATAACTAAGACCCTCAATCTAGACAAACAACGAGCTCACCTAATATTAAATGACACTCGCATGACAGGACCCTGTGGGTCTAGGTCACCTGGGGAGCTGAGGTCCAGGCTCTCCTCGCTGCACACTCTAGCCTTGACCCAAGTTCCCTCTGGTAAATATTTAAATATTGAGAAAGTTGGCCTGCCCCTCCAGAGTCCCTTGAAATGTGTGAGGGCCCCATTACCCAATCAAGGTATTGGGATCTTTGGGGCATAACAAATACTTCCTGAGTGCCCAGTTGTCCCCTCACTGGCATGTGACGCACCCCTGGTGATGGTGATGGGGAAGACGAGGAATGGGCTGTGTGTGCGTGCAGGCGTGCTCACGTGGGTGTCCTGGGGAGGAGGACTGGTGAGGGGAAGGCTGGCAGGTGGGCTGGGGGCTGACTGCCAGCTGGGGAGGGGTGTGCACAGTGAGTTCTCTGTTGGAGAAAGCAGCATGCAGGGCCCTGCCACCCTCTAGAAAAGTGTCTGCTCGGACTGGCCCTGTGTGTTCCATCAGAGGTTGGCCTCATCGATGGCGCTGGTCCGCATACCATTGCCAGGGGTACTAATGTGGCTGGGCCAGCCCACAGCCCTTCCCCAGGGCCAGACAAACCAGCCAGACTGGAGAGTCAGCTCAGTGACCTTCACCATATTGTGAGGGTGGCAGGGATTTTCTCATTGAAGTTCAAAGTCAGGCGTGTAGGGTGGACGGGGGATACAGGGCAGAATTGAACGACCATAATAGAGATTAAAACAAGGGACTTGGCCTCCTCTAAGGACCACATCAAAGAAAAGACTCACAGTTAACCCCCCAGGACAGGAAAATAATTATAATTATCAGAGCCGCAAGTGTAGTGCTAAGAGCTTCGCATGCATGATTTCCTATAATCCTCAACATCCCACAAAGTCAGTACGTATTCTTCCCCTTTTACAGAGGGCAGCTCAGAGCCAGGACTTGAACTCGGGTCGCACTCACCACCTGGAACAGTCTGTGTTAATCCTGGGGAGCGGCACAAGGTGACTTCAAATAAAGTAGGAGAGACCAGAGTGAGGCAGAAGGTAAGAGATGTTCATCATCAAAAAGGCTGCGGCATTTGGGCTGACCCCCTGCAATGCTCAGGAGTCCATGTTACTCAGCACTGCCAGAATTTCCACCCCTCATCTTAAGATAAGGAACGTCAGCTGGACTGCTGGTTGACCTGTGACCTGTCCAAGGTTACACGCTTAGTCAATGCCAGAGCAGGGCCATGAACCCAGGGATTTCTGATCCACTGGCCAAGGGGTTTTGCTGCTGCTGGCTTCCCAACCTCCAGCAGGCAGGAGGGAAGAATTACGCCCAGTGCATCATTCTCTCTCTGTCCTGTCCTCCCTGCCAGCTCTGACTTCAGCCACGCTTTCATTGTTTTTCTGCCTCTAAAACCCGGCCTCTCCTCTTTCTGCTCAAATCCACATTCTCTATGGACCCGATTCTGACCATTCTGAGGGTGTCATTACTACTTGAACTGCGGGTTAACTGTAGGTAAATGTGTGGGGAAGCTGTGGGGCAAAGACGTGACAGCCAAGGGGAGGGACCAAGGCCAGCCAGACCGGCCAGAGCAGGGGGTGCCCCAAGAGGAAAGATACCCTGAAGGTGGCTGGGGCCCGGCATGCCAGATGAGGGAGTTCATATATATATATAAGGGCCGGTGAACGCATGCCTAACCAGCCATCTGCAGCTACTGGGACCCGCGTTGTTTCCATAGAGAAACTTGGCTCTGGCTTCAACAGTGTCCCTAGCAGTGTCTCTGTGGGCTCAGAGGACCCTTAAACCACAGCTAAATCAGATGTAAAGTTGAATGAATGCGTGAGCGTGTTCCTTTATTTGGAGAGACAGCCCATGTGTTCATCAGATTTTCAAAAACGTTTCTGACCGACCTCCTCACCACCCCCTACCAGGAGTTCAAAAAATAAAATTCAGATGAAAGGTAGAAGTCAACTAGAAATATAAATTGTTTATCATGTCAGAAATATACATATTACCCACGGTAAAGACAGAATAAATAATTATAGGTGGTCCTTCTCAGACAGATGATAGCTAGATGATAGATGATAGATAGATAGATAGATAGATAGATAGATAGATAGATCAAATCTACCTTTAGCAAACATAAAGAATCATTATTTGTGCCACCTAAGTTTTGTTCTTTTCCGTTGCGTGACAAGGAGCCGACGGGGCTGGGAGGAGATGGTAAGCCTGGTGCCGAGGTGCTCAGAGTCACTGCCCTCCAAGGACGATCGGAGGCAAAGATAGAGCCTCGGTGGAGAAGTGACAAGTTAGTGGGAAGAAAGGATTTGGTTTCACAACTTTCCTAGAGCCACCTCTTTTGTAAAATGGGACACACTTGAAAATAATCCCAGGGAGCCCTTCCCAAGCACCCAGTGGGTGTCAGGTACCGTGCTAAGCGCTTTACAAGTACTGGCTTGTTTACTCCTCAGCAGCCCTGGTGCGCTGGGCAGTGCCATTCCTCCCCATTTACAGAAGAGGAAAAGGAGGCCAGGGATGGGAGTCACTGAACATGTAAGTGGAATAGCAGGCACTGAAGCCAGGTGGACTGGATCCTGCAGCCGTTGAGGGCAGTCACATCGTGTGGTCAGCAATCAGCCTCATCCTGGTCTTCCACAAAAGGGCTAGACCCTGCGTATCGTAACCCTACTGTTCTCTTTGCCTTGAAAGGGATAGTTTAGTGAATAAACTTGAAATTATCCCAACTTATTGTCTATATTTGTAAAAAAAAAAATAGTAGTAGTAGTAGTAGTTATGGTAATACCTCCCATTTATTAAGCATCTGAGTCAGACAATATACAAAAGGCTTTGCAGACATTTAAAAAATGCCATCCATTGATGCTTCCCAGGTGTCAGTGTGTCCATTTTACAGATAGAGGTACTGAGGTCCAAGGAGGTTTAGATAACCTGCCTGAGGTCAGCTAGTGAATGGAGGGGGCTGGACTGCACCCACACCCTTTCTGCTTCTCTGCCTGGCCGGATAATGCGGGGCACAGAGGTGCAAGGGGCTGAATTCCCAATGTTTGGGGCATGGAAAAGGCCCAGGGAGCTCCCTGCCATGGTCAACAGGAGAGAAAGGAAGGAGGGAGGGAAAGAGAGAAAAAAGGACAGAGGGAAGGGAAGAGAGAGAGGGAGGAAGGAGAGAGGGAGGGAGGACATAGGAACATAGCATGCACTATGTGTCAGGCAGCACAAGATGTTAATAATGACCCAAGTCTAGAGCCGTAAAAAGCGGGCAGTGGCACTGGCCACAGCGCTGTGACTCAGTCCACCCGAGTCACTCGCCCCAGATCAAGCAGAGGCATGGCCCCTGTCTCTTTGGAATTTAACTATAATGGTTGAGGCCAAAGCCTCAGATGCTCTTGTGAGGTTCAGGTGCAAGTGGAGCACGAGCCTTGGATAAAAATTGGTGGCCCTTTTAACTCCTCTTCTGCCTCAGGTTTTGACCTTGACTTTGGAAGCTGTAGAGCCTGGAAGGCATGCAATGCAGGAGGCAGGAGGGCCACTCAGCCCCTGATGGGGCGAGGAAGATGGGATGGACAGGGTCACGTCTGTGGCTCGGGGTCACGGCTGGGAAAACAGAAGGGGGGCACTGCGCAAGTCTTGTCAAGCCCAGAGGCCAAAGCTGGACGCAGAGCCCGAGAGGCCTTTGGAGCAGAGAATGCAGCCGGCATTTCAAGTAAGCAAGCAGGGCTCAGGCCAGGTGTCCGCCCCAGATGCGTGACCCTCTCACCCGGGCTCCTAACAAGCAGCATGACCAGGGGTCAGAGGCCTGTCTGGACACCCAGGAGGTCAGTCAAGGCAGGAGACAGTCTGGGGTGGATCCCAGGCCCGGGTGGGGTGAGGGGAGCCCCTCAGGAATGACCAGTGAGCCGTAGGGACACCAGGCAAGGGAGACGCTCCCTGCAGGATGGGCAGGGCTTGGCACTCGAGTCTTGGTCTGTCCTCCAGGGCAGGACGAGGAGCCTGGCCAGGGAGAGCGGCACCTCCTGAGACTGTGGCTAGGGACTGTCCGGGGAGCCAGCAACCCCACAGCTGCTCTCTTCCCAGGCGTCTCCACATCCACCCCGTTTGGTTCTTAGGGGCTCCCTCCCGGACTCTACAGTCCTCTTGGGTCTAGTTATCCCTTTCATTTCTGAAAATAAAACGTTTGTGTTTCTTGATCTTGAAAGTAACAGGCAGGCATTAAAGAAAACATTACGTGTTTATGGTTCTATGATAAAGGCAGTTCTTTTGTCCCGTTTTCCTCACTGGCCACTGTGGTCAGATTTTTCCATGATGAACTCCTCCCCCTCCCTGCCACCGTCCCTCCCTCAACTGGGCACTTTCCGCCACCTCATTGCAAGTCTGACCTGCCAGTGCCTCTGGCTGGCATCTGTGTACTCAGATTAAGCAAGATACCCTCTGAGCCACATTGTCACTTCTGAACGCTCAAACCCTGGTCTCTTTATGTAAATTGCTTAAACAGTTTAAAGAAGTTTGCATAACAGAAATCCAGAGAAACCTCACCGGACAGTGCCAGCCATCAGCCTGGGCTGCCTCTGAGAGCCAGCAAGAGTGGAGAGAGCAGATACAAAACTGCATTTTCATTGTCGGTCCTCTACCCTGTGTTCTCGCGTGTTCCATATGGTCTCATGCAGGTGTGAAACTAGAAAACCTAGAATGATAGAATTGTGCAGAAAACAAGAGCAAGTAGACCCCCTAAGTGACACTGGCCCAGGGAATGCGTGTGAGAGCCTGTGTCCTGTGGTTCAATATTGTCTTCTTTTTCTCTCAGGTTCTTAGCTGTGTCCCAGAGAGGAAGCAGACAAAGAAAGGGGTTCCCTATACCTCTACTATTCTTTTACTGTGTTACATGGGCTTTATTTCTTTGCAATTTTAAATGACTCCCTTCTCGATGCCTTGACATGTGTGTAGTGTGGTCATCTTGGTGGAGGAGGGGGATGCTCCGGATGCAGGGTTTGCTCCTCTGTCCAGGCAGAACCACTGGCTCAGTGCAGGCAGAGCTGTACTAGGAAAACCAGACCTTTGGAACTCACTTTGTCTCATTAAGCTGTGGGACTCTAACCGGGTTGGAAACAAGCATATTCAGATGTCACAGCCCCTACCGACCTACACCCTCACTTTCCCCTGAGGAAACAGGGTGTGTCCGAGGTTACAGAGGAAGCTATTGGCCAACCTGCAAATAACTCCTCCACGGGAGACCTTCTGAAGTGATTAACAGCAACATCCTGTGGTGGAATGTGTGCATTTATAGCCCATCTTGTTCCAGAAGGATCTGAACGACCTTATGAATGTGCCTACCATGCAAGATAGACATACATAACAAATAAGAAAGAAAAAGGAGGCAAGGGAAAAGTAAGAGGGAAGACGGAGTCAGGCTCAAGGTCAGCACCCAAAATGGACACTGGCAAGAGCTCTGTGCTTAATCCCGAATGGCTACAGATTTGGTAGCAAGATGCCCAGCAGTCAAGAGTAGGGGGAAATACACTAGCCCCATTGGGGCTCTGCTTTCTTATTCTCTAGGACTTGCTACTTCCCTCTCCAGGCATCAGTTTTCCAGTCTGTCAAATGGGCCAATCTTGCCTTGCAGAATCACTGTGATCAAGTTAAATACTGTATGTAAAAGAACGCACTCCAAAAGCACAGGGCACAACAAGGTTTATCATTTAGTCGCCTCACTGTCTATTTGTCATGAATGAGACACTATTCATTTCCCATTGGCTGCTGTGGCCACCGGGTTTAAGTCGGTCAGAGTGAATTCGCTATGCATTCTTAGGAACATCACACACTGTCCAAACACTGGGTGAAAAGAAGCCTTGCAACATTTTCTGAGCCCAAATCATGCCCATTTCCGTCACCCCTTCCCCTGTTTCCTTGCTTCAACGGGGAAAGTTAAGGTTACTTAGGAGCAGCAGGGAGTGAAAAATTCTAATGTAAAGGGTAAGAAATTTCTATCCTCTCCTGTGGAATGATGTTGGGTAATGGAGAAGGGAGAGCAGGGCTGGGGAAGGGGAGAGGGGACCCTTTGGGGTTCTTGCCAGCTGCAGTTTGGCAGGTACTTCCCCTACCTGTCCCCCAGAGGGTTTCCCCAGCCTTAGGTGTTGGGGGTGGAATAACGCATCTTCTGAACACAGGCCGGGAGTTTCCAGAAACTTACGTAGAGGTCTGCAATGGGCATGCTGTGATTGTGACGAGCAGGGTGGGGCAGAGGAGCCACCAAGTCTGGGTGAGCAGAGCTTTGGGGGCCTCGGCTGGCTTCCCCTCTGTGGCTTTTGCTGTACTCACCAACAAGGGCTTTCCAATAAACCAGGGTATTCACCGCAAAAGGAGGAATAATCATAATAATAGAAATATCATTTGAATAACATCTAGACAATATGTTTGGTTTGGGGTCGAACATGGGAAGGTCGCTATGGGCAAAGGGGGTCCAGCATTCTCCTCACTGGTCCCACTGCCCAAACCTGCTGATCTGGGGCAGGCGGGTGGGGGGGTGGGGGCGGTGATGAGTAAGCAGTGGGATGGGTCAATCCCAGCTGGGACATGGGTAGATAGGAACCAGCCCTCCTGTCTGTAGAGCCCTTCCCATTTCTCAGAGTTACTCTATGAGGGGTTAATGTAGGGTTCATATTATTATCCCCATTTTATAGATGAGGAAACTGACACTGGCTTGGTTCAAGTATTTGTCAAAATGGCAAGAATCTGGTTGTCCCAGCAGAAAGGCAGCCGGAATCAGGGCTGTGAGCATGGACTCTGAGCCAGATTCTGCATCCGGCTCTGCCCTCACTCGCTGCGTGACCTTAGACAAGTCTTTAGCCTCTCTCTGCTTCAGTGTCCTCACCTGGAAAAGTTATTGGTCTACACATATTACCTGAGCCGATATTTATAAAGTGCTCAGAGAGTCCCTGACACATAATAAAGCGCCACACAAACATGATAAACCCATAAACTCCCAGCTCAAAGCCCTCCTCTGCAGCCCCAAACCAAACCCGAACGACGGCAGGACCCAAGCCCGTGTGCCCCATCCTGTGGGAGAAAGTCTGATCCCACTCAGTGTCCACCAAGGCGTCACTGGGGGTGGAGAGAGGGGCTAGATTCTCATGGAGGTGGGGAGCGGGCAGCTGGCAACCTTTGCCCGTGCCCTGGGGACAGTGCCACTTCCTCTCCCTTCTAGGACTTTGCCAAAGAAGAACACACAGGCTGGACAGACCAGTGCCAAGCAGGAACAAGATGGTATCTGGGCCGGATGAGCTGACAAATTCGGAATGTTCAGGTTCCCACCAAATACCAGCTCCCAGCTCTGGCCTCCTCCTGCTGCCCCTCCCCTTTGCTTTGGTGGAGCTGTTTCAGTTGCTGCCAAGGGCACTCATCAGAAATGACTTTGGGGAGGGCTGCAAAAGTGTCGGGCAAACAAGCCCTGGCTGGCTTTCTCATAACGCTGGCCCTAACAGGCTGCGGGATGACCATGGGACGGAACCATGTTTCCCCAAGGCCAGGGGCCCATGCACTTAAGAGCAGGGTCCGAAGTGGGAGACAGGCGTCCTGCTTCTAGCCCGGCTCTGCAGCGAAGGGGCTGCGGCGTGTCCTTGGGCAAGTGCTCCTCCCTTCCAGGTCCTCACTGCTCTCGTCAGTATCAGGAGGGTCTTGGGAGGTGGAGAGGGGGTAATGAACTTGAACGACCCCTTCCAACTCTCTCATCTGTGAGTTTGGAGGACATGTTCTGGAGCCAGAGCTGCAGAATTCCGAATGGCTGTTGGTGGACCTGCCTTCTCCTGGCTCCAGGGCCCTCTTCTGCAAGACCCTCTTGGTTTACAGTATTGACTTGGCAGTGAGGAGAGGTGTTTGTTCATTCGACCAACACATGGACTAAGTGTCTCCATGTCCCTTGTGCTGCCTGCTGGAAAGAGAAGAGGGAGGACGCTAAAGGCAGAGGACGGCAAGGAGAGGCCAAGGGGAAGAGTGTCCACCTTACCTCCTGGGTATCGGAATGCTGGATGGAGGAAGCAGCAGACCAGGAACCCCTGTAGCCTTGGGCACAGCCCTTCCCTCTCATGGGCCAGTCTCCTCATCTGAAAAATGCCCAGACTAGACATGCTGACCTCTCCCACCCTCAGTTCCTGGATTTCATTTGTTATCTGATGTTTCTTATGCACCAAGCATTGGGGAATGCAGAGAGATTCAAACCCACTTCTTCCTCAAGGAGTTCAACCCATGCCTTTACCATTCCTTCACTAATTAATTCACTTACTGAGCACCTGCTATATTCCAGGCCCAACCATATCAGAAGCATCTGGAGGGATAGGGGCCATGGCCATGGCCTGTCCTTTTTTTAAAATGTCCTATCCCCCTTGTCCTAACACATGCAATAGCTGCACATGTGGTGTTTAAGGGCATGAACCCTAGTGCCAGACTGTCCTGGTGTGAATCCTGGCAGTCTTCCAACTAGCAGCCTTACTTGTCTTGTCTGTAAAATGGGAAGAAGAATAATTCCTACCTAAGGGGGGTTCTCATGAGGATTCAAAAAATTAATGCGTATAGAACACGTAGTACAGGGCCTGGCACACAGAAAATGAAGGTGAATGGAGCTGACCTGCTTCTGGTCAAAATGTGTCATCACAACAAAGTCTCATGCACGTGCCTTCCTTCCTGCTCTAAATCACGTGTGCACTGTTAACTTATTCATCGGGCTCTGTGTTCACAGACAGTGCAAAGGTGGCCTTACTACAGCCAAGCTCCCCTCTCCCAAATTCCAAATCAATAAGAGCCAAGTTCGTGAGCTTCTACTATAACCGGAAGCACTGTTTTAATCATTCACTGCAGCCTATTTCCTCTCCTAATACTTTAATAGAACTGAAAATAGAAGCCTGACTGACTTGATTTTCTCCCATTTTTGCTCTTCCAGCCCCAGGTGCCAGAGCAGTGCTCGTGAACAGCCCAGGCCCAGCAGGCAGGACCCCGAGCCCTGGGCAGCCCGGAGCCAGCAATAGGGGCCTCCGTCCCGGAGGTTCTGGTCTCCTAACACAATGGCTGGCAGGGCCCAAGGATGACAAGACCTGCAGGAACAGACATGCCTCCATCTTTTGCAACCTGCTCTGATACTGGCGGAGGACAATGAATGGAAGAATCCCAGCATTAATCACTCTGACCTGGAGTTGCCAATTTGGCTTAGACCTACCTCCAGACCCACAGTCCCCTTGGGCACAATGCGGGGCTTGAAGTGACCAAAGCTGATGCCAGGCTCCAAATGATGGTTACTGCTGGCCAGAGGAACATTCCACTCGTACACTCAGTGGGAAGGGACTAGATTCCCGAGCCTGTGTGGGTCAGGCGGAGGGGGCGGGGGAGGCCAGGGGAGGGAAGGTTTTCACTTCTCCCAAATGGTGTATTTCTCCAGTTTTCCCACTGAGGGCTGTTCATCTGACCAATATGTACTGAGCATCTCCTCTGTGCCTTTCAGGTGCTAAGCTAGGTCCTCACACAGAGCTACCCTAAAAATGACAGCTTCCTGGAAAGGGAGCGAAGATGTGGGCACACTAACAAGTTGTGTGACCGGGGCAGGCCACTTCCCTCTCTGGGTCTCAAAGCCCTCAGTCCATGGGCTGGTGAAACCCGTGGTCCAGCTCTGTTAAAGATCCCTGCTATTTAACCTGATAGATATCAGCCCTGGTGGAGAGAGAGTGGCCATCTTGATCCAAGAGCTCCAAGCTGGTGGAAGACATAAGCTCAGCAACCATGAAGTTCCCCATACCACAGGGAGGGCTTCTGATAATACAGGAAGTCTAGGGGATGAAGTAGCCGTTGAATTGGCCACCGGAGAGAGACACACACAGGGCAGGGCACCAGAGGGCCTAAGGGGACTGTGGTGGCCTTCCTGAAGGCCTCCCCTGCCCCAAATACCTCCTCCCCCCAATCTGGGTCCTGTCTTTGGAATTCCACATTTGAGAGCAACTCCCTAGAAGGCGAGGAGTGAGTGTGTGGGTGGGTTGGGGTTGGGGGTGGGAGGGCTGATTCCATTGCAGGAATCTCTGTGCAAAATGCAGACCCAGGAGAAGGGTGAGGTTCTTACCCAGCTAAGGTTGCCTGGGTCTTCCCTCCCAGCCATCAGGGACCTGAGGGCCTGTGGATCGTCCCCAAAGGCTGGAGGAGGAGGGTAGGTACCCTGAAAGGCCCCTGGAGCACTTTGTGGGGGAGGGAGGGCCCCTGGGGCTGATTCACCAAGCCCCAGAGGGCTGGGGAAAGGGGGCAGGGGGCGGGGGCAGGGACAGAGAAAGGGAGGGCAGCACAGGATCTGAATTCCCCAGGAGGGGCGGGAGTGGGAGAGCAGAGGGCAAGGCCTTGGTGCCTCCCTTTGGCTAACCTAAGCTTTGGAGGAGCCAACACGGAGAGGGGAGGGGAGGGGAGGGGAGGGGAGGGGAGGGGAGGCAAGTCAGGAGAGAGGGTGGGGCCGGAATGGGGAGGGGGGACTGTAAAACCAACGGGGCGGATTCACACAAATTCCCGAGGGTGGTGAGGGTAGAGGGTGCTGGGCAGCACCCCAGTTTGCTGGGCCCACGCCCCTGGAGTTGCCCGGCCGGTTCAGACTGGTTCGCCCACCTCTCCCTCCCGCCAGCCCCCTGGCCTGATTCCTGAGAAAGCAGCCTGGGGAACGTGATGTAACCACAGCCGCTCCACCCGGGCTACAGCTCGGCCCCCTACCCCTGTGCCCCCTCCCGAGCCTGCCTGCTGGGGCCTGGTCCAGGTTCCCGCCCTCTCCCCGGCCTTGGCCCTCCTCTGGGGCATCCCCACCCCCTGTCCTCCCCGAGCCCCTCTGGGCCCCAGCCTGTTTCTCTGGCCTCTCCTCCGCGTTCTCACTGCCCCAGCCTGACCTCCTCACCCGATGCCTCCCCTTCGGGAGGGCGGTTAACCCTGGGGAACTGCACTCACCCGGAGAGGGAGAGGGGATGGCAGTGGGGAGGGGCCTGAGGGCCAAGAGGGGAGAATGCAGAGCTGGACCCCCACCCCTGCCGTCCCATTCCCCTCACCCGCAGGCGCAGGGTGGGCCGGGCAGGCAGCCAGCCAAGCTGCAGCTATCAGCTGGGTGGAGGGCAGTGCCAGCTGCAGGCACCCCTGAAGCGCAAACACCCCCCTCCCCACCCCCAGGCCTCCTTCCCTGATGGCAGCACCTTCTACCTGAGACCCAGAGCCAGGAAGAGCCAAAGGCAGGGACCCCAATTCCCTTTGAGATCTTGTTCCAACAAGGAGGCTAGGGGCTGGGCCTCACTAGCCGGGCAGGAGGGAAGCCCAGCTCACTTTTTTTCTGGGTGACCCCAGGCAGGCCACTTCTCTATGCCTCACTAGTTCTATTTGTAAAATGGAGGTAATAACCCACCTCATGGCGTGTGGTAAATTTTATTACCTGGCACATTGCTTAATATTAATTATATTGCTTATTATTTGTATTAGTTACATAATCTATGATTACTTACACAATTAATTATATATCATCTAAATAATAAATAATAACATGTTATCTAAATTAACATCTTAATTATTTATATAATATTAATATATTCATTACAATGAATTCATATACGTTACATCGATTATTTTCTCTGGGGCGCATGTGCTGTTTGGCAAGTATAGTATAGTCTGCCATTAAAGATCTGTTAAGCACCTACTGTGGACAAGGGAGGCCACTTGGTGTGGAGCAAGAGCCTTGTGGGTTTCAATCCCAGCCCTGTCACTTAGTAGCTGTGCAACCCTGAAAAAATACCTCTCCTTTCTGAGTCATAGTCCCCGCCCCCAACAGTAAGACAGTGGCAGTAGCACCCACTTTGCAGAGCCAGTGCAGGCTTAAATGAGACGAGGGCAGGAGAGTGTCCAGGGCAGTTCTCGGCACATAACAGGTGCCTCTCCGTGAATGGGAGGCCTGGTCAAAGCGAAGAGCATGGGGATGGAGAGGGCAGACCCCCTTTCTGCTACAGGGGACTCTGGGGAGATAAGCCGCCTGTGAAGAAACCCATCACTCACTCAGGGGACCAAAGCGCAGTTCCCAATGCCTGGTCAGGAGAAGGGTGTGGGAGGGGCATGCCCATTGCACCTACAGGAACGAATAAACTGGAAGGGTGATTCTCAGGCATCGGCGGGGTTGTTTCTGAATGGCACCCCACCCTAACCCTCTCCCATCAGGATCAAGGGGGCAGCCATGGAGCTTGAGAGGAAATGTGGGTGCTCCCGAAAGACGGATGGCAGCATCCACCCTACTGGGGAGGCCCCAACGTTGGCCCCATCTCTCTCCCATCCTGACAGGAGGAAGAGGAATGAAAGGGCAGTTGGGAAATGAGGCCTGAGTAAAATCACCACCCTCTAATGGCCAAATGTAGTCACTGTCTGTGGCTATGGCTGTGACTCTGGAACGGGGTTCTCTCATCTGTAAAATATCAGGGTGGGTGGGATGCTTTCTAGGTCCCCTGAGCTGCACCCCTCCATCTTGTTGAAAGCAGCACTTGCTCTGATCTGTAGGAACGTGGGGGAGAAGCCGCTCTTCCTTGGAGGTGCAGGGCTCACTCCCACCAACCATCCCATGAACTTGCCGGAGCCCTCTTCAGGGAGGGAGGTGGGGCTGCACCCTGGATGGGCTTTTCCAGGCAGAAGACCAGCTGTCCCAGGACGTGTGGCTCTTTGCACTGGAAGGAGCCTTGCAAGCAGGCGTCCAAGCCCCTCACTTATAGATGAGGAACAATAGTCCAGTGAAGTGAAGGGACTCATCCAAGTTCACGTCTCTTCAGGGGCCCAGCCAGGCTGACTTAATCCACTGCCACATATTGCCTCCAAGTAATTTCATTAGCAACAACCCCAACAAAAGACCCCAGTAAGCTGTTTGAACCTCTCTGAGTTCCTTTCATGAAAGCAAAATGAGAATGCATGCTTCACTACCAGGTGAGAAAGTGCTTCTGGGAAGTGAGAGAGCCATACAAATAGCTCCGACAGCCTCCATAAACACTGCAGGGGTGGCCAGTGGGACGGCAGGCAGCAGCGGCCCTGGCCAGGCCAGGGGGGATTTGCTGTTGTGATCAGCCGGCAGGCTCCCTGAAGAGAGTCCAAGGACACGGAGCTTGAGGACTAATATGCATTTTTATTCTGCAATAATTTTCATACCGAGTTCAAGAGGCACCAGCTCCAAGTACATAAAACCAAATCAAATTAAATTAATTGATTTTATTGAAACCCGCTGCCGTTGTGTTCCAGCCCACAGCCAGGGGCACGACCCTCGTGAAAGAGCGAAGGGGCTTTTGAAATAATTAAATTAATCACACCCTGGGCTATGCACAAGGGTTTACTCCTGTGCTCCCTGCAGGCGCGTTCCCGCTCACAGCCGCAGGCAACACAACCGTTCTGGGGCAAACGCTGTCCACGCTCTTCTGGCAAACACACACATGTACACACATGCTCACGTGTACATGCACATACTCAGCAGCTAGAACTTTCCTCTCCGGTTCTCCCTGCCCGCCTCCTCCCCCTCCTCTGACCCCCCAATAAGTGTACTCATGCACTTGGGTGATGCACTTCCTTGTTGGCTCTTCTTTCCTGAGACACCAGCTTGAATCCCGAAGCAAAGGACAAGCCCCTTGACTGCAGAGAATGGGCCTTGACCTTCTCTGGATCTCTCAGGAGGCTCAGCACAGAGCTCTGCACACGGAAGGAGCTCCAGACACTTATTAGGCACCTACTATGCGTTGGGCACTATTTAATACACTTTGCATGTATTAACCCATTAGGTCCTCATCACGGCCCCTTCCCCCCACCCCGAATTGGAATTGTTGCTGTCCTTAGGTTACAGATGTGTAAACAGCACCCAGCAGGTAAAGGGAGCAGAGCCATATCGCTTCTCAGTAACTCTGAAACCCAGACCATCCATACACCTTGCTGCTGATCAAGTGATGGCATCAATCTATTTGAACATGTTCCTGCAAACAAGTAAGGTCACAAAGTCCCAGCGTCCCCGGTGGACACTCACCACCCTTCGTTGCATAGAGGAGGACATTTTAGACCAGCAAGGGGAAGGTTCGTGCGCAAGGCCACACAGCAATTCAGAGGAGAGAGCACCCTGTCTCCTGCCGGCTTGCAGCTCTGAAGCGCTTCCCAGAGCAAAAAGTTACAATTATTCCAGTTACTCGCATATCGGGAGCTAACATGCCATGTTAGGCTGCCCTTTAGAGAAGACGAGGAGTGTCCAAAGGTGGGCATGTCGCCCTGTGGAGTTGCCCGCTTTCCGTGGCCTTCCTTGTGCATATTCAGGGAGCAAACTAGGGCAGAGTTAGGGGGCACCCCCAGACTATAGCCTCATCAGGGTGCAAGTCCTTGCTTTAACCTGCCAGGACACCTTAGGAGATGTAACTCCCTCTCTATCCCCATGGCACAGTGAGCTTTCCACGCCCCCGCCCCCAGCCCTCTCCCTGCATATACACCCCTGCTACTGCTCTCAAGATTAACCTCAAACCAGAGCCTTGGGCCCCAGCCAACGAATCCCCTCCCTAACTCTGTGAACTTGAGCTGCTAAATAATAGCTAGGAATCTGAGTATCCTGACCAGGTAGGCTATTCTTCACAGTTTATTGCTCTGTGCCAGGTGCACATGTGGCACCCCATCTCACCCTCACAATACCTCGTTTTCCAGGTGAGGAAACTGAGGGAAAGGGAAGTGAGTCGCTTGTCCAAGGACACAACGCTGATACCTGATGGTGCCCGGATTCAAAGTCAGGTCGATGGCATACCGGTCAGGCACACCTGCAAAATACATTTCCCCATATTTTTGGACTGTTTACCTCTTTATCTGAGAATATATATATGTATTTTTTATATATATTATTGATTTTTTACAGAGAGGAAGGGAGAAGGATAGAGAGTTATAAACATCGATGAGAGAGAAACATCGATCAGCTGCCTCCTGCACACTCCCTACTGGGGATGTGCCCGCAACCAAGGTACATGCCCTTGACTGGAATCGAACCTGGGACCCTTGAGTCCGCAGGCCGATGCTCTATCCACTGAGCAAAACTGATTAGGGTTGAGAATATATTTTTTAATTGTGGTAAAATACATACCACATAAAAGTTTCTATTTGAACCATCTGAGTGTGCAATTCAGTGGCATTAATCACATTCAAAATGTTGTACAACCATTGTTACTATTTCAAAAATGTGTTCATCAATCCAAACAAAAACTCTGTAACCATTAAGCAATAATTTCCCAAATCCCTGCCTCCAGCCCCTGGTAACCTCCATAAATGTGCCTACCCTAGCTATCTACACTAATAAAAGAGAAACATGCAAATTGACCGTGTACCTCCACTACGCCCACAAGCCACGCCCACAAGCCAATCAGGAGCAAGTATGCAAATTAACCCAACCAAGATGGCGGCGGCCATGGAGCTGGAGCAAGCAGGAGGCTTGGGTTGTCCCAGCGATGGAGGAAGCCAAGCTTCATGCCCGCTTTGGTCGGCCCTGGCCTCCGCTCAAGGCTACAAAGTTTCAATTATAGAAGATAAATAAATCCTAGACACTTGCTTCCAGCTGGCCCTGGCCTCCGCTCAAGGAGGCACTGAAAAAAAAAAAAAAGAAAAAATGAAAAAAGGAGCGGCTAGGAGCTTGGGTCGCCAGGGGGTGATCAGGCCAGGATGGGACGGCAGTTGTGGATGATCAGGCTGGTGGGGCGGGGGGCGGGCTGTTGGGGGTAAGCAGACCAGCAGGGGGGCATATGGGGGTGAGCAGGACAGTGGGGAGGCAGTTTGGAGTGAGCAGGCCAGCAGGGGGGCAGTTGGGGGCGAGCAGGCCAGTGGGGAGGGAAGGTGGTGGCAAGCAGGCCAGCAGGGGGGGCAGTTGGGGTGAGCAGGCTGGCATGGGGGGCAGTTGGGGGTGAGTAGGCTGGTAGGGGGGCATTTGGGGGCGAGCAGGCTGGTGGCAGGGGGCAGTTGGGGGTGAGCAGATTGGCAGGCAGAGTGGTTAGGGGCAATCAGGCAGGCAGGCAGGCAGGTGAGCGGCTGGAGTCAGCAGTCCCAGATTGTGAGAGGGTTGTCCGACTGCCGGTTTAGGCCTGATCCCTGTAAACTGACAGTAGGACATCCTTCGAGGGATCCCAGATTGGAGAGGGTGCAGGCCAGGCTGAGGAACACCCCCCCCCCATGCATGAATTTCATGTACCAGGCCACTAGTCTATCTTACCTAATAAAAGAGAAACATGCAAATTAACCATCACTCTGCTACACCCACCAGCCAATCAGGAGTGATATGCAAATTAATCCAACAAAGATGGCAGTTAATTTGCATACACAGGTGCCAAGCGACCTGGGGTGGGCGGGATGCTTGCATCGTCACTATGGAGATGACGCACACCCCTCAGGGCCTCTGGGCAGCGTGGAAAGGCGGGGCTAGGGTGGACAGGTGGTGCCGGCAGCCAGGGAAAGGAAGGCCCATTCCAGCACGAATCTTCGTGCATCAGGCCTCTAGTATATATATAAAAGTGTAATATGCAAATCGATCGGATGGTGGAAAGACCAGTTGGCTATGATGCGCACTGACCACCAGGGGGGAGACACTCAACGCAGGAGCTGCCCCCAGCTCACAGGCCTCAAACGCCTGATCGGGGGCTGCCAGCCAACCTCTTGGTTCCTCCCCGGCCGGCAGGCTCTGATTGCTGGTTAGGGAACTGAGTGGTGGCAGAGGCAGGTGGCGCCAGGCCCTAATCACCCCGCTGGTCGCCCCACACACAGTGGGGGAAGATTGGCCCTGATCACAGGCCAGGCCCAGGGACCCTACCTGTGCATGAATTTTGTGTACTGGGCCTCTAGTTTCAGATAAGTGGAATCTTACATTTGTCCTTTGTCTGCAGAGCCAGTTCTCTTTAATAAGCCAGACTCTTCAACTTGCCAGGCCCTCAGTTTCTCACCTGTCAAAGGACACAGCATCCCTGACCAGCCTCCTTCACAGAGGTATTGTGGAGACGTCAGCTCCAGCATGGGGGCCCAGGGCTGTCATTGGAGAGGGCCAGGCACTGGAGACTCAGCATCCCTGGCTACTCAAGGCAGAAGGGCCTTGTTCAGCCCTGAGCATTACCAAGGGGATCAATGACACAGCATATTAGGGGGAAAGAACGCAAAGTCCCTAGCAGAGAGAGGTGGCAAGAAGGGACTTCAACGTCTCTGGGGCATCGGCACTGCACTGTCACGGGGGTCCAGGGCAGGGCTTGGATGAGCCATATGGAATAGTACTGCACCCCTGAGGAGAAACAGGGTGGCCCCAAGCCTCATTGGTCCCGTCCTCCTGATTCTGGACCTACAGACTCTTCAGTCTCTCCCCACTCTCTGCCCCTCCCTGGTTCCTGCCCGGCCACCTGCTCTCTACCCTGAGGCACCTGCCCTTTTGTGTTTTGTCTGTAATGCCCCAGCTCCTCCAGGGAGCCTTCCCTCCTCTGAAGGTTCTTCCCCAGCCCCACCAGGTCCTTTTCAATCTGCAGTTTGTGGAGAGGGCCCTGGGTTTCAGGAGCATGCACAACGGAAGGGTTCCTCTGCACCTGGGTCCCGGTGCTGCCATCTGCTAGCTGACCTAGGACACGCGGAGCCTCAGACGCTTCATCTGTAACACAACCCGAGAACCGTACAGTATGGGATGCCACGAGGACCAGAAGGCAAGCGCCTCCGTGACTCGCACACTGCGGTGTGTGGCGGGCGCTACACCAAGACACAGGATGCTACATGGCAGATCTTTCCGATGCTCAATTTTATTCAACTTTTTTGGGGGAAATGCATTCTGTTTATATTAAAAAATTGAGATGATTATGGAGAAGAATGAAAAACCGACCGTGATTTTAAAAGACAAAACAGGCAACTTCTGGGGCATTTCTGCTTCCTGGGAGCCACGTTAGCGATTCTCCTGGAGCCGTGCATCTCCAGCTTTGTCCGGAGGGGAATTCTGACGCAAGCTGCTGAGGACATGGGAGGTCAAGTGCCTGGCACTCACTACCAGCGTGTGGTGTCTCCCTGAGTTGTCTCAGGGGAGAGAGAGAGTTGAAAGCCACGGCACTGCCTGGCCCTTTGCAGTTGACACACCCTCTGTTGGTGCTGTCTCTGGATCTCCCCTGGGAGAGGCAGAGCATTGGGCTGGGAAGCAGGGAGGGGGGAAGACTTCTGTCTCTTCTCCGCCAGCCCAAGCGGGATGTGTGTCCTTGAACTCATCACTTAACCTCTCTCAACCTGGTTCCTTCCCTACGAAAGGAAGCGTCCTACCAACGGCTCTGTGCAGACGACAGAGCATGTGGGTGGGAACAGCCAGGATAAGGAAGCCTCCACATGCTCCTCACTGCTGCCCACCGCAGCTCGGGAGGCAGGTGGGGCAGGTCAGGCATTGCGTGAACAGCAACCGGAGCCTGAGTGTAAGGTGTTGTTCCCACAGCCCTGCAAGGCACATGGGGCCGGGGCCAGACTGAACGCTCTAGACACGAGGACCAGGAGGCCAAGGCACTGAGCTGAGCCAGGAGTCCCTCTCGGACTCCCAGTGACGCTCCACCCACTTCTCCATGTTCCTTTTGGTAGTCCCTGCTGCCCGAGAGTAAGCGAGGGGCCGAGATTCTAGGATGCTAGCTGGCTCTCAGATAGGGAGGGGCTGCTCAGCGCTCTGGTTTCATATTTGCTCTTTTTTTAAAAAAAAACATTTTTATTGATTTCAGAGAGGAAGGGAGAAGGAAAGATCAATGATGAGAGAGAATCATTGATCGGCTGCCTCCTGCATGCCCCCTACTGGGGATCGAACCCGCAACCCCGGCATGTGCCCTTGACCAGAATCAAACCTGGGACCCTTCAGTCCACAGGCCGACACTCTATCCCTGAGCTAAACCGGCCAGGGTCGTATTTGCTCTTTTTGCTTACTGCACCTCACCTGTCGTTTCTTTTATGCATAGTCTTATCTAGAACACAGTACCCAGTAGGTGCTCGATAAATACTAGTACTTGGTGATGGTTTTGCTGAAGTGGCCCTGGAAGCTGCTGTCCACATGCAAACAAACCACTTAGGACTCAGCCAATGAAGCTACCGACACTTACTGGGCACCTGCATACTGAGCAAGGAGGTGGCTCAGTAGCACTGTCCTTCCTGAATGGGGAGGGGGAAGCTTTTGATGCGGGGTCCTGCTCCCCAAACCCCAGCCCTCGTCTCTTCCTCCTTCTTCAGGGGGTTCCTCAGCGGTAAGCCCAGGGCCGAGCCCAGCCCCACCCTGTTCAGCCCACCTCTCTCTGCCAGCGGAACCCCATCCCACCTTCCACCTGAGCTGCCTGTGCCCGCGTTCTGCACAGTGGCCATCCGGGGGCAGCCCTGTGTCCGGTCCCTCCTTGGCCAAAGACAAAGTCCAGACCCTTCCTCTACCCTCACAGGCCTCCCGCCCACTCCTGAATCTCCACTTTGAAAACTGTCCATGGACGAGCCGTCTCCAAGCCACAGCCGCACACCCACCCTCGCTTCCCCTCCCAGTCGGCTGCTCCTCCCACGGCCCAGCCTACCCATTTCCTCTGCCCTTTTCACCCTTGGCACCAGAACCAGCTATTCTGAGCCTTCGGTCCAGCTCCTTTCCCTTGCCGGCTGCTCCCTTACTAGAGTCTCCATTTCTTGCCTCTTTTCTTTGGAATTGACCACTACTCAGCCCTGCTCTCCCCCCCCCCCCCAAAAAAAAAATGCACCCTGGAAGTATGTGGCCTGTGATATGCGGACTTTAAAGGTTTGCGTTACTTATTTGGGCGTGAAGTACGGCCCCCGCACTACTAGGTTGCGCCAATAGACTCCGGGTCCCTCCGAGAAGCGCTGCAAAGCAGTCTTCCTCCCCCTCGCCAGAAACAATGAATCAGTAAGGATGAGCCCCCACAGGATTAATAGTGCTTTGCTGGTGACCCAAGCTTCCCCCTTCTTTTCTCACACAGCAGCCACTGGATTTCCAGGTTCCTTGGAGAAGATGCTGGGGCAATTACTGCAGATCTTATAAAATGACACTGAACGGTATGTTTGAAAAGACAATTTTCTGTATTCGGCTCCGTGAAAAGTTTCCCATAAAAGCAGCAACAGTCAGATAGAGGTGCCCGCCCACGTAACACAGCCTGAGTGGATTTTCAGATTCCTTTTAGAATGCGGGAAGGAGAGCGGGGAGGGCGACAGGGCTACCAACAGGATAAAAACATGTCCCCAGGCCTTGATATGGCCTCGGTGACCAGGTAAACACACTCTGAGAACTCAGTGGTCAGTGTTCCCTTCACTGAGCTTTCCAGCTGGGCCTTCACCTGTGGGGGCAAAGGGCAAAGCCTGGCACAGAAGCTGGGGTGCTCTGTGAGGCGTCTAGGGTGAAGGCGGGTCTGGTCAACAGCCGTCCTGGGCCCCCTGGCCAGAGGTTCCCTGCAAAGAAGCCCTCGGAAATGCTTGCTCACTGCCAGTCAGTCTCCTGGGATCTCTGCACTAAAGCTCTCAGATCCTGCAACTCTGGCAAAATTTATTTTTTTGACAAATATGTGGTCAATGTGCAGGTTTTTCTAAACATGACACAGACCCCAGGAGATAAAAGAAAAATAGTGATGGATTTGATTAAAAGATAAAAAAGTTTTATATGACCAAGTTACCACAATAATCTACCTTAAAAGTCAACAGACTGGGAGAAAATATTTGTGTTTTATGTAATAGACACAGGTTTAAATCTATCATATACAAAGAGCTCCTGTAAATCAATAAGGAAAAAACACAAAGGATAAAGGGCCACTAAAATTATGTAAACTGCTCATTCTCACTAAATTTTTTTTTTTTAAACATAAAAACCAACTGTTAGGTGCTTACGAAGAAGTGAGGGTGGCTGGTATTTCAGAAAAGGGCACTAGATTAAAGAGACAGAAGACCTGAGATCTACTCATCTTGTCCTGTGAGACCCCAGTCAAATCACTTTCTCTGCCTGGGACAGTGTGCTAGTTAATATTCTAATGGCAGGTGCATAAAGAATGGTATTTACTGGTCTCGTGTCTTCTGCATCAAGCATAAAAGTGGCAGCTTCTAGCTTCCCCTTCTCTGAGTTCTAGAATGTTTATCACACCCTCTCCGCGCTGGAAGGTTAGAAAGAGCCGTTTTATCGGGTCCACTTCCCAGGGGTGGAATCTGAGAGCACGGAAGGGACGTGGCTGAGCTAAAACCGCCCCCCCCCCCCCCAACCCCAGCAGCCCTTGGTGAGTGTTACAGGTGGTCCAGGCTCTGGCCCTATCTCTGTGGGGGACTGTCTATGTCACAGAGTCTGCTGGCCAGATGGCTGCATGGGGATGAGTAGGGGAGACAAGCGAGGGTTAGACACGAGAAGGGGGAGGGGTAAGGAAAGAGCACAGACTTGACAGTGAGGCAGCTTTGGGGTCGAACCTCAACTCTACCACCTCCAGGCTGTACGCTGCTGAGCACAGTACCCATCTCTGAGTCCAGGTTCCTTTTCTGTAAAAGGGGCACATGCTCCCCACCTCCCGGTCTTCCTTGTCCTGATCTGTACTAACGGACATCTTTCAGAGAGAGCCGTGCCCTGCTGTTACTTAACTGTTTGTTCAGCTCCCAAACCAGACCACATCTTCATGGGCTGGAGTTGTGTGTCTGGCAGGGCAGGGACCCCGGAGGCTGAGTGGTGGACTCATGCCCAGGCCCTGCCATGGTCACTTCTGGACTCCCAGTACCCGACACACTGCCTTGCACATGGAAGGCACAAAACGAAGGAATGAAGTGTGTGGGTGAGGAAGCCCGGAGTCGGAAAGGTGACGTGATATCCCAAGGGCCACACAACTCGTTAATTCCCTGGAGAGGGGTGTGAGGTTTTCTTTCTTTTTATCAGGGGCAAAATGGAGAGGAGAAATTACAGCCAATGACATCGGCTCCTGAAGTTTTATGTTGCCAGGAAAGTCCCACTTTACACCTGCGTTCCCTTGTAATTATAATAATGTCCTGCTGTGCTTGCGGGCCCCCGGCTCGCAGCGCTCCGGGCTGGCTCTGAAGGCAGGACAAAGCAGATGTCCTGGCTTCTTCCCCAGGCTGGCCGACACCTCGTTTCCCCAGAGGAGGAAACGGGCCTGCCCTGGCCATCTCCCCCGCCCCGGAGAGCGATGGGTGTGGCACACCAGGAGCAATATGAGATCAGGAACCAGCCCTCTGTGAGTCCCCTCTCCCAGCTCGCTCTTCCCCCACCCAGGCCAGACCCTCCACTCTGTGAGAAATTTCCCACAAATCATCCACCACCAAACTCTGGGAGCTGATCTCAGCAGCGGGACAGTTGGGAAGGACCTGGAAAACCCACTGTCCCTATGATTGGAATGAGGTTAACGCCTTGAGGGAGGGATGCTGTATCCATCACCCCAGTCCCAGCCTCAGCACGACCTGGACAGAGTGGGCTCTCCACATCGGTGTGCAGAACTGACGAGTCTTAGCTTGTTGCTCTCTGGCTGCCCCGCAGCCGGACACTCCTAGGCACACAGTGTCTGTGAATGAATGGACTTGTGCCAACTGGGTATTAGGCTCTGTGCTGGACACGCTGCCTGCTTATCTGATGCCATAGCCCTGCAAGGCAAATACGATCGTTCCATTTAATGGATGAGGAAATAGAGGTCAGACGGGTTAAGTGTCCAGCCCGAGTTCAAGCTTGATCCTTCCTGTCTCTAAAGACTGTGGTCCCTCTATTTGCATTGCAGCAGCTCAGTCACCACCCATGGGCTGTGCTCAGCATTTGGGGGATTCAAAGCTGAATGAAAAGTAGCCCCAGCTCTCAGGTAGTCAGACTGAAAGGGCAGACAGTTTCATTCACAACTGCCCCTTAAATTACACGATGCAGGTCGTGGGGTGGCCACTTACACCAGGCCGGCAGAGCAGGGGGTCGGAGGGGAGGTAGGGCTGGTGCCCTCTGGGACTCGGCTCCAGGATCATTCAGTTCTCCCAGTGAGCATTTCAGGCTGCAGGGGGCGGGCGGGGAGGCCCTGCTGGTGCGAGAGGCGGGAGTGGGGAGCCACATAGGCATCCACAGGCCTCTCTCCTCAAATGTGCTCTGGGAGAGTCAGCCGCCTCCTGGCCTCAATCAGGACAGACGCAGATGCGTGAGATCTGAAGGACGAGCTTGGCCACATGGCTGCAGATTTATTATTTTCCCCACGAACTTGATTGACTTGACACACAGGCCACAGGGAATGGCCTTCACCCGCCCTCTGCTGAGAACAGGAGGGAAATGACAGGTCTGGGGTCCTTCAGCGGCCCCTCCCTCAGGGGTGTGGCCTGGGGTGGAGATGGTCCAGATGTATATGCTCTCACCATCCTGTCTTCTGCCTCCTTCTAGGTGTTTGCTTCTTCTCCTTCCCAGTGAGGGTGGTTCAGGGAGGAGACATTGGCAAGGCTGTTGGAAGGTCCGGGGAAAGGCACATGATCACGTGTGCTTTCCAGGGCTGGGGTGGGGGGTGGGGGAGCCAGCATTCATATCGCTCCTAAGAAGACTCATGGGAGCACAAACATTAACCCACTGTGAATCACTTACACACTGGGAACCCTTCCTGGGCCTCAGTTTCCATTTCTGTAAAATGGACACCTCGATGCTGCCTTCCAGCCCCAACTTTCTTATGGTCCTGCACAATGCCTCCTCCTCTTCCCAGGGCAGAGAACGGTTAGTCTACTTCAAGTTGTGTTTGTTACAGTTTTCTGCTCCTGCATCGTGACTCCCCAGGGGTCAAGGGCATAGATCTGACACCTGATTAAGAAAATCAGCAAATCCCTTCAAAATAGAGGAAACTAATGTTTATTGAGCTTCCACTCCATGCCAGGCCTTATGCAACTGAAAATATTTATATTGATTATCATATTTAATCTAAATATCAGCCCTGGGAAGAGTCTGCTCCCCAGTTCCCCAAACTGGACAGAATTTCTTAAAGTCCTAAAGTGGTTCCCTACCACCTCCAGGGTGAAATCCAGACTCCTCCCCACCCCATCCCTCCACTCCCCAGCTGGGCCAGTGCCTCGATGGACAGAATGTGCTCGTCCCACCATGCTCAGTGCCTGACCAACAATACCTCCCCCTTCACCCATCCATTCAACTTCCTCCTTTCCTCAAACCCTGGCTCTGTTCCACTTCCCCCCAAACAAGGGCCAGGACCAAGGGGGAGGCAAGTGAGGCCCCGAGGGAGCACATTTGAAGAAAGGCTCACTCTCAGGGGCCAACCCGGCACTCGCATGACTCTGTGAGTAAGGCCTCCTTAAATTTGCCCTGCGTGCCTCACTTTCCCCACCCCGGCCCCAGACCTGCCCCAATGTCCCTCCTCTGAAGTGCCCACAGCCCTCCCTGGATCCTGCCACTGGGCTGTGCCAAGGCCACGTTGAATTCCTTACAAGAGTGTCCATCTCGCAGGGCAGAGATGACATGCCTTTGTCCCCATGCTGCAAACAGCTGGGTTCAGGGCTTTCAGACCTCCCACCTTGGAACTTGCCCCCCCTTCCCTCTGCCCCGGAATGCCAATTCCTCTTCTAGAATCTTTATAAAAATGATGGTTTATCTTTTCAGTGAAATATTACCATTAAAAATGGTGTTTCCATGTGGCTGAATGTTCCTATAACCTGGGTATAAGAAAAGGCTTTCTAACTGTAATTGAAAATCCAGAGGCCATAAAATAAAAGACTGATGAAGTTGACTACATAAAAAGATTTTATGAAAGGTAAATGATCGATGGGGAGAAAACATTTGCCACCGATATCATAGAGAAAGGGTTAATGTCACTAGTATAGGAAACAGCTCTTAAGAATTGAGGGACAAAGAACCAAAAACTCAATCAAAAGTGGGCAATAAAAAAACGGGCCAAAGGATGGACAATTCACACGAGGAACATAAAAATTATCCCAAGACGTATGAAAAAATGTTCAACTTCACTCCCAATAAGAGAAATGTGAATTAACACTCCACTGAGCTACCATTTTATACCTGAGATTGGCAAAAATTTCTAAACTTGACAGTACCTTCACTTGGCAAGGTTGTAAGGAAACAGGTTGGGATGCAAACCCTAAAGGGGTATCTGGCAATACCTAACTAAACTGCATTCACATTTACTCCTCAACCCAGCAATCCCATTGCCAGGAATTTACCCTGAAGATATACTTCCAAGTATATGAAACAGCTGCACCAGTGTTGCAGCATTATTTGTAAGTGTAAACTATAGGAAATGACCTACGGTCGTACGTAGGAGAGTGGGATAAATTATGGTATGCACACACATGGAGTGCTATGCAGCTCTGAAAAAGAACGAGGAAGACCCTAAGAACTGGGATGGAGTGTTTCCTAGGAGATATTGGATGCATAAAGCAAAGCACCAAAAACCATGTATAACATGCGATCTTTTGTATAAAAAAAGAAGAAAATAATTTACAATATATTAAAATGTGCTTGTCTTTACAAGAAGCACTAGAAGTGTAAGCATAAAACAATTAAGTTGGCTATCTACAAGGGTGGGGGAGGGGCAGCAGAAGGAATATAGCAGAGAGTAGCACATCTTTTGTATACCTTTTGGCTAATTTTGACTTTTGAAAATAGGTTACTATTCTGCCTATTAAAAAATAATAAAAGCAAATCAATACAGATGGGAAGGAAAAATAAATCCCTAAAACTTAAAGCAACCTGAGAAAAAGTGGATTTAACTGTATTTCAAATAAATATTATAACCATAAGGAAGGTCAAGAAAAGAAGGAAGGAAGGAACAAAGGAAGGACGGATTAATTCAAGTTATTTATGAACACAGCCAGGTGGGTTGGGGTGAGGGGAAGAAGGCTTACTGATTGTAGTGGTATGGGTGAAGCATCTGACACTATTTTAAATGTAATATCGGATGGAGCAAATAAGTGAATATGTTTATGGTTTTGGGTTTTCACTGCGGAAGAAGGACACAGAAATATGGGTTGGGGGAAAACAAGGGGGACCCTTAGATTGGAATTGGACTCATGATTTCTAACATATAACATGTAAGTGTATATGCATGTATATGTTGGATGAAATGTATGTGTATGTATATGTGTATACTTGCATGTATTTCCTATTTCTGCTGCCTGGGAGGGCCAAGAAGCAAAGACAGCCAGCAGCAATGCGCACACTCAGAGCCCAAAGCGTGGTCTCTAATACCACTCCCACAGAAAGGAAGCAGGACCCCTCAGAGAAGGGCGAGTCCAGTGCTGGGCAGGTCCAGGATGAGCCTGCGACCTCCTGTCACACCAGAAAGTAAGAAATTGCTCCAAGACAGGGATGGCAGCCTATCAGTATCATGCGAGTCAGCCTGCAGGGGCTCCCACGGATCAAATCTGTGGCAACTGAAGCACCCGTTGACTACAGTAAGAAATAATAAACTCCTGGAAAACGGGAATTCATCGGTCCATATAAGTATCAGACAGATCAATACATTTGACGGCTCGGGGTAGTAAATGCATACTACGTACAATATAAATACACTCTGTGGCTGCCGGTGAATGCCCAGGCCCTTTGGTAATACAGAGGCAGTGCTGGAGGTGGAAGAGCATCGTTTTGCAACCATCCTGTTAACGATCAGGCCAGAGTCACCCATGGATGCTACGCCCAGGGGCACATGTACAAAGAACAGAGTCCTTGAGGAATTTTAAAGTGTCTCCCCATTGACTAGTTACAAGGGAGAAAAAAGGTAATTATTGTAAAGTGGAGAAATCAGACAGCACCTTACCTGGGAGATCCCAATTAACATCACCAATGGGGACCAATGCCCTGAGTGCCTCCAGACGGGGTGGCATGAGAACCCAAGATTGCCTATGCCAGTGGTCGGATAACTCCTTAGTCAACAGAGCCAAATATCAACAGTACAACGATTGAAATTGCTTTTGAGAGCCAAATTTTTTACACCTAAACTTCTTCTAACTCTACTTTTTCAAAATAGACTCGCCCAGGCCGTGGTATTTTGTGGAAGAGCCACACTCAAGGGGCCAAAGAGCTGCATGTGGCTCGCGAGCCACAGTTTGCCGACCACAGGCCTATGCAATCGGCCAGGAACACACTCCTCAGGTCTAATGACATGGAAACCTCAGACAAACCCAAAAGGAGGAATATGTTATTAAACATAAGGAGACATTGTACTCCTAAAAAATGTCGAAGTCATAAAAGACAAAGAAAGGCTGCAAAATGCTCCAGATGAAAGGAGACCAGAGACATAACAACTAAAAGCAACAGCCGACCCTAGAGGGGGCCTGTTGTTGGAGGCGGAGGCGCCATTAAGGACATTACGAGGTTAACTGGTGAAACAGGAATACAGATGGTAGGCCGCTAAATTAGATGAAAGTGCGTGGTAATGTTACATTTACTGATCAACCATACTCTGATTACATGGCAGCATATACCTATCCTTAGGAAACACTGAAGTAGTTAGGGGGTGATTTCCGTGTGTATGAACACTTAAACCAAACGTGTGTATGAATAATTAAAAGAGAGCACCACTGATAAGGGAAATGGGGTAAAACTTTAACCACAGATGAGTCAAGGATATAAGGGTATTTGTATTGTTTTTATTTTTGCAGCTTTTCTGCAAGTTGAAATTTTTTCCATATAAAACAGTTTGAAATGTCTATGGCAACCTGTGAATGAATGATGCTCCCCTCTCTGCAGGGCAGGCTCTCACCGGTCAGGGGACCCTTGGCAGGTGCCAGGTCAGGGGGCAGATCCACAATCCATCGGGGGTTCAATGTGGCCTTGAACAAGTGACATTCATCTCTGTACCCACCTCAGGGGCTGTGGGACAATTAAACCCGATGATGCTGGCAAGTGCTTAGCTCAGGCCAGGCCATGGAAAGGGCTGGATCACCAGGCGCTGTCACTTCACTGGCCTTGTTTCTCATCAGCATAAGCCCTGGAGGAGGAGGGTGCAGAGCTGAGGGCTGCCCGTGGTTCCAAGAGCCACGGGGGTACTGCAGCTGGAGGGTGCAAGCAAAGGGAAAGGACGCGGTAGGTGAGGAAAAGTGTAGGTCAAGGCCAAGAGCCCAGGGCTAGCCTCCGGTGGATGAACTCAGGGCCCTGTGCTCTTGGCCCTGACCTACATTTTTCCTCAGCTACAAAGTCCTTTCCCCACAGCTCGCCCCCTCCTTCAGGGCCCCCTCCTGGACTCCCTTGGCACCTTGCTGGAGCTACTCCAGTCCCTGCCTTCACCTCCTCCTGGTGAGGGATTGGATGTGGCATTTCAGAATGGGTTCACTGTGGCCCCATCTCCCCTCTCCCAGGGGAACCCGCTGGGACAGCATTGTTTTAGTAAAAACTGTGATCCCTGGAAAGTAGATTGGGGAGAGGGCACTGGGAGACCCTGAAATAGGCTCTAATATCAGGTCTGCCCAGATGAGACTACTAGGCCTCCCCCTTCACCCCTGGTCTGTCATTTGGGGAAGATGCATGTGCCATTGTCTCCACTTGTCCCTCCAGCCCTCTCTCCCCCCTGTGCCCTGGAGGCTGACCCCTTGGGCTCCTTGCCCTCTACCCTCCCTTCGGTCAGCTCAGCAGTGGGGCCCCAGGAGAGGGAGGGAGAGAGTGGAGGTCGGGTGTCTATGCCTGGGCTTCTTGTCTTCAGGGGTGCCTCAGGTCACAACCCAGGTAGTGTGGCCCCTTCCACAGCACCCTCACTATCTCTGCTTTCAGCACCCTGTCTCCGTGTCTCTTCAGCCCCAGGGGTGTCACCATACTCAGTGCTAGGGATCCTGCCCTGGATCCTATGGCTGCCTTATACCCTGCACCGGCCTTTGGATCCAACTCTGTTCAAATCACCCACTTTGCATGGGCCGCGTGTTTTCTGCCAGGGCCCGGCCTGGAGCACACACCTGTGGAGGGAGGCAGCGCCTGGCCCGGTGAGGCGGCGTTACCAGGCTCAGGGCGGAGACCCACCGCGAAGCCATTCAGGCTCAAAACAAAAGCACGGGCTGAAGGGCTGCTGCTCTGAGCCTCCTCCTGGGCTCACTGCTTCCTGTTCCAACTTCCTTTCATCTTTTCCTACTTTTCCTATTACTGTGTTTTTCTAAAGTCGTTGTTAACGGAGAAGCATTACAAGAAGGGAATTAAAAGGGAGAAAAGTGGGTGCAGGAATGCCTTTCTTTTTTTTGGTTTAAACCTTTTGTTATCTACTCTTTAGGAACCAATTCAGCTAGAGGGACACGTGGCAGGACACATTCTTCAATATTAGTGCCCAGAGACTCGGGCTCTTTATTATTCATCCGAGTGAAAGCAGAGTCGTCTGGCAACCTCTCGATGCATTGTCCTACTTCAAAGTGAAGAGGAACCCTTTCAGGGACAGAGAAACCCTGACTTGCTGTGTCTGAAACACGTGCGGCCCGGGACAAAGTGATGGCCCGGGTGTCAGGGCCCAGCAGGCGAGGCTGCCTCTTCCTTGGCCCCAACCTGCACTAGACCCCCCGCCCCAAGGAGCCCAGGGTGGCCTCGGCTGGGTGGGAAGGCCTCTCCTGGTCCCAGGAGTGCGGTCTCCCGTCTGCAGAGCCAGAACTGATTCAGAAGGGGGCCCAGGGCCTGATGGCTCAGGGACCCTGAGGCTTAGGCACCAAGAGCGCTTTGCATGCCTTCCTGGACCCCCACGCCGCCTTCACCTCTGGAAGGAACCGCACAGTCTGGCTCTCAGCACTCTCCAGTCATCCAGAGGTGTCACTGTGGTGTTTCTAATGGGGCCCCAAGGAAGGCGGTGAGCTTCTGAGCTCACTGGAGGCTCGCTGTCCTGGAGGACCATGGGGGATTGGGGGTGGGCGGTGAGGAACTGAAGCACCCAGCTGGTAAGAGCAGGTAAGCAGGTCTGGGTCTGCTGGCCCAGGTTGTTATGTCAATGAATGCACGTCCTTCAGGGGGCCTTCCAGCTCAGCGGGGAGCCAGGGACACAAAGCCCAGTGTGGGGCTGCAGAAGGCCAGGGAAGGCAGATGCCTGGGGGCTGAGTGGACCAAAGAGGGCTTCCTGGAGGAGCTGGAATTTGACAGATGATTAGGCAGTAGAAAGGAGAGAAGGGGAGGGATGGGCAAGGAGAACTGTGAGTGAAAAGCTCCAAGGCCCAGGTGAGAGTGAGGTGTGGGTGTGGCAGGAAGTGGTCAGAGGTAAGGCTGGAAGGACCTTGACTGCAAGCAAAGGTATTTCTTCTTTCTTTTTCCCTTTGCTTCCTTGAGTAATCCTAAATCCACTATTAATCTCCCGACACCTATCTTGTTGATACATGCCTATTTCCCTGCACACCTGTCCACATTTCTGATGGAAATGTATTAGAAAAATCCCTCCATTCGGCTGGTGATTACCATGGTAATGAGGCACGCTCACTGAGGGACCAGGTCTCTGCTTGAGAACAAGGTTCTGAAGTCACCTGCTTTCATCTCACTTATGTGGTGCCCGGGAGAGAGGAGAGTGAAGTGAGCATGGGGGTGTGTGAGGGATGGGTTCCTTCTCTGGGGAAGGCTTGGCAGACAGCAGAGCCCAAAGGCCCAGATGTGTTCTACAGGAAGCTGGGGGTGGGCCAGGTGGGGGTCAATGGTCAAGTCCTGCACACCTTGCTGCTCTCCAGTGTGCATCCAGCTGGGCAGAGCTCTGCAGGATGCCATGGGAAGGAGGATCTGAGCCTCCAGGTGCCCAAGGTCAGGAACCTTGGCTAGAATATTATTCCACCCTCCTCCTCTACCGCAGGAACCACCTCTTTGCCTCCTGAAACATTACAAAGATGCTATTAGAATTGTTTCTGCCTCTCACAGGATTATAGCTGAAGGTCTGGTGAAAGCCCATTGTGCTGTAACTATTTCATTTAGCCTTGATGCAGTCTATTTTGTTTTCAAGTGCTCCAACCAGACTGTTTGGCTTCAAATCCCAGCTCCACCACTTACCGGCTGTGTGACCTAGGGCAACTTACTTAGCCCCTCTGTTCCTTCTCACTTATAAAAGGCAGATAATATACGTTTGTCATGTGTAGCATTGTTGTGAGGATTAAGTGAATTAATACATGCAAAATGGTTAGAATTCGCCCGTCACAGAGTAGGAACTCAAACATTCCCAGAATGAAGCAGAGCCTCCTCCCACAGTGGACAGGGGGGACTGAGGGTACAGCCAGCATCCTAGACTTTGCATAAACGACACCTCACCTCCTTCTCCTGACACCCCCATTTACCCTCTCTGAACAATGAGGAGACTGAGCCCCGAAAACCAAAGCTGCATGGTGGAAATGGAGGGCCTGGGCTGGAATCCAGACCCCCGGCCTCCCTGTCCTCTGCTCTTTCTATTTCCTTCCCAAAGATACGGGTTTGCTGGCCTCTGGCTGTCCTGTTCTCCACCCCAAACCAGGACCTTGTCTGCCTTCTCAAGCCCAGTCATGCCCTTACTCTGACGGAGTCCTGGGAAGCTCAGGCCTAGGGGCCCAGGTTCCAGGGCATTCACAGCCTGAAAGGACATGAACATCTACCGCTTTTCATCACTCCTGCAATTGCCCTCTGTGAGACGCTAATTAAAAACAATCACCGTAATAATGGTTCCTTTTATTGCTTGCACTGTTCTAGGCTCTCCACTAACTTCCCCTTTGAATATAATATTTGTCATAAATGGAATTGTGCTACGTGGCACCAGACATCGTGTAATCCAAATCAGGCCGCGAGCTGTGGGCTCTGCCGTATAAGTCCCACCCCACCAGAGGAAGCTGACAGGCCATTACTCTGTGTCCTGCACACTCTGGGCGGCGATAAGAAAATGCCACCAATTTGATGCTTTATCTGGTTGCAGGTTGAGGCAAGATATTATTTCAATCAAGATAATGATTCTATTTCTCGGGCGGAAATGAGATTTTTTTTTTCTCATTGCCTTGTGGGGGTGCCAGCAACATCTGTCTTGGGCTTGAACAGGTCGAGCCAAAGTTAGAGGATTTTCTTGCAACCTGAGAGAGAGCATCAACATGAAGAAGAACTGGAAACAAGGGGCTCGCTTGCAAGAGAAAAACATACATGCCAGGCCTATGTGGTTCTACAGTCAGTTCTATGTGGTCATTTCTAGGCATTAGACAAAACCTGTGGAAGCAAAATTTGGAAGATAAGCACGCAGGCTGAGCCCTGTCTGGATTTCAAGGGAGGCAAATGGCCATAAAGGCAATAACAACAAGGAGCCGCACAGATCAGACTCTCAGAGCCTCCTAAGCCTGCCTGTCACGTGGGGTAAATTTCCTGCGTGACTCAGCTGACAGATGACCCAGCCACTCTCTCGACTCTCAACACCTCCGACTCTCGACACCTCCTACAACAGGGAGCTGGCCAACAAAGGAGCCTGTCCATCACGGCCCCGCCCCTGTGATGAGAAAGCACCTCCCAATTACAGTCCAGTCACTTCATTAAAGGGAACCACAGTGAACATCACGCGGTCGGACACTGCGGATCTAAACACGCTTTGGGAACCGCACACATTTCGGTAAGTCCTCGAACCATATGCAGATGGCATGGTGCGATAGATGCGGCAGGACAGCAGTGATTTGGATGAAGAGTGAATTCAGTGAGGTTTTAAATTATTTTAAATGTTCGGAAATTTCAAGGGCTGCACTACAGCATCTCAAACTCTTCGTACGTGACTTGTGGTAATGAGGAAATAATAATTGGCCATTCTGATATCAATTGTTTACATAGGGATTTAAGGAGTTTGGAAATGCTTGTAAAGTTCTTGTGGATTTTGAACATTCCACTGAGAGCTGACTCGGGGAATTGCTCTCTCTCCAAAGAAAAGGCCCATTTCAGCTCCATCCCTTTGGAATAGCCCTGCTGCTGCTGACTCTTGGGGACCCATTCTGCACCAGAATCACCAAACTGTTGAACTCTTAACCACACCTTTGTTGGGGTGCATAAACCATCATGGGAAAGTAACAAAAAATCCCAGAAACATTGGGAAGAAGGCTTTGCACAGTATACTTTCTGTACTTTTGAATTTAGAGCCATCGGGCTGTATTAAGAATAAAATTAGTTAAAAGGCACACAGTGTTCCAGTGTAAACAGACTCTGACACCATTGATTTCTATTTGAATACCCACACTCTTTAAAATGCAAACTTATGAGAAGGAAGGTTACTGCTGGGTCAGGTGAAAACTCACTTGGCTGTCTTCACAGCAGAGACGCTCACAGACATGGTGACAAATGCAACAGATGCCCCACTCAGATCCCCTCAACCTGCTGGGCGCCCACTCCCCAGCGACTTTCACCTGGGATGTACTCGGACCCCTTCTCGTGGTCAAGATGATGCCTGGAGGTTGTGTCAGCAGCACCATTCTGGGTCCCGATGGCTAATGAGGGGATAGGTGAGGCCTGCCCCTTGCCTCTGGTACAGACATCTGCAGTGCAAGTCACATGGATCAGGCCAAGGAGACACCTGTGCTGTCTCATCCTTGCTCAGCCACTCCTTCCCTTTCCTGCTTTCCTCTCTCTGACAAGTGTTCCTTAGACCTCTCCCTAGATCAGTGGTCGGCAAACTTCGGCTCGGCAAATGAGTTTGCCGACCACTGCCTTAGGGAAAAACACTTAAAAAACATTTCAATAATGTACTAATGTCTTTAACGTGAAGTCAAAACTTCTGGGTAAGGGTAATGCCTTACAGCAGTGGTCGGCAAACTCATTAGTCAACAGAGCGGCAAACCGCGGCTCACGAGCCGCATGTGGATCGCGAGCCGCAGTTTGCCGACCACTGCCCTAGATGCATCCAGTGCACCTGAACCCTTGTCTCAGGCTCTGTTTCCAGAAAACCCACCCTAACTCAGTCACCAACGGCTCCAAATGGAGCCCCCCTGTGTCTTCCAGAGGGTTGCCCCTGGTGACAGGATCACCCATGATACTCCTTCTTCAAGGGCAGAACCATAATCACTTTCCTGCCCAGCCAAAGACCACCAGGCCGACACCATGTATCCATGAAAGCCAGCGCAGCAAAATGGGGACCATCCAGAACCGAGAGTTCCTCAACCAGACCCCTGCGGGACCACACGAGTACTCTTCCTCCCCAGAATGAGGAGCAAAGGCGGGGCAGACCCAGAAGGCCTGTCCCACAATCAGATATCTAGTAGCTGCCGCAGAAAGTCAGCTCCACCACTTACTAGCTGAGCGAACTTGAACCAAACGCTTAACCACTTGGAGCCACAGTTTCCTCATCTGCACAATGGCATACCTGATGGAGCCTCTGAGGCCCATGTGAGGCGGTGTTGAGCATGCTGCCATTGGCGACTCAACATAAATACTGGTGGTTGTTCTTGACATTTAGAAGCTTCCTCTGGTTGCTTGGAACAAGTAATTAATTAACCTCCACGAAACAAATACAGCCCAGCTGCCCCTCATTCTGGGCATAGTCTCACAGAGCTCCCTGTGGGAGAAGCAGCTCTGGGGACAAGCAAATGGACGCTGGGAGACCTGTCCATCTGGCGCTCAGGGTGTGTCTCCATCATTGATCTCACGGTGTCTGGAGGCCCTAGGCTGCAGCTGTCTGGGGGGGAGGGGGCTGTGTGTGTGTGAAAGAGACAGAGAAATATAGGGAGGATCCCCAATGTGAATTTCCTATAATCTATCTAGTGTATATAGTGATATCAAATACAGCCTTGAATTTGTGGAAGGTGAAAAATCCATTTGTGGCATGAGTCACAAACTGGCAGAAACTTAATTTTATTTGCAGAAACGAGGGTGACTTGATTCCAGCCTGACTCTTTGCACATGGGCCATTTATGAAGCCCTTCCAAGCCCTTTACCACCTGGCCCTGCCCAACCTCACCAGCTCCCCATCAAACCCATGTCTGAGACAGCCTTGTCCAAGGCCATTGGACTTCCCACCTAGTGCCCTGCTCCTCCCTCCTCCACCAGCCCGTTCGAGTCCCTCTTTCCCCAGGAGGTCTTCCCAACTGCTCTTTGTCACCAGCATTTCTGCCTGTGCCACGGGAGCCAGAGCGGGACGGTCTGCCCGTTCATACGGTGTTTCGATGGTCTCATGTACAGATGTCTTCTCTCCCTACACTGGACGGACAGCAGCTCCGTCCCAGAGCCCCGGCTGCTGCCTCTCGTATTTCAGAGGCTCCAGCCAGTGCCAGATATTCTCAGCTTAAGGAAAGGTTTGGGTCATAGGACTGCTCTTAGGTTAACACACTGTTAAAGGGCCCATATGAGAGTTTACTATTCTGAATAGGGTGAGCCTAGCACCAAACTCAGAATTGTGCAAACTGTTTGTGGTTTCAAGGTGAAAACACGCACATCTTCCTCATCCCCAGAGGAGCCCTGCTCTCCCTGTGCCAGCGACCACAAGGGAGGACGCTCTTTCAGGAGCCAGTGGGAGCACTCTCCACTTAGAGGGCAGAGCTGGGTTCAAACCATGCACCTTCCACTCAAAGCCTACAGTCCTGGTCCAGCCCCACCCAGCCAGAGGCACCTTCCAGAAGAAGAGCCGGAAGACAATTCCGTCAGGTCACGCTCCCTTCCCCAAACAGGGAAACCCGCCCACTCATCAGGAATACTGTCAAACCACAGGCCTAAAAAAGCAAAATTCGTACTCACAAGCAACGACGCCTTTGTCTTAAATTTCAGGCCAGTAGTTTCTCTGCAAACCTGCTCATTTTCTGCAAAGAGAAGAAATGGATGGAGAAGTATATTAGCATCTGCTCTGAGCATCCTTCGGCAGTTTCCTGGCTGACCTCCGGCTTCTGCGCCTTCCCTGCATTCTCACTCTCAGCAGCACACTCCCCTCCCAGGAACACCCTGTGCTAGTTGGGTGGGCGCCCCTGGCTCCCCGCAGAATCCCACCCCTCCCAGGCCGTGGGCTCCATCCATGCCACCTCCCTCCCCCTCCCCGGCGCCATGCCAGTCTCAGATTGACCACTGCCTCCAATTCCCTGAAGGCACTGGGCTTCTTCCCACTCTGGAGTGAGGCCTCTTCTGCTGTAGCATGGGGTTGCCTAGCAACCCTGCTGCCAGCTCGGAAGGCCCTCCTAAATTGGACCTCACAGCACAGGGCATCTCCTTGTACAGCTGCCTGAATCTTAACAATCTGGTTCTGAATAATAACACAATGGTAATTGCATGCATGGGCCCCAAACTACATTTAAATAATGTTCAAGAGCTGACACAAACCAACAAAGGCCAGAGAACGCATTGCGAGGGTCAGCTCTAAGGCCAGGCAGGACGTTCCGTGCGGGAGGAGCTGACACCACAGACTTGAGTTAATGACAATGCCAACCTCAACTGTGAATCCTCCTGCCTTCTGCCTGAGTGTGTCACCACTTTAATGTGTTTTAAGTGACTTTGGGGTCTGCAGAAGCAATTAATGCCCAGAGGTAGTGATGCTTCAAGAAAGGATGTCCTTTAGTCCTTCTTTTGGGGGGAGTGGGCCGGGAGGATGGAGGGATACAGAACAAGGAGGGAGAACAGTGCTTGAGCGATTTCCCTTGGCTTTTATAACTACAGCCAAACACATTTCAGAAGGTGGGAGAAAGAACTTACCAAGAGAGAGAACCAGACACTTGCTACCTTAGTGAGGGACAAAAATCAACATGACTGATGTGTTTCAGGACAAGACGTGAAGGCGAGGAGGCCTTGACACTGGCCAAGGCACAGACTGAGCAGCTTAGTGGGGTGTGGGAAGGCCACGCGGGCTAGAGTCCGGCCTTCACACCGCGTCCCTGGCGGAGGGTAATGACTCCGCTCAAGGCAGACGAGCCTGCGCACGTGGGCAGCGGCCAGCTGGCAGCCTGCTTCTCGTGGAGCGATAGCAGCGAGGGCCAGCGATCGGCCCTGACAATTTGAAAGCCTAAAGCACATTTTTTGGAAAAGCTCAAAATGCTCCTGTAAGGGACTTAAGCAGATATTAGCACACCCATGTTCATAGCAGCATCATTCACAGTCAGCAGGAGATGGATGTAACCCAAGTGCCCATCAACGGATGGATGGGTCAACAAAATGTGCCATATACCGACAACGGAATGCTATTCAGCCTTAAAAAGGAAGGAAATTCTGACAAATGCTACAGCATTGATGAATCTGGAGGGCATTATGGGAAGTGAAATAACCCAGATACAAAAAGACAAATACTATATGATTTCACTTATATGAGGTCCCTAAGCAGTCAAATTCATAGAGACAGAAAGTAGAATAGAGGCTACCAGGGGCTGGGGGTGGGGGTGAGAAATGGGGAGTTAGGGCTTGATGGGTACAGAGCGTCAGTCTGGGAAGATGAAAACGTTCTAGAGATGGATCGTGGCGAGGATTGTGCAACAATGTGAATGTACTTAATGCCACTAAATTGTACACTTAAATATAGATAACGACTTAAATTGTTTGCTATGTGCATATTTTACAATTTTAAAAAATGCCCCTGCAATAGCAGTGCAACCTACACAGCATTTCTCTGCAAGACTTCCATCCATGTCCATCAAACCCTGTTCTCAAATTGGCCTGTGCCGTCCACCACTCTGACAGGGAGACGGTCACCAGGACTCAAGGACACTGGAGAGGAGGGCGCTGGGCCAGGGAGACCGTGGCTGGCAAGCACAGCACTGGTGCAGCACAGTCGCAGGCAGAGGTGTCAAAGGTTGAGAAACAGAATTCTCTTGTGCTCACCTCCACCATCACCCTCAGAATGTGGCCGCCTAACACCCAAACAGTCCCATTCACCATGTCCTCTGCCTGCCTCCTTCCCCGACACGTGGGCTGCAATGGCACCCCCATTGTTACCCTTGGCTCACTCTGTGCTCCCTGCCTAACAAGCCCTTTCCAGTGCCCCCCCCACCTGATCTAATACTACTCTTTTTCTTTTTTAAAAAAATATTTTTATTGATTACAGAGAGGAAGGGAGAGGGAGAGAGGAAGAGAAATAGCAATGATGAGAAACAATCACTGATCAGCTGCCTCCTGCACACCGCACACTGAGGACTGAGCCCACAATTTGGGCAGGTGCCCTGACTGGGAATTGAACTTCGACCTCCCGGTTCATAGGTCGATGCTCAACCACTTAGCCACACTGGCCAGGCAATCCTCCTCTTTCTTGTGGACCTCCAGTAAGCTCCCTCTTCTACCAAGCCTTCTAGATACCTCCCTCTTCTGCTTTCTCTGAGTGTCAGAGCCCTCAACAAAACACTTGCTTAGGTCCTCATGTCTGGAAGTGACCCCTCTCCCAAGAAATCCCTAGCAGGACCCTGGTCAGGGATTGTCACTAATTTTTTCATCTACCACAATCCCTCTCTCAAGGCTGAGCACTCAGCGGGCTGCTCAAGGCTGCTGGAGGCGGCCCTTTCCCAGGGAATCTGACCACAGCTCTCCTGCTGCGGGGGTGGAGGGGCGCACAGCCGTGCTGGCCGCAGAGCCCTGCAGCTAAGCTCTCCAGATGGGCACGCATTCCCACCAGTTCTGTGGAGGTGTAATGCAATGTGTGCAATAAACAATCGAGCATTTACAGATTTTATTAATTTGGAAAGGTCATTAGAGCTAACAGCTTCTCCGAGTGAGAGCGAATGAATAGCATAAATTATTTTTTTCAGGGTCCTGATTCTTTTCTTGGAATGTCCTTTAAGCCTTAAAGAATAGTGTAACAAGTAAAAAAAAAAAAAAAAAGGGTGGGGGGTGGGGGGGTGGGATCCAGGCTTTCAAGACAGGAAAAGCCGGATGGGAGCTCTGGGTGAGCCTCTTCCCCTCTCTGAGAGTTAGACTTCTCTGCAAACGGAGGGTGTGGACGCCAAGGGCCCTTCCAACTTAAACAAAAATAAAATTATGAATCGAGGTGAGAATGTCAAGTTAGCAACCTTCCAGGCTAACAGTTACTTCCCTATCCTCACCCATCCTCCCAGGTGTTGGGCCCACTTCCCCTCCAGAGAGGTAAGGTGTGAGTTCTTAACCCCTTCAGCCAGCAAAGAGCCCTAGTGATTGTAGGTGCCTCCCCAGACCCCGACGGGGGCTCTCAAACCCGACAATCTGGCTGCCTTGCTCTCATTAGATCATTAAGGAACAGTCTGGACTAATAACTTGTTTTCTCGAATCTCCAGGAAAGACTGGGAATGAGCCAAAGGGCATCATCTAGACTCTGTCTCCCCAGCCCCTGGCTCTGGGACCAGTCCATGCTGTCTGTCAAGGCCCAGACCTCTGCGGGCAGATAGCTGCCCATGCTCCCCCCTCTCTCCCCAGGAGAGAAGGAAGCAACCTCTAGGGACTGCAGGGCTCCGGCCGCAGCCCATGTGGTGGGGAGAGACAGCCCTCGCCCAGACTGTGCAGGCCAACACGCCTTCTCTCTATCCTCAACCTCCTTCTCTCTGCCCTGAGGGTACACAGGCACTGGGAATCTGTCTGCAAATGTGTGCCCAGCAACACCATGCCCCCACCTCTGGAATCAAAGCTGTATGACTCACAACACTAATATTAACATTAGCAGTAATATTAGTTAATATTAACTAGTATTAGTGAGATGCTCTATGACTTCAAAAAAGCACAGCTGCTCCTGGACTTAGAGTTACATCTGATAAATGTATAGTAAGTTGAAAATATCACTAGTTGAAAATCCATTTAATGCTACACTGCAGAGTATTGGTTCTTTACCCTTGTGATCGTGGGCAGACTGGGAGCTGTGCCAGTGAGGAGTATGGCTTGCAAATTGCTAGCCCGGGAAAGGATCGACATTCAAACGCTGAAGTACGGTTTCTAGTGAATGCATCACTTTCACACCATTGGTCAAGTCGGAAAACACTAGTCAAACCATCGCGAGTCAGGTACCATCTGTATTTCCCCACATACTTGCCGGATACCTGCTGCACCCCAGGGTCTTTGCTACCTGCTGGGGACACAGACATGAGGAGGTGTGGTTCCCGCCTGCAGACTCTCTCCAGGGAGATAAGGCACAGAGAAGCTGAGTGACTGTCTCAGAGTCATCCACCGAGCATGCTAGGCCTGCTCGGGCCAAGCTCTAGGACTCAGAGGCCTTTCCCAGCTATCCCTGCATGGCCTGCAAATTCAGTATGAAGTTTAGCCTCCAGGGTCACCCAGAAGGAACCAGCCAGAGGATGGCATGGTTGGGGACAAGTGGGAGTTCATGTCCAGAAGGAAACAATGCCTGGGAGTGCCACGCCAGGTTTGGTCCTGGACATCCCAAAGGGGCATGCCCTGGGCTGGGGACAGGTCACAGCCCACTGCAGACTTGGCCTTGGCCCCTCATGACCTCTCAATAAAGGCCCTCTTCTCATCAGCAGTCTCTGTAGACCTTCAGAGCTGATGCAAATTCATAAAACCTTTTTGTTGTTGTTAATCTGCCTAACCCTTCTCTTGCAGGAACCACGACAGCAAGAGAGCCTGGCAGGTGTGATCAGTGGTTGGGCGTCGACCTATGAACCAGGAGGTCACGGTTCGATTCCCGGTCAGGGCACGTGCCCAGGTTGCAGGCTCGATCCCCAGTGGGTGAATGGATAAGTAAACTGGTATATCCAGATAATGGAATATTATTCAGCACTAAAAGGAAATGAGCTATCAATCATGAGAGGATATGGAGGGAACTTAAATGCATATTACAAGTGAAAGCAGCCAATCTGAAAAGGCCACATACTGTATTATTATAACTACTAGCAGCCCTGCACATGAATCCGTGTGCCAGTAGCTCACTGCCGCCCTTCTGTAGCTCTCTGCCCACTGCCCCACCCTCCTGTAGCTTCCCGCCCCCACCTCATAGCTTGCTGCCCTGCCTCCTCCTGTAGTTCTCCGCCACCCACTTGTAGTTCGCTGCCCCACCCGCCTGCAGATCCATGATCCGGTCTTATGCTGTTGGTCGTTATGCCTCAGGGTGTAACGGATAATTAGCATATTCCTCTCTTATTATATAGGATGACATTCAGGAGAAGACAAAACTAGTGGTTCCCAGGAGGAAGAGAGGACGGATGAATAGGTGCGCACAGAGGAACTGTAGGGCCGTAAAAGTACTCTTTATGATGCTGTGATGGTGGATACATGTCATTATACACTTGTCAAAACCCATAGACTGTACAACACCAAGAGTAAACCCTACTGTAAACGAGTGGCGATGGCGTTATCAATATTAGTTCTTCCACTGTAACAAATGCGCCACACTAATGCAAGATATTAATAAGCAGGGGAAACTGGAGGGGGGGGGAGAGGAATGGGGATATGTAAGAATTCTTTGTGCTTAAGGCTCATTTTTTCCCTATAAATCTAAAACTGCTCTGTAAAATAAAGTCTATTAATTTAAAATAAAATCAACCACCCTAATCTGGGCCCCCCTGGGTGTCGGGCCCCAGGCTGGGGGCTTGGAGGAGAAGCTGGAGACCAGCCTGAGCCTCCCACCTGGAAGTACAACCCTGTCAGGCCAACATGCTAGAGACAGTGTGGGAAAGCAAGTGGGGAGGCCAGCAGGGCCCCCCAGTGGTGACACAGAAAGGGCCTGCACCCCAGCATCCAGGAGAGCCCTGGCTACTGGGCAATGGCTCAGCCTTCACTTGTCCTCCCTGAGCACAGGCCTGGGCCAGGCTCACCCAGAGAGGGTGCCAAAAAGAGGCTCAGCCCGCTGCCTGCAAGCCAGACTACACCAGCCTCTTCCTGTCCACGCCCACCCCCCCACCCCCAATCCAGATAGAGTAGGTGCCCACAAACATTTACTGAATCAAACAGAGACTGTGCCTGCCTGCTGCTCTCCCCAGTAAGGGAAAGAACCGATTGTAAGCCTCCCTGAACCCTCAGCAGAGGATCTGCTGAACAGAACGAACAGCAGAATTCAGGTGGGAGTGACACGGTGGGAGAGACCTGTATTTGGTCAGCGGGCCACTGTCCAGAGCCTTGAGTGTGTGTCTCTGAGGAAGCACGTCTGGCACACACTGGCCTGCTCAGCCCTGAGCCCCACCCAATAGGATGGATTTATCCCTGCTCTAGCTGGGGGGACAAGTGTGTGGAGTCATTGCCAAGCAGCCCCTGGGGACAGGAGGGAGGCCAATGTGGAACGAAGGCCGTGGGCCCCAAAGCCCTACGTGGAGGTGCCTGGGGGAAACCCAGGAAGTGTTTGTAGAGGTGACCTGGGGTCCAGCCCATCCCACCAAGCCAGAGAGACAGACAGAAGACAGAGACAGAGACAGAAAGACAGAGAGAAGGGAAGTGTGTTTTGTGTGTTGCTGCGGAAGAGCGTCTTTTAGGCAACCGAGTCCTCCCTCCTTCAGTCGTTGCTTTGGGGGTAACGGCCCTTAGAAGTCCCAATTTCTGTGACCTTGGCCTGGAGTCTTCAAAGAGCTCTGAGAAGGAGCGAGGCTGAGCCAGGAGCCAAAGCCAACAGTTGGGGCCTGGGCCTGAGAGGCGGGTGGCGGTGGGGGGAGAAGAGCCGGTCCAAGGAACAAAAGCCTAATCTCCCGGTCAGGCCCAGGCCCGCTGCTCAGTCACGCACACTTATTTTTTCTGGCCTCGGTGAATGTTCCAGGGGCTGGGCAAACTGGAGGGAGAGTTGTCAGCAGGAATGGCCTGGAGCAGCTGAGAGAGAGCATGGCTGCTCAGACCCCTGCCCCAGTGGCCCCTGCTCTGACTTCTGCGGGGGACATGGAGGAGTTCGCAGCGGGGGTAGAGGGGGTAGGAAAGGGCAGGCTGCCCGCTGAGGGTCCTCCCTCTGCATCTGGCTGGTGAAGCTGGGATGGATGTTTAACTCTGAGCCGGAATATGGGTGGGCGCAGGGGAATGACACAGAATATTCACTAACATAACATGGACCAAGTTCCCCCTGGGAAAAAGGAAGGCGTCTAGGTCTATAAGGCAAGGAACAGAAAGAAGCATGAGGACATCTGTCTGCTGGCTGTGGGGAAGGTGTCTCAGCAGCAGCAGGACCCTCCCCTGCAGGCTGAGGGCAGGTGGGTGTCTCCTGGGTTTAAGGAGATGGTTCTCTGTCCCCCATTCCCTTGGCTGATGGTGTAGAGGAGGCCTGTGCCGTGGAACTACCTCGGTGGTACCCCCAGTCGGCCGGCCTGGTTCTGCGGCCGAGTGGGGCGAGGATGCCAAGGCCGCCTGTGGGCCAGTGCTGGGAGAGTAAACCAGAGGGCAGTCGGTCCTTGTAGGGACTAACGTCAGGCAGGTGATGGCCTCTGGGACTCCACACAGCAAACAGGGAGGCAGGCCGGGTCTGTCTTCCGTGACCACAGGAGCCTGGCTCTGTGGGTTTTGCCCCTTACCTATTTCCTGGTGCCGAGTCCTAGTACTCACACTCGCTCCTCTACCTAAACCTGCTTCCCAGAATGTTCTATCTCCACCTGGTGTCCAATGTGACAGGAGTACGTAACGCCAGGTCTTCTTTCAGAGAAAAGGCATTTCCACCCCCCTCTCAGGTAAAAGGAAAAGGTGATCTCCTGGGAAAGAGATGAACTTACTTGTGATTTTTGAACTTCGCTGTTTACTCTGCATCACAACAATGACTAATCCGACAGTGACATCCAATGACAAGTAAGGCACAGGCAGTGTGGATGGTGTAATGGATGGAGGGAAAGGGGACACAGGGGACGGCAACCCTTACAGCCGAAGGGGAGCCCCTGGGAGCGGGCTGCCCCCACAGTTGTCCCCTCCAGCTCCCGCCCCTCACCTTCCTGGCGCTGGACCACTCCCTCCCAGCGTGGAGCCCTGGCAAGGAAGCCATACATTTTGTTGTCTCAACCGGGACACTTCTGAGAGTGAACGGGGACACTACTAATAGTTACCTGGGACAGCAGGCACCAAGTGGCTATTCCAGGCCAAGCAGGTATGTCACCCCAGCAGTGTCCCTCAACCTTTGGGGCTTGGGAAAACCCAGTTTGAGCTCTTTTCTGGGAATTCCATGGCATGACACCCAGCTTCCCCTCAGGAGGAGGCATCAGGACTGTCCTGAGAGATGCCATCACGCCTATCTAAGCCCCGTGGAAGCACTACATGCATCCGTGTGACATACAAGAACTTTCTTATCTGGCCCGCCCGCCTCCACGATTCCCCACCTCAGATACCACCTCCTGCAAGAAGTCTGCTCAGATACCCCATATCTCTCAGCATATTGTATCTCATGTGTCTTATTTCCTCTTACTAGTGGCCACCTTCCCCACCAGTTTATCATCTCTGGAGGGCAGGTACCGTCATGTGTCATTCTTCTTGGACCCTGCTGTCCCTCCTCTCCTCCCACCTCCCACCCCAGTACCTAGCTTATAGGAAGCCTCTGATTTAAAGTTGCTGGACAGAACCGAGTTGAATGGACTCCTGCAATTTCTCCTTTAGGGACCCAGGGCTCTAGAAGGTGTCCTTAGCCTTCTGGGAGTTCATTGGTTCTCCCACATCGGCTTATAAATCACCTTCAGGGCAAATACTCCTGAATTTCTATGTCCATTGCAGGGAAAATGGTGGGATTTATGCAATCACACCGCATGGTGATTATTGGGTGGGGGTGTCTGAGATAAATCCTGGAAGGGCTCAACAAGAACTCTATTTTCATAGCTGGGGGAGGCATGACTTGGCCAGTGTACCTGGGTGAGAACCTCCACTCACTACCTAAAATCTCCCTCTATCTTGGAAAGATAACAAGGTCATCAAGACGAAGGATAGGAAGGTGGTACACGCAGTAAGCTCAGGATGTGATCAGGGAGGGTTCCTGGAGGCAGCAGACAGCAAGCAGAGTCATGAAGGATGGGAAGGGTATAGAGAGTAGGGGCAAAGGGAAGTCTAAAAAGGGGAGACTCTGAGCAAAGACACAGAGGCAGGAGTGGGTCCAACATAATCAGGGCAGTGAGCTACCAGGTCTGGCTGGAACAGAGGGTGTGTGCAAAGAAAAGCAGAGCATGCCACTATGAGGGCAGATAAAGAACTCCAAGTGCCAGCCACCTCGGAGCTTAAGTCTGAGGCAGCTGTGGAATCACGCTGCCCCCACTGCAATGGCCTGTCGGGAGAACGGAGGGCGCGGAGGCCGGATAGCAGCTTCTTGCTCAGGCTCCCAGGGAAACATCTGAGAGGGAGCAGAGGGACTGGCCAGGCTGGAGGCATCCCCGAGTCTCTTCCTGCTTCCCCTTCGCTGCTCCCAATTCTGCCACCTCTGGGGAACCCAGTCAACTGAGCACCTGTGGTCCCAAAAGGCACTCTCACCCTGCACGCCAGCCTCCGAGTCAGACAAGGTGGGAGTTTCCAGGAGCAAAGCCCTTGCAAGCACGCTGTGGTAGATGTCCTCTTCGCTGAGACGAGTGGTCAGCTAAGTGAAACATTTCAATGTCTAAAATGTTCTTGTACGTTCATTCGCCAAACCTTGGACGCAAAGCCAAGGTCTTTTCTTCCACTTTGTATCCCCTGGATGGGACTGTTCCTGTGGTCTTGATTGCATCACACTCCTATGACACTACCTACCATTTCCAATGACAGGTTTTTTAAAAAGTGGGGTAATAAATATACGTATAAAATAATCGAGTGCAAAGTCTCCTTTGCTTTTTTGGGCCTTTCCCTCACTTTTCATAGCCGTTTCACCCACGCAGAACCTAACAGCATTCTTAAACAATGCCTAGTCTTTTCCGGGCTTTTCCTAGGCTTCAACTGTTTTTATTGAAACAACTCCCCCTCCCTCCTTTTTTTTTTTTTTTTTTGCAATGGTATTTAATTGATTTGTATAATACTTAATTAAATTGCATAATTACAACAGCAACTTCCACTGGCATAAACAGGGTTGGGAACTAAGCCAGCTGCCTCTAGGAAAGCATTCAGCTCAGCTGGTGGGAGCAGACGCTGCCGGGCTGTTTTGGACAGCTACCTTCCTGCCCCAAGTGTTCCCCCAGCTGCGGGCATCCATCAGAGGGACTGAGAGAGCTGGTGGGTTTGGCAGGATAGTGAACTGCAGTGTAGACAGCGCTCTAGTGCTTCCCTTTTCGGGAGCCAGGGTGAGGTTAATTCTCCAGGGCCGGGGGCCCTGATGCTGCCCTGCCCCCATGCCAGTCCTCACCTGGTTCTGCTTCCTCCCACCTCCACCCCATGCTGAGCGGGCCCTAGCCCTCCAGATGCTTTTCGCCTCTTCCCTTCCTAGTCCCAAGGCTCCCACCCACTGCAGCTGTCTAGGAAGGATTTGGCAAACCAACCCCACAGTTTTCGTGACAGGCAGTAGCCAAATGTACCACCCTCCCAGAGATGATGGGAAATTCTCCCAGAAAGGAGTTTCTAATGATGTCATGTCAGGCATCTGTAGTCAGTTGGCTGGGGAGAGATTGAGTCAGGGGAGTGTCTAGGAGTCGTCCCTCAATCACACCGTCTTCCCAAGGCGGAAATTTTTGACCATGTCCAACTCCAGAGTCCCAGTGGTGCCCACCTCCCCTAAGAAGATGGGGCTATGGACTCACTTCTGCTTTCTTCTTTGTTTCCCAAACCCCTTATATGGTAGCATGGGATGTCTCCCCTCTTTTAACCTCCCTTATCAAAGTTGTTTTCTCTATATGCAGTCTTCCCTATGTCATGGGTCACAAAGAGCATGTTCCCATTTAACTCAAATGCCATCAAACCAACCGACCAACCGATCAATCGTCAGTATGAGCAGCACCGACAACTCACAGGAAAGCCCTCCCCAGAGGAACACATTTGCGGTGGACATTGCTATGTTGAACCACCTGTCATTCTTTCCCTCTTCCTCTTGGGAAGAGCACCCTAATTTCCTCCCTGGTCATGACCTGCCCCAACAGCCAATGTGTTTCAGGGGTGGGTCACAATGGGCTTAAGCTGGTCAGCTCAGCTCAGCCCCCTGGTCATGGTGATTGGAACAAATTTCACCTCATCAGATGCAAGGAGATTATTTGCTGGGACCTCTGGGGGAGAAGCTCCCTCAGTGGAGTGGTTGAGGGCACACACTAAGCCTGGAGCTGTGCAACCGCGTTGTTACTATTACCGAGTTCAGAGGGCAGCACTGAGCTGCAGAACAATGAGCTGGAGACTCATCAAGCTACTGAACATCATCGGGCTTCTGAACTCTTCATTTACCTCGGCCAATAAATTCCCTTTAGTGGTTTCTAATTGATTAACTTCAAGGAAATTAAACTAATACAAAGACATGGCCTGAAAAATCAAAAGGAATAAAAGCCCAACCATGAAAAATATCAGTCCTCGCTCCAGCCCTTCCCACACGGAGTTCCACTTATTTTAGTTACTCCTTAAGTTCTTTACCTCCATGTTTCTAAATAACACGCTGTATTAGTTAGCTAGGGCTGCCATAACAAAACACCATAAGCTAGGTGGCTTAAGTAAAACAACATGAATTTACTTCTCACAGCCCTAAAGGCTGGGAAGTCCAAGGTCAAGGTGCCATTTGGTCTCTGGTGAGAGCCTGCTTCCCGGCTTAAAGACAACCACCTTCTCACGTTTGCTCACATGGTGAAGAGACAGTGAGCTTGCTGGTGTCTCTTCTCATAAGGACAACAATCCTACTGGATCAGGGCTGTACCCTTAGGCCCCATTTAGCCTTAACTGCTTCCTTATACAGACATACCGGAGGTCAGGGATCCAACCTATGAATTTTCGGGGAAACGCAATTCAGTTCATAGCACAAGCTACTATTTCTAGACTCCCACCTTTGGGTATTATGTGTTAGAGTCCTGTAATGGAAAACAAATTTCTATCTCTTATGCCCCCAACTCCACCTCCTCTAAACCCACATTTCTGCTTCCTGTGTCCTCCCAATGCAGTGATCCCACCATTTTTGGTGAAATCAATTGTCCGTGTTCCCAGCATTGTGACTGTGCAGCTGTTGGTCGATGAGCCACATTATATTTCCTTTCTTGCATAACTTACTTTCTCCAGTGTTAAAAATGGCTTCATAGGTACCTAACACTTATTTACACACAAATGCACTCCCACACATTTCAGTGCAGTAGGAATCTGTCAGTTCCTTCAGTAGTCATTCCATCCAGAGTCCCCCATCCTCTGGCTCCAGTCTGGACCTGAGCCTGCAGCACAGCTGTCACCTGGGACTTCATACATGAGGTCCCTTGTGTCCCAGAACCCAGGCTGCATTCATTCCATTGCTGCTGTAACCACACGTACAAAGTGGCTTAAAACAACACATTTATTATCTTCTGGTTCTGGAGGTCAGATGTCTGAAATGGGTCTCCCTGGGCTGCAGTCAAGGTGTGGGCAGGTGGCATTCATTCTGAAGACTCCAGGGGAGAAGAGGATCTGTTTCCTCTCCTTGTCCAACGTCTCGAGGTGCCCACACTCCTTGGCTCCTGGCTCCTTCTCTCCATCTCAAAGCAAGTGACCTCAGCTCTCCTCCACTAGATGGGTCACCATCCATCCAAGGCCTTCCTGGCCTCCACAGATTTGCGATCAGCTCTCCTATGTTCTCCTCGTCCTTGCGGAGTTAGGCTTTGTCATTTTCTCAATGCCATGAGTGAGGGGTGACTAGGAAGGGGGCAGAGATAAATGGACGTGGTCAACTCACCATGTGTAATGAGAAAGCCTCTCTTTGATCTTTGGACTGTTCTAGGTGGGGTTTCAGTCCCAAGAGGCAGACGGTATCCTGCTTCACACACAGCTGCATCATAGGCACCCTCCACAGCTCAGAGCACATGCGCCACGCTGCCCCTGCTGGGCAGCCGGTTCCCAGCTCAGACCACACTGCCCCTGATGGGCAGCCAGTTCACAGCACCCTGCCCAATTCAGGGTCTACAGGCCCCTCTCCGGTGCTCACACTGGGTGGTGGGCAAATCATGGCTGGGTCCCTTGTGGGGCAGTCAACATTCATGAAAAGCAACAAACGTGGTTCCCATTTTGTAGGGGAGAGAGGCCAATGGCGAGTGACTCACCCCAGCACCATGAAGGGCAAGGCCACGGCCCTGGACACTGCCCTCTTAGGGCCCAACACAGAGGCAGAACATGCCAACAGCAGCTCGGGTCACCACACCTGCACGGGTGAATTCTCCTCTCCACACGAGATTGGCTGTAAACTGCCTGGCGCCTCAGATCTCATTGAAGTCGCTGAAGGCATTGTTACTTAAATACCTCAATTTTGGAAAATGAATCGTTGCCCCTGTTCTTTAGAGATTCAGACTCTGAACACCAGGCACGCTGAAAAGGAAATTCACTTACTTTTAAATGTGTTGTTTTTGTCTTTTAAACAATAACAACGACAATAAAGGAACTTTCCACCCTACCAACAGCCATGCCCAAGTTCCCGGGAAGCATGGTCACAGCCTGGGGTCAAAACCCAGGGCACAGGCGGCCACCGAAGGGGGTCTGTTGTACCCTAACACACTCCATCGAACCTCATCTGCTGTCCATTCCCATGATGACATCACCTCTGGCTCTGCCCCGGCCACGGTCTACACTCTGGCAACTTCCTGACGGAGCCCCAGTGACTCACACCTTTGGTTTCCTGCTGCTTCCTCCTTCCCCTGGACCCTGCCCCTCCTTCCACCTGCACTCCAGGTGTCCTGCCTTCCTCCTGCCTCTTCCCTCCATCTTTTCCAGAGCCACTCCTTTGTCTTGGCCTCAGGCACCTCTTTCTTTTTAAAATTTGTTATGAAATATTCCCGGCATGCAAAAAGGCTCAAACCTCATATAACAAACACCTGTGTCCCCGCCACCTGGCTGCGTAAATAAAAGGCAGCTTTTCTAATCCCGGGCCCACATCCCTCTCTGACACCACAGTTCCTAGCAGCCTTTGTTCCATTTCTTCCCTGGAAAGAGCCCAGGTCACAGCATAAATCCAAGGCCCAGCCAGCTGTCACCTGGACTTTCTGCATTAATTTTGTCTCCACCATTCATGGCTGCGCACAGCTCCCAGCTTCCAGCCTGCCATCTCCCTCTGTGATTTCCTGTCCCAGACGGGAGTGACTTGCTTGGGGTCCTGCCTAGTTAGAAGACACACCTGGGTGATACCGCCAGGGCTGGACCACATGGCCCCTCTGTGCATCAGGGCAGGGGCTGGAGAGGAGGCGACAGAAGGACGCTCTGCTTCCCAAGGCCTCACAGTCTCTTGGGGACAATGGGCACTTGCACAGAGGGAGCCAAAGCAGAGTTAGGGGGACCTGGGGGACCCACCTGAGAATGGAGGCTAATGAGCCTGAAGAGGCAGAGAAGGGTTGGAGCCTGAGCTCAAGGGGTGGGTGGGATTGAGGGAAACCCAGAAGAACAAGCCGGGGCCTCCCAGGTGAGAGAAGGTGAATCAACAGAGACAGGATGGGGAGAGGGAGCAGGGTAGGAGAGCCCAGCCAGGCTGGAGAGGACGGAGGTGAGGCAGGCAAGAAGAGCAGGCTGGGCAGGGTCTTGGGTGACAGTGGGCCAAGGGGGTGGGCGTTGATGCTAAGAAAGCTAGGGCCCCCACCTCTGCCAGGCCTGCCCTTGTTCTCAGACACTGGCTGTGTGTATGTGAAGAAGACCTTTGTCATTGCTCTCCCACCCGCCCGCCACACCTGGCCCCTCTGCCCACTGCCTGTGGGAGGACATGGAAGGGCAGCTCAGACACTGACCACACTGTTGACGCTGGCACGGCCTGGGCAGAGGCGGAAGATGACTGCTGGATAGGCGCTCACCTGCAGTCCGCTCCTGGAGACAAAGGGTCAGCCAGGAGTCTCCCACAGTACCTGGCACCCATCGCCCTGGGGGCAGCGCCTTCCTTACCTCTGCAGGTATTTCCAGACTGGAGTTCACCACCGCCTCCCACCTGCACTCCTGGCCCCGTTCCCCATGAGGCCCTGCCACCGGTCCACAGCCACCTGACCCACACTGACACGTGGCCACCCCATCCTCAGCTCCACCATGGGGGCTGGGTATTCCTGTGGTCCAGCACTGAGCTCCACTACCTCCCCCATTGCACCATCTTATAAGTCATTCCCCAAAATGAGCTGGGTCTTTCTCGTTTTTACAGCCCCAGCATCCAGCCGCAGGAGAGGCTCCATGAAGGTCAGTGCAGGAAGGACCACCCCCAAGTGGCCTGTGCTTTGCAGGGCTTAAAGGAGGGGAGTCTCTGAGGAGGCGTGTCTCCTCCCCCCACAATTTCTCTGGCGATTCTTCAGTGACAGCTGTAGACCCTCCCCGACCATTCTCTTGGGTCTCTGAGCCTGAACCAGGTGTCCCAACCTGGGAACCCTAGTATAATGCCTCCCTCACACTCCTGGCAGAGGGGGGCCCTCACCTCGTGGCCTCACCCATTCTCTCTGAGGTGCCCACCCTCTTCTGCATCCTTCCCACCCCTGACTTACACCCAGGCTTCCCTACCAGTCAGAGTCTCCAGAGGGGAGAGTGTCTTTGAAAAGACAGTAGTCACACTGGAACGCTGGCCCCTCCTCTCCACCCACCCAACTCCAGGCCCAAGCTCTTGCTCAGGGCCCACCTTCAGGAACCTTCCCGATGCCCCAGCCACATTGATGTTTCCAGCTAAGTATGCATTGCTCTCACTGTCTGCTCATCTGGCCACTGATCAGGAATGTTCCCTCTGGACTGTTTCTAAGGGGCAACCTTAGAGCTGAATGGCACTGTAAAGAACAATGAATCCCGCCCCCCGTCCCCCACCCCTATAACTTCGCTGGGAGCAGGGCCATGCAGAGTGGGAGGGCACATGTTGGTGGCTCTGAACCTGTTGGTGATAACCCAATCCCCAGGTCTCCTGACTTTGGTTCAGGGAGCCCTCCTCTTCATGTAGGTTGGTCCTTGCCTCCTTATCCACCGCACAATCCTGGAAGATAGGGACCGTGCTGCACACCCTGCTGGAGCCCTACTGAGGACCAAGCAAAGGGCTGCCCCGAGTAGGGCCTTGGAGAATATTTGGTGAGCGGTTGTGTCACGTGTTCCAAGGACTCAATCTCACACACCCACTCCTCAGTGTCTGTGCCACCTTCCCTTGCCAACACAGCTCAGCCCCCACCGCAGCCCCCCAGAAACCTAGCTGAGATCCCTCGAGGGGAGGGAAAGGGTATGTAGTAAATTCTATCTCCTTTGGGCCCACGGGTGATTTTCATTTGGTGTCTGCCTGACTTCTCTTAGCCACTAAAGAGGTAAATACTCATTTTACTGTGACAAGGGACTGTATATTATAACAAAAGCAAGCCAGCGTAGGAGCTGGTGGAAAGCAACCTTGAGGGGGCTTATGGTTTGGGTCCCCAGGCCTCCCAGGACATCCCATTCTCCTCTCCTCCTGCTGTGAGGAGGTTTTCGGGACAGCCAGTGAATATTTATTGAAGCATGGCATTCTGCAGAAAAGGTTAGGGGTGCTCTCCCACATTTAGTTTCCTGCTTTGTTAAGACAACTAGAAATAGCAAATGAATTTCTCAAGGTTGCTGGATACAAGGTCAATAAACAAAAACCAAATGTATTTTCTATAGGCTAGTAGCTAACAAATGGAAGGGAAAAAAATAGCACTTACAATAGTACCCCAAAATTTAAATACCTAAGGAATACATCCATGAAATATTGGCACAACCTCTGTCCTGAGAAGTATGAAACAATACTGAGAGAGATAAAATACTTAATAAGTGGGAGCAGTACGTTCATGGGTTGAAAGACTCAGTAGTGTTAAGATATCTGTTTTCCGCAATTTCATCTACAGATTCATCGCAAGTCCAATTAAAGACCCGGCAGATTTGTGCACATGTGTTTCTATATGTGTGTGTGTGGAAACTGACAAGTGCTTTTGAAATTATATAGAAATGCAAAAGACCTAGACTAGCCAAGGCACAAGTCAAGCTGGAGAAATTCCACTGCCCGACATCAGAACTCTATAGACTGTCAGCAATGAGACAGACTGCAAGGACAGACAGTAGGCCAATGAATCGAGTCCAGAAATAGTCACAGTCATATATGGTCCCTGATGACAAAGTTTCCACTGCAATTCAATGGGAAAGAATGGTGTTACAATGAATGGAGCTGAGTCAACCAAATCTCTATTAAACAATAAGCCTTGATCTCAACCTCACACCAAACAAAAAATAATTTGGGGTGGATCACAGAACGAAACACGAAAAGTAAAAACAATACAGCTGCTCAAAGAAAACATAGGAGAATAGATCTTCATGACCTTGGGTAGGCAAGGAGGTTCCTTAAACAGGGCAGGAGAAGCACTAACCAGAAAGAAAAGACTGATAGATTTGACTTCATTAAAATTAAGAACACCTGGCCCTAACCGGTTTGGCTCAGTGGATAGAGCATCGGCCTGCGGACTGAAGGGTCCCAGGTTTGATTCCAGTTAAGGGCATGTACCTTGGTTGCGGGCACATCCCCAATGCGGGGTGTGCAGGAGGCAGCTGATCGATGTTTCTCTCTCATTGATATTTCTAACTCTCTATCCTTCTCCCTTCCTCTCTGTAAAAAATCAATAAAATATATATTAAAAAAATTAAATTAAATTAAGAACAACTGTTAATCAAAAGCTCCCCAGTGGTGGTCATTCAGGGGGCAGCTGATCGATGATTCTCTCCCATCATTGATGTTTCTACCTCTCTCTCCCACTCCCTTCCTCTCTGAAATAAATATATATATATTTATTATACACACACACACACACACACACACACATATATATTATATTATATATATATATATTATAAATATATATATATTTAAAGACACCCTTAAGAGAGCAAAAAAGCAAGCCATAGATAGAAGACACATGAGAGTGACATCCAGAACAGACAAAGAAAAGCCTACAAATAAGAAAAAAACAGACATACGCATTAAAAATTGGAAAAATATTTGAACAGGCACCATACAGAAGAGGATATTAAAATGGCCAATAAACAGTAAATCAAGCAAATGCAAAAATAAGACCACAGCCACACCTTACCACACTAACCAGAATGGCTAAAATAAAACATGAAGTGTTGATGAGACTGTGGAGCAATTAACCTCTTAAATTACTGCTAGGTTGTAAATCTATACATCTACTTCAAAGAAAGTGATTGGCAATACCTATGAAAGCTAACTATACACATACCGTATAACCCAGCAATTCCACTCTTACCTATATGCCCGACAGAAATTGTACTTACATACAGCAAAAGATACGAACAATAAGGGGTTCACAGAGGCTTTCCCCTCCCCCCCCCAAAAAAAATAGTCTCAAACTAGAAGTGACACAAATGTCCACCAACAATAGAATGGGTAAATAAATTGTGGTATAGTCACACCAGCAATGAAAAAGAAGGAACTTTTGACATTCTACCACATGGATAAATCTCCTGGATATAATGCCAAGTCAAGTACAAAAGGAGTGAATGTGGATGAGTCCATTATATGAGTTCAAAACAGCAAAACTATTGTATGGCAGAAATCAGTTACTCTTGACGGGGCACTGATTGGAAGGCAGCAAGAGGGAGCTGTCTGCAGGCTGTAAATGTTCTGTAACATGATCATGGTTTGATGACAAGAGTGTTTACTTATGTAAAAATTCTTCAAGCTGTATACTTCGGATTTGGGCACTCTACGAAAAAGGGGGTGGGGTGGGGTGGGAGGACAAGACTGCAATCAGAGGACAAGGGAGAGAATAAGCAGGACCAGTCAGGGTATAACCGAGTTGAAGCTGTCCTTGGGGGCCTCCCTGTGCCCAGGAGCCGTGGGGAAGGAGCAGCATTTCAGTAAGATGTTTACAGCACTGAGGGTCAGCCCCCCAAAATATAAAGGCACGTTTCACCAGCACCTGGTCCACTTTGAAAAGGCAAACAAACAAGAGTGGCTTTGGGAGAAGCTGCCACGCGGGGACTGGACACAGAGGCAGCCACTGGGGACCACAGAGGCCTCTATCCCGGCCCCAGGCTTGTATCCAGTGCTGGCTGCTCTAGAGGAAACTAATAAAGTGCGTTTTCTTTTCTCCTTTTTAAAAAGCCCCAACCTGCAAACTCATTTCTCTCCAACTTCTACTTATTCCCCAGGAGATAAGGGCGGGGGTGGGGGGAGAGATCTTAGCTGGCACTGAGCCTGGAGCCTCCCCACCCAGATAAGAGAGAGGAAGAGAGAGGTGGCTTTGCATGCCATTTCTCTCCTGCCAGCTCCTCCCTCCCCACCCACTCAGTGTGGAACCTGTCGCCAACCCCAGGAGCACTTTGACGGCACTTCCTTTCATCCTAGCCTGGTCTGGCAGCCCCTGGCCACGTGGGCTCACCCACCCCCTTCCCAAACTCTCGGAGGCAGAACGGCTTAGGTGTGGCACTTCCTTGTTCGCTGCCCCTTTCCCCGCTTAGATGGTGATTTATCGATATTTGTTTGCTTTGAGCAAGCTGACAATCTGGTTTCATTCCCCCACCCAGCCCAGGCGCTTATATTAGGGTGGCTCTGGAAGTCTGTTATTTGGATTTGCTCTCCATCTGTCCCACGCTCAGTGTTGCTGTACTCCATGCTACACTGTTTAAAAATAAAGTCAAAAAAAGTAACAACCAAATAGATGACAGCCTGGCAAAAACAGCAGCTGTTGCCCATAAGGCAAAACAGAATATATTCCCCTGGATATGTTTATATGGAGACGGGTATTACAGAACGAGAGTGAGAAGAACGGGTTCCCGTTGAATGCGGCATCGTTGAACTCTCTCTGATGCCAACAAGGTGATGGATGATCCGTGCTGGCACCCGGGACTCAGCCCTCAGGCTCAGACGGTGACTGTGCAGAGGCTAACGTGTCGGAAGAGGCAGCTGGTGTCTGGGAACCTGGGTGAGATGAGTATTTGCATTCTGACTCCAGGTACAAGGTGGATCCAAATCCAGTCCAGGCCAGAGGCTGGAGCAGACACAACAATGAATTTCACAGGGATTTTCTGCCCTTGACAAACTTACAATTTAGTTGAGTTAGCAGGACGCAGAGTCACCCTAAGCTCACAATGAAGCTCATTTAAAAAT